>NC_069366.1:89245250-89888500 GCF_021730395.1 Mercenaria mercenaria | reverse complement strand
TAGAAAATCAGACAAGTAAGATAGAAGTTCCAAGTAGGGGCACCGCGTTAGACTCACAAGCACACAAACGCACCCCTATACGCAGGAAAAAACAACCATGTACCGCCTTAGGATTCCGGCAGCCACAACAAAGGAGAGCCACGAAAACTAACTCAAAGTATAGGAGGAGAGGGATACAAAAATAACGTAAATGTAAGAGGAAAGGTCGGGGGGAGAAAGGGGTAGTTAGGAGGAGAAATCGCTAACAACAAATTAGACAACATACGTTACAGACAATACAAGACAGACAGAAAATTTTAAAAAGTTGACTTATTGGCACCGACTTATTTAGTTGATCGTAGTTGTATGTTTATCTTTGGTACATGAGTGTCTGCGCTATTGTGGTTTACATTGCAGTGCGGCTGTTTCTAAAGGACATGGCATTCCCTTGTATATTCGTCCTTGTTCAACGTTTCCCTTCGGGTTCCTCCACCACCCCACCCCCGACCCAATTTCGCGCTTTTACTATTTTCTTCCCCTCCATCAATATTTAGCATGAATTAATAAGTACTTGTTGGATATTTGAAGCAACCCGTCTGAAATATTTTTCCATTACAGCTTCTTTTTGTTGTTGGCAAATGCGTGGCTCTGGGGCTGTGTTTTTGGTGTTCTGTGTTTCCGAGAAATCTACCCTTACATATTATCTTTTTGAACGGTCAGCAACCTATACAAATGGAACTGGGGTTGGGGGGGGGGGGGGGGGGGGGGGAGAGTGTTAAACGCATGCCAACCTCGTACTTACCCTATTTTTATAAAGTTAGATAACACAATGTAAATAAAATCCCCGCTGAGAAAGGCTCTAACATTAGCGCAAAAAATACGAGACTAGTTAAGAAAAACATAAAATTACAAAAAGGGTAAATGTAAGATATAAGTACACCAATGTACTTAACAACTTGTCTTAAGTCAGAGCACAAAGAGCCTACCTTTTAAGGGCACGACTAAGAAAGCTGTAAGACAAATTCAACTCCCTCCGTCCGTTATATGTATGATTTACGAGAAAAACATCATGTTATTAGTCATCGCACCATCAAATAGGAAAGCGTAACGATTAACTGCAGAGGTGTCAATCACTGAACATGCACTGTGCTACACGATTTTCGCATCGTATCCACTTTTGATAAACTTTTTAACCCATTTTACAAACATTTGCTTAAAGTAAGGACTATGTTAAATTTTCTGGATTTATAAACTAACTCTCTGTAGTATTCCGGGTGTGTAAGTCCGAGTTTTAACAATAGAGAGTTTGAGAATTCAAACTTCGCCTTCCCCTTCAACGTCTCTCATATACTTTTTGGGTAAAGCGTCACCGATATGCGTGTATTTTATTTATATTACACGTTGCTACTAAAGTTTTCCATGTAATATCACGTAAGCCTAAGACTTCTCTTTATTACTATGCGAAATAAACAGCTTAGTTTCAGGATTTCTGCTTATTAAGTTATTTGATTATCCATATATATAATTAGACTAAATTTGATGCGAAACACTATCAATAGATATAAGAATAATGAAGTTTTGTATGGCTAATGATTTTAACTAAATACATTGAATTGAACCTGGAAGTATGAAGTTATCAACTGATTTTGAGAAACTTTGAGATTTTGTTCAAACTTTAACTTCTACGGCATATTTGTGTCCCCAGGCGGTATCGATTTTACCAGATGGGCTTTTTGTCGCATGAAGTGAAGTTTTGAACGTCCGAAGATGTGATATCACGAAAGTCGAAACTTCATTCTTTTTACATCTACTCTGTCCACATACTGGGCATCAAAGACTGAAATCTGGATGGAGGCACATGGCACGACAGTCATTTTACTTGAAAAATAAATAATTACGCGCCATTATCATTTGGTGGAACATTTTATTTTCACATCCAAATAAAATCAATCTGTTTCTGTCGGACACTTGATACGACAATTGCGTTTTAATTATAAACATAAAATGGTACTAGTAAGACGGAAAATTCTTCTGAAGTATCAGACAATTTCAGATCTATGTTATCATGATGAGAGACGTTTCCTGTTAGCCGTATGGGATAACTCCATTCTTTAAATGTACGGAACCAGAGCCTGGCAGAGGGACATTGTGGGTTAATTCCCCCTTTGATTCTCACATTTTACAAAGAAAGTCGGTCTTGAAACTCGGTGTGACCCTAACCTACCCCCCCCCCCCACCCCATGAAATGGGTGACCGCCTCTTTAATGTTGGTGTCCCTCTAACCAAAATTCCTGGATCCGCAGATGCTTTACTTATAAAATAGTATATTAAAATCATATTGTGCTGTCTTAGAGTTTGGCATTATACAGAGTCATACAGAGTGTCATTATCACGTTAATATGATCATTATAGGTTATTAACTTTGTATGTGGATATATGCACGAGTTCTGCAGCGGTAATATTGCGCGACTTTAGGAGCGCAATATTGTCCGCGAAAGAACGAGTGCACATATCCATATACAAAGTGGATAACCTTTATATTACATATCCACTATCAAATGATTAATTTATATCTAAATTATAGTTCTGTCACGAAAGACAGGAAAAAATACGGAAAAAAATTCTCCGAAAACGCAATAAACAAATCAAATTGATGCGCATTTATATTTTCCGCGAAAATGACGTCAACTTGTTGTCGCAACGTGCGCGTGTGTCACAAATTGACATACGGGCCTTATTTTATATGTATTGTATATGCAGGTATTGCATCATCTTTTTGTAAATTTTTGAGTTATTGAGGTAAATGTCAGATTTCACGCATGAAATACCTCTTATATTTTTCTGTCTTTCATAACTTAAATTTCCATGTAAATTTTATTAAATTCTGTTCAGTAATAAGAAAGTTGATATTTTATAAACTTCAGTAATTTATGTTTTTATCCCTAAAACCACTATAATGGGCCTCAAATTGTCAATTTAAATTCGCGCCAAAGTAGTTAGATTCCCCGGCTATATCGTGAATCCCGTGGAAACACAAATAGTCGGAGTCCACGGCTTAGCCGTGAATCCCATGAAATTTAGTATTTGGCGGGACATTATCCTTTAAATAGACTGGACTAGATATGCCTTGCGCACACCACCTTACGACTTTATAGACGAATCTATGTCTGAATTATTTTCTTGCTAGAAATTTATGCTCGATCGAGGTAAGAAATTTATTTGTTAGATTTTTGTATGATTTTTGCATTACGATTTTTATTTGGTAAATTTTTGTTCATTCTACAGAATTCTGTAACATTTACTTTTCGGCATGTGATTTTAGCTAGTTTCGGTATGTCAGGATGATTTATTAAATTTTTCAGACTTTTGTAAATTATTTCGAAAGAGGAATCTAAAATGTTTCATTTATATAAGATGTTAAATTTGTACTGAAATTTGTATCGTGATAATTGTAAAGCACTGTTTCAAAAACTTATGTCAAACATTTTGTTAATTATGGAACGCCATTACTGCATTGTATTGTTATGTATAAATCTATATGGCAAGTCTAGCACCATGTATGTAATATATTATTGTAATTTGTAATTGTGTGCCAGTCTATAGCACATCTAATTAATGTCCGTTGTAATGTATGGCATTAGATATTATATGGATGCCAACTATGATATAACGTTTGATTTACATTGAATTTTGTTAATTTGTAGTTGTAAATAATAGCTGTAGTTTATCATGTCCGTATCTATAATGTTTCATCATAAACTTTTCATATCTTTTTCATACTTTAACTTTAGTCTTTTAAGTAAGTAATCTTTGTAATAATGGAAGTAATAAGTGACGTATTTTAATCATAAGACGTATGAACTTAGTAGCACATATGTTTTGTATAAGTAGCACGTATTATTTATGGGAGCCTACGGAGGTATGGTGTACCCAAAGGAGCAGCTTTATGCCCTGACTTATTTGTTTTGCTATGGTGCTTACCATATGTTATATATTTTAGCTTCTTCCGCCAGACGATTTTTCCTGGTGATGTCATAACCCGGAAGTACAATGCCCGAGGTTCACTTGTCTTCACTGGCCTGGATGTGATATTCCCAGCGCAGAGCTTTCGTCCCATGGTTGTGCCGTAAACCGCAAAGACGATGATTTTTGTTATCCTCTGAAGTCAGCTCAGGGATGCAATCACCTACCACCATAGGGAGCCAACACGGAATCAACGTATTCACGGTTTAAAGGGACTGTATTTTGAATTTAGAAGCTGCGTTTTGTTTGTGCTACTTAAAGTTCACAATTGAATTAAAGAACTGTGTCACGTCAGATTAGAATGGAATTTAAGAAATTTTGTATCTAGAGATACTGAACTTTCTTTTTTTTTTTCTTTCTTATAATTAGTTTTTTTTTTCTTTTCATATCTATTCATTGTTAATAATCATCTTTTGTAAATAAATTTGTAAATATTGTAAAGGGTGTTGATTTGTTCTGATGGTTACTGTCGCCGGTACGGCCTTTCCTGTCACAGCATGGACGTCACGCGATTCTTTCCATTACAACGTTAAGAAAACATTCCACATCCACAAGTCCAACCCATGACGTAATTATAACTTTCATTTCATTTCAGTCTGATAAATTACTACGTGCCAGTATCTGATAGGTCAGATTAATCAAAGTGTAAAAGTAAACAAAATGTTGCAAAAATTACAAATTAAACAAACACACAATAGCAACAAAAATCTACAGAAACGAGATCCGCAATGGACGGACCGTCAGGGGAGGTAACTAGAGTCACGGATTGGGACTAGTCCGATATGAAAGCGTTCAACGTCATGATATGGAAAAATATTGCACGATCGCGGTCCATTGAAACCCAATGGAAATTAATTTTTGGTAATATGTAATAATCATTTTTATTTCCTCTCATATATGATTTACAATCGTGCATTGTATACTGACGTAATTTTATATAAAATCTAAATGTTTGGAGCTCAGTTGCAAGACTAACGAGTTTTTACATTGTTCACATTCTTTTATCGTTTTATTTTTTTTTTATTTATTTATTTATTTTTTTTTTTTTTGGTAATCGCTCTAAAATCCATGCTGTGATTATATTAAATGAAATGTTTTTTTTATTTAATTTTCATTTTTTCATTTTTAAAACCTCTTGTAAAATTCCTGCCCTTTCGGACAACTGGTATCAAAATGCACGAAAAGAACGATCATAATTACGGATAAATTGAATGGGCGGATTAAAAGAAGTAAGGTTTATTCTAATGTTTGAAATCTCAAGGAATTTTAATCGAACTTCAATTTCATACGTTAACTTCGCAAGAGACGTTGAAGGGGAAGGCGAAGGTTGAAATCTCAAACTGTTTTAGGATAGTATTGTATTTTTCTAACAGTTCCGATGATCTGTAGTAAAATGTACTGAACGTTTCCGTAGGTTATGATAAAGGTAATCCTGTTGTAATAAGTTCTTGGTGATATGAAGAAATCTATCATTAAAATCCTCTTTCTTTGAGCAAGCTCCTGCAAAACGAATATGTTGTGAAATATAGACAACGTATGATGTTGCTCGAGGGATATCTCCATCAAGACGGGGGGAAGTTGACAATTTCAAAAATAAAATCGCCCTTTTTATCATGTATTTTCGTTTCCAAGTTATGTTACACAACTGGTAAATTTAAGTCCAACACTGACGCTTCTAGAACTGCATTATTAGCCTTGTTTAGCTATCTTGGGTAAATATGCTTCACCATTTCTAAAATATATTTGCTGTCCATATTCTAAATATCATCAAGATACCTTCAGGTTCCATTAAAAGCTTCAATAATTTCAAATTGTGTCTCGGTGGATAAACTAAGCATATAAGCTCGTTCATAACAGTATAAGAATAAATCAGCAATGAGTGGGGCGCGGTTGGTTCCCATAGGGATACCAATTACTTGTCTGTAACTTTTATCGCCAAATATGATAAATTGGCTATCTAGGAAAAATGTTAGAGCTTCACAAACCTGAGTACTACTCCCAAGGTTGTATCTCTTAAATGCATTGTTAGAAATGAATGGTTTACTTTCATTGCAAGCCAGATAATTAACGTTTTCTCTTGCAAATGTTTTCTCAATTAAAGCTACTAGTTTTTCTTTTATAAGATTATGTGGTAAATTAGTACAAATAGTAGAAAAGTCATATGTACTTATACTTGAACATTTGAAGAGTTTGTTTTTTAGCTTTTTAATAACATCTCCAGGGTACTTGATGGACCCAAACAGATTTACACAAGAGTTCTCACATACCTTGGATCGATACTTCTGTATGTGGTCTTTTATTGCAGTAAGACAAGAATTCAAAAGTACAGTTATGATTTTTGGTAGTGCATAAGGTTGCATTTACAATGAATCGGACTTTAAATGGAGTTTCGTGAGTTTAGGGATCCAGTAAAGGGTATGAAGCTTCATCTGACTGTCGTCAAGTGCGACATTAAAATTTATACACTGATTTAGATGACTTTATGGATTATTTTTCTAACTAGTTAGTTTTAGTATGTTCAGTTCATTTTGTAATATTTCTATGTAGTCTCGTTCCACCAAAGTATCTTCTGTAAGAAATTGCACGAAAGGTACTGTCACACTTTTAATAAATGCCTATATTATCTATTAAAACTGTATTACCGTTTGTATTGTTGGTAACAATTAAGTTATATCGGGTTAAAGTGTTAAATTTAGAGAAAGCGTCTATTGATATAACCAATGCATGTTTTAAATGGTGACTTTTTATTACAGGAACATTTGTCAGTATAACATCAAGAAGGCTAGGCACACACAATTTAGAGAAAAAAAACATGTTGGTTCTTTACTTAAATTGTTGTAGTCCAAAATGTTACGAATATCTGACACTAAACTTTGCACTTATCTCTGTACAGACAGTCATAATTTGCATCTCCAATGATTATTATTATGTGGTCACATTTAACTGAAATTGTGTCTACAGTGTAATATATATTTTATAAAGATTCATCATTTGGTAAAGCTGGAGGCCTATAAATTCTACAGATAAAAATTTCATATTGTCAAATTTTATTTAAACACCATTTGATTCAATCACCTGAAATTCTAGATTGGATTTTCTGTCAAAAGTTGATTTAAGTAATACGTCTTCAATAAAATGGAATTTGTGTCTTAAACTGTTAATAATTTGGTAAGCACCAACAGATTTCTTAGGGTTGGATATTCTTGCTTTGGTAAGCCGATCAAAAACATCAGTGTCATTTGACTCACATTTGCTCAAATAAAATGTTTCAGATGTGTAACTAGATGTATTCAGTGGGACATCTGCTGATTCTGGAAGCTGACTAGCAGGAGAGGAAACATGTGAGGATATACATGCAGGGCATGTGAACATAGAAAGCTGTGACAGCTTAAACTGTTCATACATGTTGTCTGATAAATTTGAGCACATTTTGTGGCACCACATCTCACACTCAGTACAATGAAGAACCCTGTGGTTAATGTTTACAATTTTGGCACAGGCTCCACAGCTAGTATTGGCGGACCCTGGGTTTTGCGATGCATCCCAAAGTAGGAGCAGGGCCAGTTTGCAGCTGTAAGAGTTCTTAAAACCGTCTGGTGAGTACTGCCATCCGAAATTCAGTTATTCAGATTTACGACCACTTAGAAGGTTTATCTTTCGATATCTAGGTGCATTCCTGGATGAAAACTTGAATCTAAAAGAGCATGTAAAACGAAAGTGTAGAACAGCAATGCTCAACTACTTCAGAATAAAATGTATCCGGAAATATCTTACCAAAAAGGCTACCGAAACCCTTGTCCTGTCATTGGTGATATCCCATTTAGATTATTGTAATGTCATTCTGTATGGTATTGCTCAAAGCGAAGTAAACAAAATGCAACGAATTCAGAACATGTGTGCAAAACTTGTCCTAAATCGAAGAAAATATGACAGTTCCAAGCAAGCGCTGTATGACCCTCACTGGCTACCAATCAAAGCCAGAATCACATTCAAAATGCTCACCTACATGTATAATTGTTCAGTTGGAAACTCTCCAGAATACCTTTCTGAACTTCTCATAAAACAAACACAGACAAGAAACTTGCGTTCTTCAAACTCCGTTACTGGGTGTTTCGTTGTTCCTTTCAACAAGCGCAAAACGTTCAGCGACAGAAGTTTTGGTACTGTTGGACCTAAACTCTGGAATGAATTGCCTCTCGATATAAGGAACTCGGACTCAATAGATATTTTCAAAAAGAAGTTGAAAACTCATTATTTTGGAGATTACTTTGCACTCTTTTAGAGACTGTGACTGTAATTTTTAAGAAACTGAAGTAACGTGAACTGGATGATTTTATTGTGTAAATACATTCTAAAATGAACTATATTATAACAAATACAAAATAGAGTTGCTTGTAATAACTTCTGGACATGTCGCAATAACCCACTTATTCTTACTTAATAACAAACAACTGTCTTACTGTATCTTAATATTCTAATATTTTATTAATCTTATCTGATGTCTGATCTTTTTTTTAATGCTTACTAAATAGTTTATTCACAATGGTATTTATGCTCATTTATGTTATATGTCATTAAATATCTTAATTTTCGTCGTATTTTTATGTATTTGTAAAACGCCATTGAATATGTTTTGCGTAAAAATAGGCGTTTAATCAAATGAAACAGTTTCAGTTTTTCAGTTTCAGTTTCAGTCTATCTTGCATTTTATGATACTAAGGGTGATCTCTGGTACGTTTGAGGTGATCGATAAAATGACATTGAAACTGGCACTGTAAAGTTCTGCCTTATTAAAGTCTGAGATAAAACTACCTAAAATCGCGTGAAAAATTAATAGCGACAAAAAGTACGATATCGTGGCCCTTACGCACTTCCGCAGTTTTTTACAAGCGAAGAACACAGTATATATTAAGCAGTCAGTGTGATAAAAACAGGTATACAGGCATGCATGTACACAGCTTAGCGTACAGTAGATACAATAACACTTGAGCTTATAATCAATAGTGCGTAACAATATTGAGTCAATATTTTCTAACCATTGTTTGGCTATTGTTTTCTAAAATTGTCAATTTCTCATCATAAACAAAGTTTTCACAAACTTAGATTAATCATAAGAAAGCCTGTACCTTGACAATTATTTCAATATAAAATTCACCAAGATTAATCACAGATAAAACACTAAAAATCCAGTTTTATTTAACTCGGAAAAAAAGACACTAAGAGGACCCCTTGACCATTATCACCCCACGGGGCGTTTGTTCTCCGTGACGATTTTATAAAAGACACAGTGTCTGAAATCATTCGCCCTCCACCTCTGAATAAAGTTTGAAAATTGGCAGTTACTTGCGGAGAACTGGTTTGTAATGGTAAGTAATCCAGGGACAACGGTTATGTTAACTACCTGCCATTACATAAATGAAATACTGTTGAGAAACGGCGTTAAACCTGAAACAAATAAACAAACAAACATATATTTTTACACCAGTTTTAAAATGAATGGTATCAAATTGAAACAAAATACTTTTATATAAATGTTATAAAACAAACTGTAGATTTCTTTGTATGCAAATTTTAATCCAAGTGTTGTGTTAAAACATATTATAAACATTTATACATATATACTACCTGACATTATATTCAACGTAAACAAAAGGTTAAAAACGCGCAAAAACGTAATTCTAAAGGTGCTATGTTCACGTGCTAGCGTACTTTAAAACGAAATAAAGATGCAGTCAAAGCGTTTGAAAATGTCTACGCATTTACAAGTGAAAACTCCTAATCGCACTGATTGCTTTCCCTGGATCTAATAACTTATGTTATATATAAGGACTACATTTAACCAGTGGCTTTTTAGTAATATTAGCTGTTGTGCGATTTCAAACAAGACACTAAAATCACAATACTATTTGTCCCGACAGTTATAATCCATGATAATTGCTAAACTTTCGCACGATTCTTGCTGTCATCTACAAAAGGAATGGTTCCATAAAAGTTCACCGTTTACTTAAACGATAGATGATCTTATTGTCAGAATGAATCTCTATTTCTCAATATAGATTCGATAATATCAGAAAATTAATTAACACAACGACAAAATGAAAGGTATGTTGATTGTACATATCAAAAAAAAAAACATTCAATGGTCTCTTCTACGTCCTTGCTATTTTTAACTATTTGAGGAAATGCCGAAAAGAATCTTAGATAGTAAAACAATGTTCATACATCTGGGTATTAGTTAATGAGATACGCTGGACTAAATAAAAGGAACATTTAACTTAATAATCACACTTATGTAAAACGGATAAATGTATAGCCAGCTTTAAATGTTCTCATATCCATTTTAAATATCATATGACAATCTTCAAGACTAATCGAAAAACTTGCATCCCATTTCGATTGTGGAAATATATGTATTTTCTGATACGTAGACGAGTTTTCACAAAATTTTCTCGTTACATCGAGAATATGTTCAAAATGATCAACTTCTCCATTGAAGTCATTTCCTTGCTTTTCAATCTTTCGTGTAAGCTCATTTGAAAAATTATCATAAATTTCATATTCCAATTTGTTTGTGGATCGAAGGTGTTCTATCTGGCTTTTGTTAAGAGACACTTGCTGGTGATCAGTTGTCCTTTTCTTTGCATAAATTATGTCTTCAAATGACCAATTAAGAAGTTGTTTTAAAAGAATTAGGGACTCGTGAAATCTTTCTAAAACAAGTACGATTAAAAATTCAGAGTTTAGGGTTTTTATGATTTCTTTGCGAAAGATGGTTTTCGATTTTGCTATAATTGCTTATCCCAAAGTAAGAGGACATATAATTTTGAAGCCCATACATTGACGTATTAAGTATAATCTCATCTATAAAT
The DNA here is from genome assembly GCF_021730395.1 of Mercenaria mercenaria. Taxonomy (NCBI): domain Eukaryota; kingdom Metazoa; phylum Mollusca; class Bivalvia; order Venerida; family Veneridae; genus Mercenaria; species Mercenaria mercenaria. The sequence goes on along the minus strand of NC_069366.1, from coordinate 89,877,629 downwards.
CTTTGTGCAGAAAGTTCCATGTGTCTTCGCAAACTTATGTACTTGTGTTGTAAAAAGGCGTGACTGACAATCAGTTGACCCGGTTCACGAACAATTCCAATTATTGCAGGATCAGGGACGATGTGAGTGAAAAAATAATGATTATATATTGTATGCGTAGCAAAAATATCAAAATGTTTTTCGTGTTTTACTAAAAGCTTTTGTTGAATTTCTGATATAAAATTGTTCCTTGCAAGAAAACTGTAAGATTATGCTTTATTCCAAACCTGACAAATATGCATGAAAGTGTACTTGAACCAGTCTTGGGTATTTTTAAGAAAAGCTATCCTTTTTATTTTTTGCCTAATCTTAGTTGGTTTATTTGCTAATTCATCCTCTCCGAACACATTTTTCAATGATAAAATTGTCGCAGTTGATGATAAAGCTATCCATATAAAATTTATTGAGAGCACAAGCAGTAAAACAATTCCAAAAATACTTTTAAACCTGGAATAAAGAAAGGAAGGTACGTAAAAACATTTCACAAAATAATCATCCAACATATAAGACAGCTAGAAAATATAATGCCAACGCTATTTACAGACATAAATTTCTTGCTCATTCTGTAAATGCATTATACAAATTTACTGCTATACGTTATCTATTAATAGGATTGCAGTTGTTGTTAGATCTGTAACAGACAAACATTCATATTGTAAATGGAGCCATTTCTTACCGTTTATGATTATAAAATGATATTTAACAGAATCATAAAAATTACATAGTTTTTATGCCTCGAGTGAATTTTGCACCCGGCTTATAGCAAATTTTATATTTAAAACATGAACAATACTTTCATATAGTTTATGTAAACATAACACATGTGTATGCAAATGGCTAAAAGAGTACACACTGTATACAGATATAAATAAATATAGCAAAATCGCGTATTATACTCAGTAAAAAAAGTTTTGCACACATGGATGTTTTTGGTAACTGTATCTTTATTATATGACACACAACAAACATGAATATACCAGATTAAACTTTAATCAAAGCATAATACAGATAACTGAAAACAAAAATAAAATCCAAGTACCCGTTCTTGAATAATCCATAAAAGAAGTCTCCAAGGGTCCTCTATCAAAAATGGTTAAATCACTTTTACTACCAAATACTAATAATTCGTATATCCTCCACGCTGAATGTGACAATCTGTTTGATACCGCTGATTAAGACAAACAACAGTACTCCGATGAATTCCAAATATCGCTGCAACATCCTGGGGTCGCATACCAGCTTGTAAATATCCCAGGGCACGAGCCCGATCTTCATTAGTTAGTCGTCTTAACGGACGCCTTGGCAGTACATTAGCCATTACTGTGACAGTGGCTAAACTTTGAATATGGATGGCAAGTTTATTTTCTTTTATAAAATTCATTTTACAAAAAAGTAACTAAGTAATTAAGTTACTTGGTGTTTGATTTATCAACAATAGAATAAATTACTCATATTCAAGACTTTGTCTGTGTGTTCTGTGTGTGAGGAAAAATTGCAAGCAAGACTATTCTGAGCACTTTTCAAATTTACTGCTAATTTTGCCATTTTTGAAGGCTTACCCCCAGTGCATATAAACTGTTATAAATTGATCATTTATGTACCGATTTTCATTCTATTTCGACCAGTGTCCTTGTAATAGATATCTGTTGACTATAGTAAAAATGCATGCAATTTTTTAATTTGCGCTATAATGAAGAAAACATCCAGCTGTGCAGGACGTTTTTTACCGAGTATACAACTAAAAATCTGACTCTGTATTTTCAACTATCAATTGCGTGAAATTTAATGATGGGTGTAGTTCTGTATGTAAACTTATTTTATATATTTAGTAAATATTCATATATAAATGGGGATTTTATACATTTGAAAAAAAAAAAAGAATATAAAGGCGAACTATTGTAGTGAAAGATGGTCATCTGATATCTTTAAAATATGGTTCTATTATACATTATTTCGAATAAAAACGCATATATCTTGAAGCATATACAGTACTAGATATAGTAGGTAGATATTAAAGTCGTTGGCAATACTAATTGAGGGCCTAGAGATTTCTGTCTTCACCAGCACAGTTGGGGGCTAATGTCTGTCACAGTGTTGTTTCAATAAACAAGGGTCATTGTTTATTGGAGAGTCAGTCTACCTAACAAGTGTATCAGTTAGTGAGAAGGGGAAACAATGTAATTTATTTAATGGATATTTATAACTTTTAAAGTAATACCTAATTTTTGGCATATAAAATATTTGTTGACCAAACACAACAATAAAATAATAAGAAACTTATTTTCACCATAATAAAATAAGGAGAAACTTACTTTTGAAGAAATATGCAAGATTTCTTTTAAATTCTGTCTGGAGAATTGTGATATTTCATTCATCTAAAGTTTTCAGGATGCTGTAAATAACATTTGTCTAAAATTGAAAACAGAATGTGCATTTCAGTGTTACAAAGTAAAGCATGAAAAAAGTACACTTTTGGCAACATACCGAAATTGACAATTCAGTAAAGATCGAAAACAATAATTTCATATTCAAATAATGGTGATTGCATGAATACAAGAAAATCATTTTCCCATTCTTTTGTAAGTATTCTATATAAATATTATGGAAGGATCACCATCAATATAACTTTTTTCATAATAATTATGATATCGGAAAATATTGTTTGCCAACACAAAGAACTCAATTAAGATTTCACTATACTTGTGTTATATTATCATTATTATTTTAATATCATTACTGTATCTTTTAATCATTTTATAAGTAATATTATATAATCATCATCATCATCATTATTATTACTATTATTATTTCAACAGTCACTGAAGGAAAATTACTTTCTTTTAAACTGAAACTCTGAAACTGAATAATTTGATTAAACGCCCATTTTTATACAATGATATATTCAATGGCGTTGTAAATAATTACGATAAACATGGTTATTATAACAATATTAACAATCATAATAATAATAATAATAACAGCCTTATGGTAAAAAACAGTTCTGATCGCACCCCTCCCCTTCAGATCATTTTAACCCTATTGCCAATACCAGTGCTTAAAGCATCTGGTACGTCCAGACGGGCTACATATAGAGGTTCAAACCCCCAGGTTAATGGTGCCATCATATACTGTTTAAGGAAGAAAGACTAAACACTTCCCTACCCATAGAGCCTTACCAACAAGTGCGTTTATTAAACAAACCTTGGAGATATAAATGTTGAAATGTAAAACCTTTTACAAAAAATTAAGAACTATCACCTGCTGTTTTCGCATGATAAACAGTTATCAAAAATTTAAAACAAAGCCACAAAATCCTAAAATATAGTGTCTTAAGACTTTTTTTTAATGTGTCAAGTGATTTACTTTTGCGTAGTTCTAACGGCAGTTCATTCCAAAGGTTTGGACCAGTAGTACAGAAACCTCTATCATTGAATGTTTTGCACTTGTTGATAGGAACAACATAACGACATTTAGAATTTTCAGACGATCTCAAAACTTGGCTTCTAGGAATATATTCTATAAGCATTTATGTTAGGTACAGAAGTGCTCTGTGTGACAGCTATAAATGAAAGAAAGTTTCTTGAACTCTATTCTTTTTTTTCACCGGCAACAATGTATGTGGTACAATGCTTGTTTAGAACTGTCATATTTCTTCCTGTTAAGGACAAGTTTTGCGCACATGTTTTGAATACGCTGCATCTTACGTACTTCACAGTTAGCTACACCATACAGTGTGACATTGCAATAATCCAGATGTGAAATAACTGAAGACAAGACTACAATTTCAGTGGATGCTTTTGTTAAGTATTTTCGGATGTTCTTAATCCGTAGGTAATTCAACATGGCTGTACGACATTTGCGATTTATATGATCTTTAAAGTTCAAGGTTTCGTCAAGAAATGCAACGAGATATCGAATTGTGCTTTCACGTTTGACATCATCACCAGCAATGTTAATGGAATTTGTAAAAAATTTGTTCACTTTAGGTCTGCTGCCAAACAAAATAAATTCAGTTTTGGAAGTGTTCATTTTCAGTTTGTTTCTATTCATTGATTATAACTGCGCACCTTTTAAGGTCTCCGATCGTTTGTGATTCTACGGAAACAGATGTAGGATGAAAGCTTTGATTTGCTATAGGATCATCCGCAAAACCGTAAACTGATAAAATAAAAAATGATAAAAAAGAGTTCCAGCATAGGTGAGATACAGTGTTCTATCTCCAATTTTTGAAAAAAATGAGATTCTTATATCAAATTGTTTGTCTCGCCAAGCCCTATCGTTCTGAAGCAAGAAAACGTAACTTGTGACGTCATAGAGGAAGATCCATCCTGGGTAATACTTTGCTCCATGTCCTCCGTTTGAATGTAACAGTAACGATTAAAGTACCCCATCTCCAGGACTTAAAGCACTGTAATGTTTAAATTTATTCTGACCAATCATACACTTATACTAACATCATGTGATCATCATTAGAATATGTAAAGGAGTGTTCTATCTCCAGGTAAGTTAATCCAGAATTGCTCTAAGTCCATTTTAACCAATAGAATGCACAGTTACATGCATGTGATCATCACAACAAAATATTGCGGATAGGCATAGTTCGTAGCATGCTTGAAATATACTTAGAATGCCTTTCTACATGACATGCTAAGGCGAGATTGCTTTTTTTTTATAGCTTACATAGAGTATTTTATCATTTTATTACTTATACAAACACATAGCTTTGTCAAGCTATAGGCAAGAAAATACTTGCAAGATTTTTCAACAGACCTGTAGTGATGTGTATTTCGGATAGAAACTATTTTCATCATTCTGAAGATGTATCTTAAGATATACCACTGAATAAATCAGCGATATTTGCAAACATGTTTCTGAGAAGCAAATCTGTGATAATAATTTATTACTATTAATTAATATTTAATTACTATTATTAAGAGCAGTAGAAATAAAATTCCGAAACAGAACATATTTTACTTTACAAAATTACGAGAAGGCGCCAACTACTTTTGATGTTGATCATTGTTTTAGCTATACAAATTTTGCTAAATGCAGCAGTCGTAGGACAATAAGAACTGGCAGTACAATATCCTACTTGCAGACCAAAAACGTCATATCGTGAAACTTGCAACCCTTGTCACCACTAGGAATCTAGTAAAAGGTATCTCTATTTTAAACTCTAGTAGCCCCTAAAAATGGCCAAGTATCTCCAATTGAATAGATGTTTAAAGGACTTAATAAAGTAAAGATGAAGATCATGAGAAGTAGTCATTTAAATGCGTTTGTAGTTTTAGGTCTAGTAGCCCCTCAGAGGGCCAAGCATTTCCCCATCCAACCTCACTATTAAAAAATAACTTTAGAGGACCTTATAATGATGCTACGGACCGAGAATGATGACAGTCGATTTACTGGTTCATTAGAAGTAGTCGTTAAAGGTAACAGGTATTTCTGATTTTAGCCCTAGAATAAGCAAACCGCCTCCGTTCTAATAAAATTGGGAGAGAACCCTCTAATTAATGATGCCACTGGCCAAGTCTGATGAAGATCATTCAAGCGGTTCATGGCAAAAAAGTATTTCTATTTGTAACTCCCTAAGAGAGCCAAAGCGCCCTTAATCAAACAAATTAGAGAAAGGACATCATACTGATCTCTAGACCAAGTTTTGTGAATATCCATCAAGTGGTTCATAAAAAGAAGTTGTTTTAACGTATTTCTATATTGAACTCTAACAGCCCCTGAAAGGGACCAATTTACCCCAACAGAACAATGTTGTCGAATATTCTTATAACGATGCTACAAATCAAGTTTGGAGAAGATCCATCTAGTGGTTCATGAGAAGAAATCATTTAAAGGCATTTCTAATTTTGGGTCCGGAAACCCCTCATAAGGGGGGCAATCGTCCTCATTTGAACAAATTTGGTAAAAGACGTTATAATGATGCTACAGACCACGTTAGTGAATTCAGTCAAACGGTTCATGAAAGGTCCTTTATTTGTAATCTATTTTCTTTTTGGCTCTGACGGCCCTTTAAGGGGCCAAGGTTAATCATTTGATCAAACTTGATAGAGATCTATCCCAAAATGCTACTGACAAAGATTTGGTATAAATGTAACCAGTAGTTTAAGAAGAGATGAATTTTAAGTATAACGTTGATGCAGGAAGACGGACGATAGACGCCGGACAATCCACCTGTACTATCAGCTACAAAAAAAGACATGAATATAACATTGGTTGTGTTTTAGTAAAACTGAGAAGTACAGTTATATGCAGAAATTAAACATAATATAAATTTAAAACTGTTCTTTTTGTGAAAGAATACAGTTATTACTGGGAATATTTAGTTGCAAAGACAATGTTGTTAGGTATTGTTGTAATGCTTAGTATTATGTTAAACTTTGCTAACTGAGAACAAAACATGGAAAAACTTATTCAGCGTAATGAAATCTAGTTGTATTTGGCAAATAGAATAGTTACGACAAAAAACATTTTAGATCTGCTATTCATTGTTGACAATAACTAAAGCTGTTACTGAGTGATTAATCTTCAAAATCTTTTTGTTGTTGTTTAACTCAATACTAAGATATGGTTTGTACGAATGCCTAGCTTGAATAGCCAATAATGCTTGTAGCCGAGTAGTTCAGTTAACCCTGAAGACTTTGGTCAGCATGGTAAAGAGTTTGCAAATCAGTCCAAACTTCTGACTTCTGAACACCTGTCTCTAACCACTGTCTGAAACAGAGAAAAGTGGAAACTTCACAGGTCGCTCAACACGACAAAAACGGAAATGTTGCAGGCTCGGTTTGATTGAGCCTGTTCATGGACGGTAGTGGAAATGCATGCTACCGTCTACGCCCTCTAGCCCCGGGTTGAGCAGAACTCAACATTTACACATGCTAATAGTACAAAAAGCAACTTAGAGACATCCGCAGATATGTTCAAACGGCGGTGAACATGGAACCTTCAATGATACACATGTTGAGGCGTATAATTCCACGAAGAGCGGCGTTTGGTCCCCAGATAAAGTAATGGGTTTGCCCAAAACGAGAAAACAATGGGCGGAACTAAACAAACTGGAATTTAGGAAGGGGATCTGAGGTTATAGGGCCTGCGTATCACAGGAACTGTCAAAAGACAAAATTAAAAAGCAGGCGCCATATCCAAGGGGTGATTAAACAATACCCAAGGCTATGAAAGCGGGAGTATTGGAACCACCCAGGCCGAAATGGTCATGTTGAGAAACTAAACAGTACCAATAACACGACATAAAAGTCGTGCTGAACGATTTAAGAAGATCGAAATATAAAAGACCTGATTGAATGTATGAGGATACTTTTTACGGCCGCCACACGGCACAAACAACGCTGCTGTGATAATAAAGTAGAGAAAAGTGGAAACTTCACAGGCCGCTCAACACGACAAAAACGGAAATGGTGCAGGTTCGGTTTGATTGAGCCTGTTGAAGGACAGTATGTTCATGAAACCTCGTTTGGTGTGTAGCATTATTTCACACCAGTTGACAAGAAAAAAGTCACCTAGAGTCCTCAATGAAAATCTTGAAATTTGCAATACTAGTATGGCATAAAATATTATGTCAGATTGACGATACTAAAACACAAAACCAATCCTCCTTGAATTGCAAAATGAATATAGCGAATTTTATTACTGTTTAAGAGGTCATTCGAAAGCTCTTGTTCTGATTTCAATATACATTTGTAATAAATATTGTCCTGCTCTATGTCCAATTTTGTAAATTCACAATGCTCTATCTCCCGATAAAGCAATACACCTTTAACGTTTTTTTATTTGTTTTTTTTTTTTTTTTTTTTTTTTTTCAAATTTGCTCCAAAGTGAAAAATGTAAAATTGCACAAAAGTTAAAAAGAATTGTATTAAAAACAACTCATAGTCAGAAAGAACTAAATGCAAGGAACAAGTAGATATATTTTATTATCGTTTTCGCCCAGAAATAAAGAAACTAGACGCGAGTTAAACTTTTGAAGCGGTTTTCCCACGTTTAAAAATGGTAGATAGAGATCGTTACACTCAGGCGACGATCTGCTGAATATACATTGTTGATATTAATCTTGCAAGTACTAGGCCTTAAATAGGAGTCTACCCATTGAAGAGCTGTATCACAGACGCCATATTGTGCTTTTAGGACATCTAGAAGAATGTTGTGTTAGACAGTGTCAAATGCTGCACTTAAGTCAATCGCAATAAGGGCAGTGACTTCCTTTTTCTCTACTGCACTTCTAAGATCATTGACTATCCGAAGTAACGCAGGAATGGTATTTCCTGTATGCAGACTGGTTCTAAAGCAAAATGTTGTTTTGATTTACATGTTTGTTAAATCTGTAAAGAGCAGCTTTCTTAATAAGTTTTGATAGAAATGATAAATTACTCACAGGACGATAATTGGAAAGCTCTAGTTCAAGACCGGCTTTTTTTAGCAGAGGTCTAACAACTGCTTGTTTGTATTTCACTGGGAAAACACCTTGTTGTAATGAGAGATTCACCAATTTATTGATACTAGAGAAAAGTTTATCTACATGTGATTTCAGAATACGTGTTGGCAAAATATCTAACTCTGAAGACATAGTATTCAGTTCATTGATGAGAAGTTTACTTCATCTTGAATCAATTCAGTTAATTTGTTTAAATTTTGTATAACCTTTACTTGAGGTTCAAAATTTTGGTATTCACTTAGGGATTGACGTATTTTTGAGATTTTGGCCATGAAAATGTCAGCTAATATTTCGGCCAATGAATTATTTGACTCTCCTAGAGGCAGCGGGTTTTCAGATTTGTACCAGTTAGCTCAGATACCATCCACAAAGAGTTTTAGAATTGCCTTTAACGTTCTCTATCATTTCACTGAATGTGTTTCTCTTTTGACGTTTGATTTCAAAATTGTATCTATTTCTTACTTTTTCATACGACTCAAACTGATCGGTTTAACCATAACGCCTCCATGTATGCTTAGACTTTCTAACTTGTTGCTTTAGATGTTGCAGTTTTTTATTGAACCAAGGTTTGGCTGCTCTCTGAGTTATAGTTTTTTTTCTTTTAGGGGAGCGTGCTTATTCCGGATCCTCTGTTTCCGACTCAAACTCTTTCACAAACTTGTCTTATTTCTGTGAGTCAACGTTTATTGTACTTAGGTCGTTGGAAAATTCTGATTCGTTCAAATTTTTAAAGTTCCTAAATGTCACGCTTCTACTAGTAATAGTCTCTTTTTAACATCTAAGAGAACCTTAACAACACAGTGGTCAGATAAAAATGGTCCCGGCTCACATTTCTCTACATGAACAACATTAAGTGACTCAGTTATGACTACATCCTAGCTATGTCCTCTGGTATGAGTATTGAAATCAACGTGTTGTTTCAGGCCCGTTGCTACTAGGGAGTCCTTGAAGTTTGTAACAGAACAGTTGTCATCGTTTATTTGCAAGTTGAAATCTCCCATTATAAGTGAATTGTCATAATGTGGTAAACTATTTTCAATGAAATAAAAAAATTCAGCAATGAACTTGTTACAAGTCGATAGAGCTGGGGTCTATACACATCCACTACGCGTATAGTTAAATTCTTGAAAACGAGCTTCCAAATACCATATTCAAAGCTTCGAACAGTGCCGTGAGTTACCCTTCGCATGTTGATCGTATTTCTACATGTGATCGCATCATCACCGCCTTTTTTGCTCTTTTCTATTAGTTACGCTTAATTTATGTCCATTCTGGTTCAAGTCGGAAGTTTCAGACTGCTGCTATTTCTCGACCAAGTTTCAGTCAGAAGAGCTAAATCTATTCTCTCATCCCTATGGTATTGGCCCACACAATCATCTTTGTTCGCAACAGATCTACAGTTCAGCGTAATGCAAGATACATGTTTGCGTATATTTTTATACTGATTGTATTTCTTAGGGTATATAAAATTTTAAAGTTGACACCAATTTGCCTAGGAATTATTTTACTTCTACCAACTCGTTTACTTCTATGCGTTCTCCTTTTACAGGATAAATTGTGTAAGTTTATAATCCTATATGCCGCAGGGTCTAGTTTTCCTAATCGCTATTGTTCGATACCGTAGATCCAATATCCAATAATTGATCTCTAGTGTATGTATATTTTACAGGTGAACGACAGGTAGTGTCTGATGTAAATTTATAAAGAAAATAATAAAAAATTTCACTCGATGCAATCCACTGAATCACTGAAGCTACTGCAACATAGAAGCACGCACAGATGCAAAGTACATTCATATCCATTATATTCAATTTTCAGCACAATCCCAACACAACTAACAACTCCACTGCACACATTTTCATGGTCTAGTTGAGACCCCTGCTGTGCTTACTGCCCTGTAATCAGTTACTGTTACATACTCGCTGATAAGCAGCAGATAAGATGGGAGTTGTATATTGGATTTGGAGGTTGGGGGTGGGGGCATTTATAATTTATATAGTAGTAGATCTACACCTTTAAGAGCACAAAAGTATTGATACAAATTTTGTCTAAATTACTCTCTTCGAAATTGCATGTGGCAAAATCATTTTGGCCTCATTGTGCACTTTAAAATAGACGAACCTATCATGACAATTAGACGACCATGTTGTGTCTTTTGTTTTATTTTGAGACATGAGTTTTGACTGGTGGGATATTTCTAGCAACAGAAGGGGAAACCATTAATATGTGTTCATAATAAATGTTTTTAGTAAGCATTATACCGAAACTTGCTATTTTTCAAAATAATAAATATAGCAAATTAAGGAAAAAAATCTATAATCGCCCTACCATTTTTCAAAATTTGAAGCACAGCATATGACTAGAATCCTTTTCAAGTCTGTATTCATCAAGATCGTAACTGAACCTTCCAAAAATCAAGACATACCACAGAAAACATTGATTTGGTATAAACGTGGCAGTATTTTCTCCATTATGTTTAGTTGAAAAAAATGTCTTGGTATAATCGTGGCGATTCCAGTCACCTCAATTGTTCAAGATTCCATTCTAATAATAAACGAAGTAACATAAACAATTCAAGAGCTATGAAGGCGAAACTTATGACCTCTTCTCCCTGAAATGATACGTCTAAGACAGCAAAATAATTATGAAGCATAGGATTCTGGTAATTAAATTAGAGTATTCTTGACCCCAGAGACGACAAACCGGTGCGTATGACAGAAAAACAATTTTCGGCGGTAATATATATCCTTTGATCCGATTTATTTCAATTAATTAATTATGATTTTTGTTTAGTATAATTAATTTTTATTGTAACTACCATTTTCAGACAGAATGAAAAAATGCATTGATTTATTTCTTTGAAATGAGCTTCATATTGTTGCACATAAATGAAAACCCAGGTCTCAACAACAATAAAACATAACCATGTTTTTTAGTTTAAAGTTACGGGAAATAGCACGTCTCGCGAAATAACTTCGGAGTGCACAGACATCTAGGATAGGGTATTAGGACCCTAATAGTAATGTTTATAAAATGGCATTTGCTTGGTATATTCTTACAGGTGACCGTGCTTCGCACTTTGTCGCAAATTTTTAAAAACTTTTACCGTGCCGTTTTTCATAAATTTTGTGTAACTTATGGTATTTCCTCAAGCTAAAATAGAGACAAATTTCAAATAGGCGGCCTTTATCCAAAACGTTTACAGAGAATTCATTTTACCATAATCTTTTATGAAAGAAACATCAAACTATTGGTAAACAATTATAAAAAAAAAAAAACTGTCAATATCATTTTTTCTAGTGTGCCTGAAGTAAACGGACTTAATGATACAGAATTCTAACTCCAACATTAAAAGATTAAGGTCGAATCCTGCGGGTCTGTTTTAAATTTTGCTCACTTCATTCCAAAATAACTTTGAGGCAGAAGTAAAACCTACCTACATTTCTTCCACAATATGAAATCTAAAGAATGAAGGCAAAATAGAGAACTTTTACCACATGCAACTCAGTATTTTTAAAGATGTCTAACTCTACCCCTTCCGTTTCAGAGGTAAATTCACTTTGAACAGCAATAAATCGCTGATCAAATGAATGTTTTTCCACATTTGTACAATAAGTCAATAACAAGTCTTGGAAGAAGTAAAAACTTACTAGAAAAAAAGGAAAATAAGGGGAAATAAATGGTCCCAGTGGGGCTTGAACCTATGCTTCCCCCCCCACCCCCCCCACTCCCCCCACACACACACCTCCTCCCTCGTCCTCCTTAAACTTGCAGTCAAAGTAGGTTTATAATAGGAATTGAATACTCTTCAAAAAGGAGGTACTCTATTATGGGCCTAATAGCTTAAGTTCACATCGAAGCTCTAGGGCAGAGTAAAGACCGAGACTATACTCGATAACCCACTTGAACGATATAAGTTTGTACACCAATCGTACCTTCCCTGTTGAAGAGCTGAACTCTGCAAACTCCACGGCGAGGTAGGATTTACTGTTTCCTTGCTCTCCATCACAACGATCAATGTGCAGGGTAAACAAAGTTTTACATTTTTCCAGGGTCCTATTTTTGATTGGTCAGTTACTTTACTGGTGGGAGTAAGAATCCTTTACACAACAGCTTACCCTTTGCTAGAGCTCCGACGTGAACGTACTCCTAGTTATTATTCTGAGCGTTTAATAATCGACACCTTGTAAGTGTAAACGTGTAACGCCATTCTGTTAAATACTTCCGATTCTCAAACAGACTTGATACGAATAAGATCAGTCTAAATGTTAAGCAATCTTTCCAAGCATTTGTCTGACTCGAGATACATGTCGGACTGACGTCAATATTGCCGTTTTTAACGGAAAGGTGCATAGCTTTTATTCATTTCACAGCAACATGTTAATAGATACTTACCCCTTTTAGTCTACTCTTACTGACACGAATTGACAGGGTGAATGACAAAGATGAAACTGAACAACAAATTCCATTCCCATGAATTATGCACTAAATTCACAAATAAAAATCGAAGACAAATATCAAACAGGGAATGCCACGCACCAAAAACGCAGCCTCCCCAAAACGAAACCTACAGCACGCAAACGTGCACACCACCCGCACACACACACACATACACGCGCACACACAAAGCCAATACACCACAAACACACACACACATACACGCGCACACGCAAACAAAACGAACAAACAAAGGAACACAGTGGGGCACCGCCTTGGAACGGTCAGTGGCAAAAACACCACTGGGGAGCTTAAACCGGTTTATGGTGCGCACCCAACCTCACTCTTACCCCCCACCATATTCCAAAGACACGGGACAGTGTAAATAAAAGTAATCCCCTCCAGGTGAATCTCTAACACACGTAATGGAAACAAAAAGGCATGGCATGTAAAACACAAAAATGCTCGTGCATAAATATATAAGAAGCAAACCTTTAGAACCAAAAACATATGTACTCAATGCCTTTTCAGAAGACAGAGCAACAAGAGAAACATCCTCAAGGGCCCGACGAAACTGGCCAGAAGACAGATATCAAAACAGTTCAGTCCTGGTAGGATTTAAAAGCTGCTTATCATAGAGTCCTCCCCCTCTTCCGTCAGACACAATCAAAGAGGAAAGCGTAGTATCCAACTGTAAACGGGTTGAACACTAAACATGCGGTATGTCTCAAAACAGTTGGGTCGTAACCTCTTTTAATAAAACGTTTTATAATTTTACCAAATACATTTGGAAAATTACCATGACCCAAGATCTTACGAAGTTTGTAAACCACATCCCCATAAAAAAACGGGTTTAGAAATACCTTCTCGCAGAAGTGTCTTTAAATTACTATTGAATTTTAAAACAAAATCAGAATTACGATAGTAAAATTTAGCGAACTATTTACGCAATTTGTAATAACGGTAGCCTTGCTGAAGATGTTTACTTGTTATATATTGATTACGTTCATTGAAATGCTTGACATGACTACACGCTCTGGCAAACCGAATTAATTGAGAAATATATACCCCGTAAGATGTAGCCTGAGGTACATCCCCATCCAAATGGGGAAAATTTTCAATACTAAAATTAAAACCATCCCTCTTGTCATAAATTTTGGTATGTATAATATTGTCATAAATAGAGAGATGTAAATCTAAAAATGAAGCATCAGTATCCGAATTGTTAGTTTTAATTAACTGAAGCTCCCTAGGATAAATAGTACACACAATTATTGGTATTTTAAACATAGCAGTCCTGATATTTAAATTTACGTGACCCATAACTTGAATTTAAAACCCCAGTTTCCTTTATTTAGGTTACTGACCGTTCCAAGGCGGTGTTCATATTTTCAACTGGTTTTTTGTTTGTCTTGTCTTGTCTGTTGCACATTGTTTTTGCTGTTGTAAGCGTTTGTCCCTCTTCCATACTCCCCCTATCTCCCCCTCCTTTTCTCCTGCAATTACGCTACTTTTTGCCTCCCCTCCCGCTTTATGTAAGTTTTTGTAGCTCCCCTTTTCTTTTGCTGGCGGAAACATAAGATGGTATACGATCGTTTTTTTTCCTACTTATGTGGGTGCGTTTGTGTGCTTGTGAGTCTCAAATGGTGCCTACTGTTTTCTTATGTGTTGCTTGTTCGTTTTTAGTTGGGGGTGTGTGGTTGTGTGGGTATCTTTTGTGCACGAGTGTTTACGCTATTGTGGTTTACGCTGTATGACTGTTATTAAGGAACTTGGCTTTCCCTTTGCTTGTGCGTCCTTGGTCAACTTTCACCTCCAGGTTCCCTTCCCCCGGCCCCATTTTGCCCATTAACATTTCCTTCCACTCTTTCTATATTACCATCAATTAATATGTACTTGTTGGATGTTTGAAGCAACACGTCCGAAATATTTTCCCATTAAAGCTTCTTTTTGTTGTGGGACTACTTTGCAAATGCGTGGCTTTGGGGCTGTGTTTTAGTGCTCTGTGCTTCCGAGAAGTGTACACTTACCTATTATCTTTTGAATATGATAAGGGCCGTATGTACGAAACAGCTTTACCACTGATCGACTTCTTGTTCTTGTGATGCAAGAATTTCTGATTTCATTATTCAGATCTATTTACTACGTTGAATAAGGGCAAGTATGTATGTTTTGATTATAATAGACATTTGCAAATCACAAAGAAGTGGAGTTGCACACCTAAGATATCTGAGCACAAAGTGCTAAAAGTGAGCTATTACGGAAGCACTGTGTAGTTCGTGGTCGTCTGTCTTCGTCCGTCGTTCACAATTTCATGGTAAACACTCTCAAAGCTGCAATTCTAGTCCAATTTTAATTAAAACAGAATGCTGTGTTGAGAAAAATCCGGCAGAGATTAACGGTTGGTCATTGTGTGACTAGGTCAAATCATATAAAACTTGTTAATGCTCTAAATTCCACTTTAACTTGATTTATATAAGACCTGGTCAGAATACTTGTCTTTATCAAACCTAAATCTTGTTTGAAAAATTTGAAACTAGGGTTAACATTAATTTCGTGGAAAAATCATTGTTAACACACTAGAAGCCATGACTTTCGATCTTTATAAAACCTGGTTAGAATATTTGACTTTATAAAATTTAGATACAGTTCTGAGATGAAAATTCTGGGATTAAAACGGGATAACGGGGCTGTATCATAGAAAATGAAACATTCTTAACACATACAGATGCATTTTTTCTGTGGGATCTTACAAAACAGGGTTAGAATATTTACAGTTATGAGTACTGTGAAATCATTTATTTTCGTGGGCATGAAATTTCGTAGTTTTGTCAAAATGGCAATTTCGTGGGGGATATGAAGTCGTGGATTTCATCTTTCGAACATGAAATGAATGGAAATTTTACTTGTTAGTTGGGATTAAATTTCGTGGATTGACTCAACCACAAAATCCACGAAAATTAGTCCCCCCACGATGACTTCACAGTAGTTATATAAATAAGGTGGCAGGCGTTTTGACCCCATTTTGACCTTTAGCCCTTGGTTCAAAGTGACCACTGCTGACCCAGTACCCTAAGTACTGTGAAAACCTTCGGTTTGACCAATTTAAAAACCACAGGTTTTGACAACTACTGTGAAAACCTCTGGTTTGTTGAAGTACTGAAAAAAAATATATATTTAACTATCTAAATATCTTAAAAGCCTTAATAAAAACTTGAAACCCGGACTGAAAATAAATTACAGAATAGTTATAGCCTTAGCGTGTACACAATATAGGTTTTCCGTTAGAGTATTTCGCTGCCAGGTGATTATTGGATTCTCACCGGTGAGAATTAATGCTCTTGGTTTTGGTTACTATG
Organism: Mercenaria mercenaria; assembly: GCF_021730395.1. Taxonomy (NCBI): domain Eukaryota; kingdom Metazoa; phylum Mollusca; class Bivalvia; order Venerida; family Veneridae; genus Mercenaria; species Mercenaria mercenaria. The sequence goes on along the minus strand of NC_069366.1, from coordinate 89,861,333 downwards.
TAAGTTAAGCCCTGTAGAGTTTTGTCCCTTTGACCAAGTGAAAAAAATAAAATGTTTTAAATACATATAATATAAATGAGTTTACAGAATAAAATATATTGTTTAAAAGAAAGAAAATTTACTGATAATATAAATCCTCATTATGTTACAGCAAAAAACGGGAGAAAAATGATAATGGCTACCTGTTCATCTTGTGGAAGAATGAAATCAAAGTCTGTTAAAAGTACAGGGGGTAATTCAGATATTCATAAAGTAATGTTACCTTTATTACCTAACAAAGGTTTAACATTACCAGGATACAGCTATTGCGCGCCTGGAAATCCTTTAGATCATGGACCTTCATGTTAATGAACTAGACGCAGTATGCATGGACCATGCTATAATGATACTAGTACAAATAACAGCGAATGCGATAAAAGAATGTTATCTAATTTAAAGAACACTAAATCAAAAACATTTGGAGAAAAGATTGCAATATATTTAGTTGTAAAACCAGCAATTAAAATGAAATACAAACTTGGACTTGGAAAAATCTCAAAAAAACGGAAAAAGGGGGTAGAGTATTTACTCAAAAAGACCCCCGAAATTACATGCAGTGATGAATTGGCAGAAAAATTACATAAACAAATTAAACGAAAATTTATGAAACGAAAAGTGATAGTTAGTGATATTGATGATACTTGGTCTGCTGATTTAGTTGATATGCAAGCTTTTTCAAAATATAATAAAGGTATAAAGAACTTGTTAACCGTTATTGACGTGTCTAGCAAATATGCTTGGGTTATTCCATTAAAGGATAATACTGGAGAATCTGTTACTGAAGCATTTGAAAAAATAATTTCTTAAGGTAGAAGAACACCTACAAATTTATGGGTAGATTAAGGAAAAGAATTTTATAATAAAACGTTTGAATCATTTTCGAATAAAAAAATAAGATTAACATGTATCATACATTTAATGAAGGAAAAGCTGTAGTAATCGAAAGATTTAATAGAAGTTTAAAAAAAATAATGTCGTAAATTTTACAGCAAATAATACTTACACTTATTTTGCAGAATATGGTTGACAAATATAACAAAACAAAACATTCTAGTATAAAATTACATCATCACAAAATAAAACAACTAATAACAAAAGCACGGATTGCAGCTTTAGCTGTTCTGACCCTAATGATTCTGGAAAAGTAAATAAAGAAGATTCAAATAAAGTTATTCAGGATATTTTCACAATACTGTTAGAAATGCAGAAAGAAAAAACTATTCGATGCCTCTTGAAATGTACATGAAGGAAATTAAAACTTAATGGATACAGAAATAAAAAAGTAGAGTTGCATTCAATTTAGATTGCTGAATTTATTTCTTTACGTGCGTTTTTAAAGATTGTTTTCTATAATCATACTATAGTATTATATAAATGGTTAATAGAAAGGTAGATAGAATGATTACGCCAAAATTATCTAGCACTCTAGGAGAAATAATGAATGAAGATAAAAATTCATATAAAAAGTACTAAAAAGAAAAATCGATATTAAATCAAATAGAAAAGGTGGAAACTTCACAGGTCACTCAACACGACAAAAACGAAAATGTTGCGGGCTCAGTTTGATTGAGCCTGTTCATGGACGGTAGTTGAAATGCATGCTACCGGCCACGCCCTCTAGCCCCGGGTTGAGCAGAACTCAACATTTACACATGCTAAAAGTACGAACAGCTATTTAGAGACATCAGCAGATGTATTCAAACGGCGGTGAATATGGAACCTTCAATTATACACGGGTTGTGGCGTGTAATTCCATGGAAAGCGGCGTTTGGTCCCCAGATAAAGTAATGGGTTTGCCCCAAACGAGCAAAGAATGGGCAGAACTAAACAAACTGGAATTTAGAAAGTGGATCTGAGGTTATGGAGCCTGCATATCACAGGAACTGTCAAAAGACAAAATTAAAAAGCAGGCACAATATCCAAGGCAAACTTGATAAAACAGTCAGCGATGAATATAAAAAACATGTGATTGATAAATTGCAAAATGTTATAGATCCTTATCTTTTAGAAAAGAATATAGATTTATTTAAATGTAATTGTGGTTGTTTAATGTTAGAAGTGGAAAATGGTGAAAGATTATGTGATTGCTCAAGACCAAATAATTATCGAAACAACCCTAAAAGAGTTATTGCGACTGATTGTGACACTAATGAAGAAACAACATATAGAAGCACTTACGCGGCATCTAAAGACCTTGATATTAATTCTGGGTTAATAAAAATGTGCTGCGAAGGGAAAAACCGAGTAAAAAGCGGAAAATCGAAAACAAATGGGAGAAAGTATCAATTTAAATATTTTATCTCATCTTAAACTTTTTTGCTTAAAGATTTTTTTTTCTAAATATAATATATAGATGCCTGTTAGAGAAATTTAGTGGTCTTTAAATCAATATATTAAGAAATTTGAAATTAAAATTACATATCGAGGGGTGAATGCGACAAAGTGCTAAGTGCATTTCATGAAATGTTACAGGAGAAGGAAAAAGCATTCCTGTTGCTTTATAATTCTGGCAGCTGTTGTAATATTTTTAAATCTGATTGAAAACAACTTTATTTTTTTTTTTAATCTAGTGGAATTTTTAAAGAAATGTCTGGAAGAAAAGAAATTTTAATCAAAATGTCACTTAGAACTTTTTCGCACTCTAAATAGATACAAATTTGCAAAAAGGTAAGCGCGACAAAATTCTAAGTGATTTTATATTTTATTATTAAAGGGACATAAAATTCATCATTTTGTACCCAGTTTTTTGTAGTGTTTGAAATCATTGAATAAAATGAACCTTACTAAAACAATGTCACGTAAAACTTTTTCGCAGTCATTTTTGTTTACTATTATAAACCTTTGTGACTTCGAAAAGAGTCTAAGTGACATTATAAGTAAGTCCTTAAAATATATAGGTCATCTAAAGTTTTTGTTTTTGAGCTTATTTTTCTTTAAAAAGAAATATTTTTCATGTATCTAGTAAAACAACATGGTGTTTCATGGCTGGACACAAGAAGTGGGCCCTTTAATTTCTTTCACAGTAATCAAAAGTAGTATTCACTGTACAGAGCATAGCATAATGAATGAGACTGCTTTATCTGCTGATTATCTTTTCAATAATACATTAAAGTATTTATCACACTAAGAAACAACACATGATTGTTTTCCATTTTATTTCTTTAAAGCTTTCAAACTTCAGTAATTTCTCAGACTCACAATTACACTGAACAAAAATGGCTAGCCAATCAAAATGTATCTTTACAAAATATATTCTTTGGCTAAGTTAGTGTATCAGTTTTAAGAGAATTTTATAAAAACTGTATTTCAGACATGATATTTTTCTCAGAGTGAAAAATTCATTCTAATATGACTAGCAATGCATTAATCATCACAGCGTTATTATGTTAACGTCATGTCAACATGATATTTAGCACCATGTATGCATCTAGAATTAGTGATTTTAAATTTGATTCAGTATTTTACTTAATAGCATTTTTAAAACGAAATGTAACACTGCACAAATGTCTAGATTAATTTACGCACATGCTAATCTGGTAAATTTACTTTACAGAATAATTTGCCATCATTTTCGCCCAAACTGAACTCTTCCGCAATACGTATAACCATTTCCAGTCCTGGTGTGTATAAACAAAGAAGCGTGATGACAGGTCATGCATACATGAGGAAACATTTATAATATTGATCTAAATTTTACGACAAATACATATTAGAAAGGAAATTTTTATAGCAAAATTATTTATACAATCTGGCAGTTATAATCTTTCGAAATAATTTCACTCAAGCTGCGCCCTCGTGAAATTATTACACTTGATGTATAACCGCCTATCATGCATAAATAATGTTAAAACACTGCTTTGGTGTAAATTATTTCTTAATTACTGTATCACTAGAATTAAATATTTCTAGAAATATTTACAAATGTTGGACAACTGGTATTGTTCAGTATAATGCTTTGATTCAGTAAAACAGTTCTCTTTCAACAGCAAAATGTTTTTTTTTTCTGTAAAAAAAAAACTGTTTACAATAAATAATGTTTAAGGTGGTTCGCGGTGTTCCTACGAAAATTTCGAAGTATGAGATATAAGACTGATATTAGGTCTGTATGTACTAACACCTCCTGTCTTTCATTTGGAGAAAAAAGAAAATCGTTCCGAGTTCACGTTTCCTTTGAAAGCGCCACCTAGCGGCATATGTATTTTTCAAGGAAAAACGCCGTTTTTCTGTAATAATCTCATTAAAATTAACGTTATTACATTTTTTCAAACTCAGGAATATAACTAAATTCAATGTTATTATTTACATGTTGCATTTTGTAAATTATTTCATTTAGAAAATGCTTAAATAAAGAGATTTCCGTAGTAGGGGTGGGGAAATATGGCGAAAATATTCAATGTGTTTCATGGCCGTTTAGCCGAAACAAAATAAAACGGAACGGTCAAAGTTCTTGATTTTCAAATATATTCTTCTTTAATCATTTCTGAACAAGAAAATAAAATAAAAATAGGGGGTCTTCACGGCAGATTTTTTGTAAATTTACTTTTTATTTGTTTTGGTAACGTAAATATTGTGACGTTGATACGTCATTTATGGTGTAAACGTCATACAAACGTTTTGTTCATTATGTCCTTTAAAGATGCATTTTTGTATATACAGGATGATGAAAGTACATAAAAATGAAATGTTTTTACTAAATAGATTCACATTATGTACAGTGTTAAGTAATTTACAATCTAAGTATATCATCTAAAAATATATTTCAATGTCAGTTCAACAATTTCCTTAAAGACGCTAATATTTTGTTTATATTATTATGTAAAATGTCATTTAAAAATGATGACCACGGATACCCTTGCCGTTTCTGTAAGGGTATTAAAATTTTAGCCTGTCTCAAATTCTATTAGACTAGCTGTCTTCAAGAACAGAGTCTACATTCACATGGATTTCTGAATACTGGCGTCGTAATTAGCATTGCGTGCAACCAATACGCATCTGCTAAATTGTTTTATCCATTCTTGAAACATTTTTAGAGCTAACTTAATGCAGGAAGACTTCACTGTAATCAATTTATGGCACATTTTTAAGCCGTGGATCTCCAACGCAATGATCACAGTAATTCATTAAGGAATATATCCAGTCGGTGGTTGCTTGTAGACTTCACTATAATCATTTTAATTATGATACATTTGTGATTTATGATATGCAAAACTGTGAAAATAAAATCAACAGAAAAATCTGACAAGGCGCTTCAAAACGCATGAATGTAAAATCCCATTTTGATGCTTGCATATCTAACTTCTGTTCACTTTGCGCTCAATGTCACGGACATTCTTTATGCGATGTTGCTCATTGCAGTCTGTCATAGCTGGAGCGGTCTTCTGCGCATGTCCTGAACTGATTATCAATCGGAGCGCACGGCAAAAATACGCAAATTATTGTACGACAGCATGCATTTAGTGTATAATATGTATAATATACTGACAAAAGGTTAAGGTTAGTATTATAATGGTCACAAAATATATATACATTAAAGATAATTTTCATTCAAATTGCTTGAATCCGGTATATACCGAGGTCTATAATTTATACAGGCGTTCCAGGTCTGCAGTGAGTTGCAGTCCTGAAATATCCGAATGTATTCGCATCTGCGTCAAAATGCACTTTTACACTAAATACGAGTCAAATATTTTGTTTTCAGCATTCTGACGAAAACATTTCAAAGTACATGTAAATGGTGGTTTTATTTATTTCTTAGTTTTATCCGTCTTTTAAAATTTTTGAAACACCAAAAGAAATGCACGAGATGAAATCATAGTGGTTACTTTTTTATATTACATTCAGCACTGGAATACCATACTTCGATTTTGGAATAAAACCTTCATCAAATAAGAATGATCCCAATTTGCCGCCAAAATTCTATAATCGAAACTTTTTGTATGTACAACAGTGATCCATGTCGAAAGTGCGTTTCCTTGAAAACATCTGACAGAAACAGCGGGTCTGAACAATGAACGCATGCCTCTACACGTTTCGCAAGAGCAGCCTCAGTTAAACCACCCTTATTCCATCTTTCTATCCTAAAATATCGTCTGCGTCGACTGTATCTGTTTTATATTATTTTCTGAATGTTTTGAAGCGAAATGAGTTAGAGTTTTATTTTTGTTCTGCCATTTTAAAGAAAATTTTCCCTCAATACGGTTTGCATTGTGCATTCACGTTGACGTTATAAATTTAATGCACTAAGCGGCACTAAAATGAGCTTTATTCATGTAACGGTTTCAAGTTCACAGACTGAAGTACATTTTTACCGTAAGAGGCATTATCTCATTTATTCATTATCTGCTTAAGATTCCATGATTTTATTTATTGAAAATATTCAATATAGGTTTAAAAAGCAATACATATAATACACAATTAGAATTATAATGAAAATCAAAACCTCTAAATAAAGTTACATATCATAACAAAAAAGAAACATATTGATGTTTTAGCCATCCTTCAAAATGTTCTTTTTCGTTAAAAATGTATTTCATTTTTGTCTGGAAAACAGTTTCACCACATTTCACATCTTGTATCTTCGTTCTTAGCTAGTCACTTGAAATATTGAAAAACAATAAGGAATGTCGTTCAGTTTCGCACTTAAACATTTCATACAAAAGGTAAAATGAGCCGCGCCATGAGAAAACCAACATAATGGTTTTGCATCCGCACAGTCTGGTCAGGATCCATGATGTTCGCTAACAGTTTCTCTAATTGCAATAGGCTTTGAAAGCGAACAGCATGGAGTCTTGACAAGACTGCGCGGATGCGCAGGCTCGGCTGGATCTATGCTTGTCGCAAAGCCACTGTGTTGGTTTTCACATGGCGCGGCTCAATGTAAATTTGCAAATCACTCTTTTTTTTCTATTTTCTTGTCTGGGAATAATTTAAGAAACCTATGTTTGAAAATAAAGAATTTTGACAACTCCGTTTTAATTCATAGCGGATAAACTGATAAAAAAATTTCTACACCCCCACCCCCGTCCCCCAAACACTTTACTAACCCTTAAATATGGAGCCAGATACGCAAGTTATGCAAGATTAAACATTTTCATAAAATTTTCAACCACTTATACCATATTCAGTAGTTATAGTACATGCTTTAACGCGACATGTTCACATTTTGTGCCGAACTTGGCGAACATGAACATGTTGAAAAAAAATCACCGAAACTGTTGGCAGGTAGCTTTAACTGACTCTGATATATATTACTAGATAATATACTTTGACTGCAAAATACGCAACAATGTACATCATGTGAATATATTCAAATAAAAAAGATTCTAAAGTTTTTGTGAACTCTGAAGGTCCTGTTTATATCAACGAAAGACATAATGAAATCAGCGTTTGCGCGACGTTAACGCCGTCATTGTGTATCAACGTCACAAAATTTACGTTACCAAAACAAATAAAAAGTAAATTTACAAAAAATCTGCCGTGAAGACCCCCTATTTTTATTTTATTTTCTTGTTCAGAAATGATTAAAAAAGAATATATATGAAAATCAAGAACTTTGACCGTTCCGTTTTATTTTGTTTCGGCTAAACGGCCATGAAATACATTGAATAGTTTCGTTATTTTTCCCCACCCCTATTACGGAAATCTCTTTATCTAAGCATTTTCCAAATGCAATAATTTACAAAACGCAAATGTAAACAATAACATTGAATTTAGCTATATTCCTGAGTTTGAAAAAATGTAATAACATTAATTTTAATGAGATTATTACAGTAAAACGGCGATTTCCCTTGAAAAATACATATGCCGCCAGGTGGCGCTCTTCAAAGGAAATGTGGACTCGGAACGATTTTCTTTTCTCTCCAAATGAAAGACAGGATATGTTAGAACATACAGACCTAATATCAGTCTTATATCTCATACTTCGAAATTTTCGTAGGAACCCCGCGAACCACCTTAAATCATCATACATTTTCCTATTCTGTACTTAGAATAATGTTGAGTACAGAAAACAGTGCTTCAATTTATTTTTTGCCCAATGAAGCTTCAATACTTTAATAATTGAGAAATATACATATAAGCTGGAAAGCTTGTTTCAAGATGAAGCCTCTCAAAACAGAATAATTAAATAACTTAACCTGACTAAATAATCTATTATAAGAGTTAAAGTCTCAGTTACACTACACCGTATAGCGTTAACGGACGTTTAATGTATAACAACATTTTCAATCCGTTCGTGTCCATTTACATGCGTTTCTTTTCCATTTCTCATGCGGAACCTGCGCTCCTTGTTCTGCGAAACTCGTTCCATCCGGTGGAAGGTTTTGAGCATTTTCAAAATTTAGAACATACACCACCGGACAAAGTTGTCCGTTAGATGTACGATAGCAATGCGCTGATATGCGTTTTGTTCGTTACTCATATGTTCCCTATTCTGAACATGACCGGTTTGCATCCGTCCTTGTCAGGTTCGCATTCGTTCTTGTCCGGTGGACCTAATTCGCGGCCGGACTACTACCGGATGATGCAATGGATGTAACGCATGTTCAACGGACGATAACTGACAAGAACGTTTTGTCAGTTTCTCATGCGCTGCACTTTTGTTTTACACGGTACAAGTCTGTTACTAGTACGGTGACACCCGTTAATTGAACGTTGTTCGTCTTGTATATATGGGTAAATCTTGCGGTCATTGTGCGTAAATCTTGTGTTCCTAATAATTTGCTGAAAGCCAAGGTCATGCATTTATTTCAGTTTCATCATTATAGCAGTTACTGTAATGAATGTGTTAAATGTCATTGAACACTACTGATGTAAAAGTTGTATTATACAGTACTATTTGTAATCTAAAAACTCATAACAATATATGATTAAATTTATGAATACTTAAAAAGTACACAGATTTTCCTAAAAAAACCTGTTTTTCTTATCCAGAGCAGTAATCACCAGAAGCTCCGATATATGCATTCATTCATGTTACTGGAGACATACAGAAATTTGGTTAAGACACCTGACAAGGTTTAAGTTAACTGTGAAATGACAAAAAGATAAGCAATGAATCTAAATTCCAGGCCAAGATGAACTTATTCGTATATTCTTGTGATTCAATCATATACTATGAAAATGCTAGAGTACAACTGCGATTCACATTAAACAAGAACTGTAGAACTGTACAAACAGTCATAACTTGCCGATCAGTCACACATTAAACCGGAATACACTTTCCATAACTGGAACACTCCTGTATCTTTTTAATTAGAGGTATTTTTGAAGGTTTTTTGATATAATTCAATCATATATATCATAAATAATTAACATATGAAAGTAAAAAAAATACGTTCATTAAGAGGGATTTTATAAGAGATTGAAATTCCGCAACCATGCGGAAAATTATCATAACCGAAATACATCCGTATTTTATGAATAAATGGTACTTTTATAGGGTTTATTGCAGAACTCATTTGTATATAATATAAATAATTAATTTACAAAAGGAAAATAAAATATGATGATTTGTCAGTTTCCGCATATTAGTTGTGTGCTAAATTACACAATTGTTCTTAGTATTCATATATTACAATGTAGTTATATACCTTTTGTTTTGTGTGGTAGCAACACATAAAACACATGACATGCTGCTGGAATAAGAATAAGGTCATTGTATTTGGCAGGCTTCGTGGGATCAGATTCACCCTAAGCTGTTGCAATACTGCTTGGATCAGGGGGGTGTTTCATTTGTACTCCTGACCCAAGAGTCAAGATTTACAACACGTTAGTCAGAACTAGTGCAGTTTTACATATAGAAATACGTTTAAAGTTCAAAAATTATATTTCACATATGTATACTTTTCCCTGTCCTCATTTAGATCAAAAATCTTGAGACAAATGTTTGAAATAAAAAAATAATCAGAAAATTTCATCTGAAGAACTTTAAATGCATTCTGTCACTTAGCACTTTTTCACAGTAAACAATACTTGGTTTACAGCCACATGTTTACTGTGAAAAGTAACAAGTGAAAAAAAAAAGAATAAAAATCATCTGTTTGTCAAAAAAAAAAAGATAATCCTTTATACCAGATACTGATAATGATATCATACTTAAAAGAAACCAGCTAAATGGCACAATTATTGAAAAATATTTGTCACTTGGTACATATACTGAGTGCAAAATAGATATAGTTCGGTGCGAAAAAGTGCCAAGTGGCGTAAGGCACTTAGCATTGTGTCGCATTCAAATGGTATATCATTTTCACTTAGCACTTTTGACCATTTTGTTATAAATTCATTTAATGACTTGCTATAATCTTTTACAGGACATGGGTAAGGTCATAAACAGTTGATAAATGAAAAAAAAGTGATTTTTTTAAAAAATGTCACTTAGCACTGTGTTGCATTCACCCCTCGATATAGACAAGATCCAAAAAATCATTAATATTTAACTATGGAATAAAATCTGGAAAGTAGATCCCTCGGAAGAATTGAGAACAAGGCAAACAGTGAAAACTGTAGACTCGGTTTGATTGAGTCTGTTCATGAGCAGTAATGGAAAATGCAACACTGCCCACGCCCGCTAGCACCGGCTTAAGCGGTATTCAATCTTCAAATCTAAATGAGTTGAAATCAATGATCCCGAAGGACCAGAAAATATAACAACACTGAGATGAAGTCGGGGCGACTTTTACGGCCGCCACACAGCACTTAGCACTAAGTTTCACTTTACCAAATACCACCTCCTCTCCCATTTTTTTTACCTAAATGTCAAAAATACATACAACGTGAAAGTTAAGCAGAAAACAGCTTTAATTTATATCTCTATGGCCATGCCAAATGTAAAATTAGTGTTAAAAAGCCTGTCCGCCATTACGAGACTAAACCAGATGGCTCACACGATGGTTCATTCGTTATAATTTGGCCTATAAGAAAATCTAGTTTTCTGTAATAGTCTCAATTTCATTTGTATAGTACGAGAAGCATGAAACATACCAAGTTTCAGAATGATTAAATCCGTTTTCAAGGTTTTACGGCATTTTCAGTAACGCGTGTCTCTGTGAAAATTTTCTTCCAAAATTGATGTCACGATATAATTTTCTACCAGTTCTTCTAGCCTGAGATTGTGTTTGCCGTATTTTATATATTTTTTCTACACTTTGCAAGCAAATTACACAGTCACTAACACTGAAATATACCCAATGTCCCCTCCAAAATCTACAAATGGGCAAAATTTAGTATGCAAATGTGCATTTATTTTCAAACTAAAAATGTTTCCATGGGACACAGATGCCCCGACTACATGACAAAGGACACATGCACATGCAGACCAACATTCCTGTAAACTTTGGTGACTCTAGGTCAAATACTTTTGGAGCTACGCGTGACACAACATTAAAATGACAATTTTTTAATAAGTCAGGGGCAATAACTCCTACACGACTGAACGAATCCGGACGCAAAACCCTAGGTACACAACTGCACCTGCTGACCAACATTCCTTTAAAGTTTTGTGACTACGTCAAATACTTTTGGAGCTAGGCGCGACACAACACTGACATGATCAACTTTTACAAAGTCAGGGGCCATAAATGCTACATGACTGAATAAATCCGGACGCAAAACCCCATGTGCACAACTACACATGCTGACCAACATTTCTGTAAAGTTTTGTGACTCTACGTCAAATACTTTTGGAGCTAGCACGACACAATATTCTCGGAAGGACGGACGGAAGTACGGACGGACGGACGGACAAGGGCAAATCTATATCCCGCCCCACCCCCACACCCACAAAGTGGGAGCATAAAAATATACCAAAACAGCGAAAATGTGACTTTTTTTCCAATTTTTGTAGCAAAATTTCAAGGAAATGCTCATTTTTTCTCTGACCAAACTAGCCCATTCATATCAATACCTAGATAAATCTCAATACTTGCCTTACAGCATACACTACATTAAGGTATTAGATCACTAATAGTAATGTTTACCAAATGCTTGGTATATTCTGAAAGGTACTATCCAAAACGTTTGCAGAGAACTAATTTTACCATTAATTTTATATAAAACACAAAATAAAAATGTCAATATCATTTTTTCTATAGTGCCTCAAGTAAACGAATTTAATGAGGCAGAATTCATACTTTAACATTGAAAAAATAAGATCGAATGCTGTGTTTCTATTTTGAAATATTGCTTACTCTATTTAAAACTAACCTTAGGGCAGACGTAAAACCTACCTAAATTTCTTCCACAATATATAATCTAATATTGAAAGCAAATTAGAGAACTTGCACCACGTGTAACTCAATTTTTTTAAAGATGTGTAGCTCTACCCCTTCTGTTTAAGTAGTAAATTCACTTTGAACACCAAGAAATCGCTTATAAGGTTCATCTTTTTCCATTTTGTACAAGAAATCAATAACAAGTCTTGAAATAAGTAAAAACTTACTAGGAAAAAGGAAAATAAGGGAAAAAAATGGTCCCAGTAGGGCCCCTAAGAACTGCGGTAGAAGTAGGTATATGTTAGGAATTGAATACTCTTCAAAAAGGAGGTTCTCCACTAGTGATCTATTATCTTAAATAGTATTCTATAAAAAACTGAAATTTTGCCTAAACATTTTATATAAAACTGACATTTTTTAAAGAGCTACCAAACATAACTAGACACCTTTCAGAGAACCAATCCTTACCTCATTTTAAAGAGTTTTGATAAAAGTGAAATAAAATGAAGATATAAGAAGGGGTCATATATCTTCTAAGAGAGATTTCTTTTGTCACATTCGCTTACTGTATAATCAAATCAAGTGATGCTGTTGTGACCTGGAAGACCACTCGTACTAAAATCGAGTCTCGCTTCACCAAATACAACCTACTCTCCCATTGTTCTTTCAAAATATTAAAACTACATCCACGATGAAATTTAAACAGAAAACAACTCTAATTTAGACCACTGGGGTCATGCCAAGTGAATAATTAGTGTTCAAAAGTCTGGTCCACGATTACGCGACTGCCTTTAGCGCATTGTCATAAGTTTTCGCAACGCTGCAAGCACGGAAACGGGTCTACAGCAACCATCTGAAAGCCAATCCGTGTGAGCTTGGTACCGCTGGAACGCGAGACGCCAGACCATTGCAACGAAAGCAAAACCATGCCACTGCGATGTGCCATGTGGCCGTGTCGACCTATTAAACACTGGAAGAGAAGGGGTTCCGCGAATTTCGGCAGCTCTGCAGCCTGCACCCGTTCTGTCGGCCCGTCTGTCTTGGTACCACTGGACTAGGTTTGACAAAACCTTTCCAATGGTACCAAGACCAGGCTGTTCCGACGTCCTGTTGTCGCGCAGTGGCCGAATATTTGTACCTTTAGCGCACTGTCATCCGTGTTTTCCCTTCGATGCACGTTACAGCGGCCACCTGAAAGTCCAGCCGGGTGTGCTTGATACCGCTGGAAAGCGAATGGCAAGACCTTTCCAACAGTATCAAAACCATGCCGCTCCGATGCTCCTTTTGGCCATGTTCACCGATTAAATCTACAATAAAACCGGTTTCGCGCAATTGGTACCGCTGGATAGAGTATGACGAGACCTTTCTAATGGTACCAAGACCAGTCTGCGACGTCCAATTAGCGCGCAGTGGACGATAATGTGCAGTAGAAACGGCTGGGAAATGTTTCAACAGCGCATCATCGCCCTGGAGCGGCTGTCCGACCTCCCAGACTGCCTTGCTAGGTGCCAATGGACATGGCTAGCTGAGACCCCTACAACGGTAACAAGACCAGCCGACTGTTTCGTCCTGTTGGCAGGCAGTGGCCTATTCGATTTGAGCGGATGGCTCCGAAAATGGGTTTTCACACCTCGTGCACACATCAGCGCAGTAAAATGCCAGAGAAGATACCCAGCGACATGTCCATGTATGACACTTGCTTAGCTGCACGAAAGCAAGGAGCAAGGGTCGACCAAAGGAGCGGCGGACCCCGAAAAAGCTCATAAGCCGTCCGTCGGCTGGCCAGCCTAGCCAAATGCGCGGGCCAAGAGACTTGTAACGGTTGTCAAATGGTAGAGAACACATGCAGCTTCACGCCTACATGTAATACATGCCTAAGTAGGGGACAGTCGTTACGTACGAGACCAGAAACCAATGCAAAATACAACGAATTGAGCGTCGTGTACTACGCGGCAGTTTGTCGCCCCACACCCGCACCCCCCATCCCGCACCAATCGGCGCAGTAACATGCCAGGGGCCGAAAAATGTAGAAGAAATACCAAGCAACACGTACATGTATGACACTTGCCTAGCTGCTGGAGAATGGCCACCTACCGGGCGAGAAAGCAAGGCGCAACGGTCGAACAAAGCCTGCGAGCCAGCCTGGTCGAATGCAAGGGCCAACAAATTTTTAAGGGGTGTCAAATGGTAGGGGAAGCATTCAGCTACACGTCCACATGTGATATATGCCTACGTAGTGTAAAGGGATTACGTAACGGGGCCAATATCCTCAAGTTAGTGCCACTATACAGCAATTTCATATCATTTTCAGAGCCCACGTAGGACATACCAGATCCACTGTATAACACCCTATTTTTCCAGAGCTATAATAATAGGAAACAGTTCTTTAAAGCTTATAGTCATCCCTTGAACAGATGCTGGCCAGGTGCAGTAAAACCAAAATTTCCCAAATATACCCCCGAAACCTATTGAGCCATACACATCAGTAAAGATATGCAATTGTTGATCAGTAACCCACTTGCCATCAAGAAAGAATATTTTTCCATTAAATGCTCAATGAATATAGGCCATGTTTTGATGTCTTTTCTAATCTCAAAATTTAGTGATATGATGATATGGGTTAGAATCCTTTTTAGTCAGATCTGTTAACCGACGTAGGAAACACCTGCCTGGAGTTGCTACATTGCAGCAAAAATTCAAATGGCCCATTGCATTTCTATTAATGTTTTTTTTTCTACGTTTGACTTGTGCTGACAACTGAATCCTTGCCTTAGATAGTTTATCCTGAGGTAACATTGCTACCAATTTAACCAAATCGAGTTCAATGCACATGAAAGTGGTAACAGTGCAGTTTTTTTCCTCTTTGGTAGGTACCATATGGAGCCACACATTGAAAGGAATTTATCCAAATGTAGCTTGCACTTGTTAGAACGCGGTGGCATCATTATTAAGAAATCATCAAAGATGTGTGATATGTAAGGGATATATAAATTGCCCCTAGCTATCCACTCTAGGCTTGAACTAAATCGTTCAAAGATAGAAAACTGATTGATTCTCCAATTGGGAGATACTGTAGAATCTGGTAAATAAACATATATTTGAATATAAGCCCATATCAAAAGTAAGCGCATACGGCCTTACCGTAATTCCGTATGGGATAATAAGCGCATGTCATGCCCTTACCATAATTTTGTTTCGAAAGTAGGCGCATATCCGAACACTGATAAACAAACAACAGATGCAGCAAAAAGACGTTATTAACGGTATTATAACGTGATAATTGTTTATTAAAAAAAATCAAGTAACAAGTGTTCTTACCTGTTGAATAGCCGACGGGTGTTGAAAGATTTTAACGTCTATTGTCTGATAAAACGATACATGTTTAAGATAATCGTGCTTTTTGAATAGAAGTAAATGAAAGTAAAAGTTTTAATACCAGAAAAGGTGTTTCAGTTGTCATAACAGTTTCTTTTGTAAATCTGTGAAAAGAGTATGGATAAAATGCTACAATCTTAGTGTTGAACAATTATTGAATGGTCCGAGAGATTGAACATTATTTGCAAATTATGAAATTCATTATGGATAAATACTGTAGGCCTATGCAATAGAAGGAAGTAGTTCACTGCGCACATCCATGGCCATGTTTTACTTTCGTTTTCTCAACAAAGGTAAGCACTGTTAATATTCCTAATATATCGAAAATAGGCGCACATGGCTTGTCTATAAGCGCATATCAAATATAAGCGAATAGTTTTAGCTTAAGTATAAGCGCATATCAAAAATAGGCGCATACAAGTGGCACTAAAATTATTATAAGCGTATACGCTTATTTGCCAGATTTTACAGTATCTGTTAAAATAGTTTTGCCCATTAGATTTGAAACCTAAAAGATTTAGGTAGGGGGCTAATAATGTCTACCATGCATCCCCCTAGACTTTTTTTCTTAGGTACCAAATTGTTTGGCAGGGCCAACCCTTTCGAAATAAAAATGTTCCCATGAAAAAACTCTTCTGAACAATTTCACCGTTTCCATGGCAACCGTTTATTTTTGGAAAATACGACAATATAGAAGATAATCAGTCATATCTTGGTCAGTGTTAGTGCTAAAACAAAAAACATGGTGTCAAAATGGAGCTAATACATTGGCCTTTACATAGCAGCATATTTATGTAAATTAGCTGATTTACATATTAATGAATATTAAATAGAATGTAACAAAATGAAAAAGAAAAATTTTAAATCAATCTAGATGTACCAAACAGTTTTGATCTGTTCTGAAAGTCTCTCAGTGTTTCCTTGAATAGTATTTCATAACACTGGCGGTATTTTTTTTACTCAAAAATAGGTATGTTTAGCATAATATGAACCATAACAATAACCAACATCTCATGAAACAAGATACCACTTAAATTTAATAAAATGATATAATTAAATATTATCAATGAAATAAGAATTATGTGAGCTATATTGTTTGGAAATGAAGTTTGAACAAATTATTGAAGGAGGAATCAGTATGTAACATACTTTACACATGTTACTTTACCATTTCAATAACCTTATTTTGTTACATCAATTATTTAGAAAATACAGATCAGACAGTTTTGATCTGGTCTTAATGTCTCTCAGTGTTTTCTAGAATAATATTTTTATTTTGAAGGTAAATATTTTTTCTACTTTAGGTATTTTAGCAAATTTAGCAAATTAATCTATGTTGAAACAAACATCTCTGAAATCAAGATATAACTAAAACTGAACAACATGATGAACTAAACTGTAATCAATAAACTTGATTTATTTGCGCTAAAGCACATGAAAATATAATGTAAATACTTATTTGAAGGAGGAATATGTTTGTTACATATTTTACACATGTAACGTTACCATTCCAGTAATCTTGTTTTATTGTGTCGTTATTTTCTCAGAAAATAGTAGAAGAATTTTGAGTTATCAAGTTGTTAAATACTTTTACAAAACAGTACAGCTCCATGCTTTCCAAGCAATGACATCGTTTCCATAATGGCGCTTTAAAATACGTTACCACTGTATTTTGCTGTATTTAGAAATATATATAGAGAAATCTGAACCATTGATTTCAACATTATGATATCTTGGTTTTGTTTAAACTTTAAAGTATTAATTCTAACATTCTTTCTTCACTTCTGTCAACAAAAAAAATCATCTGAAACATTCATTACACATTCAATGTTCCTTTTTTTTCATTTTGAATTAATGCATCTATCAGTTTAATTATACTTGTATCTGTCTCTAAATTATGTTGTTCTTTTATTTGATGGGCTCAATATTGATGTCAATAATTACATTTTACATTGATATTATATATTTTATGTATATATTCTTTAAGTTAATAATGTATACATCCCTGCTAACATCCATACACGTAAAAAAGGGTTACAATTCGGGGCTTCCTTTCATGGAAAATGTTTAAAATGTTTAAATGGGATATTTATTTCAGTTTGTGTTATTGTGAAGTGCATCAATGCAGTTATTTTTGGTGAGAAATTTAGCATTTTGCTTGTTTAGTTTCAGAAACACATGAATTGTATTGCGGTATTCATGGGCTTATTGATGAAATATTCACTGTTGAAAAGCTACGCTGAACAAAAACTAGAAAACAAAATGACATATCAGGTACTTTAAGTAACCATTAGATTTAAACATATAAAACAGGAAATAAAACAGTCAAGAATGTGAATGGTATTAAGACTATGAAAACCAAATTGTTAGGAAAACAATCACATAATGCTATTTAAAACTGCTAGAAAGATACCGGGTGCTGTATGAACGACACGGCTGAAAACATTTTGCAATAGACTTTAAGAATATGGCACTTAAAGACTTTTTAAGGGATAGCAAATTGTTCTTTTAAGATCATCCTTTAGAAGCTTAACAACACAATCGGGCAAAATAATCGCTGACTTGATTTGATTGTGTCTGTTCGTTAGATGTAGTAAAAAGCCCTCACACCCCTAGCACTAGCTTAAACAGTGTTCTGTTACAGTAAGATTTTATGGATAACTTAAAATTTGAACTTTAAATCAGATGAAATGTCTGAAAAAAAATATGGAATGCACACAATATGAGGCAGTAGTTTTACAAGAATCAAATTCTGCACGTCTTGATTAAGATGTTACTTACGATGTTTTCAATTTAATGTTACCAAAAATAGCATATTTTCTCTCTTGTTTGTTATCTGTTATGAATAATATGTTGCTTTATAGCATTTCATTTCATAGAAAGCAAATGACAAAAGATCAAAGGCCCTCAAAAATCACTGTATTTGTTATGAATGACATTTGATTACACTTTGATTCTGAAACAATTTGTATCATACTGTCGAGTTTCTTGCTACAGTTTGAACTTTTGACAAAACGAGGTAATGACTTTGTCATAACCTTCGGTATATAACTCAACTGATAATCAAACTTTGTTTTGTTATGGTTGATGCATAGTTACTCTTAGTAGTGTTTCTCTTAATGTTACGGTATATCAAGGAATATTCTACCACATAATACAATTTAGTCCTTGTCATTATAATTTAAGTTCTGTCATTCTTGTACGTGTTTCAAAATGACTACAATAGTCTTCTTTATTTCATATGTTTAAAGTTTTATATATTTCTGATATCTTAATTTAATATCACTGAAACAGTTTTGTCCAGATGGTTTTAGTTTTAAATCTTAAGTTTTTACTTAAATACAAGCATATTGTCTTTTGTTTATTAGCTTTGGTTTAGCACCGTTTTGCAACAGAAATTCAGTTTAGTAATGTTCAGCAGTTAACTAACAAGTGTCCATGGATTCTGTTCTGGAACTACTCAGTTCTCAGCAAGTGGTAATTTCTCCGCATTGTACAGGTGGGTGTAAGTCTACTTCTACTAAGCTGACTTTACTGAATCGTCACGGAAAGCAAAGACCTCATCCTCGGTAGCCTAGTGGTAGAGCGTCCGCTTTGAGTGCGGGAGGTCGTGGGTTCGATCCCCGGCCGCGTCATACCAAAGACGTAAAAATTACTAGAAGCTTCCTCGCTTGACGCTCAGCATTAAGAGGATAGTGCTGGTCAGCCCGGTGTCAGTATAATGTGACTGGGTGGGATATCATGACACGTGTCTACGACGTGATATTCCGGTGAGGCAGCACTATAAAGTTGGGCATTGTGCTCACTGCTACAAGTAGACACCGTCGTTTATATGACTGAAAAATTGTTGAAAAAAGACGTTAAACCCGAACACACACACACGCCTCATCCAGTTATCTGGCTCAGGACCCTAATATTCATCCTATAAAGCTAGGATTGGATTGGTTCGTTGAGGCAAATTGATCAGGAAGCTGATAATATTTATATGCGTACACATCCATTTTACGAAACTGTTTCATTGATACAAACTTATACACAACATTTTCTTAGACCTCATATTGATTCTGAATCCGATCATAAACGAAACTTTCTAAAATTATCTTTCATAAATAAAGGAATCGAGTTTATTGATTTACCTAGTATTTTGAGAGACCAATCTGTAGTTAACTCTATTCCTAAATATTTCAAGAATTCAGAAACACCTATTATCTGTTACAAATATAATAAACCAGTTATAAACGTTATATTTAATTAAAATCAAATTGTCTAGGAATTAGATATAGAACTTAATGTTCCAAATAGTTGTAACTGTAAAGAATCTAAATACTGTAACCAACCAACTGGCCATGTCATAACGGGTAATTTTAAGATTTTTAATGATAAAAGAATCAGAAATATTTTTTCCAAAGGTCCAAAATATAGAATTCCCTCGTCCATAAACTTTGAAAAATGTCTCTCTGAAATAACTCAGTCTATTGATGACTATATTAAAAAAAGAAAATGCAGATCAGAACGCTCTCACTGAATGGAAAAAGAATATATTTAAAATCATTAAAACTCGAGTTAAATTTTATAAATCAAATCATTCCTTATTACCTCCTAAACCCAAGTTTTCACTTCGAAGTTAAAAGAAAGCTTTATCCAAGGTACATACGAATTTTGTTTTCACTCCTGCAGACAAAGCTTCTAATAGTATTATTATCATATGACGCATTTATTACACAGAAGTATTACAAAATGAAATGAAACATACAAAAACTTACCAGTTATCACAACTAGATGAAGAAACTATTGCAAAAGTCATGCAAATCATTGTATAAATTTTAATGTCGCACTTGACGATAGTCAAATAAAGCTCCCTACTCTTTATTGGATCCCTAAACTTCACAAAACTCCATATAAAGCTCGATTCATTGCAAATTCAACCTTATGCACTACAAAAAACATTTCTGTACTTTTTGACTTCTTGTCTTACTACAATTAAAGACCACATACAGAAGTTTTGCTCCAAGGTTTATGCGAACTCTGGTGTTATTCTGTTTTGGTCCATCAAGAACTCTGGAGATGTTATCAAAAAGTTAAAAACAAACACTTCAAAATGTTTGATGATAAGTACTTATGATTTTTCTACTCTTTATACTAATTTACCACATAATCTTATTAAAGACAAACTAGTAGCTTTAATTGAGAAAACATTTGCTAGAGAAAACGTTAATTATCTGGCTTGCTGTGAAACTAGAGCATTCTTTTCTAACAGTGCATTTAAGGGATACAACTTATCGAGTTGTGATCAGATTTATGAAGCTCTAAAGTTTCTACTAGATAATATATTTATCAAATTTGGCAATAAAACTTACAGACAAGTAATTGGTATCCCGATGGGTACAAACTGCGCCCCCCTCATTGCTGATTTATTCGTATACTGTTATGAACGAGATTCCATGCTTAGTTTATCCACTGAGACACCATTTGAAATTATTGAAGCTTTTAATGGAACCATAAGGTATCTTGATGATATTTTAAATATGGACAACCAATTTTTTTCAGAAATGGTGAAATATATTTACCCTAAAGTTTACAGCTTATCAGCTAATACTTAAGATTTAGAATCATTTCTGGATCTAAATTTAAGAATTGTGAGTAATAATCTAGAAACGAAAATATATGATAGAAGGGACGATTTTAATTTTGAAATTGTCAACTTTCCCCATCTTGATGGAGATGTCCCTCGAGAAACATCATACCGTGTCTATATTTCACAGCTTATTCGTTTTGCAAGAGCTTGTTCAAAGATAGATGATTTTAATGACAGAAATCTTCATATTACCAAGAAATTGTTACAACAGGGTTACCGTTATCATAAGCTACGGAAAGCTTTTAGTAACTTTTACTACAGATCGTCTGAACTATTAGAAAAACACAATACACCTCTTAAAACACTTTTAAAACTTGGACTTACACACCCGGAATACTATGGAGATGTAGTTTATAAAATTCGGAAAATTAAACTTAACCTTTATTTTAATCAATTTTTTGTAAAATTGGTTTAAAAGTTTATCAAAAGAGGAAACGATGAGAAAATCGTGAAGCACAGTGCATGTTTAGTGATTGACCCCTCTACAGTTAATTGCTACGCTTTCTATTTCATGGTGCGATGACTAATAAAGTGTAGGACTGCATGATGCTTTTCTCCTAAATCCTATATACAACGGACGGAGGGAGTTGATTTTTGTCTTACAGTTTTCTTAGTCGTGCCCTTAAAAGTTAGGCTCTTGTTGCTCTGACTTCAGTCAAGTTGTTGAGTAGATTGATGTAATTGTACTTTAAATTTACTTTAATTTTTTGTTTTGCTTTATTTATCTGTTACTTTTGCACTAATGTTAGAGCCTTTCTCAGCGGGGATTTTATTTACATTGTGTTGTTCAACTTGTTGGGGATAGGGTAAGTGCGAGCTTGGCATGCCCTTAACGCGTTTAAACCCCCAGTTTCCTTTATTTAGGTTACTGACCGTTCCAAGGCGGTGCCCCTATTTTCAACAGGTTGTTTTGTGCGTCTTGTATTGTGTGTTGCGTATGTTTTCTTGTTTTTTGTAAGTGTTTTTCCTCTGCCCTACTCCCACCTTTTGCCCTCTCCTTTCCCTTGCATGTACACTGCTTTTTGCATCCCGTCCCCTTTACTTTTAGTAAGTTTTCGTGGCTCCTATTTATTTTGGCAGCCGAATCCCAAGACGGTACTTGATTGTTTTTTTCCTACTTGTGTGGGTGCGTTTGTAAGCTTGTGAGTCTATAACGGTGCCCTACTGTTTTCTTATGTGTTGCTTGTTCGGTTTTTTATGTTATTCAGTTTATCGTCGTTGAGTGATTGTCTTTGGTAAATGAGTGTCTGCGCTATTGTGGTTTACGGTACAGTGCGACTGTTTTTAAAGAACATGGCAATCCCTTGCATATTTGTCTTTGTTCAACTTTCCCCTTCGGATTCCTCCCCCTCCCCCGACCCTATTTCGCCCCTTACCATTTCCCCCGCCCCCCCCCCCACACACACATTTATCAATATTTAGCTTATATAAATATGTATTTGTTGGATGTTTGAAGCAATCCGTCTGAAATACTTTTCCATTACAGCTTCTTTTTGTTGTTGGCCTACTATGTAAATGCGTGGCTCTGGGGCTGTGTTTTTGGTGCTCTGTGCTTCCGAGAAATCTACCCTTACCCATTATCTTTTGTATATGTTCTTTTAATGCTAATTTGTCTAGAATTCAAAAAGTACTTTTTTTATAAAACCTGACTTTTATTTACAGGAAGACTGAAATTATCAGATGTATGATCATAATATTATGGATGCACAGATGGATATTATTGCATGTTTTATTGAAATTCCATATAAAATAAGAGTTACATGGATGGTGCAATATATATTTTGGCAATATCTGAAATAACAGAAGAAAACCTTCTGAAAACTTGCAACTAACAGTTTAAATAAATCAGTATGCGACAATTTGGGCTTCAACTTCTTCTTAAATACCTTTTTAAAAAGCAATGGTAGTGGTAACGTTTTTTAAAGTGAGTTACGGAAAAATTTCACACCTTCTGACAAGTGAAGAAATATATTGTATTAATATAGTACAAAATAAGTAGTATTAATTATGTTTCTGGAATATTTTCTGAATAATTGATGCAAAACAACAAGGTTGCCGAAATGGTAATGTAACATGTGTAATGTATGTTACATTTTTATTCTTCTTTTAATAAAGAATTAATTCTATGTCTGTAAACATTATAGACCACATAAAAATGGTTTTTCATTGATAACAATTAATTATATAACTTTATTCAGTTTAAGGGGTTTCAGAATTGTATTCGTTGTTTATGACACTGGTTAATTTTATGCATATTAGCTGTGCACATCCAGTATTGAGTAAACAAAAGTGCCATAAAAGTAACAAAATAATATATCCCAAAACACCGAGACACTTTAAGACAAGAACAAAGCTGATTAGTACATTTAAATTGATTTGAAACTTAGACAATGTTATTGTTTAACAAATTGTGTTAGTTTTTAATATTCTCATTAATATACATGAATACGGAAATAAGTTAATTAACATGAAAATGCTGCTTTTTAAAGGCCAATGTCCTAGCTCCATTTTTACACCATTTTAATTGTTTTATCACTAAAACTTACCAGGATATGACTGACTATCATCTATATGTTAGTCCATTTCAAAAATGAACGGTCGCCATGGAAATAGAGAAATCATATATAGTTTAAAAGAGTTTTTATTTTTTGGAATATTTTTTTATTTTGAAACAGTTGGGTCTGCCGAACAATTTGGTACCTAGTCTTAACATCACTCCGCGCAAAAAAAACAAACACCAGTTTGCAGTAGGCAAGACATGCGACAGGTTTATTAAGAAAGGCAGATTTCATCTACATTTATGCAATGTACATGAATAGAGAACCGAAGCAATAGCCCTCTGTAAACATTCTACACGTTCTTCGACTATGAAAATTTTATTTCGTTCAAAATTTAGAACATGTCCTAACCAAATTGCAATCTTGGTATCCAGTTACATTTTTTGTTTGCTAGCAAAAATCCGAATGCAAGTATCTTTTCTCTTACCATTCTGCTACACCGCAGCGCATGCGTATAATCTGTGTCACCACCTGTACCATCGTCAAGAAACATTATAACTCTGTGTCTCTGGCTTCTCCAATACTAAACTACAACTCTTAATACCTTTGTAAATATATGACCAGCAACAGCTTCTCCAAATGGAAGCGAATTGTACACATAATATTTTTTCATCCCCATGTTCTGTCCAGCTAAAACCTTAATATGTTTTGTGTTGTTCAAATATATCTATATGATGGTAAGTGCTTTTAAAATCAAAAGTAAAAACGTAACTATTACAATCAAATAATTTTTCTGCCACTTTTATATCTTCAAATTTTATTTTAAACAGATGAAGATGTGGATTTATATTTCTACAATCTAAAACTAATCTGGGATTACCTGCTTTTGTAACCGTTAATGGATTAATTACATGTGGTCTTTCACTTACTTCTGTTACTATGCTTTTTTCAAGCAAATTTTGTATATCGTCTTTTACAAATATGGTATTTTTCTTTGCAGATTTATTATTTCTCAGCTGCACTTTTGCCGGAATTGTTTTGAAAGGTAATCTATAACCCTCTTCTACAACATTAACAATGTATTCATTGCTTGAATGTTTTCTCCGGATTTCGGCATGATTTCTCAATCTGCCTACTGGTGATATTACCTCTTTTTTCTTTCTCGTCCATTTGTTCGTTTAACTGCACTGTTTAATCATCCGACGTTATGTTTAATTTTGAACTAACAATTTTGAACTAACAATTACCTTTTCTAAACATTCTGTTTCTGTTCTTTGTATGCGTGCTTCCGCAACTTATACTCTCTCTCATTTACAAAATTATCAAAATAAAACTATTTATCTTAGTATTTGTGTTGGACGTGTTTGATACACATCCAGTGTCCTGCTTTTCCACACAGGAAACATAAACCTTGGCGTTACCTCTGTGCGTACTGTCAAGTCTGTGAAACACGTGCAGAACTCTGAGCTGCTAGAGACTCCGACCTGCCCCTACCTCGCCTGGACTTCTCTCTCCTTTCTTTCCTAGAAGCCCGTGCTTCAGCCTTATATATCCGTTTTTCGTCATCGCTGTCATCTACTATCGGATTCTGCTTGTATTCAGAAACAACCTTCCACTCAAGTTCTGAAGTGTCAGCCAGCTGGATCATTTTAACTTGTCTATGTTTCAGTAACTCTACCGCTACAAAATACATCAAAACTCATTAAATTTTGTGTAAATTGACCGTTACACGACATAGTAAAAATACGTTCACTTGTTTATCGATATCTCTATGCGTACAATGTTTTTATAAACTGACCTAGTGACTTTCGGTCGTTACATAATTTTGAATAAAATGACACGTAAATTTACCTTCAATAATTGAATCTTCCACGCTTGTAATATTGCCTGATTCAATGTTTGACTCTGCTTCTTGAAGTTTGCAAATAACTTTCTCATTCTGTTTGAATTGTTCTTCGTTAGATTTTCGTTTAAATTTAGGTGTTTGTCTAGCGTAATTTGTTTTATGTCCACTTATCTGATATTTTACTAGTGACTCCATTTCATTCAGTATCCTTTCTTGAACTATAGCTGCCACCCTGTCTGCCTCCATTTTCTCTCAAAGTAAATATTCAACCTGTCAGAGTGAAGGCTAGACTAGAACTAAATAATACCCGCTATTTCATCAAATACCCGATAAATATCGCATGACTAAACCGCATGACCGATTCGCGCAAAATATTTTTTCCCGCAAGTATATGTGCTAAACGCACAGAACTGTCAATGAAAAAAAGTCTAGGGGTGCATGGCAGATCTCATTGGCCCCCGTACGAATTGTAATCATCAGGATGGACCGGAATGAGCCTGTAAGCATCTGGAATATCTGTTTTGCTGAAAAGCGCTCCAAGACCAAGTCTAAGAAGGAAGTTAATCGCTTCATCAAAAGATGTGTATGAGACTGTGGCCATTTTTGTGTCTAAAAGGTCTTTCATTGAGGAACGTTTTGGAAAATGTTTATGGTAGATAGTGACCAGATGTTTTTTTATTGACAATTCCTATAGGAAAGGCCTTTAAATTGGGGATCGATCGTTCTTTAAATGGGCCTGCTATTCTGTTGTGGGAAAGTTCATTGTGAAGTTTTTCGGTAACAACTTCTGGTAGGCTGTAGCAACATTTTAAGTTTCTAGATTCAAATTCAGCCCGAACACACTGCAAACCTGGTTTATAACCGTGTTTAAACCCCTCTATAATGTATGTTTGTTCAAAATAACAATGGATACTTAGAAGAGGATTTATTTAATTGGCGTTTGAATATTTTGGCAAAACTTTGCTGAAAGATTGCCTGCTAGGGGCGGGGGCTGCTTTCCGTGTGACTGAAAGAGCGGGCTGAGCTGCATGCTCTCACTTTCGGAAGGAGCAAAGGCCGGAATAGTGAGATCCTTTGCAGAAACAACAGATATGGGACAATGTGCAGTTTCGAATTCGACATTCCCCCTGCCTGTTGTTTGTAAGGACAGCAGGTATTTAGCCAACATCTTAGCAACTGTGCTTGTTTTTGAAATTTGTTCCAGCGCCTATGGACTGGAAATGATTCTGACCGAAAGGGCCGTTGTGTAGTCTGCATTTTTGGCAGAATAAGGTCTGTGCATTTACGTTACCACAGTTCGTGGTGCACAGACTGTGATGTAGAAATGCGAAATTGATTCTCGTACGAATGCCATGCGATGCCAGGGCGGCGTGAAGTCCATGCTTCAATGGTGTTGACCTTTTTGGGCCTAACTGTTTGGGAAATATCTTTTTTTTTTTTTTTTCTTTTTTTTTTTTTTGGCGACTTGTAGTGTAAATTGGTTTGAAGCCTGATTGTTGGTTTGAGTAGATGGCAGAAGTTCAGTCATTTCAATACTAAAAGGAGTGCCACCGTACCTTCCCTGATTTGTAAGAACTTGTTTGTGCACGGATGTAATATCTCCCATTGTTTCTTCATCTGATTCGGAAGCGTTTTTATTGTCTGTAGGGATTGCATTTCCAGTGGTCATCACCAGGTCGGACGTATCTTAATCCTTCTTTAACTCTTGAATAGTGTTCATTTTCTGCCGCCGTCCGGGCGGTAAGCGCCAACGGACTGTGTTCTTAGATTCCATGTAATCTAACTAACCTTGGAAGCGTTTGTTATTTTGTTTATTTAAGTTTAACTGATGCTGATGCGTCAATATTTTAGTTTTCCCGTTTTGTCTTCTACTTCTTCAGGGCTAAATATTTTGCCAACACGTCTTCTGAAATCCCATGAAGATAAATCTGTCCCTAGTATCACTACATTTGGTAAATCTCTCATGAAATCAATGTGTTTTTCCTATGAAATACAACAAGAAATTCTTAGTTCTTTGCTAAAAAAGCAGGTCTTGAACTAGAGCTGTCCAATTATTGTCCTGTGAGTAATTTATAATTTCTATCAAAAGTTATTGAGTAAACTGTTCTTAACAGATTAAATAAACATGAAAATCAAAACAGTTTTTTTGCCTGCATATAGGTAATATCATTCGTGTGAATCTGTGCTGCTTCAGTAGGCTTATGATCTTCAAAGTAATATGGAAAAAAAGGAAGCCACGGCCCTTATTGCAATTAACATAAGTGCGGTATTTAACAATGTCGACCACGACATTCTAAAGTACAGTATGGTGTCTGTGAAACAGCTCTTCAATGGGTAGACTCCTAATAAATGCCTTGTACTTGTAAGATTAATATCAACAATGTATATTCATTAGGCCGCCATTTTGAATGCAGTGTGCCCAAATGCAGTTGCCTTGGTCCGTGGTTGTATCTCACCTATGCTGGAATCCTTTTTGATGTCATTTCAAAATACATATCAGTCTACGGTTTTGCTGATGATCAAATTTATACCAAAAAAAAGCCTTCGTCCCACATCCGTTTCCGTAGAATCACATTCGATCAGAGACCTTGAAGGGTGCGCAGTTATAATCAATGACTGGATGAACAGAAATAAGCTGACATTGAACACTTCAAAAACTGAATTTATCATGTTTGGCAGCATACCTCATATTCGATTAATATCGCTGGTGATGATATCAAACGTAAAAACACAATAAGATATCTCGGCGCATTTCTTGACGAAACTTTAAACTTTAAAGATCATGTAAATCAAAAATTTCGTACAACCATTTTGAATTACCTAAGAATTAAGAACATCCGTGAATATCTAACCAAATCAGCCACTGAAATTTTAGTTTTTTTATCTAGTTATTTCACATCTGGATTACTGCAATAGCATACTGTATGGTGTAGCTAACGGTGGGATGTGTAAGATGCAACTTATTCAAAACATGTGCGCAAAACTTGTCCTAACAGGAAGAAATTTGACTGTTCTAAACAAGCATTGCATGACCTACATTGGTTGCCGGTGAATGCAATATATAGCTAACACATTTGCAGAGCATCAATGTATTTAACACAATTGCTTACACAGTATACTCCTAGTAGACAAGATTTGAGATCGTCAGAAAATTCTGAATGTCGTTATGATTTTCCATACAAAAGTGCAAAACATTCAATGATAGAACGTTCTGTACTATTGGTCAAAAACTGTGGAATGAACTGTTAGAACTACACAGAAGAAAATTACTTGACACATTAAAAAAAAGGTCTTAAGACACTGCATTTCAGAGACTTCGTGTCATAGCTCTAAATTTATGGATAACTGTTTTATATGCAATAGCGGCAGATGATTTTTTTTCAATTTTTAGGAAAAGTTTTACATATCAAAATTTATAATTTTCTTTCATTAAACGTAATTGTTGTTACAGGTTCTATGGGTAGGGTAGTGTTAAGTGTTTATATTTTTCAAATAATCTGTGATAGCACTATTAACCACGGGGTTTGAACGTCTATATGTAGCCCATAAGTTTCAGTTTTATTAGCTCACCTGTCACAAAGTGATAAGGTGAGCTTTTGTGATCGCGGGGTGTCCGTCGTCCGTCGTCCGTGCGTCCGTGCGTGCGTACATGCGTCCGTAAACATTTGCTTGTGACCACTCTAGAGGTCACATTTTTTTGTGGGATCCTTATGAAAGTTGGTCAGAATGTTCATCATGATGATATCTAGGTCAAGTTCGAAACTGGAACACGTGCCTTCAAAAACTAGGTCAGTAGGTCTAAAAATAGAAAAACCTTGTGACCTCTCTAGAGGCCATATATTTCATAAAATCTTCATAAAAATTGGTCAGATTGTTTAACTTGATGATATCTAGGTCAAGTTTGAAACTGGGTCACGTGCCATCAAAAACTAGGTCAGTAGGTCTAAAAAAAGAAAAACATTGTGACCTCTCTAGAGGCCAAATATTTCACAAGATCTTCATGAAAATTGGTCAGAACGTTCACATTGATGATATCTAGGTCAAATTCGAAACTGGATTACGTGCCTTCAAAAAGTAGGTCAGTAGGACAAATAATAGAAAAACATTGTGACCTCTCTACAGGCCAAATTTTTCATGGGATCTGTATGAAAGCTGGTCTGAATGTTCAACTTGATAATAAGTAGGTCAAGTTCGAAACTGGGTTACTTGAGGTCAAAAACTAGGTCAGTAGGTCTAAAATTAGAAAAACCTTGTGACATCTCTAGAGGCCATATTTTTCAAGAGATCTTCATGAAAATTGGTCAGAATGTTTATCTTTATGATACCTAGGTCAAGTTCGAAAGTAGGTCAGGTACCATCAAAAACTAGGTCAGTAGGTCAAATAATAGAAAAACCTTGTGACCTCTCTAAAGGCCAGATTTTTCATGGGACCTGTATGAAAATTGGTATGAATGTTCATCTTGATGATATCTAGATCAAGTTCGAAAATGGGTCACGTGCCTTCTAAAACTAGGTCAGTAGGTCAAATAATAGAAAAACATTGTGACCTCTCTAAAGGCCAAATTTGTCACGTGATCTGTAAGGAAGTTGGTCCGAATGTTCATCTTGATGATATCTAGGTCAAGTTCGAAACAGAGTTATTTGCGGTCAAAAACTAGGTCAGTAGGTCTAAAAATAGAAAACCCTTGTGACCTCTCTAGAGGCCACATATTTCATGAGATCTTCATGAAAATTGGTCAGAATGTTCACCTTTATGATATCTAGGTAAAGTTTGAAATTTGAAGTGGGTCACGTGCCTTCAAAAACTAGGTCATTAGGTCAAATAATAGAAAAACCTTGTGTCCTCTCTAGAGGCCAGATTTTTCATGGGATCTGTATGAAAATATGTCTAAATGTTCATCTTGATGACATCTAGATCAAGTTCGAAAATGGGTCACGTGCCTTCAAAAACTAGGTCAGTAGGTCAAATAATTGAAAAACCTTGTGACCTATCTTAAGGCCATATTTGTCATGGGATCTGTATGGAAGTTGGTGATATCTAGGTCAAGTTCGAAACAGGGTCATGTGCGGTCAAAAACTAGGTCACCAGGTCTAAAAATAGAAAAACCTTGTGACCTTTCTAGAGGCCATATATTTCATAAAATCTTCATAAAAATTGGTCAGAATGTTTAACTTGATGATATCTAGGTAAAGTTCGAAACTGGGTCACGTGCCATCAAAAACTAGGTCAGTAGGTCTAAAAATAGAAAAATATTGTGACTTCTCTAGAGGCCATATATTTCACAAGATCTTCATGAAAATTGGTCAGAACGTTTACCTTGGTGATATCTAGGTCAAGTTCGAAACTGTGTTACGTGCCTTCAGAAACTTGGTCAGTAGGACAAATAATAGAAAAACCTTGTGACCTCTCTACAGGCCATATTTTTCATGGGATCTGTATGAAAATTAATCTGAATGTTCATCTAGATGATATCTAGGTCAGTTTCGAAACTGGGTTACGTCCGGTCAAAAACTAGGCCAGTAGGTATAAAAATAGAAAAACCTAGTGACCTCTCTAGAGGCCATATTTTTCATGAGATTTTCATGAAAATTAGTGAGAATGTTCACTTTGATGATACCTAGATAAAATTCAAAACAAGGTCACGTAGCTTTAAAAACTAGGTCAATAGGTCGAATAATAGAAAAACCTTGTGACTTCTCTAGAGACCATATTTTTCAATGGATCTTCATGAAAATTGGTCAGAATTTTTATCTTGATAATATCTAGGTCAAGTTTAAAACTAGATCACATGAGCTCAAAAACTAGGTCACTATGTCAAATAATAGAAAAAACGACGTCATACTCAAAACTGGGTCATGTGGGAAGAGGTGAGCGATTCAGGACCATCATGGTCCCCTTGTTTTGCCATGTGCCTGTACTGTACCCGTTTATTTTTTGCTTCACAGGTGTTCTGACCTGCTTTTTAGGTTTCATCTACAAATACATGGAAATGTTATCAATGAAGGCGTTTAATTACTAATTAATTAACAAATATAAACTATTAAAATGGAGAATGTAAATTTGCTACTATATAATTTTATATTACATTATTTAGAAACTAAATGTCTAAAACGGACTGTTACATAAATAAACAAGTAATTACTATTACACGTTTATGCGTCCGTTACTCCGTATGTTTACACAATACTAATTCGATAAAGATGTGTGTGATATTATATCAGTAACAAAGGTTTATCACCACAGACACAGGATATTAGATTTTTAACACCCATACAGATACACACATATATAACAGGGACGTTTGACTCCATTGTGCGGTACATCAATCTAGTGACTGGATTCTCAACCAGCGGTGTAAGGATCACCAGTTTTCATTAGAAAACTACAATTACAATGCTATGCCGCCAAATACAGGAAACTAATATAAAAACATAGTATAGCCTTAAAGCTATAAATACTTGTTATGGCTAAAAACGGTGTAAACATTTTATACAAAAATCTGGTATATCAGATTTCGCATATTGTACATCAGAAAGTAACTGGGTAATCATATCTGGATCATCAAACTTTACCTTATCGAATGGGACATCGGACAAATATCTGGGTCATCTTTCCAACAATCATATAATGTGCAAAACATATCAATGTAAGTATTTTATATATTTGAACAACAGTAAAAATTCTTGATTAAGATACGGAACATCAGTAGACGCCTGTGTCATTGTATCACAATTTAAGGTTTGGCAGAGTGTAAGTATAGTGTAAGTGTTAACCAATGTAAATAAATCTCTAGATAACTTCCAATATATTGCGCTAAAAAACAAAAAAACTTTAAAATTATCTTGTATGGTTGCTGTAGCGGATACTATCTTACACAGATAATAATGTGAAATTGTGTATTGTAGCTTTTAACGGGAATTGGCAATAAATCTAGCAAAAATACATTTATCATAAATAGTTGTTCTGATATATCATATCTATAGTTGTTTAACGAACTATGAAAGCATGGCCTTTCTTACAATTTAGACCATTTAACCGAAATGTTATGTTAGTTTATTTTTTTCATTTATTTATTTAAGAAAAGTCAATGAAATATACATATCTGAAACATTACAGGTCTTTCGCCCCTGTGTTGATATCTGCTCGAACATCATTGTACAGTTTCCTGTTTTCCAGGGCAGATAAGTGAATGCTGCCAGCTGCATATAGTGTGAGTGTGCTTTCGTTTGACCAGAAACCTTCAATCTCCAAAGTTTTGCATACTGCCTTGGAAGATCCTCGTTCAGTAGGCGGTTGGTAGCATCTACACATTCGTTGAACCAAGTCCACTGGATATTTGATTGGCATTGTAGCCTGTATCATATGTAAAGTTTGAAATAGTATCACCGTTTTTACCGTATAGGCGTATTGGAGCTGCTCCACCAGGTTACATACTTGTTCAGAGACACTTTTCTTGAGTCGTGTTAATGTCATAAATGTCACACGTACCGATTATAAGCTTAGACATATCTGGCTGGAAGTCCTAAACACATTATGTTCTCGTTGGATATAGAGGTAGCAGTACAGCCTGGGATTGCAGAAAACTGCACCATGAAGCGAGCTGACTCTTAATCAAATGAGTACAAAAGTTCTTCAAGATTTGAAACGAAATAACTAAAAAATTGTTCGAATAACATTTATTCGTGAAGACAAAGAAATTCTGACCGCGTCCCTTCTCGTTGACCTATTTCCTTTGCTTGCCAGTAAAATTTTCTTCGTTTATGAATTGTAACAACGTCTTTCAAAAAATACGTTGACATATCTTATCAACGATAATCGCCTTTGAATTTTATTTATTTCCACAAGAAACTTTCTAGATATTTTTCGGAAAAATACACAAATTAGTGAAAATGTTACAGAAAATTGTTTTAGATCCTTTCTCGTCCAAAATGTTAAACTAAACGCTGATTGGTTACTATAATATCCCAAGCTAATTATATATGTACATAGTTAATTTGCGGCCAGACAGTCACAGTCTGCGGGCAGAAATAATATTCGTAGTCCGGCACATAAATAATTTTATGGTACATAAAACACATAACAGTACACACTATGCATGCATTAGAAAACAAAGTAAAATTGTGACTAAATAACTGGCTATTTTTAACACACAACTGTAACTGCATGACATTTAATTATGAATGTACTTTGTATGCTATCTTAACTTATATATTTAGTAAATTTAAATACATCTGATTCGAATTTCATACATTTAACAGTTGTTTTATCTGTTTTCTGCAGCACTATATTTCTTTGCAAAGTAATTTAGACCAATCAAGCACGACAGTGATAGTTAACATTGATACACAGCAGAAATAAACATCATTCCGGACCGTTGTTTTTTCTCACTTTTTTGGTGTCTTGTGAAGCTTGGGTAGTGTTTGACGTTAAAATACAGAGCTACCATTGCAGTGCGTTTTGTTGAATAAGCTATAAAAATTGCCACGTTCAGAAATGTTTGCTCTTTTATTCATCAAAAAAACAATCGCAGCCACGATCAGTGTTTTGGGTGTTCTGATGTAAAGGAGGGCTGAATAGTGTTTAGTTTTAGATAGCTGACCTATTGACAAAAATCATGATACTTAGTTAACGTCAGCGAATATGTGGATTGCAGATGTGGGCACTTACAGGCAGTTTCGTCTTGTAAAGATACATAAGTGGCAAACGGGCAGTTTTGTCACTTACCAGGTAATAGCTGAATAAGTGATATTTTTACGAAAAAATCGAGGTAAATAAGTTTAGATGTGGTTGGCAGAAATAAGCCACCATCATTATCAGCTATTTCAATACATTGATACTGATACATGTCATGTGAAGTAATGGCGCTCAATTGCGAGTGGACTAAAAATATGAGGGTGGTACTTTACGCTGCTGTTTTAAATTTATTGGTAAGCGAAATAGAAAAAAAAATGTCTTGAAAATGAGTCCCATATATCATTTTATAAAAATAATTCTAGTTATATTTGTGATTTAATTGAATTACTAATTATTAGATATATTACGTTTTCAAAGAAAAAAAACACATTTAAAACAAACTTCTAAACAACAAATTCTGAAAATAAAACTTAATCGCAGAAATTCAGAGATTATAAATTGTGTGTCAGTTTTTAATCAACTGAGGTTTTTGTCTCTTCAAATATACAACAAAATAAAACATAAAACTTAACGTAATACGTTATAAAAATGAATTCCCTCCTTTGTACAATAGATTATTCATTTGTATAACTTAGATGACAACCTGTACATTTTTACCATATTATTTGTATTATTCAAACAATGTTCTAACTGTTGATTAATCATGGACCTTCGGGACATTCAAATATCACGAGCAACAAGTTATTCACGAAGTGAGTTCATTTGTCCCAACTGCCCTTTTTAATATAAACATGACTACCATCAGCTTTAAACAAACAAAAATATAATCAAATTTAGGTAAAATGTCACTGAAATTCCAAAGTTGATGGAAGTAGGATAGGTTCACAACATCTTGAAAACCTGTGTCCGTTAACTCAGGTACAACATAATACGACCAAGCCAGCTTGTGTGCCAGCAATTTAAATCTATTTAAGAATTTTGTATTGTATTCATCTAAAGCTGTACTGAATCCAAGTGTTGAAATATATCCTTTCAAATCGACAACTCGATTTAATGCACCCAAACCGATGCCATCTTTTGGTGTGCAATTTGCCAATTGTCCAAAGAAAAACCTTCCTTTCATGAAAAACAACGGACCTCTGTAATATGTTAATTTTTTTAAAGCCCAAACTTGTTGTGGTATTACTAATGGTTGTGATGTATTCCATAATCCATAATCCATTATTTTACCAAACACATTATAATGCGTCCAGTTAAT
The DNA here is from genome assembly GCF_021730395.1 of Mercenaria mercenaria. Lineage (NCBI taxonomy): Eukaryota > Metazoa > Mollusca > Bivalvia > Venerida > Veneridae > Mercenaria > Mercenaria mercenaria. The sequence continues at coordinate 89,825,838 of NC_069366.1, read as the reverse complement.
TATTTCGTCTGATGGATGTTTTCGTGCAGACATGACAATAGTCTTCACATGATTAGACCATGTCATAACCATTGTCGTTCTTGCATCTAATGGTCCGTGGTTGTTTAGACGGATAATTACGTTTTCTTTTGGTATACTCACATTGCACTGTCTGGCAACTAAGGTAACAGGCGTTCCGTCTTCTGGCAAAGTACCAATTTTTTTACGTAATATATTGGGTGATAATACAGTTTTTTTACTCAATACATCTATATCCGTTTCAAACATGTCTTTCCATGAAATGTTTGCCTTTTTAAATTTGTTTGCAATTGATGTGTCTATTACACATGACCACTTTAAATGAGATACTCGATATACACTTCCATTTATATGCTGTATGGATATTCCTTTGTTTGAAACATAGTCATAAAACCTGTCAGCTGGTTCAGTAAGATGCGTTTCAATACGGTGTACATTCATCATAACGACCCATAAAAAGATAAAAGGATAATCATTCGATGTATTTCGTATTGTTTTCATTGTTGTAATGATACCATATTAAGGCAAATTAACACAATTCCAATTCTGTCTATAATGTCTTTATAATCCAACGTCCTTTACTTTAAAGCTCACATCTGTAGAAACATATACTTAGCGGGTAATGTCAAAATATTTCATAACATGTTATTTTCTAATGTGGTTTGTTTACTTATAGATTGCAATGTTCAGTATTTTAAAAATGCTCTGACGAACAGACAAAGCCAAACCTACATCTCCATCGCATAGTGGTTGCATAATAAGCCAGGCATATCATTGCACATTTTCCACAACAAACATGATATAATTAAGTAATGTTGAGATGGTCCCCGTGAGTTCGTCATAGGTGTTCATACTCCACTTCGTCTTAATTCACAAATGTCTATTATCGGTTACTGAGATATGAAATAGTAAAATACTGTAAACAATATTCTAAATACATATAAAATATAAATGGGTACTCAAAAATAAATATATGGTGTAGAAGAAAGGAAATTTACTGACAATATTTATCCTCAATACGTTACAACAAAAAAATGGTAAACTTATGTTAAAGGCCCAGTGTGTGTCTTTTGGCATTATAAAAACAAAGTTTGTAAAACGTACTGGAGGTTAAATTGACATTCATAAAGCATTCTACCTTTGTTACCTAAGAAAAGGTTAACACTTCCATGTGATAACTATAATATTGTGGGCCCGTAAATCTTTTGTATAATAGACCTCCTGTTATTGAACTAGACGCAGTATATATGAGCTATGACTATTGCTACCAGAGTGGTTAGAAATTGTGACAAACATATGTTATCCCATCTAGAGTACAATTTATCAAAATTAATTGGAGGAAAAATAGTCAAAAACTTACCAGTAAAACTAGCAATTGGTATGAAATATAAACATGGAGTTTGGCAATAAAAACGGGAAAAGGGGGAAGCCTTAAAAATAAAATTCATGCCGAAATCCCATGAAGTAAACTTGAGTGACGAATTAGCAGAAGAATACCATAAACCAATTAAACGAAAATTTTCAAAACGTCCAGTTATAGTGCACAATATAGATGAAATTTGGTCAGCCGACCTGGTTGACATGAAAGGGTTTTATAAGTATAATATAGGCATTAAGTACTTATCAACTGTGATAGATGTTTTTAGCAAATATGCTTGGGTTATTCCATTAAGATAAAACTGGAAAATCTGTTACAAAAGCATTTGATAAAATAGTTTCTGAGGGAAGGTTTACGAAACATTTTTGGGTAAATGAAGAAAAATAATTTATTTTGAAGTAAAATTTTCCAAGCATTTTTGAATAAGCATAAAATAAATTTGTATCACATATTTAATGAAGGGAAGGCAGTTGTTATAGAAAGATTTAACATAATTTTAAAAAAGAATAATGTGGAAATACTTTACAGCAAACAATACTTGTACTTACTTAAATAATTTAGAGGAATAGGTCAATAAATATAATAACACTAAACATTCTGATATAAAGAAAACGATTAAAGCTAGTGAAAATTAAAAAAAGGTATTGTTTATTTTAATTTATATGGCAAGTTAAACGTATTAAAGAATAACTGGAGACCGAGTTCGTTTGGGTAAATAAAATCTGGAAAGTAGATCCCTCGGAAGCACCGAGAACAAGGCAAACAGTGATAATTGCAGACTCGGTTTGATTGAGTCTGTTCATGAGCAGTAATGGAAAATGCAACACTGCCCACGCCCCCTAGCACCGGCTTAAGCAGTATTCAATCTTCAAATCTAAATGAGTTGAAATCAATGATCCCGAAGGACCAGAAAATATAACAACACTGAGATGAAGTCAAGAGACATTTTGAAAAAAACGTAACACACCAAACTGGACAGAGGAAATATTTATAATTAATGGAATTCGCAGCATACACCCAAGAATACGCACAATTAGATAATGAATTTATTGAAGGCGCATTCTATGAAGTAGAATTTTTGCCTACTAAGCAAGAATTTTTCAGAATTGAAAAAAATATAAAATGAGACCATAAAAAACAAGTCTTAGTAAAATGGAAAGGTTACAGTGACAAATTTAATAGCTGGGTTTCGTTTAGTAGTCTCAAGAAACTTATTAGTTCAAGTTCAAAACTTATAAACAGCAATGGAATAGAAACGACAGATCAATAAATAATACGCTTAACTAAACTGGCAGCAGCTTACAGAAAAAGTTATAAGTTTGCGGAAGAGTAAATACTGCGTTACAAATCACAGCCGGAACTTTAAGCTGTTCAGCTGCTATAGCGCTATTTCCTGCTGTTTCCATATTTGTTGCTATGGCTGGAGCTGTTCCATCAATATTTTCTATATTTCTATTTTGCATTGTAAAGTTTTTATATTTGTTTTAAATACATTTGATATATTTCTCATACATCGTGCGTTGCATGAAAATGCGTCCTTTACCTCAATATTACACCCGGACAAAAAATATCAGAGGCCTAATCGCTAATCAGCGGGCGAAGGGTGAGAAGCTATGATTTTAGAACTTAAAAAACGCGGTCACGGAGCGAAATCTCGGTGTAGACAGAGCGATGAGAAGCGCATTTTTGCTCCGCGACACTGCCATTAATGTCGTTTAATCTTGCCTTTCTTCCCCGCTAATTACAATCAAATAGTCGTACATCGTAACTTATAAACAAATTTTCGCCTCGCTCCACGCCGTTTTATTGTTGTTTGTTTTATGTTTTTGTTTGTTTTTTATTCATAAAAATTGACTTTTTACCTCATAACCGTTAGCTGATTATTCCCGAATTTAGAAAAAAATCAACATTTGCACAAATTTAAATGAACAAAAAAAGTATTAGAGGCATAAGACAGATCTGTTCCTACGGCGGTGTAGATAGATCCTTCAATGATACGCAGGTCCAATTCCATTAAATATGGCATATATGGAGTGTTAAGTTAATGTAATTGGCTTCTTATGAATGAGAACACAATGGGTTTAACTCATAGTTGATACTTATATTGAAAAAATAAGGAAGTAAGAAGGAACCTTTAAAACGGACGAGAATGACGTTATCACTATATAAAAGTAGTTTCTGAATTAAACATTTATTATATCTTTGACTTTACGCGAGGGGGGCGTGGTGATAATCTAAGATGTAAAATGGCGGGATTGCGGAGCGAAAACACGTTCCTTAGTGGAGGCGCGGAACGTCTACATGTAAACATGCGAGGTCGCGGAGCCATACGACGCTGACTTGTAAATCGTTTATGTCGAGATTTTGCAGCGTGGTATCTCAAAATTATTGGGTTTTGGTAATGCAAACCTGCGATTTAAAGGATTTGACTGCGCGTTTACCCTGGGAACAAAATTTAATTTAAGAAATTTTCAAGGCAGAACTGTTTTAAAAGTCTATGGAATGGACTCTGTGATCCCAAATGACCAGAAAATATATCAACACTGAATCCAAATACGGGAAGACTTATAACAGCCGCCTCACGGTCCTTAAAGATTGCTGTTGTGATAGTTAAACTCTTCTGTAATAAAGATCCTTTTGAAGCATAGAATGCACACAAGGCAAAAAATGCACACTCGGTTTGAATGAATATATTCATGAGAACTAATGAAATGTGTAACACTTCTCACGACCATAGCACAGACTTAAGTTGAACTATATCATAAATCTGTTAAATAGATGAAAAGACAAATTTTAATGACCTTAAACATTTTCAAATAAAATACACCCTGTCGGATAGAGCAGACACTAGTCTAGCTTATGTTCATCAACATTTAAAGAACTTCAAAATATCACATGTTTACGTAAATAATTCAGCAAAATGCGTCAAAGCTGACTTGAATGTGCCGATGGGCCACATTGCGACAATATGGTCTTATGATCTGCTGACTTTTTTACGCGTCCACGCGATTTGTTGTTTTAGAAGTATAACTTTCCTCTAATTGTAAATTCCAAGGGAGTGTCAAGCAGTATAATCCTGTATTATTTCCATAAAATTTTTAATTTTTGCTCACATATTGATCTTCATTGGTGCTGCTGTTGCTGGTTGCCCTCACCGGTGAGGCTCCATTGGGGAACCGCCCCTGGAGTCAAATAATATAAGGAATCAATCAGTCTCGTAATATCATAATAAATAGTTGTTAAAATTTCTGCTTTATTTTTACAAACAATAAAATAAACTTGCCGGATATGGGGAACCATATATCGTGCAAAACTGGGCACACTGACTTTACAGTTACAACCAGCCATAACCTTTTTCTAAGTGAGGTACGCAACGGGAAAAGAAGTTTACTTGCGATTTCTCTTGCAATGGTGGATTACTAAAGACTTAAAACCTCGGAATCGTGTTAGTTTTGGGTAGCGAAACTTCTAAATATCCTCTGTTTATTATGAGCTGTCTGATATTCAACGTCATTTATAGAATATTAGGTTACTGTCTTTCTTAACTTAAGTTTATCCACCAAGTTGGAGAAAGGTGTATCCACCCGAGGCTTGCCGAGTTAGGAAAGACAGTAACCTAATAATATATTATTCTATTTATCCTGCAGCCAATAAAATCTGTGTATAATATATATTTTCTTATAAATGATTTTTTATGCACCCACCACTTTGGGGGGGGGGTGGGATATAGATTTGCTCTTGTCCGTCCGTCCTTCCGTCCTTCTGTCCGTCTGTCCGTCCGTCCATCCTTCCGAAAATGTTGTGTCGCGCGTAGCTCTGAAAGTATTTGACGTAGAGTCACAAAACTTTACAGGAATGTTGGTCAGCATGTGTAGTTGTGCACCTGGGGTATCGCGTCCGGATTCATTCAGTCATGTAGAAGTTATGGCCCCTTACTTTGTAAAAATTGGTCATTTTAATGTTGTGTCGCGCCTAGCTCCAAAAGTATATGACCTAGAGTCACAACTTTACAGGCATGTTGGTCAGCATGTGTAGTTGTGCACCTGGGGTTTCGCGTCCGGATTCATCCAGCCATGTAGGAGTTATGGCCCCTGACTTAGTAAAAAATTGGTAATTTTAATGTTGTGCCGCGCATAGCTCCAAAAGTATTTGACCTAGAGTCACCAAAGTTTACAGGAATGTTGGTCAGCATGTGCAGTTGTGCACCTGGGGTTTCGTGTCTGGATTCATCCAGTCATGTAGGAGTTATAGCCACTGACTTAGTTAAAAATGGGTCATTTTAAAGTTGTGTCGTGCATAGCTCCAAAAGTATTTGACCTAGAGTCACCAAAGTTTACAGGCCTGTTGGTCAGCATGTGCAGTTGTGCACCCGGGGTTTCGTGTTTGGATTCATCCAGTCTTGTAGGAGTTATGGCCCCTGACTTAGTAAAAAATTGGTCATTTTAATGTTGTGTCACGCATAGCTCCAAAAGTATTTGACATAGAATCACCAAAGTTTACAGGAATGTTGGTCAGCATATCCAGTTGTGCACCTGGGGTTTCGCGTCCGGATTCATTCAGTATTGTAGGAGTTCTGGCCCCTGACCTGGGAAAAAATTGTCATTTTTGGCCCCTGACCTGGGAAAAAAATTGTCATTTTAATGTAATGTAGTGGGGGCATCTGTGTCCCATGGACACATTTCTAGTTTTCTATACAAAAAATAATTCAGATGTCCACTCACTTGTAAATTCCTACGCCCTTGACTGTTGATCCAGTTACACATGATTCCTTACAATAAAACATTATTTCGTATCTCATACTTTTCCTTCTGAAGTTCTGTGTATTATAAATCATCGGTGCTAACAGGCCATTCGTGTACAAAACAAGCAAAATGGTTTTGACTCGGATAAAATACAGCCGAAAACCACGCTTGAGATGAATTCAAATGCCCGCAGTCTGTATCTTGAATTTACTCCGTTTCCGTACAAAACAATGTGAGATGAATGAAATTCCTTCCGCCATGAATGGTTTAGATCCAATAATTACAATAAACGAGTGCTTAAATCTGAGTATTTGTGAAATTTTTGAACTAAAAATGAGTGAACGCCTAAATACACAAAGTCAAGGTCGATTCACCCATACTTTAAAACCCGTCACTGTACCATTCCGTATTGAGGTTTACTTGGATAGAGACAACCATTTTTTATTTTTTACCGTGGCTGTCCTCGTAAAATCATAATATGTTCGAGCTTCGAACTCTTGGCCCAGTTTACACTGCCTATAGCACATATATTTGAAAATGCAGTCCGTCAGTTGCATTGACGGTATAAACCTGTATTGACCGAATAAACCTCAAGTTTACACGGTATGCATATATCGGCCTGATAAATGCATAGTGGTAGGATAAAAGACATAAAAATCCCAACTTTTAACATTTTACCCAAAGTGCAAGGTAAAAGACGAATCAAGTGTTGATTATCAACACTTATTGAAAGGCAGACCAATTATAAATGGTATTGCTACTTTTAACACTGAACCATCTAAATTACTTGGGCATATGTACAGATTCTACTTCAATGACAATTTTTACTAACATCCGGTTGGAAGGCACCAGTTGTGCACAGCTCATTGGAAGTAGTAAACCGTTTAAAATCAATGTATCTTGATACAGACAATCTGGACAATTTTTTTTTGTTACCTTTGATGTAGCTTCATTATATACATCCTTAAGTAATACCACTATTTTAAACACAATCGATCAATTTAGTCGGCTATTGAATTTAAAAGATAGTATTCGTTATCTCATGCATAATTTATATGCATTTATAAAGCGTTATGCTATATTTAGCGCCAAGGAGAACAGATATTTCTTACAAATATTAGGTCTTACTATGGGTAGCTATGACTCTTTTGGCAGAGCAAATCTTGCACTTTTGTTATGCGAACTTCAGCTGATAGAATCACCTATAACAGATAATATAATAGAGTTCTGCGGTTTGTTGACGATGAGTGTGTCATTTTATACTATGAGCTACAAGAGTTAAACACTTGTATTAAGTGTTTTGCTGAAATATACCCTCCAGAGTTAGACATAGAGTTCACAGTCAGCAAAATCTTCACAAATCTTAGATTTAAGTTAGGGTTAGGGTTAAGGTTCAACACCATTTTATATGGGCAAATTTACTTTCACATATACCAAACATAGAAAGTGATAGATACGCTTACACTCATTTTAATTGCAACCATCCGCCAAGTGTACGCAGGGGTATCATAAAAACAGAATATAATAGATATGCTAGAAACTCAGTCAATAAACCAGAATATAAGCACATGAATATTTTTTTTCAACTAAGGTTACATGGATGAGGTTACCCTTATAAGTTTATCAATAAGCTTGTTTTAGATTTTAACGGTTCATCAATAAGTCTTGGCGGTCAAGGCCGTTTAACTCGCTATAAGGAAAAGCAATTTAAGACAAGATACTGTCCAATTACATTGAACAAACTAGACAGTAGACATATCATTGCGAAAAAGCTTCTGAACAGGGCAAAAATGATTGTTTCTTGAAACCATGCTACAGAGTACAAGTGACAAGTAAGGCCTTGTTACTAACAGATAGAAAACTCCACAATAAAATGAGAAATTAAATGGATAGAACCAATAACTTGTTTAATCAATAGAACTTTATGGGATGTATAATATGGGGTGGTGTGGGTGTAGTCACACGTTGGTGTTGTCCTTGGTGTAAAACTTATGTAGTGTTAGGTGGGTTTACTTTGTGGCATTCAGTTAACTATATGAAATTAGAAAGAGGTAACACATAAATTTCATGCATGTTGGCTGCGAGTCGAAGTTTTGTTAGTTTCTTAGGCGGTGCCATACTGGTTTTTAGTTGTACTTGTTAGAAGCTTTTAGATGGAGGCGTGGGGTTCTGTCTGTATGTGGCTGTTGGTTTCTTAAGGTGTTGGCTTGATGTTTGTGGGCCGGTTGGGGCGTATTGTTTGATCTAGAGGATGTTAACTGATTAATTTATACTACGTGCTTTGTTTCTTAAAGTGTTAGCTGGGGACGTTTGTGTTGAACTTAGATCTTGTGTAAGAGGTATGTTGGAGGTGGTTGCTTTTTTAGCTTGGGTTTCATAGATAACTGACGGAGAATAGGTACGGACGGCTGACTGTGCAGAGTGTCCAGATGAGTGGGTCCTTTCCTGTTGCTCTAGGTTTGGGGAATTGCTAAGAATTCGAGGGAGTTCAGAGGATTTGCTCGAAATTCGGAGGAATTATTGTCATAATTTCTAAGAAAATACTTTGATTTGTCACTTTCTCAGAAAAGTTGGTTAAATGTTAATACATCGCATTATCACAAATTGGAGAAGATTTTGTTATCTGTGGATTGGTTATATATTTGTGTAAGCTTAGGATTTCAAAAGTGGCCCCGCCACCTGAATTGTTTTGTGTGACTAATAGGACAGACGAATAGTTTAGTGGAGTTTCTGTAATAATATTGTAAGTGTTTCTCTGCCGTATTAAAAATATCGACATTTAAAGATATTAGGTCATATGCAGAACGTGCATCAATCTTAGTTGATTACACGGACAAGTAATACCTGTTCACTACTTGTGTAAGTCTTATCACCAGAAAATGGATTGGGTCAAGGATATTACCAGACTGCTTCATAGTGATTAGGTGTGCCATTCTTATGATGACATTGACATTAAGATGGACATATTGCTTGTTGACTCGGAAGATATTTTTTTTTTGATGGCAAACAGCTCCCGTTTTGATCTCAAATAACAGCAAATATTCACTGAAATCTATAAGATTTTGTTTAGGAACAGAACACAAACACTTCTGTCTTATCAGCTACGATGTGCAGGGTGATTGCACGGTTAAACTGATAACCTCTTTCAATAAGGATCTGGTTAGGTTCTTACACAAAATGAATAATGATTTAAAACAAATAGTGTACAAAAGTTTGCATAATCACTTTTTTATTGAAGATATTAACTTCGATGAAGACATGTGAACAATTTGGCTGAATAGTTTTCTTCGGTTGATGGGCCAGTTATGCAAGGAGCGGTGCTCGCTCGTAAATATCTTAACTTGCCATTAATTCTTCGCAAGAGAATTTATCTGATGATATGTCGGGGAATCCTTTAGACTGTCGGTGCATGTGTTGTAGGAGAAAAACATTTGCAAGAGAAAACGTTAGTTATCTGGCTTGCAATGAAACTAAAGCATTCTTTTCTAACATTGCATTCAAGACATACAACCCTTGGAGTTGTGATCAGGATTGTGAAGCTCTAAGGTTTCTACTAGATAACATATATATCAAATTTGTCAATAAAAGTTACAGACAAGTAATTGGTCTCCCGATGGGAACCAACTGCGGCCGGCTCATTGCTGATTTATTCTTATACTGTTATGAACAAAATTTTATGGTAAGTGTATCTACTGAAACCAAATTGAAATTATTGAAGCTTTTAATGGAACCTCAAGGTATCTTGATGATATGTTAAATATGGATAACCAATATTTTTCAGAAATGATGAAACATATTTACACAAAAAAGTTACAGGTTAACAAGGCTAATAGATTTAGAAGCGTCTATTGTATCCTGGATAAATTTAGAATTAATAATTACAAGGTGTCTTCAATTAGTACATACGGTTTTTCTAGTTTGTAAACGACTTTACCACATAACTAAATTTTAATGAAAGACTAATTGTCCTAACTCAAAAAAGAAAAAGTGTCATACATAGTATATCACGCTATCTAAATAATATACTTAACGTGGATAATTATTTTTTTGCTTAGTTGGTGGATAATATTTTCCCCCTCTATCTATATTTGGCATCATTTCTATGTAATTGTTACATTTTTGAAGCAACCCTTCTGTATTAGTTTTCTATTACGGTTTGCTTTTGTTGTGGGTCTACTTTGCAAATACGTGGCTGTGAGGCTCTTTTTCTGGTGCTCCGTACTTCCGAGAAATCTACCCTTACTTATTATCTTCGGTATTTAAAAATTATACACGTGGTCTTAATTTCTATGTTGTAGCTTTAGAAACATGAAAGTAGGTTAGTATGTCAAAAGTAACACTAATTCAAGATGAGTTTGCATGAAAAATTATACACGTTAACTAATTACTTTGCTTTAACTTCGAAAACAAGAAAGTATGTCAGTTTGTATCAATAGTTATTCACGTAGTTCAAATTTACGTGCTGCATCTTTAACAAGACAAGCAATCTAATCAAATTTCATTAATATCGTGTGTAAAATGCAGCATCTATTATATAAACAAGGTTTTTCTTTGATTTGACATAGTGACCTAGTTTTTGACCCAAGTCGACCCAACGAATTCCACAAATATCCAGTGTAAATGCAGCCCCGTTTGCATAAACAAGTTTTTTCTTTGGTTTGACCAGTTGACCTAGTTTTTAAACCAGATGACAATTGTTCGAGCTTAACCTAGATTTCATCAAGAAAATTATTCTGACCACATTCCACGAATATTCAATTAGAAATGCAGTCCCTATTGCATACACAAGGTTTAATTGGTCCGACCAGGACATTTAGTTTTTACCCCAGATGACCCATATTCAAACGTTACTTAGATTCATGAGGCCAAACATTTTTATCATATTTTATGAAGATAAAGAGAACAGTCCCTATTGCATACGTAAGGTTTTTGTTATGGTCGACCAGTTGACCTAGATTTAGATCCCCAGTTGAGCCATATTTCAACTTGACCTAGACTTCATCAAGTCAAACATTCTTCTTAAATTTCATGAAGATCCGGTGTAAAATGCAACCGCTATTGCAAACACAAGGTTTTATTTTATTTGACCTAATGAATTAGTTTTTGAAATCAAACAACCAAGTTTCAAATCTGCATAAAGATCATCAAGATAATCATTTTGACTAAGTTCCATGAAAATAGGGTTAATAATATGTTAAACTGCATTCCCTTTGATTGGACCTGGTGACCTAATTTTTGACTCCACATGACCCTAATTTGAACATGATCTAGAGGTCATCCAGACAACATTCTGCCAATATTAGTGTGTTTCAAACTGAATCTATGGACTCTAGATGGCTTACGGATGGTCGGTGGTTCTACCCAGGTTCCCGCTCGTGATGAAATAAGGGGCACCTGGGGTCTTCCTCCACCATTAAAGCTGGAAAGTCGCCATATGACCTATCATGCGACGTGAAATCCAAAAAAAAAAAAATTAAAAAAAATATGGACTCTAGAGTGTTAACAAGATTGATCCTACATGACATATTTTCTAGCTTGATCTAGAGATCATCAAGACAAACATTCTGACCAAGTTTCATTAATTATTATCACAAACAATCTGACCAAGTCTCATAGAAAAAAGGTCTCAACTGTGCCCTGTAAGAGTGCTAACAAGGCAAATGTCGACGGACGACGCACGATAAACGACGACGGACGCCGGTCACATTAGCTAACCTTGAGCACTTCGTGCTCAGATGAGCTAAGAATGACTACAGATGAATCTGTCTTAATGGCGAACTATTAAGTAGCCAGTTGTCTTAAGTGGCCAATCAGTGAATTTTCAACACTTACTTTATGTTCTTATTTCACTTTGTATGAAGCAGTTGCCTGCTTTAATAATATTTGATTGTAGTCTTAACATGAAAATGTAAAACACTAAATAAACAGTTACAAGATATATTACCTCAAAAGCTCAACAGTAATGAGTGCAGGATGTTTACATTTTACCCTTGCTGTGTAATACGAATAATGTGAAGAGGGTACTGTTAACTCCCTTGCTTGGCACTCAATATTTAAAGAAGGAAAACTAACCTAAAGCCTATTATTCTGGTTGCACATGGGCTTTGAAGCTCATGTTTTCTGATGATAATGATTATCAAAATTATAATCTTTTAGATGGAAGCATGTCTGAATAATTAGTCAACATAGATTTTAAGTTTTCTTTTGAATATGTGTAATAAAGACTTAGCAACCAACCAGTCTAACAAAAATATTTACCAACATAAAGCTTTTTAACGAATATACCATCCTTAAATACTAAACAAAAGTCGACCTACTTTTGATTCCGAAATATTATCCAGCAAATGATATACGTACCTCAAACTCCATCGCCGCACTATTTGGCGCCAGTGTGATTTTGAATGCTTTGTCCCCGATGCAAAGTGTCACAAAATTGGGATAACAGTGTATAACATGGCTATACATTTATATAGACCTAAGTGATATATTGTTTTTCTTATAGTAAATAGTGTTGAAAAAATTATTAAAGTGTTTAAACAAGATTAATATGATATCCTTATATCAAATTAGAATATTCGAGAACATTTTTATAAGTTTTTATCAACCTGTTAAACGATCAAGCATGATTTAATACTAGAACAACCTCACCGAAAGATTTTATAAATTCTGCGTTTGAACACTTCTAAAAAGACACAACGATTATATTATTAACTTTTTTATGTAGTTTTGTCAATATTTGAATTCCGTATCTGTTTATATTTGATTAAGCCGTCATATTTCTGTTTATTTACATGTAACTGATGTCAGTTGTGCCCGCAATGTTTTAACTATACAACGATAAAAATGTAAATATATGATATCATAGAACGCTACCAAGGAAAAATAATAGCAACATTATGTTTAACTGTGTTTCTTACAGAGAGCTCATGAAAAGAGTGATATTTTAATTGGACTAAGGCTCCTTCAAAAATTTCGTTTCGAGCTTTATGCAAAAGATAATAGGTTAGGGTATATTTCTCGGAAGCACAGAACACCAAATACACAGCCTCAGAGCCACATATTAGCAAAGTAGGCCCGCAACAAAAATAAGCTGTAATGGAAAAATATTACAGACTGGTTGTTCCAAAAATCTAGCAAGTACATATAAATATATGCAAAATATAGACAGAGGCGCGGGGAGGGCTGGTTAAGGGTAAAACGGGGTGGGGGAAGTTGAATGGGAAAGTAGAACAAGGATAAATATATAAAGGGAAGGCCACGTTCCTTAATTACACTTAACCAACAACGTAACCTCGGTTTTTAAAAAAATAATGATAACCATAAACTAATAATAGGCCTCAAGGATGAGATACCAAATCATCATATTTATTTAAAATATGAAACATAGTCACCTCGTTTAACATGATAAAGATCACCTTGAAGAAAGTTATCATTTTGTTCTTGGAAAAGTCTGCGTATAATGATACCAATAACGGACTGGTCAAATCTGTGACAACGTTCTTCATAATCATTTGAAAAATCACATCTGTGTTTCAGCTGACTTCCATATGGTGCTATACAGCCTTCGTTTAGTGCACATTTCACCCATGCTTGGACAGCAGCGAGCGATATACGATCTGCATGAAAGACCAATGACGTAGCAAATACCTCATTGAATTGTTTAAAATTGCAGATGCTCTCTTTTAGAAACTGAAATGTTGCCTCCATTGTGTTTTTTATTAGAGTACCAGTAGTTTGCTTGTCTGGTGACACTCTATAAAGAATACGGTGTAAGATAGCTTGTTCTATCGCTGTCTCTATACCATCTGTTACAAAACGCACGGAAGTATCAACCCACCATACAAAATCATATTCCATCAAAAGAAGCTGAAAATAATGTCATATCATATCATATCATATATAGTTGGGGGCATAAAACGTCTACTATGCACACCGCACCTACCCCCTAGACCTATCTAATATATACCAAATTATTTGTCAGAGCCAACTATTTCAAAATGAAACAAAAAAATCTCACAGAAAACCTTCTTTAAACAATATATGATTTCACTGTTTCCATGGCAAACGCTCATTTTTGGAAAGGATGATAACCAGCCCTGTCTTGGTCAGTTTTGGTGATAAAACGATGAAAATGGTATCAAAAAGAGTTAAGACATAAGCGTTTAGAAAACAATATTGTTATGTTAATGAATTAGTTTGCATATTTAATAAAATTAATGAGAATGTTACAAAATAACATAATTTCATTTGAGATAAATATTACTCTAAGTTTTAAATTAATTCAAACGTACCAAACAGTGTTTGATCTGGTCTTAAAAATTCTCAATGTTTTTAAATTATATGTTGAATTTCTCGAGGTATTTGTTTTACTTCAAAATAGGTATGTTTAGATAATTTGTATAAAATGAACTACTACCACAAGATACCACAAAAACTGAATAAAACAAAATGTTATCAATATATTATATCAACTAATATGTGAGCTATATTGTTTAGACACATGCTAAATTACTGTCTCAATAACATTGTTTAATTTCATCAATCATTTAGAAAATATGTATCAGACAGTTTTAATCCGATCTTATAGTATTACCTTGTTTTCTAAGTTAGTATTTTGTTACCCTGAATGTAAATATAAGACAATTTGAATAAAATAAACCTATGATAAAACAGACATCTCTGGAAACCAGATATGTTTAAACTGAACAAGATGATAAAATCAACTGTGATCAATAAACCGATAACTATATGAGCAGCATCATATGAAAAGATAGTGTAAATACTTATTTGAAGGAGAATCTGTTTGTAACATGGAGCATGTAACCAATCACGTAATAATGTTTTATTGGATCGTTGTTTTAAGAAAATAGTATAGGAATATTCAGTTATTAAATACTCCCACAGAACAGTATAATTCCATACTTCTCAAGCAATGACAGTGTTTCCATAACTGCGCTTTAATGTTCGTTACCACTGTATTTTGTTGTATCTAGAAATATGTAGAAAGAGACTTGGATCATTGAAATTGATATTATGATATCATAGATTTGTTTAAACTTTAAAGTATAAATTGTAACATTTTTCCTTACCTTTGCAAGAAATCATCTGAAACATTCTTTACGCATTCACTGTTTATTTTTCTGTTTGAATTAATGTAGTTATCCGTTTAATTATTCTTTTATATGATTGTTGTTCTAATTATTACATTTTACATCGATTATGTATTTTATCTATGAAATTATGTATACTTATATTATTTATGTTCAGATCCCTGCAAAACATCCATACGCTGATAAAAGGGTTACAGCTTTGGACTGCCTTTCAAAGAAATATTGTTTTTAATTGATATCTATGTAGCCATTTACGTAAAAAATAAAGCATTTCGCTCTTGAATTTCAGAGACACATGTATTGAAATATTTATGGTTACCTTAATATTTGTATATGCGCATGCTAAACCGGAAGCTGACGTGACAATTAACGACGATATTTACGACAAATTAATGTGTTTGTATTTCCATTCTTCCGAAAAAATCAGGAACCTGCCTCCGATCTGATGCTTAATGTTTTAATAATGCAGAAATAATGAATAAATTGCCGCAGGAACGCTTCAAGACATGTTTGCCTTAAAATGACGTCATTACCGTGACGACGTTACATGTCAGTCAACGCACAAAATTAATTGGTTTTATTTAAAAAAAAACGTAATTCTATGCATTTTCTTTATTTGAACTTTTTTAAACAGCCATAATTTTCTAAACTTGGTTTAAATGTCAGTAGAAAGTTTTGGTTTCTTGAATTAAATTGATGTTACCATGGAAACGAATCCCGTGACCTATATATCTAAATGTAAAATTCAAAAGCGTTGACACTTTTAAGGAACACAGCTTCGGCTTTTTATTGGTATTTCAACAATATTAATGAAATAATAGCAGCATGCAGAACGGTTTTTCCATTAAAAAAAGTCGAGACGAAGGGTACTGCTGTAAATATTTTAAGCTGTGAAATTTGTAAATGTCACAAATTGACATACGGGCCTTATTTTATCTGTATTGTAAATGCAGGTATTGCATCATCTTTTTGTAAATTTTTGAGTTATTGAGGTAAATGTCAGATTTCACGCATGAAATACCTCTCATGTTTTTCTGTATTTCATAACATAAATTTCCATGTAAATTTCATTAAATTCGGTTCAGTAATAAGAAAGTTGATATTTTATAAACTTCAGTAATTTATGTTTTTATCCCCAAAACCACTATAATGGGCCTCAAATTGTCAATTTAAATTCGCGCCAAAGTAGTTAGATTTCCCGGCTATATCGTGAATCCCGTGAAAATGACAATAGTCATAGCTCACGGCTTAGCCGTGAATCCCATGAAATTTAGTATTTGGCGGGACATTATCCTTTAAATAGACTGGACTAGATATGCCTTGCGCACACCACCTTCCGACTTTATAGACGAATCTATGTCTGAATTATTTTCTTGCTAGAAATTTATGCTCGATCGAGCTTCTTCCGCCAGACGATTTTCCTGGTGATGTCATAACCCGGAAGTACAATGCCCGAGGTTCACTTGTCTTCACTCGCCTGGATGTGATATTCCCAGCGCAGAGCTTTCGTCCCATGGTTGTGCCGTAAACCGCAAAGACGATGATTTTTGTTATCCTCTGAAGTCAGCTCAGGGATGCAATCACCTACCACCATAGGGAGCCAACACGGAATCAACGTATTCACGGTTTAAAGGGACTGTATTTTGAATTTAGAAGCTGTTTTGTTTGTGCTACTTAAAGTTCACAATTACATTAAAGACCTGTGTCACGTCAGATTAGAATGGAAGTATAAGAACTTTTGTATCTAGAGATACTGAACTTTCTTTTTTTTTTTCTTTCTTATAATCAGTTTTTTTTTCTTTTCACATCTATTCATTGTAAATAATCATCTTTTGTAAATAAATTTGTAAATATTGTAAAGGGTGTTGATTTGTTCTGATGGTTACTGTCGCCGGTACGGCCTTTCCTGTCACAGTAAAATAAATGCAAATAACACGAGACTATTTCTAACGTTAGACATCAGATGTTTTAAAGCTACATTAACACGAAAGATGATTTATCTAATTTTTTTTGTAAGAAATTACGATAAGAAACAAGATAAAACTTATTTCCATCATGTCTGTTGCCATGGTTACTTTAAGATTTAAGAAACATAGTGTACCATGTAGAGTTCTTTGTATTTTGCTAATTATGTTAACCAATATTTATGTTTTTCATTAACATAACGACACTGAAGCCGTCGCAAAATCCGTTTTCATACATAGTTGTTTAAAAATGAGAGAAAATGCGTAACCATGGAAACACGAGCCCCGCGACAAATACAGTTATAGTTTACATTAGACTGCTAACGCGCATACTAGTAAAATTGTCAATTACGCAGACCTCTACGAATACGATACACTGATAAGTGTTAAATATGCGATGTTTTCTTCTTTTTTCAATATAAAATATATTTGGAGGGTCATGTGCTTAAACAAACCCGGATAAAAATTGAAGGGAAAGGGATAAACGGACTTGAGATTGTAGTAAAAGATTACATTACACACAATACAAACATTTGCTGCGGTTCAACTATTTTGAATAACCCTGGTAACAAGGTTGCCTACCGCCTAAACTAAGGTAACCTATTCTTTTTTTAGCTATAAATTATGTGAAACAAAATATACAAAGAAAACAATTTTTAACCATATGTAAGTTAAGAAATACAATTTTGTATATGACGACCCCACAAAAAAGATTTTCACTAAAAGTGACAAAATACACAATATCTCAAATATCATCAAACTATGTTTGAAGAAAGCAACACTATCTACATACAACAATATAGAAGATTTGTCTATGTGAAAAAGAGAAATTAAAATATCAATATACCTTCATTTTTTCTGTTTAAATTGGAAAAAAAAAATCCTGGTCTTACGTGTTCTCAAGAAAATAGCATGATTTTTTACTATCAGACAGTCAGAAATAAGCGGTATTTAAATGATGTTGCTCATATCGTATTCTTAAGACTGCTGAACATAATGTCTTGAAAATTACACGTTTAAGACAAAACAGATGAAGTAAAGACCTAAATAACAAAATTTGAAATATTTTTTGCAAGAGTCAGTTTCAGACAAGTCTATCCCCTGAATTTTGACCTCTTCTTAAGACAGAAAAAGTCCTGATTGTATTACATGAATAATGATATAAGATTATTAAACTGGTTGCCGGTGCAGGTGGACATTTTCTGCAGCAAGGTTAAATTTTTAGGAGGTATACATCGTTACAGCGTAAACAGTTTCTGAAAGCCGAATATTCCCATCTGCACAAACAGCCATTAATAGAATCTTTGTCTTGCATATTATAATCAAGAAATTATAAAGGTTTAATAAAATCAATCGAACGGCTTTGCTTTTAGAACTAGTTCTGTATTGTAGTGTATTTAACAAAGAGCAGGAATCCAACGTCCGTAAACAAGAAAGACGTGATGACGTTTCGAAGACAAATAACAATATTTAGTTCCGATTTTGTCTTACAAGTCGTCGCGTGAGTGGAACGATGCTCTATCTACCATTTCTTAAACGTGGCGAAAATCGCTTCCAAAGTTTAACTCTCGTCTAGTTTCTTTATTTCTGGGCGAAAATGATGATAAATATACCTACTTGTTCCTTGCGCTTAGTTCTTTCAGACTGTAAATGCTTTTAAATACATTTCGTTTTTACTTTTCTGCATTTATACATTTTTCAGTTTGGAGATAGAGCAAATTTGACAAAAATAGAAAAAAATGTTAAAGGTGTATTGCTCTATCGGGAGATAGAGCACTGTGAATTTACAAAATTGGACATAGAGCCAGATAATATTTATTACAATTGTATATTGAAAATAGTGCGAAAGCTCTTAAACAGTAATGACAGTCACTGTACTCATTTTGAAATTAAAGGAGGATTGGATTTGGTTTTAGTATCATCAAACTGACACAATATTATAGGCCATATTGCAACTTTCAAGATTTTCTTTGAGGAGGACTCTAGGTGCATTATTTTTGGCACGCGTGGATACCTGGGTATATGACTTTCTTCGTGTCAACTGAATGGCTTCCTCACATGAAAAAGCGAGGTTTCAAACAGTGGTGAGGGGCAGGTGCTCAAAGTCAGAAGATTTGGACTGATTTGCTAATGGTTTTACCATGCTGTCCGTATTGTTCAGGGTTAACTGAACTGCTACGCTATAGACATAATTGGCTATTAAACTAGGCACATTGGTCCTACTTATTTGCAGATGGGTATTCGTAAACCATATCGTAATATTGTGTTAAACAACAACAAAAAGATTTTGAAGTTTAATTACTCAGTAAACGCAATAATTATTGTCAGCAATGAACAAAGATCTAAAATCTTTTTTAGTCGTAACTATTCTATTTGGCAAATACAACTAGCTTTTCATTACGCTGAGTAAGATTTTCCGTATTTTTGTTATCAGTTGGCATTAAGTTTGACATAATACTAAGTATTATAACAATACCTAATGACATTGTCTTTGCAGCCAAATATTCTCAGTAATAACTGCATTCTTTCACAAAACGACAGTTTTTATATTGTGTTCAATTTTTGCATATAACTGTACTTGTCAGTCATACCAGTTCTCTTTTACACAACACAATCAATGTTATATTCATGTCTCTTTTTGCATATTAGCATAGGTGGATTGTACGGCGTCCATCGTCCGTCTTCCTGCATCAACACTATACTTAAAAATTTTCTCCTCTGAAACTACTGGTTACATTTATTCCAAAACTTGTTCAGGAGAATTTTGGGATAGATCTCTATCAAGTTTGACCAAATGGTCAATCTTGGTCCCTTTAAGGGCAGCTACTGCCAGCTAGAGCAAAACAAATAATAGGAAAAACATTTAAGGAACTTCTCATGAACCGCTTGATGGATCTTTATCAAACATAGTCTCTAGCATCATTATAACATCCTCTCCCAAACTGGTTCAGATGGGGACGATTGGCCCCTTTGAGGGGTTACCAGAGCTAAAATTAGAAATTCCCTTAAATGATTTTATCTCATGAACCACTCAATGGATCTTCTTCAAACATGATTTGTAGCATCATTATAAGAATTTTCACCAAAATTATTCTGTTAGGGGCTCTTGGTCCCTTTCAGGGGCTGTTAGAGTTCTAAATAGAAATACCTTTAAACGACTACTCATGAACCATTTGATGGATATTCACCAAACTTGGTCTAGAGACCAGTATAAGGTCCTTTCTCAAATTTGTTTGATTAAGGGCACTTTGCCTCTCTTAGGTGCAACTAGAGCTACAAAATAGAAATACTTTCTGGTCATGAATCGCTGGACGGATCTTCATCAGAGATGGCCGGTGGCATCATTAGAGGGCTCTCTCTCAATTTTATTCAAACGGAGACTGTTTGCTCATTCTAGGGCTAAAATTAAAAGTACCTTTAATGACTACTTCTAATGAACCACTCAATTGACTGTCATCATTCTCGGTCCGTAGTATCATTATATTGCCCCCTCCATTTTTTTTTAATTGTGGGTTGGGGTGGGGGAGCGCATGGCCCTCTAAGGGGCCACTAGACCTAAAGCTACAAATGCCTTTAAATGACTACTTCTCAACCGCTTGATGGATCTTCATCAAACTTTTATTAGGTCCTTTAACTAATTTATTCAATTAGTGTGGCCTCTTTTAGGGGCTGCTAGAGTTGCGAAGTAGAGATACCTTTTACTAAATTCCTCTCTAACTCCTGAATGGGTCTTCATAAAACCTTGTCCGGAGCATCATTATAAGGTCCTTTACCATGTTATGTCTTATATCAAATCTATTTAAATAGGGACACTTTGGCCCTTTTAGGGGCCACTAGAGTTGAAAAAGAAATAACTTTAGATGATTTCTTTCGATTGTTATGTGCATTGGTGCGTGACAGCAAAATGATAATAAAAAATAATGAACAGGTTAAAGGATTTTCACCAAACCTAGTTAGAAGCAAAGTCAGATGGTTAAGGCTTTCTTCAGTTGAAGGACTTAGGCCCATTTAGGCCTCTTGTTAACTTTTCACATAATTCTGCCAATTAAATTAAGGCTCAAAGATATTACACCGCAAATAATATGCCCCTGTCATACCTTTCATACTAATTGTATTGTATATTTCCATTTAGTTTCTGCATGTCGTTCTCAAATCTGGTGGCATACATTTCAACTTAATACTGAGTATCATAACAAGAATTCATAGCATTTATTTTGCAACTAAACATTTGCAGTCACAGCACACATGTTTCATATTCGGTACAGTTACACCATGCGATACTTTATAAAACTACATTCAGCAAAATTTGCATAGCTAAAAAAAAGTGATCAACAAGAAAATTAGTTGGCGCCTTACTGTAACTTTGTAAAGTAAAATATGTTCTGTTTTTGGTTTTATTTCTACTACCCTTAATAGACAATAACTTACTATACCAAATTTGCTTCTCGGAAACATGTTTGCAAATACCGTTGTTATATTCGGTGGTATTTCTTAAGATACAGCTTCAGAATGACGAAAAAAGTTTCTATCCGAAATACACATCAGTACAGGTCTGTTGCAAATCTTGCATGTATTTTCTTGCCTATAGCTTAATTGACAATGCTATGTGTTTGTATAAGTAATAAAATGATAAAATAACCTGTATAAGTAATCTCACCTATGCATGTCGTGTAGATAGGCATTCTAAGTATATTTCAAACATGCTACAATTATGCCTATCCGCCATATTTTGTTGTGATCACATGCATGTAACTGTGCATTCTATTGGTTAAAATGGAGTTAGAGCAATTCTGGATTAAGTTAAATGGAGATAGAGCACTCCTTTACAAAGTCTAATGATGATCACATGATGTTAGTTTATGTGTATGATTGGTCAGAATAATTTTAAACATTACAGTGCTTTAAGTCCTGGAGATAGAGTACTTTAATCGTTACTGTTACATTCAAACAGAGGACATAGAGCAAAGTATTACGCAGGATCTTTCTCTATGACGTCAAAAGTTACGTTTTCTTGCTCCAGAACAATAGAGCTTGGCGAGACAAACAAAATGATGTAAAAATCTCATTTTTTCAAAAAATGGAGATAGAGCACTATAAGAATCCGGCGACGAAGTTGCAGCGTAACGTATTGATATCTGATAATAATGTGTTGCTTTATATTATATAAAATGGAAAGAAATTAACAAAAGATGGACATTGGCTATCATAACCTTTCAGTAAATCACTATATTATTTATGAATGACATTTGATGACACTTTGTATAATTTTATTATAGTAAATGCCCTCAAGTCTTTTGCTACAGTTTGGGCCTTTGAAAAAACAGGTCATGCCTTCATCATAGGTTTTCATACCTACCTAATTGACACTCAAATTTATTTATTCAGATTGATACATAGTTTATCTTAATGTTCCTCTTACTGTCGTAGTATATCCAGGAATATTCCACCACATAGTACAATTTTGTCTTTGTCTGTACAAGTTAAAATTTTAACAATACTAAAACTATTTTATTCATTCTATCATTCTTGTAAATGTTTCTCAATTTATACAATAATCTCTTTCATTTCACATCTGTCAAGTTAAGTATGCTTCTTATATCTTGATTTTGTACCACTTAATAAATGAAATGATTTCTTTCGGTGTTTGTGAGAAATGATCGACATAATAGAATCGGCAAATAAATGAATCGCTCTAGCGATTCAAGTTTGCGATCCTTTTCTGTCGTTCATTTCACATAAACAGCAAAAAAACAAATAGTTTCATTTCGTATATTTACATTATTTACCTTCCATTTGTTAACAATATAATATTATGAATGCATATAATTTGTAGCATTAACATTAAAATCAGCTCCCCCGCCATTCTGTTCACCAGACGGAACAACTGCAACGTCATCTATAGTTTGTGTTTAGGGCTAAAGCAGCGATGACGTAAATTTCGCGCCTTTTCTTTTGCTAATCATACGTTATGAACCTCAAGTTTCAATGGGAATCAATAGTCAAAGATAACAGTTTCGTCAACCGATTTTTTTTTGTCAAAGTCTTAAATCGAAAATATTGAAAATTATTTTCGATTAAAAATAATTTATTTTATTTTCGAGAAACAACGTAAAATAATTCTCGTCGTTCTCGTTACTTGGCAATTTCTACTTGTTCCACTTTTCGACTTGCTTCAGTAATATTATTGACCCGTTAAATCGGGTACCAGTTATGCGACATGTACATCGTATAGCCGTATAAAAGCGAAAATCCCATGCTATCTGCTCAGTTAACTCGTTTAAACTAGACAGCCAACACAAACTTTCCCATCCGCCACACCCCGTAGTTATTATTGCTGTTTCTGCTATTTTAGATCATATATTGTTTAAAAGCAGCCTTTAGTCATACAATATTATCATGTAGTGTCTTTGATATGAACATTTTTACTGTTTTTCTGTAGTTTTATTGTTGTAAGACTTCAACTGACTGTGTATGGAGAACATTTTTAACATAGTTTATTCCACCAGTGCGGTACAGTAATGCAGGTATTCGATATCAATAAGACTCATCTGATAAACTGTTTTGTGATACGGGCTTTTTTTCAAAAACTGGCATAGAGCTGATTAATACGAAGTTTAACTATGGATTATAAACAGTTTAATATTCATTGTAGAAGCTGGCGTTATGTGCTTTTTGTGATTTAAAGTTTGAAGATATGTGTCTTTAATCATTTCAATGATGACGTTTCTATCAGGATCTAAAACAATGCATTCAATCACGTTTATTTATTTATTTATTTATTTATTTATTTTCATTTCTTTTAAATGTCGCTCCTGTCACGGAAAAATTATATTTGTGCATGCCGAAAGGCGACCAGGCGCGTCAAATTATTGCTATAAAGCTCGGCTTAATGCCATATCCCGTCCTAAGCATCGTACCTTGGCGTATTGCTTTCAAATCAAGTTCGTGGCGAGGTGGCTCGGTTTTGCCCTAGTGTTAGGCAAAATCTAGATGGTATTGCTGTATTGCTGTATGTATTGCGTTCTCAACCCTTTGCATGGAACTATGTGCTTACCTTCATACAGTGGTCCGCATGATAGTTGCCGGTCGTTTGCAGCTGTGTACGGGCGGTTGGCCCCTGTCGTGTGACACCACTGGCTCCGTCGTTGCAACGCACAGCCATCCTCTTTTGGTGTACTTGTGTACATCTGCCACGTTACTCGGTGCTTCACTGCATGCAACTATGTGCTTATGTTCACGGAGTGGTCCGCATGGTAGTTGCCGGCCGTTTACAGCTACCTGCGGGCGGTCGGTCCCTGTCATATGACACCACTGGCTCCGTCGTTGCAATGCATATCCATCATTTCTGGTGTACTTCAGTTCTACCGTATCGTTTAGTGGTGTTTGTGTCGTTCAAAGTATTTTTGGTATTGCACTGTTAACTATAGCCCTATAGTTTTGTTATATTGCTTTGACGCGTCTGGTCTCCTTTTGGTTGAACAATTCTACCTTCTTTTTTCGAGCGGCCAACAAAACCCAATCTTAGATACCGCTGTATTTATATGTGGATTAAAATACATCTTAATCAGTCATTTCATCTATATTGTTACATATACATAGTATTTAATGTGTTGAATAAAATTTAATGTGGAGCATATTGCACGGTGTTTCTTTGTTGTTTCGAGTAATAAAAATAATTAGTTTAAATAGCTCCTTATTTTCTTTTGTTAGTTTGTTCGGTTTGGTTTAGCACCGCTTTGCAACAGAAATTCAGTCATACAAAGTTGACCAGTTAAACTAACCACCAGTGTCCCTGGATTCTGTACCATTTCTCTACAAGTAGGTGCTAAGATATCCGTATCCAACAGGAGGAAGTCGACTGACATCGCACACGGACACAATGATTTTTTTTTAATCGTCTTAAGAACAAAGGCCTCAACAGACATCTGACTAAAACTTGATTGTTACTCACAAGAATGATTACACATATCAGCTAAGTGGCCATATAAATTTTCAGATAAATACTATTGTGTGTCTTATTGAAATTCTATTTTAAATGGTAGCTACATGGATTGTGCAATAAATAATATAGGCAATATCTGAAATAACAGAAGAAAACAATTAAAAATTTATTCCTAACAGTTTAAATAAATCAATATGTGATATAGTCCATTTTAATCGACCTGGCGGGGCGTGGTTTCGCGACGGTCCACTGCATTATTGTGCAGGGTATGTAATATATAGGGCAACCTGATTTCTTTTTCATTGGCCATTTAACTTACGTTCTAACCACTCTAGCTCTACCTACCTATTTTGCTCACTTATTATGTTTACCATCATTTGAATAAGCCAAATATTAACTCCATCACGCCAGATCAAATAAAACGCACTATAATTACAGCTTCAATTTCTTCTTAAATATCTTTTTTATAAAACAATGATAGGGGTGACGTATCTTAAAAAGTGTTACGTAGGAAAATTATCATTTTCTGACAAGTAAAACAGCATATTTTATTCTTATAGTACAAATAACTTAGTATCATGTTTCTAGAATATTTTCTAAATATTTGATGCATTAGAACAAGGTTATTGAAATGGAAACGTAACATGTGCAATATATGTTTCACTATTATTCCGTTTAAGGAAACGGAACTGTTTTCGAGCAACTCATAATGTTGAATTAAGTTTGTTTTTTATGTTGTTATATAAACAAAATATTGTGCAGAAGGTAGTAAACAAATCCATCGCTTTTGAAATAATGCAGACAATATTCATCCGTCTTGCATTTTTACCAAGATCAAACTATTATTTTCACCAACTTTATCATTTTTTTCATTGTCATATATACGGTCTTTGTCATTTTTGCTTTTTTTCGATTTAATGTCGCACCGACACATGATAGGTCATTTGGCGACTCTCCAGCTTTAATGTTGTAGGAAGACCCCCAGGTGCCCCTCCGTGCATTATGTCATCACGAGCGGGCACCTGGGTAGAACCACAGACTTTCCGTAAGCCAGCCCGATGGCTTTCTCACATAAAGAATTCAACGCCTCGAGTGAGGTGACAGGATGGATATACCGGGGACAATAACTTTCAGAACAAATCAACACCCATTACAATATTTACAAATTTATTTACAGAAAATGATTATTTACAATGAATAAATGAAAAGTGAAAACAAAATCTTATTATAAGAAAGAAAAAAATCTTAGCTCAGTATCTCTTTTTAACAAGTATAATGTTCTAATACTGACAGTTCCGTGACACAGATGTTTCCGTTAACTTTGAACTTTAAGTAGCACCAAAATAAACAACATATGTCAAAGTCAAGTCCCTCTAAACCGTGAGTCCCTGAGCTGACTTCAGTGGATCACAAAAATCATCGTCTTTGCGAGTTACGGCACAACCATGGGACGAAAGCTCTGCGTTGGGAAAATCAAATCCAGGCGAATGAAGACAAGTGAACCGCGGGTATTGTACTTCCGGGTCGTGACAACATTACCAGGTTAAAGTCGTCTGGTGTAAGAAGCTAAAATATATAACATATGGTAAGCAACACAGCAAAACAAATAAGTAAGGACATAAAACTGCTTCTTTGGGTACACCATACCTCCGTAGGCTCCAATAAATAATACGTGCTACTTATACAAAGTATGAGTGCTACTTAGTTCACACGTCACGTGATTACAATACGTCACTATTTACTTCCATTATTTCTAAAAATAAATTACTTAAAAGTCTAAAGTTAAAGTATGAAAAAGATATGAAAAGTTTGATGAAAAATTATGGATAAGGGAATGATAAACTGTAGCTATTAATTACAACTACAAATTAACACAATGCAATGCAAAATAAACGTTATACAAAAGCTAGCATGAATATAATACCAATTTCCATCTAACAAAACGGACACTGTCTAGATATGCTGTAGACTAGCACACACTAATTTCAAATTACAATTGCATATTGAGTACATGGTACTAGACTTATCACATAGATTTATACGATACAATTCAATGCAGTAACGGCGTTCCATAATTAACAATGAAATGTTTGACATATGTTTATGACAAAGAGTTCTTTACAATTATTATGTTACACAAATTTCAGTACAAATCTTACAGCTTATATAAACGAAACATTTTAGATTCCTCTTTCGAAATAATTTACAGAAGTCTGAAAACATTACTAAATTATCCTGACATACCGAAACCAGCTAATCTCTTGCCGAAAAGTAAACGTTACAAAATTCTGTAGAATAAACAAAAATTTACTAAATAAAAATTGTAATTCAAAACTTATACAAAAATCTAACAAATAAATATCTTACCTGGATCGAGCATAAATTTCTACCAAGAAAAAATAATTTAACGTAAATTCGTCTAAAGTCGAAAGTGGTGTGCACTAGGCATATCTAGGCCAGTCTATTTGTAGGGTTATGTCCCGCCAAATACTAAATTTCATGGGACTCACGACATATGCGTGTACTCTGACTATTTGCATTTCCTCGAGAATCACAATATATCCGGGAAATCTGACTACTTTGGCGCGGATTGAAATTTGACAATTTAAGGCCCGTTATAGTGGTTTTGGGAATAAAACATAAATTACAGAAGTTTATGAAATACCAACTTTCTTGTTACTGAACCGGATTTAATAAAATTTTACATGGAAATTTAAGTTATGAAATACAGAAAAACATGACAGATATTTTATGCGTAAAATCAGACATTTACCTCAATAACTCAAAATTTACAAAGAGATGATGTAATACCTGTATTTAAACTACAGATACATTGAGGCCCGTATGTCAGTTTGTGACAGCAAGTGATTTGAAGTCAGCGACCTTAACCACTCGGCCACGGAGGTCCCGGTCTTTGTCAAACCTTTTTGAAAATAACGTATTGTGAAATTTCACCAAAACTGTGGGTAAGTAGCTTTAATTTTATGGCACCAGTGTAGTTTTTAAAAGTGATTAATCTGTAGTAAATAAACATCGGGATTGGTTTTTTTGTAGCGCTAAACAAAAGGAATGTTGACCAACTGAATAATAGGTCATAATTCAATCCAGAACCTAAACAAAAGAGGTAGTAAAAATGTGCACTCGTTTATCAATCAAATAGAATTTGGAAACGCATTAAGTGCATCGTTATTATTATTATTATTATTATTATTTTCTTTTTGTTTTGTTTTCTTTGATAGAAAACAATGATTCAATTGTGGTTACTATAATATATTAATTCAGTTGAAACAGTAGGAGTACTTTGGTGGCATTTTGCTTATGATATCGGCCTTTAAACCCTTACGTCGTGAGTTATATTATTTTTCTCTTTTGGCGCTACAATTCTGAGTGAGGGGAAGATGTCTATGGAATCCCCTTGAAACTTCGCCTCATGACTATGTTCCATATTCATTTAGTCTCAATAGCAAAAAAGATCCTGTAAGAAAGTGACAGAAGTAGGCTTGAATAAAAAAAAATCTACAGGTCAAACTTCTGACATAGGCTGCCATTTCATTACTATGCCCCTCCTTATTCTTGAGAGTGAATTTTAAAATTTGATTTTTGAAAATTGCGTTCTTTAGATAACTGTTAGTGCCTTTAGTTGCTTTTGTTACGCCCAGTGGGATAGGGGAAGGTAATCGACATTATGACAATGCTAATGCATTCGTTTACCGCGTTTGGTATAAAAGAAGTATAACATTCACATGAATTTTCTTGACCAAAAGAAAAAGATATATTTACTGACAAATGACATAAGACATAACACTATTAAATGTCCTTATATAACATTTTAGTAAATACTCACATTTACAATAATTGGTTTGAAGGAATAAGTGCGCAGTGTTCTAACATGCGGCGGATAATATTCAAAAGGAAACCGTCGAAACTCACATTTGCAGTTTCTCTGTACCTAGAGATGAAAACAGTTTTGTTTAAAGAGCCTCTTATAGCTTCTTTCCAAATAAAACATTTCAATACCTATATAATTTGACTAAAAAGAACTTCGGATAAGTTTTACATATTGCGATTTGTCAAGTAATAGACCCAGCTTAGCTCAATACGGAGAGCGCAGATTTATAGATCACGGTGTCGTGTGCTCGACTGATCTTCAAATGTTGAATTGTGCTGACATATATACATTATAAAAATTATCAACTGAGTTTAGGTAGAACGTCATAATATAATTTGATATTTACTTATTGTTCTTCGCATGCATAAATCATAACACTTATATCTGAAATAGAAATTTGTTATGATGTGGTTTCATTAATTACCATTTTCGCTTCAGATGAAGTCAGTCCAAGATCGTAAACAATGATGACCATATCGTTTCTATACTTTTGATTTGACAGAAATCGTTCATGTAAAGATTTGAAAAGACCTTCGGATTCTCTGTAGTGTGTGTAATCAAAAGCCGTTACAAAAACGGGTATTTGGCGTATTATTTGATGTTTAGAGTTGTTTGCATCATTTACTATAAGATATTTGTCTGCATCTCCTGATGGGTAGTTTTGTATGACCTTAAGGTTTTCTTCCAATGTTTTGTTAAGCGTCGTAGTGCAAGGTGTACCAAAGTCTGTAAAATATAATATCTTAAGCATAGCATGTTGGAATAAAATGTGCTTTCGTTTAATAAAAACAAATATCATAATATTTAGGTAAAGAAGTGTTTATACAAAATCCTTTACCCTGTATTTGTTTTGCTCATTCCTGTTGAAAACTTATATTAATGAATTTTGTCGAGCTATTTACGGTAAACTATGTAAAATTAAAAAAATGTAAACAGCAAACACAAACTGATAGGCTAGAAATGTGTGAATAGTTCATAAATACTCTGGATCTGACAAATGACTGAACAGCTTTGGTCCACCTCTACATATATCATCGTTTTGTTACAATGAAGTTTATATTAAGTTGATATTCTTGGTATTGCTAAATCTGCTGGCAGAGACTTAAAAAGTACTCACCCCTAGAATATTTATTGTGTGAAATTAATGAAATAAAGTAGGCAATCATACTAAATAAACATGTTCAATAGGGTTTTTTCAACACACCTTCACCTTACTTAAAAGAAACATGTATCCAAACAATAAAATACATAAATTTCTTTCAATACTGTATCCCTAGATGCCTGACACCTCCGCCTGCACATTCGGTGTTGTAAAGCTGCTATTTATTTTAATTTATTATAAATTAAAATACAGGACCGAATTAGATACGAAGGAGCTAGTCATGACATTGCTGGAATTAAAACCGTTTATCGTCATAAATCCTGTTTATATGGTACAAGTCCGCATAACTAGACCAAGGTCAATGTATATTTGTCCCATATTGATCCAGCTAACTATCGTACTATCTCTCTCACATACACATTACGTAAACCTCTGCAACAAATCGTTGCTTCTCGTCTATCCTCAAACTCCAGCACTCATATTATCCTGTATAATTTCAAAATACTTTTGAGGCACTCCTGTTAAACCCAGCTGATTAAACTAATAATAAACTGTTCCGTGTAAGCAACATCGTCTCCTGCAACCACAGTGACGTCGTCCTACTGGACTTTATTAAAATATTCGTCAAGAAACTAATCTCCAGATTACAAAGAATAATTCATATATCAGATAAATATTGCTTTAAGAAGGATTTGAAATTTATTACCTGACAGATTATATATTAGGAACACACATTCGAATAAGTTGCTTTTACTTATCTTTTACATACAAATTTGAAAAGCATTTTCTACAGTATGCCAGATTGACTGCCTCAATAAAATCTTAATATTTAACGGTTTTTAAGTACGAATTCTACAGTGCTCAAAATTCCCTTCTCAGATATATATTTAGAGCGCTTGAGCATGAGGTACTTTAGGTAACATATTGTGATCGCTCACCGTCCGGCGTCCGGTTTCCGTCCGTCCGTCTACACTTTTTTTCAGATGTCATCTTCTTTGAAACTGCACCTCACAAAGCATCATTGCATTGTCCTGTCAAACTTGTTCAAAATATTTAGCTTGATAGCTAAACATTAGATAAGCCTTTAAATAAATTGCTTGATGGACCTTAATAAAACTTTTTCTGTAGCATCGGATTGGGTTTTTTGCCTTACTTCGTTAAAATGGGAGCGCAAGGCTAGGGGCAGTTACAGTTGTAAATAGTAATTCCTTGAAACTTCGTCCCGCCTGGTGGAATTTCATTAAAAATGTCTCTACATCATTATACGGTCTTTTCCAATTTTGGTTAAAATTAGAGAGCATGGCTGCTTTGATAGTACTTAAAGTCAAATACATTTATATAACTTCTACTCATGTATAACTTGACAAATTTTCATCAAACTTGACCTGAAGCTTCATTGAAATTTTCTATCTCAATGTTATTCCTTTTGGTGCGATTTGATTATTTGAACTATAACTTGATATAGAAATTCCTTCAAATGACTTCATCTGAAGAACCGTTAAATGAATCTTCATCATATGCATCTGACATGCAAGCAGAAGGTCGCAGGTTCGAGTCCTGTATCGGGCTGCACATTCTTCCGCTCCTATTACATTGGTACCGTGAGTGTGGTGACTAGCCTTGGAATCCTAGAGCTAGGGTGAAGCAATGGCTGGGTTAGTCAAAAAAATCTGAGTTTGTCTTTACAAAAAGGAGGGAGGAATGTAGCAGTGTGTATATAATGTATATAATTTGTCTATAATACCGATTGCCCGATAAGCTCAGTTGGTAGAGCATCTGACTTGCAAGCAGAAGGTCGCAGGTTCAAGTCCTGTATCAGGCTTTACATTATTCCGCTCCTATTACAATATGTGTTTTCCCAAAGTTCTCATTCTCAAGCCTGTTTAAGCTCTTAAATATGTTTTCTTTATTTTGCACTTTTAAAAATGTTAAAGGACACGCGGTGTGTGATCAGCCCTATATTGTTGGTACAAAACTTGCAGTGCCTCCACATTTTGGTATAAGTAACGAACTTTTACGTACAAAATAATGTAAACACTCTATGGAGCAAGAGAAGGACACATGGACAATACGACTTTGGAGACGTAAGTTGATTTACTGATGTTATCACGGAACGTAAGTAACTTCTAAGCTTCCACCTGCATGTAACCAAAATGATAAGATAAAGCAGTTTTCACCAAATAATCGTTACGGTTTGAGTACTGCTGTACAAATGCAGCAAATGTAAATCCTTTATTGCATTTTCTTTGTTTAGATTTTTGATGTTTCGAGCATAGATTTTACAAATATATTCACTTTTTATCCGTAGAAACAGTAGAAGAAAAAAAATGTTTTCAAAATCGATTTCTACTCTGAAAAACGCGATTTCATCAAAATATAAAGCATCTATATTTCACGTATAACACTGAACTGAGG
Source organism: Mercenaria mercenaria (assembly GCF_021730395.1). Taxonomy (NCBI): domain Eukaryota; kingdom Metazoa; phylum Mollusca; class Bivalvia; order Venerida; family Veneridae; genus Mercenaria; species Mercenaria mercenaria. Next base: position 89,793,278 of record NC_069366.1, on the reverse strand, counting down.
CACCTCTGTTATTTACCGAAACTTTAATGTACTATTTATGAACTATAATGTTTTTCAGTGCCAACGCTCGGAAGTGACGTTCATCGCTACTTAAGCTCCATAAGCCAAAACGAAGACCATTGACAGACCGTGTAGATGTGGTAATCCAAAGAAACGCAGCTACGATCTCCCTTGCACCGTTGCTCATAATACTTTTTACAGAGCTACTATATGAAGAAAAATATAGTCCGTACATTTAGAATGTCAGTAAATGATTTCCTTTATGGATACATTGTGTGGAAGTAATTGTGCCGAAGGAACCAGTATTGTTAAACCTTGACGAGGCGAATGTGAGTGTAAGGAAGGACATCTCTGCGTGGCGATTGCAAGATATACGCTGTGGAAGGCAAAGGACAATATAATTTAAATGTCACGCAACAGGATTACGTAAACAATTTCTGTAAATGAGATATTTCAGACGAGGCAGCCATTGTTTTTCTGTAATATGTACCACATACGCTTGTGTTCAAGCGAGAGATTCGGTCGGGAAATATTATTATATTAAACATTCATACACTGTAAGAACCCAGTATACATATAACAAACAGGCTGTGTCACCAAAGGAATAGCCTATTTTGATATATCAGAAGTTATCATTTAAGGCAGTGGTTAGGATAACGGTACCAAACTATGATAACCGAAGGTTCGTATTTCTACATAACCATATTAGGACAGGCTGGGATTACGAAAGTAATTAGACATGAATTGTATACGCAAATGTAAACATTTATGTTGTTGTAAACTTAAATATTTTACCTAAAATAGCTAGTTACAGGTCTGCCGTTGATTTCGTAACTATCTGCCCGCCATTTTGGATCAAACTAATTGCAGTGTCATTCTCGAATGATTAAACTTCAAAAGATGATAAATAAAACGCAAATTTTTATTTCACCATTGCCTTATTTCATTAAAGACTACGTAAATTTCATGTTCAGAAACTTTTCCGTACTCTTAGCCTCTCCTAATATGTTTATCTAGAGATATGGAGCTTCCGTACTCCTAGAAACGGAGAGAGAGAGAGAGAGAGAGAGAGAGAGAGAGAGAGTATTCCGTTGCTACATTTACATTTACTAAGATATGCCAAAGGTGTATCTTAGTAAATGTAAATACTTATACCAGAAAGTGGAGGCTTATACAAATACCACTTTTACCAAAAAGTGGAGACACTGCAAGTTTTGTACCAACAATATAGAACTGATCACACACCGTGTGTCTCTTAATATTTTTGCGTTGCGAAGTTCGAATCCCTTCAGGCCACCTGACCTGCAAGGATATGATTCGGGAGGTAATGCTTACAGAGAAAACGGTTTCTTATAGTCCGAAATTGACTGGCCCTTTCAATAGGTCAACACTACAGTAAACAAAGCTTTATACAAAGATTAAAAACTGGCACGCGCATGTTTTGACAATTAGACCTATATGCCGAAGGATAAAAGGATTTTTTTCAGCCAGGAACAGACACCCCTCACAAATAACTCACAAACATACTTGGGGTAATTAAAATGTAATTGTAATTAATCGCAGTTAAATTACATTTCCTATGTAACTGAACGTAATTTGTAGTTTGGTCATTTTTCGATTACATGTTATTGTAATTTAATTAATTACAGAGCAGTTTTAGGGTGTAATAAACAATTACATTTTAATTACTTTTCAATTACATGGCACATGCTTATCCAGTTTGTTGAACAAATAGTATGTACACTTAACAAAATTCCTAATTGGTCAGTTTATATTGTATTACTATTTTGTTAATAATGCATGTATTTACAAGATATTTCACATACCGACATTTGAATAGGTACTGCAGATAATTATTGATTTATTTTTGGCCGACTCACGGCCAGCGTAACCGCATTAGGCGTTTTAACCAATATTGCATATTTTGCACATGCAGGGCATGCGCACAAATATGCACTTGTTAGTGAACATTTTTGGCATTACTGACGAAAGTCCTACTAGAAAAACACATATCATTGTGAAATTGACACAAGAGCAACGCGTCCGGGCTGTCGGAATTGGGCAACAAAACTCAAAATCGGTCACAATGAATTGTCCTTGGGTTAAATTTTGCCAAAATAGCGCGGATGGTAGATAACCAACGATTGTTGGTTCTTGTAAACGGAAATAAGGTTTAAAATAGGAATAACCATCAAAGTAACAGCTACAAACAAATTATATCAAAATTCTTTTGAAATTGCAAAATTACGCACGTGTCGTAAATGTGTCCCGGCTAGCGACATTCCGACAGCTCGATCGCGTTGCTTTTGTGTCAATTTCACCATGATTGTGTTTTTCTAGTAGGACTTTCGTCAGTAATGCCAAAAGTGTAAACGAACACGTGCATGTTGGTGCACATGCCCTGCACGTGCAAAATATGTAATGTTAGTCAAAACGTCTAATGCGGTTACTTTGGCTGTGAATCGCCAAAAATAAATGAATAATTAGCTGCTGTATCTATTCAAATGTCGGTATGTGAAATTTCGTGTGAATACATTTATTACAGACAAAATAGTGATACAATATAAACTGACCAATTAGGAACTTTGTTGAGTGTATATATATATATGTTTATTACCAGTGACACTTCACTTTAACATGCTTATTCGCATTTCATACCTGTGATTAACTATTGATAAAGTGCTGACTTTTATCTCCTTTTTCAATAATATTAAAGACTGAGTGATGTTCTCCTACAAACACAGATTTAACTTTGAGCTTAAATTCAATCTGAAATCATTTAAATCAGTTTACAGGTGAATTATCTTGTATATGTAGTACAAAGTAAATGACTTTGTTACAGTGTTCATGTAAGAAGCATCACGTTAATTGTGGTCTTGTAATTGAATGTAATTAATTACATTGCTTCATGTAATGGTAATTGTAATTCAAATGGAATTTCTCAATGTAATTGTAATTTAATTAATTACATTTTAAAGTAATTGGTTCCAGGTCTGCTCACAAATCTAATGTTTTCTAAGCTCTGAGACGAAATATTTGTAACATAATATAGGTGCCTTTATACAAAAAATATAGATGACTTTATAGAAACTAAATATTGCAAGATGCTTGCATTTGCGAGAAGCTATTTTTGCTATTTTTAAGTGTGAACAGTATTCTAATATTAGACTCTATATGATTAAACATCCGAACAATACCAAAATGTCGGGATTCGTATTTTAAATGCATTTTCAACACGCATGTTACCTTCCACTGCTATGATACGAAACTGAAAACCCATTTCTTTTAATACATCGGATACTGTCTCGATTACAATTTCACATCTTCCATTTGTTCTGTAAATCATCAAGTTATGAAATTAAGACGCATCTATGAATAAAGGGATGATAAATAAGGTCACTTCACTTCCAACTTACCTTGTTTATCCAAGACTTATAGGAAACGTAAGGTGCTTGTACGCACCAGTGAGTTAAAGACGCGACTTTTGTACCAACAATATAGGATTGATCATACACCGTGAGACAATACCCCGTGTTTGTATATACATAATATGACTTAAATCTTCAGCTATAATCTGGAGTAAAGTCTTTTTAACATTCAAAATAAATTCCATGCTTTTTATTCAAATTACTGCTACAAAGAATTCATGAAAGAAATAAATCATACTTACTCGATTTACTAACTAGAAGTAAATTAACGCCAAAAACGATCACTACAAAAATCGAAGAAATTGTGGTCCCTGAAAGGAAAACAGAGTTAATTGTACTAGATCTATATTTATAGTCATTTTTATTGGCAACTTCATTAATGGTATGAAGTAGTATCGACTTGAAGGATGAACCAAAACACACATTTTGACCTATCGATCTGTTGAGGTGACATCTCAATGTTGCAACGTCATAAATGTGACATTGAACAGAACTAAGACGATGATAGCGGAAAAATAGCAATTACTGTTTATGTTTATAAACCTTTCCACAAGTAACCTTAGTTTTTGGATTTATTAATAAAACACCTCTTGCTTGAAAAGAACAGCCAATTAATATAATATCACTTTTCTAAGATAAATACATTTTCATATTAACCTTATCAAAACGCTTATAATGGTATAATATATCAGTGTGTACGTAGGAATGGGAGGTAATAGTCTACTATTCTGATGGTGTACATATTTTTCTTGTCCTTGATGGTGTATATTTTTTCTTGTACTTGATGGTGTACATTGTTTCTTGTCCTTGAAATTCATGTGAGTGGACACTGCGAAAATAGTTAATATACGGGTGGGTACAGAATTCCGTATATTTCCCATAAACGGGAAGAAATACGGGAAAACTAAAATAGGGGCGTGTACGGGGCTAGTTTATTTGAAAGTCCGTATACTAATAACAGTTGTACAGAAAATACCGCTTTTGAGCCAATCTGACCCCACCTGACCCCTTGCCCCTCTTTTAAAAAATCCAATGCCGGACAATTAAGAAAAAAACTTTTGTTTTTTATTGAAGGTAAGTGGACTAAAGCGTCCCCAGAAGTTTTTAGATTAAAATAAAGCACTGAAAAATATATATTTAACTTTAAGAAATATATATTTAACTTTTAAAAATATCTTAAAACCGATATTAACTTTACACACTATCATTAATTCTCTCTAGCGAGAAACCAATAACCGTCCGCGTCATTTTTGCCAGCGTGGCAATTCTCCCCAGCGGTTATTGGTTTCTCACTAGAGAGAATTAATGTTCCTGATTTTAGTAACTATATAAGTTAAGCCGTGTTGAGTTTTGTCCCTTTGATCAAATAAAAAGTCTTACCGAATTATTTATGTGTAGGATTGTTTTACAATTTCTGCAGGATATTAATGTTAGTTAATGAAACATGAAATAGGAAGTGATTGTTTGTTCATTTACTCTTTGATTGTTAACTTTTAGTATTTTATACAATAAATCATACAACAGTACTTTATCTTGTAACAATTTTATGAAAAATAAACAATAGTAACCGAAGAGTGTACTTGTTTTGTCTTGATATTGAATGATTTAAATTTAAATACATATAATATAGTTGAGTTTACAAAATAAAATATATTGTTTGAAAGAAAGAAGATTTACTGATAATATAAATCCACATTATGTTATAACAAAAAACGGGAGAAAAATGATAATGGCTACCTGTTCATCTTGTGGAAGAATGAAATAAAAGTTTGTTAAAAGTACAGGGGGCAATTTAGATATTCACAAAGCAATGTTACCTTTACTACCTAAGAAAGGCTTGACACTTCCAGGATATAACTATTGTGGGCCTGGAAATCCTTTAGATAATGGACCTCCTGTCAACGAACTGGACACAGTATGTAAGACCCACGACTTTTGTTATGACAGTGGTGTAAAAAAGGGTATATCCTTTCGGCTACCATAGCAGACTAATACGTACTATAAAAACGGGGGTCGCTATTACCGCTATCATACACCGACTGACTACCGCAGACGCCTAAAACGTACCATCAAAACGAGGGTCCAGATTACCGACATCGTACAGCGTAGGACTACCGGATTTTTTTAATTTTTCTTTGTATCTGGGGGGAATTTGAATGCTTTTTATTTATTGCAGAATTTGATCTGAAGTGTAAACTTTCATTTATCTTATTAACAAAACGGTATAAAATCAGTTAAACTAATAAGTTAAATCATTCATGTGATATACCAAATAATATTACGCAACAAATTACAGGTCTCCATAAAATTTAAAAACAAAACCAAACGTCTCGTGCGCAATAATGTTCTAAAATCATTGTTATCGCAATTTGTTGATAAGAAAATCCTTTTCAGACAATTAAGGGATCATTACTCTCCAAAAATACCCATTAGTTTTGATGGTTGCTCGTCGCGGTAATTACCGAACTCAGTTTTTAAAACTTAATTAATTACTCATTTCTACGCTACGGTATTTAAAGCTATTTTACTACGTCTGCATTATGCGGCTCCGGCATTCTAGAAGTATGAAAACCACGGGTCTGCCACTGATGCGTTTTGTAGACTTTTCACCAGTTACTTTCACTGTGGCACTACGGTAGTTCTGAACTTTTTTCCATGAAATACAAAATTTCACTGTGGTAATCAGAAATAGTGTACATTTATACACTACGGCAGTAATATTTTAAATTGTTTTTGCACATGGAACATACATATATACACTGTGGTAATTCTCTACAGAACGCTTCATCGTTTTTACGCCGCAACGGTAATACATATGCACACATCGCTTCTTCCATTTGCATACTAGACGTGTGTAAATTTATCCACTATGGAAGTATTGTACTTTTCAAATTTAAAACTCGAACTTTAGGTAAGAATGTATTTAAATTATCCCAAAGTACACAATGGTAATTTTGACTTTGAGCTCCATGCATGATGCATTATAATGCATGGATACTCTGGAATGCTTTATAAATGGTACAGTATTCAGTATTTCACATGTGCCTTTGTATACTCATTATATTAATTTATAGTCCGGGTCCGTAATGTAGGAGATACATTCGTGCACTTGTAATCTCTGAATCCTCTCACTGACGGAGGGTCGCAGGTTCGAGCTGTGCTACCGACTAGGATTTTTTATGTGAGAAAGTAGGCAGTTGCTTACGGACTTTGGCGTCTAGTACTGGTCTTTCCCAGGAACGATGGTTAGTTGAACTGGCTGCCTGATATAACTGGAATAATGTTGAAAATGGCCGTAAATTCAAACAAAAACAGACTCTAGAATGATCTGTTTCCAAAACCGTACATGAATGTGCTTTAGGTGAAATGAGATCTTATAATTCTTCATTATATGATTAAACAATTGATACCTTAAGTGTGACTTTAAAGAAAAGTATCAACGGAATACAGCTCGCAACTGGGATACGCTCTAATTTAGATATAATGCTATTAATAAATTCAATTATTTTAAAATCTGTTTGAAAGTCAGTAAGGCATAACAAACTAAGAAAAAGACACTTTTAGCTACTATTATAAGTTTTACCACGAAGTGTCATTCGACATTTTTGAGTTTTGTTTTGGCACTTGCATCGTATACACCACAAAAACAGATTATGAATTTGAATAAATTTAAATGAACCTTATTAACGTATAGTTGACGCGTTTACATGGTCCGATCCGCTGACATAACTGGTAGGTGACTAAAAGTAAAATGCAACAAAAACATTTTTATAACTGAAAATAATAAGATAAAACAATAAAATTAACAACTGAATGAAAACACTACAGTACAGGCAATCTCCTATGAACGGGTATGAGTAAGAAGAATCATATATCAAATGCTACACAACCTGAACAACGTAATTTGGACTAAATTTTATGAGAGACAGTCTACTTATAGTCCGATACGGAGAAACGGGTAGAAGACTAAAAGTAAAACGTTAAAAGCAAACAGAAACATTTGACAGAAAAAAAAATATTCAAACGAAAGCAAGTTGTAAAAGATATAACAGATGAGGATCATTCATTACTTACAAATCATCGCAAAAGGTAACATAGAGCATATGTAATGTTACACAAAAAGTTCACTAAAAGTCATGAAATAATTCCTGTTTTTTGTTAAATTTGTACTGTAGTCCGTTTAAACTGAGTAAGAATGAAACAATTTTGTCAACAACTTACGACAATAACCGTTAATCTATATATACATGTATTTTTTGAATAGCCGTCTAAAGGCAAGGGGGGGGGGGGGGAGGGGCGGATGAGGGTAGGGTAATTAACATTGTTAATGACGCATAGAAAAATAAAATGTCCAAAATTCACTGTGATAAACATGTCATCGGTAGAACTGTTTAATAAGTTAGTTATGTGTCTATATTTAATATGCCCGGTTGTATGATTATTATTTCTATACCATATTACAATGTATCAAAATTCACAAGAAGCCAAACTTTATGACACATGTTTTTATTGAATTTCAAAACTTTAACTCTAAACACCTTTTCCCTTGAGACAGCTCATATTAGAAAAGTATATTGCATGTGAAAATTAATTATCAAAAGATGAATCAATCAAACGTTCTCATTCGTACTAAAAACATAACGTACATATACACATAGTAAAATGTGTACACCATGTAATGTTGTCACTAATCTTAGACACTGTCTGTTTCTTTCTCCAGTTTGTGCTTAATTTCCGCTAGTCAGACAGTCATTTCTTCTTCGTCGATTTCCAAGATAATTTTGTTAGCATTTTACGGGGAGTTTCTATTTTAATATGTACCTTCCTGGGTAATTTTTGTAACCGTTATGTAGCTAAATTGAAGGAAGGGGTTTCTTATTAAAATGTAGTAATAATGAGCTATAACAAAACGTATCAAATTATATCATTTAGTGATTTGCAATGGTTATATATACTAAAATCGATTTTCTGGAGTTTCCAATTTTTCTCTTGTTGCCCTAAGTTTTACGGACGTTTTCGGATTGGAGGTCTGTATGGACTTGTCCTTTAGTTAGCCAATCCCAGTTCTGGACGCATGATACGAAAGAAAGCATTCCCTGAAAGTATTATTTAAAAGATCACGGGGATTAACCCTGAAAATAGATGACAAATATTTTTATGTAAGCAAGACATTTTGATTTTCAACTACAATTATTGCACAACTTCTCTGGAACTGGCTTTTGTACTTAAGGGCTGGTTTTCTCGAAATATTTTATCCTGTATAAATGTACTAAGAAGATTAACCTGTTAAGAGCAGTCGAATATATAATGCAAACACAGACTTTTCCTCTTCTGACATGCTTAAATATTTCGAGAAATTTGACCCAGAGCGATAATTTGAGTACATTTTTGGATTTGAGCGACTTGTTGACTCAGACCCAATTTATATACATGGAGTAAAAGACAGTACGTTGCGTAACATAGCAATGACTCAATAACACCATGAAATCTTTAAAACTACTCATTAGATCAATATAACTTTTTAATAAGAAGAGTATTGTTATACCTGTGTAAATTGTCTACACTGCTTACAACCAAATGATGACGTTGGTGTTCGGAGACCACCGGCGGTCTTTAGTTTCTTCATACTGCAAAACTGACAAGCATTTGTTCGCCCTGACATTGAGATAATTTCATGTGAGTCTGCAAACTCTCGGTCAATGGTATCAACTACCTACGTTTGTTTGGATTTCCTAATTCCTGAACGGTAACATTCCATACTCTAGCTACCATGTTTCCATCTTTGATTTGACGTGTCATATGCTGTCCTTTGTTCATTGTACTAACCGAAACCAGGAATTATAATGTATTACATGTATTACATTATTCCTGCCGAAACATCCTTCTGTCGGACTAATTTCTGTGGTTTCAAATCATATGGCAAGAATTTTCGCCCTTATTAAAAGACCCACAAAGATGGGTTGAGCTGGCAAGGAACGCCTGTGCCAAAGGGATGTGTCTAGAAGCACTATACGGTTCAACCAGATGTTCAACGACCTTCCTCGTTAGTTCTACTTCTTTTTTTCCCCTCTAATATAAACTTTAAACTTCCAAAGATATGCAGAAACTGCATCTGCTAAAACGAATATTTTAAAGCCTCTCTTTAATACATACTATTAACTAAATGTTTATCTATTTATCTTTTTATACTGCATCACTCCTCTTTACAAGTAATACGTGCAGCTGCGCGTCTGTACAAGAATTTTAAAAGTAGAATGGACAGGAGAATATAAGTAATACACGATGTGTATTGCAAGCATGAATACAGTTGATAGTGTTAAAAACAAGAAGGATTTACAGATAAAAGCAGTTTAAAGAAACAGGTCTATCATGTTAAGCATTGTGTGCAAGTTTGGTTACACCCTGCCTAAACTGGTTCAGGTTTGGGGCTTGCACAAGTTGTACTGGAAGGGAATTCCAAAGCACTATGGTGCCTGGAAAAAAGAGTACTTATAGTAATTACAGGGAGTGAGGATCTAGGTATAGGAGTGGGGATGCATATGTCTTGTTAGACGGGATTGGGGAGGGGGAGGGGCTGACATAGGGAGGAAGTGGTACAGCAACCAAACCACTCTACAAATAATTACCACAGTAGACGTTTGCAGGAAGAACGAATTTCAATGTAGTACCGCAGTGTAGTTTTACTCGTCCTGTTACTAAGAACTATAGTAGACATTTGTGAGAAACTTGAATTTTAAGGCAGTGCCATAGTGTAGTTATACATAATAAATGAAATTAAGTACACTTCCACAGTGCTGAGAAAGTTACCCTGCGAAAGGATTATACTAGTAATCAAAACTTATCCTGTAGACATTATTTATTCCCCCGATTACCACAGTAGTTTAATGCAGGGCATGCGAAACCAAAGAGAGTGCCGCAGCGTATTAATACATATTCACACAAAACAGCATGTACTGCCACAGTGATGCAACGGCCGTTTAAATATGTGACTTTTAATAAATAACATTAACTGTTTGTTTTATCTGCATATAAATACCATAGTAGACAACTGCAGGAATCAAGAAACTATAAGTTGTGCCACAGTGTAGTTATACCAATAACCACACAATGTACATAACTACCATAGTGTAGCAACCGTTTTACATAAAAAATACCGCAGTATAAAGATGTAGTATATTTTTGTTAATTCCTTCTATTTTCAATTGCGAAAAAATACAATTTTCACCCAAATACTGCATTATGCGCTATGGAAATGAGCACCCCCATTTTTTTGGTACGTATTAGTCGTCTGCGGTAGCCCGCCTGCAAAACAGTAGCGGTAATGGAGAACCCCAAAAATATAGTCTGCATTTGGCGTCTCAGGTAGTGCGTCGGTGTACGATAGTGGTAGTCGAAAGGATATGCGACAAACAAATGATTTTCAACTTAAATAACACTAAACCAAAAACATTTGGAGAAAAGATTGCAAAACATTTAGTTGTAAAACCTGCAATTAAAACGAAATATAAACTTGGGCTGGGACATAAGTCCCCGGGAGCTGGAGGCTCACTAGGACAAAAACGAAAGTCAAAAAAACGGGAAAAGGGGGTAGAGTACACCCCCGAAACCAGATGGAGTGATGAATTAGCAGAAGAATTACATAAACCAATTAAACGAAAATTTAGAAAACGAAGAGTAATAGCCAATGATATTGATGATACTTGGTCTGCTGAATTAGTTGATATGCAAGCTTTTTCAAAATATAATAAAGGTGTAAAGTACTTGTTAACCGTTATTGATATATTCAGTAAATATGCTTGGGTTATTTCATTAAAGAATAAAACTGGAGAATCTGTTACTGAAGCATTTGAAAAAAATAATTTCTGAAGCTTCAGCTCCTGATGAACTTCATGCTCGACCTGAAGATAGAATTCAGGGACGAAAGTCCCCGAAGACTGCAAGGATTCAACAAAATTTATGGGTAGATGAAGGAAAAGAATTTTATAATAAAAAGTTTGAATCATTTTTGAATAAATATAAGATTAACATGTATCATACATTTAATGAAGGAAAGGCTGTAGTAATTGAAAGATTTAATAGAAGTTTAAAAAGAATAATGTGGAAATATTTTACAGCAAATAATACGTATACTTATTTGGACAATTTACAGGAAATGGTCAATAAATGTAACAAAACAAAATATTCTAGTATAAAAATGACACTAACCGAAGCCAGTAAAAACTTAAATAAAGGTACTGTTTACTTTAACTTATATGGTAATTTAAAAGTACTAAAGAGTAAAGCAAAATTTAAAATTGGTGATCGAGTACGTTTAAGCAAACTTAAAAGACATTTTGAAAAAGGATATACACCAAACTGGACAGAGGAAATATTTATAATTTATAAAATTAATAATACAAATCCCAGAGCATACACTATAAAAGATTTAAATAATGAAATAATTCAGGGTTCATTTTATGAGCAAGAACTTTTACCTACTACACAAGAAGTTTTTAGAATAGAAAAAGTTATAAGACGAGACAATAAACAAAAACAAGCTTTAGTAAAATGGAAAGGTTACAATGAAAAATTTAATAGTTGGGTTCCGTTTAATGAATTGGAAGAAATTTAAATTGAAAATATATTATATAAATGAGTAATAAAAATCTAATTTCTAATAATGGAATAGAAACAATAGATCAATTAATTATTCACCTAACTAAACTAGTTGCTGCTTACAGAAAAAGTTTTAAATTTTGTGGGAGAGTAAGTACTGGGTTATATATTACAATAAGTATCTTTGGTTGTTCAACTGCATTAGCACTTGTTCCAGCTATTCCTATATTTGTAGCAGTTGTTGGTGTTGTTCCACCAGTAATTACCATATTTACTAATAGACTAAAACTTGACGACAAGAAATTTATTTCAAAAACACATCACCACAAAATAAAACAACTAATAACAAAAGCACGGATTGCAGCTTTTGCTGTTCATAACCCTAATGATCCTGGAAAAGTAAATAAAGAAGAAGAGAAAAACGTTATTCAAGATATTTTTACAATACTGTTACAAATGCAGAAAGAAAAAAATATTTAATGCCTTCTGAAACATATATGAAGGAATTTAAACTTAACGGATATAAAAGCAAAAAAGAAGAAGAGTTATATTAAAACTAAAGTTTTAAAAACTTTAATTAAAGATTTTTTCTATAAGTATTTTATATAAATGAGAAAAATTATATTAGTTGAAGGTAATATTGCATCAGGAAAACGTAAGTTTTTTTAGATATTATTAAAGAATATAATCCTAATTTTAATAAAATTCCAGAACCAATTCATGAATGGCAAAATGTTATGGACCCAAGCGGAAATTCATATAATCATTTTGAACTTACTGCTCAAGAACCTCTAAAATATTCATTTCCTTTACAATTAGCAACTTTAAACAGTCACATAAAAATGTTAAATTCTGCTAAAAACTTTGATGGTGTTTCTTTTCTTGAACGATGTTATTTAACTAACAGCAATGTTTTTACAAAACAATATCACGACAACGATGTTATAAATGACCCCGATACGTGGCAGTGTACAATCTTTTCTCATTTGATCATGTTATTAAAATACATGGAAAAACCCCCAATTGATGCTTTTATTTATGTTAAAACCGATCCTAAAATATGTTTTCAAAGACTTCAAAAAAGAATCAGAACTGAAGAAAACAGAGTTGGTCTAGATTATTTAGAAAAACTACACAAATTACACGAAGAATGGTTAAAAAAAATGTCTCAAGAAGGTATTAAAATTTTAACAGTTGATAACAATTTAGAAAAAATAACTTTAAAATCTTATTCAAAAGATATAGATAATACAAACAAATTTCTCAAATCAATATAATTTCGTTACGTGCGTTTTAGAGATTTCTTCTATAAGTATATTATTATATAGATGGTTAATAGAAAGGTAGATAGAATGATTATGCCAAAATTATCTAGCACTTTAGAAGAAATAATGAATCCAGACAATAATTCATATAAAAAAGTACTCAAAAGAAGAAACGTTATTAAATATTGGTTAAATCAAATAGTTAGCGATGAATATAAAAATCATGTTATTGATAAATTACAAAATGTTATAGATCCTTATCTTTTAGAAAGGAATTTATTTGAATGGGACTGTGGTTGTTTAATGTTAGAAGAAGAAAATGTCGAAAAGTCATGTGATTGTCCCAGACCAAATAATCATCGAAACAACCCTAAAAGAGTTATTGCAACTGGTTGTGACACTAATGAAGAAAAAATATATAAAAGCACTTACAAAGCATCCAAAGAACTTGGTATTAATGCTGGATTAATAAAAATGTGTTGTGAAGGGACAAACCGAGTAAAATGTGGAATATCAAAAGTTAATGGCAAAAGATATAAATTTAAATATTTTATTTCTTCTTAAACTTTATTTATTTTATTATTTTTTTAATCCTTTTTTCCTTGAAGATTTTTATTTTCTAAATATAATATATAGATGGAAATTGAGAGATCTACAAAGCAATATTATAAGAAATTTGAAATTAAAGTTGAATATAGACAAGATCCAAAGAATCAATTATATTTAAATATAAACGGCTCTTATGAAATACTTAAAGCTGAACTTAAAGCTTTAAAAGGTATAAAAATAAACGTTGTTTTAAAAATAACTTTTGTGAAAATGAGTAAAACAGATACAATATATAAATCAACCTATTTTCAATCAAAAGCTTTAGAAATTATTAACACAAACGAAATAAAAAAAACTTTACGTCAAGCTTTTGATGAAATAATAAATAGAATTGGTAATTGGATTTCAGAAGGAAGTGGTTGGAGAATAGAGTCAGTTGATGCTCATTATATAAATAGATATAAGTCCGTTGGTTGCTTCAAGTTATTTAGAGTTACCAAAACCGTCACAACATCCAATAAAAGGATTAATAAATATAAAGAATGATGATCATGAATGTTTTAGATGGTGTCAATTAGCTTATAAATTTCCTGTAACAAAACATTCTGAAAGAGTTTCAAATTATAAAAAAGCATATAAACGATCTTGATTATAAAGGAATAAAGTTTCCTGTTACATTACATCAAATACCTAGAATAGAAGTTTTAAATGATATTTCATTTAATATATTTGGTTATGAAGAACCTACGGGAATTTATCCATTGTACATATCAAAATATCAATATTCCGAAAGGTGTGACATGTTGCTAATTAGTTATAACGAAAAAACCCATTATGTTTGGATAAAAGACTTTAATAGATTAATGTTTAAAACAAACAAAGATCAACATAAAAACATTTTTGCAAATCATGCTTACAAAATTTTTCTCAAGAAAGAATATTAAAAGAACATGTTGAAAATTGTTTAGCTATCAAAGGTGTTCAGGGTGTTAAAATGCCAGTAGAATTTAAAAACTACCACAAACAATTAGAAGTACCCTTTGTTATCTTTGCTGATTTTGAATCAGTAACAAAGAAAGTTTCAACTGTTTTACCATCACCCGAATCTACATTTACCGAGCCGTATCAAAAACATATAGACTGCGGCTATGGTTATAAAGTTGTTTGTTGCTATGACGACAAATATACTAAACCAACACAGGTTTACAGAGGACCCAACGCAGTTTATAAGTTTATAGAAAAAATGCTCGAGGAAGAAGAGCATTGTAAGGAAACTTTTAATGAAAAATTTTAAAAACAAACCTCTTGTCATATCTGTGGAAAAGAATATAAGAAAAATGAAACACCAGTAAGAGACCATTGTCATATAACTGGAAAATTCAGAGGAAGTGCTCATTCAGAGTGCAATCTCAAATTTAAACTAAGTTATAAAATTCCTCTCATTTTTCACAATTTAAAAGGTTACGACGGGCATTTTATTATGCAGCAAATAGGAAAATTCAAAAAAGACATTATTGTTATTCCTTACAATATGGAAAAATATATGACATTTATGATTGAGGATTTAGTTTTTATTGACAGTTTTCAATTTATGTCACAGTCATGAGACAATTTAGCAAAAAATATCCCAGAATTTAAATATCTTCTGGAAGAATTTCCTAAAAATACAACGAAGCTGGAACCTTCGGTTGCACTAGATTTATTAAAAAAACAAAAGGTATTTATCCATATGATTACATGGATTCATTTAAAAAATTCAAAGAAACAGAATTACCTCCTAAAAAGAGTTTTATTCAATTTAAATGAAACACACATATCTAATGAAGAATATGAACATGCTAAAAATGTTTGGAATCAATTTAAAATTAAAACAATGGGAGGATATCATGATCTATATTTAAAAACTGACGTATTACTTTTAGCTGATGTATTCGAAAATTTAAGAAAACTATGTTTAGAGTACTACAAATTAGATCCTTGTCATTATTTTAATAGTCCTGGGTTAGCTTGGGATGCAATGTTAAAAATGACTGGAATTAAGTTAGATTTAATAACTGATATTGATATGTATCTTTTTATTGAAAAGGGACTGAGAGGAGGAATAAGTTACATTTCAAACAGATACAGTAAAGCAAACAATAAATATATGAAAGATTATAATCCTAAACTTAACAGCAAATACATTATGTACCTCGACGCCAATAACCTTTACGGTCGGGCCATGTGTCGACCTTTGCCCTCTGGAAACTTTAAATTTATATTCGAAAAACAATTCAAGAAATTAATTGCAAAAGGTAAAACTAACTTTATAGTTGAATGTGATCTTGAATATCCAAAAGAATTACATACTGTACATAATGATTATCCTTTGGCTCCTGAAAAAATTAAGATACCAGACGAATGGCTTTCAAATTATAGTAAAAATATTAAAAAAGAATTTGAAATAGGAAAAAATAATGTAAAAAAATTAGTTTCAACTTTAATGAAAAATCAAAATTATGTTGTTCATTATAAAAATCTTGAACTATATACACAATTAGGGTTAAAAGTAACAAAAATACATAGAATATTAACTTTTGACAAAAGTTCTTGGTTAAAAACGTATATTGATTTTACTCAAAAAAGATCTAAAGCAAAAAATTCATTTGAAAAGGACTTTTTTAAGTTGATGAACAACTCTGTATTCGGTAAGACGATGGAGAATTTACGCAAGAGGGTTAATATTAAGCTGACACATGATGAAAACATTTTATTGAAATATATAGCAAAACCTTCATTTGTTAGTTCAACGATGTTTAACAAGAATTTATTTGGTATTCATAGAATAAAAGAAAGTTTGTTATTAAACAGACCTTGTTATGTTGGAATGTGCATTCTAGATTTATCAAAATATTTAATGTATGATTTTCATTATAATTACATTAAGGAAAAGTACGAGGGTAATTGTAAATTACTATTCACTGACACTGATTCATTATGTTATGAAATAAATACTGAAGATGCATATGAGGATTTTTATCAGGACAAAGATTTATTTGATAATAGTGATTACGATAACAACTCAAAATTTTATTTCGACAATAATAAAAAAATAATTGGAAAATCTAAAGATGAAGCTGCCAGTATTCCAATCGTTGAATTTGTTGAATTACGTAGTAAAATGTATTCATATTTTTTAGAAAACGAAGTTAATGTTAAAATGTAAAGGAATTAAAAAACATGTTGTAAAGAAAACAATAGTTCATAAAAATTATAAAGATACTTTGTTTAATTCAACCCGAAGTAATCACACCTTTAAAGTTATTCGTTCTGATAAACACACTCTTTCCAGTTATGTTATAAATAAAACATCTTTATCATGTTATGACGATAAAAGATATATTCTTGATAATGGTATTGATACATTAGCTTATTCTTAAATTAATTCTTAATTTATAGAACCATAAATTGTTAATTGAATATTTTTAACGTTTAAAGAATCAATATAAATAACATCATTCATTTTAAATTTATTAGCATAATTAATAGAAATAGATTCGTTTTTTTCTGTTTGTTTTTGCATTGTAACTTTGAAGAATTACATTTTCTTTATTTTTTAGTTGTAATTTAACTTCTCCTTTATCTAATTTAATTGCATCGACAAGAATAATTAAAATACAATTAAAATTAATTGTTACATTATTACCATTTTGAACTAAACCAGGACTAGCATTTACAACTTTCCATTGAAATAATCCACTATCAGTATCTTAGGTATAACATGTTAAGAACAATGGAGGTTTTCTTATTATTTGTCTTTCTATTTTACTTACTTTTTCGTTTATATTATTGAATATTGCCATTATATTAATTATTCCAGTTAAATAAAAATACAGTAATTAATTAAAGTTTTAATTAAGATTTTAATTCAAAAGTTTACTTTCTTTATAATTTATATATTCCACCAATATGTAGAATTTGACATAACTATCCGTCATAAGACTAAATGATACTTCTGTAGATGATGAATCGTCATAAGGATGAATGTCAAACATTGTCCTTTCTGTTAAATAAATTTTAATTTTTTTCTGACACACACATACATTGTTCAATACGAGCCCATTTTCATCAATCTTGGATGTTATATTTACACTCCCATCGAGAAATGTACCTGTAAAACCATCTTGCCACCACCTAAAAAGAAAATGTGATATTTTGCATTTTTCCAACTGTCCGGGCGCCACTATAATAAACCTGATATATATTACATAAGTTCCAGCTTTTTTGACTGAAAACACATTTTTAAAGATACATCCGGTACAGCTAGTTTATATTCTTGGTTTATGTTTATAAAATCTTTATAATCTACGATATTTCCAGATTCTAAATTAAATGCATTAAAATATCCCATACCAATTTTAATTATATTTTCATATAATGAATATATCCAGACACCGTGGCGATCAAAATACTTTTTTCATTTTTATATATGAATGTGTTACAAAGAATTTTGGTTCTCCTTCATTATAACCGCGGTTATATTAAAAAAGAAACACTTCACGTCTTACTTTTTCCAGGTCAGATTTATATTCTGCAAATTTATTTTCATGTTCGAGAATTACTTCAGCTAAATCATCGACTCGTTTTGTTGTAGCAACTTCAAAAGCAGATAAATTGTCAACAACACCTTTTGTTCTAGTTAATTGTGTTTCTTGTTTTAAGAAAACATTTTTTACTTTTGTAATTTCTTCTGCATTAGTAGAAATTGCTTGGGTATTAGCAGTAATTAACTCTCCTTGTCTTTGTTTTTCAACTTTAGCATTAAATTCATTAATATCTTTTTGTAATAAACCTGTAAGTTTACTTAAGTCCGCATACTTTAAATTGTGACGTGTGTCAACAGTACTAATTAAGGTTCGAAGTTGTTTCTTTAAATTTTTTAGCTGATCATTAATTATGTTAATTGCCTCAGTATTAGCAGTAATTGATTCTCCTTGTTTAACTGATTTTTCAACTACAAAGCCCAGTTCATTTTTATGTTCTTCAACTTTAACATTAAGCTGTGTCATATTTTCTTGTAATATTTTTGTAATATTACTTAAATCTGCATACTTTAAATTGTGACGTGTGTCAACAGTGCTAATCAAAATTCGAATTTGTTTTTTAGAGTCATCTATTTTAGAATTAAGCTCTTTTTTAAGGTTATCTAATGCTGTGTCATGGTCATCGCCTCTTTGTGAAGCTGCCTTTTCTAGTTCAGATTTATATTCTGCAAATTTATTTGAAAATGTATCGAGTAAATCTTGATTCTTTTTTTCAGTTTCAGTGTTAAGTTTATTTACTTCTGTTCTGATTTCTAACTGATACATATTTTGTAACTTTTTCTCGGCTTCAATAATTTTGTCTTTTAGTTCTTCATGTTTAATCATACTATCTTTTAATTCTTGAATTTGAGTGAATAAAATGTTCAAATTGACCCGAAATACTTCTTTTATGTTTTCGTCTGTCTAATCAGAATTTCTTCAAGTTCTTTAATAGAATCAACCATAGCTTTCATTTCTTCTTCAATTTTACCTTGTAATTCAACTATTAATAATGAATTCTTTTTAAAATCTTTTGTTAATTCTTCAATATTCTTTACTTCAGTTTCTAGTGTCTGTTTTATACTTTTGATATCTTCAAGATTATAGTCATCTATTACACCTTGAACTTTTTTAAACAAAAACCATCTTGAAACTGCATCGTTGGGTTTATCTGGATTTCCTAGGTTAATAAGGTTATTACCTCCCATATCCAATGCTCTGTTCATTTTGTTATCAAGTTCCTTATTTCTATAAAGATATGATTCCGTTTCCTTTTTAAGTTTTATAAATTGTTTTTTAGAAGCATAATCACTTAAATCAATATCAAATTTAACTTTACTTATACTGTCGGGTTGATTAATTTGTTTTACATCATTAAAAACTCCCATCTATATCTATCTTTTTTCTTAAAAACTTCCTTGGTTTGTCAATATATAAAAAATCATATTTTTGATTTATTGCATTAGCAAAAGAGTTAGGGTTAATATTTTGTTCTTTACAAATCATATCATTTTCCCGTTTACTTGGACTTTCAAATAAAATATAATGTGAACAGTTAATCCGAATATCTTTTGGTACTTTATAGTAAGACTGACTTAAATAAATAACACAACAGTTTTTGTGACGTCCTTGAATAAAGTACTTTGTTATTTCATTCTGAACTTTTTTATCTTCACATACAAAATCATCAAATATTACTACTTTTTGTTTTTCTGATTCAAGATTCTCACAAGGTTCAATTTGGTTGGGATCAGCTGAATATTCAAGTATTTCATTTGGATTTATTTTATTTTTTTCTGCAATTCCATTTAAGAGTTTAATTAAATCCTGATATTTAGATTGTTCTAGATTTTTAGCATATAGGTATAATTTATCATAATATATAAGAGGTTCTCGTATCATATGCATTAATGTATTTGTTTTTCCAGATCCAGAAGATCCACATATTAACATTCTAAAACATGAATCCGGCATAAAGGGATATTGCTTAAATTGTTTAAAGTTATTAGATTTATCACTTTTTGTATCATAATTTGGAATTTCCATTTATATATTATCTTACATTATCTTACATTATCTTACATTATTATATAAATGCAATCAAAACTTAATGAAATAAGAATAAGAAAAAACTTAGTCGGGCAAAAGATGAGGGCTCTTGGAGAAGAAATAACGAGAGAAAAAATTAAGAAAGCTACAAATCGGGATATGTACACTGAAATTTATAAACCAATTACTGAAGGAATAGAAAGTCAGAAAGAAAAATTATCAAGTCAGTTAAAAGCATTACCTGGAATTAAGGAGCAATTAGCGTTACTAGGTGATGAAATGAAAGACATACAAACATACCAGGGTTTACCGCAGTTATTCCAAGAACCGCTGCCGTTATTACTATCAAAACAGGTTCCCTATACACCAATAGATTGGGGAGATGAATCTGCTGAGGTTCCTGAAGATGAACTTAAGAGAAGAGAAGATAAACTTAAGAGATTAGAAGATAATGGAAGAGAAAAGATGGGAATAACTGAAACAACTGATGATACAACTGAAAAATCAGAAGAATTGGGAGCAAGACCAAAAAAATTTACAGTTGATCTTAATAAAGACATTGATTTAGAACTTTTAGTTGAAAAATATAATACACCACAAGAAGTGTTTGAATTTTTTCACAGCACATCTAAAGAACCAGATGAAATAATGACTAGAAAAGAAGTAGAGGATATCATAGAAAAGGTATCAAAGGATATAAAAAAAATTGGGTAATGAATCTGGTGTAATAACTAGAAAGAAAAACAAAACAGATCTTGATCTAAAGGAAAAAGAAGCAATTATAGCGTCGTATAATTAAAAAAAATATAGAGAAACGATTAAAGATATTCTTAATCAAGGAAAATATATGAGAAAAGGAATAAGATATCATAACCCATATAAAGCTTTATCAAATGGACAATATGGTAATTTATTTATTAACTTAAATAAACTTTATGGTCAAAACAAATTAATTGCCAAAGATAGAATAACTGGAAAAGAAGTAATTAATACTAAAGTAGATAATGATTTGATTGATTTGATTAATAAAAGATATAACAATAATAAAAAGCATTCAATTCATTCTAGAAAAATATTCAAAGAATTCATAGAAAAATCAGGATTACCTATCAATAAAAGATCTATGAAATTTAAAAAAGTAATTAGGGGACAGGGTTATGACGTTTGTCCATGTAATCCAAAAGAATTGGTAAATGACTTGGAGTTAATCTGTGGTTCGATTGATGCTGGAAATAATAATGAAGAACTAAAAAATGAAGGTATTAGAATAATTTATGAACTATTAAAAATAAATGAATTGTTACCAAAAGATCATGAAATGTTTTATAAAAAACATTTTTCTTGAATTTACACTTTTATTAAAAAGATATGTTTAATAATTATATAAATGGAACAAAAAGTAGTATTAAGTTCTGAAACAGTTAAAGATGATAACAAAAATACTCCGAGTGATTTTACAATCAGATTTAGTCGTTCTTTGATTTTAGATAAAAATAAAACTTATGTTGTTGGTTTGGATAGTATTAACACTATGACCTATTCTTGGCATAATATTAATGATGAATATGACAATAAAAGAATTCGTTACAATAATGGTAAAGAATGGAAAGATATCATATTTACAAATGGTTCTTACAGTTACACAGATATTAATAATTATATAAGGGAAACATTAATGACTAATGATGATAATGAATTTGATAAATCAGACATTGCTCCAATAAGTTTGGAATTTGATTTAAGTAGTTTTAAGATTTTGATTTCAATTAAAGATAATTTTATGTTGGATTTAAGAATGTCAAAGTTTCATACATTGCTTGGATTTGAGAAAAAAGCATTGAGAAATACTGAATGGGGAACTACAACACCAAATATAACTAACTCATTGGATACAATTTACATTCATTGTGATCTTATTGATAATTCACTTCTTGATGGTAATTTCAGTGATATTATCTATGCTTTAAGTACTACAGATTTAACAAGAGCTTATCCGTTTACAAAAGAACCAAAAAGAGTTGGATATTCTGAAATTAATAAAACTATTATAAATTCAATAAGAATATATATTACAGATGTATTTGGTAGAATAATTAATTGTAATGAGGTTGAAACAAGTTTTACACTAATATTAAAAGAAATTAATTAAAATTTAGTTTTATATAATGTACAAAAAAGTTTATGATAAAAATAAAGGAATATTTATTTATGTTGATACTCAGACCAAAAAAGAAATCATACATGGTAGACCTTGGGTCTCCGAGGACGCAGTCCTTGGTACAGGTATCTTTGACACTTTAACGAAATTGTTTTCAAGTGGAGTTGCATCTGCTGGAAAAAAAGCTCTGGAAACTGCAGGAAAAGCAGCACTAGAAAGTGGAACAAAAAAGTTGGAACGGAAGTTGGAAATTTAGCTGCTAATAGAATTGTTGAAATATTTAAAAAGAAACCTGCTCCAGCAGTTGGTGATTTAATTGCTAATGAATTACAAGAAAAGAATAACAGTAAAAGTAATGAGGAGGGGGATATTAATATGAGAATAAATAGAATATTGTCAGGATCGGGTACTTTAGCTCGACAAAAACGTATTAATAGATTAAGTTATAAAATATAAAATAATATATAATATATACATGTTTAGAACAAAATAATATTGTGAAAGATACGAACTAACTCCTATTCAATTAGATACAGCTTTAATATCTGTCTTGGGAAATAATGTTAAGCAACAAAAAAAAAAACGGATATCTCTTTACAATTAATGATAGGAGCTCATATTTTGATTGGTTTTATAGCTATTTTGAAGTAAGTTTTAAAGTTAATAAGCTTGCTAATGGTGCTAATTATGCTGATGGAGATCATGTTGCTTTAATTAACAATGCAGCTTCATTAATTGATAAGTTAGTGGTTAAACAAAATGGAAAAATTATATATGATTGTAATAATTTATACAAGGTAGTAAATGTAAAGAATTTGGTTGAATTATCTAAGGATTATGCAGAAACAACTGGGACAAATGAATTTATTTATTTAGACGTTAACGCCAATGCTGAAGATAGAAAAAACGAAGCTGCATATAATAGTGGTTTTGCTTCTAGAAAGTTATCAATCCAGGGTGGTAATGAGGTAAATGCTAAAATTCCATTAAATAATTATTCATTTTTTCAGGGTTTAGAAACTAATATTATACCTCCAAGTCAAATTCAAATAACACTGCAGCTGACGGATGATGATGAATTAATTTTTAGAGATAATGCAGCTGATGCTGGTAGAGTAATTGTAACAAAATTAATTCTATGGGTTCCGCGTTTAATTTTCAATGAATTTGGACTTAATCTAATTGCTGAAAGATTTACAAAAGCAAGATGGTCATACCTTCGGGGAATGATGACATAATCAACCGATACACAACAAAATAATATAACCTTTAGAATAACAGCTGGTATAACAAAACCACAACATGTATTTGTTTATTTACAACGGCCTGATAAAAGTAATTCACAAGAACATAATCCACATTTACTAGATACATTTAGAATTAATGCAGCAAATGAAAATTGAACTTTGATTTCTTGTCGTCTTAAAGTTGGTAATGACGTTTTTTATCCAGAAACAGAATACACAAGTATATCAAGAATATATGATGATGTAATTAATTATTATTATAAACAAAATAATAAGACTACTGGAAGTATGTTAAATAGATCAAACGTTTATAGTTTATTTTGATTTGTTCATTTTAATTTGGAATATAAAAAGGAAGTAACAACAGAAGATCCTAAGCATATTACATTAACAGTTAAGTTAAATATTCCACCGGCAGCTAATATTCGTGTTTACGCAATTGTATTGTATGAAGAAACAGTTGAAATAAATACTATTGGAAATGAACTTATTATTGTTTAAATGAAACAAAAATTAAAATCAAATCAAATCAAAATCAATTTTAAATATATAATGTCATCAAATTATATTGAATATAAGGTTAACCTAACAGATGGGCAAACGAAACATTTAGCACAGGCTTATAATAATAAAATTCCACATACGTTTAGATTAAAACATGAACAATTACGTGGAAACTTCCTTTTACTTTTAACAAAAACACAAATTAATCAAATTGAAAAGTCTATTAGAAATAATAAGGGATTAGAAATTACAATTTCAAAAAAACAAATGTCCAGTCAAGGTCAAAATGGTGGATTTTTAGGAGCTTTAGCTGGTTTGTTAGGAAAAACAGTTCTTCCAATGGCAGCAAAAGTAGCTCCAAAAATATTAGCCCCTCTAGGCATCGGAGCCCTTTCTGGGCTGGCCAGTACTGGTGTAAGTAAAATACTTGGAAATGGTATGATTTCAGTAGCTAATGATAAGAGAAACATGATATCACCATATCTTACACCTAATCAAAGAAAGCAACTAGTAGGATCCGGAGTGATTAAATTAACACAAAAACAAAAACAAAACGATGGGTTTTTAGGTATGTTGGCTGCTAGTCTAGGGATACCTTTGATTACATCTTTGTTAAGTGGGAAAGTACTACAGATTGATTCTCAACGGAGACCTTACAGACGAATTCCTATAGTAAAAAAAAAAATAAGTTTATAAACAAGCCTATTTCTAACTTTGAAATTGAACAATGGGTTAAACACCTCGGTATTAAAAACTTGAGGGGAGTATTTAGTAGAAATAATTTACCAAGAGTGAAACTCTCGGAGACCACAGGTTTACCAAAAACAAAATTAAATAAAGAATGTGGAATTATAAATTTGGACGACTCTGTTGGGTCTGGAACACATTGGGTATGTTATGTAAATAAAATATATTTTGATCAAACCGGAGGTTTTCGGAAAAGTACTTTGTACTTTGACCCATTCGGACTTCCTCCACCAAAAGAAGTAATTAAATATATACCAAATGTAAAGTACAACAATGTTCAATATCAAGACGAAACAAGTACACTCTGTGGTTACTATTGTTTATTTTTCATAAAAATGTTACAATATAAAGTACTGTTGTATGATTTATTGTATAAAATACTAAAAGTTAACAATCAAAGAGTAAATGAACAAACAATCACTTCCTATTTCATGTTTCATTAACTAACATTAATATCCTGCAGAAATTGTAAAACAATCCTAAACATGATTAATTCGGTAAAACTTTTTATTTGATCAAAGTGACAAAACTCAACACGGCTTAACTTTTATAGTAACTAAAATCAGGAACATTAATTCTCTCTAGTGAGAAATCAATAACCGCTGGGGAGAATTGCCACGCTGGCAAAAATGACGCGGACGGTTATTGGTTTCTCGCTAGAGAGAATTAATGATAGTGTGTAAAGTTAATATCGGTTTTAAGATATTTTTAAAAGTTAAATATATATTTTTTAAAGTTAAATATATATTTTTCAGAGCTTTATTTTAATATAAAAACTTCTGGAGACGCTTTACTCAACTTACGTTCAATAAAAAACAAAAGTGTTTTTTTTTAATTGTCCGGCAATGGATTTTTTAAAAGAGGGGCAATGGGTCAGGTGTGGTCAGATTGGCTCAAAAGCGGTATTTTCTATACTACTAATAACATATGGATTTCAGTATACTATAAAGTGTGGAATTCTTGATACACGATATCCTGTATAATATTGAAATACGTGATTTTTTAAAAGGGTTATTTTGATCGTATACACCACAGTATATTTCCCGTATATGTCTGATGAGCGTCGGTCTACGGATCGCCGGGTCATGAGTTCGATCCTCGGGCGGTGCGTATGTTCTCCGTGACTATTTGATAAACGACATTGTGTCTGAAATCATTAGTCCTCCACCTCTGATTCATGTGGGGAAGTTGGTAGTTACTTGCGGAGAACAGGTTTGTACTGGTACAGATTCCAGGAACACTGGTTAGGTTAACTGCCCGCAGTTACATGACTGAAATACTGTTGAAAAAAGGCGTTAAACCCAAAACAAACAAACAAACAAATGTCTGATGTAAGGGAATAATTAACTCGTATATGTCGGAAATACGGAATGAATATCTCCAGTATATATTTCATATACAACTCGGTATATTTCCCGTATATACCGTAAATACGGAATTTTAAAATTTATATATATTGAAAGTGCGGGATTTATATTTCCCGTATATGCTTCGTATACAAGCCCATTTAAATTTCGTATAGTCCAGAAACACAGGGTTTAAATTTACACTTTATCGTAGAAAATACAGGACGTATATTTACTTTTATTTTTCTCCTATATGACACCATATATTTTTCATATATTCATACAATTTAAGCTCTTGTTGAAATAAGAATTTTATTCTTGTGAAAGATTGTATACTTACTTTGAACAACTTTGAGCTGGAAAAAAAATTATTGAAAGAAATTTCCCGTATATATCTGATGTACGGGAATAATTAACTCGTATATGTCGGAAATACGGGATGACTATCTCCAGTATATATTTCATATAAAACTCGGTATATTTCCCGTATATGCCGTAAATACGGGATTTTAAAATTTGTATATACTGAAAGTGCGGGACTTATATTTCCCGTATCTGCTTCGTATACAAGCCCGTTTAAATTCCGTATAGTCCAGAAACACAGGGTTTGAATTTACACTTTATCGTAGAAAATACAGGACGTATATTTACCTTCATTTTTCACCATACATTTTTCATATATTCATAGAATTTAAGCTCTTGTTGAAATAAGAATTTTGTTCTTGCGTAAGATTGTATACTTACTTTGAACAAATTTGAGCAGGAAAGAAACGTATTGAAAGAGAAAAGGAAACTTTAGGAAATAACAGTATTTGTTGATCATGAAGAATAATCAGGTGACATCTACGTTGTTTTTGTGTTTAAAACTATTATGTTAGTTCTGGTTTCCCATACGACAAATGAAGATTTAACCTACACTTTAAATAGTTGAAATTAAATTATCTGGGATTTTTCGCAGTGCTACACATGAGTTAGGTAAAACATTTTCATGTTACATTTTAAATGCTTGAAATATAGCTGTGTCTAAATAAATCCCTTCTTTATGTAATAGTGGGAAGTTTAAATCCTCCTAGGTTTCTACTTAGTAGTTAGGGAAGTAAGGTTTCTGGCACTTTTGACTCATTTTTACTCCTAACCTTGATCTAAAATGACCAATACTGGCAAATTAAAAAAAGAACACACAGGTTTTGACAAATTTATCTATATTGATAAAACCACACCTTTTGAACTCGGACATACATTCTCGTGAGTTGAAACCTCGCTAATTAAAAAAAAAAAACAACATAGATTTTGATGAAGTGAAAACAAAATCTAAAGTAACGTAGGAAACAAATATTAAGAATTATTAACTATAAAATGTACTACCTGTAATATTACTTCCGCTTTTCTCATTCATATACTAACTGTCATAGTTAAACCGATCAATATAAAACGTTTTACAGATGAACCGGAGTATTACAAACAAACGAGTTAAAATCTATATCGAAAAAAAAAAAGAAAAACTGACAAAATGCCCGCTGAGTGACTGCAGGCCGCCGGTCGGGCAAAGTTAACCTGAGTCTCTCACTTATCCCCGGCGGCCCATTTAACCGTTGGCACACCTATTCAATTGCCTGATACCGGTTCAACTTAGACACATCTCAGCTTCCACACGGACGGTTCACCCAAAGTAGTGAAACGTATGATTGATAACGTGATCAAAGCCATCAGTCACACAGATCCATACTTCAGTCGGATGAATTTCACAACTTCGGAAGATTAATATATCTTTAATATTCCAAGTCAAGTATTTGATTAATTATATGTTAATTTCTATGTTTAAATTTTGAAATTATCTAATTACATGTAGTTAATTTAAAATACTGAAAATGTATGTATTATAAAATAAAAAATACACTGTCAACGTATGAAAATAAAAAAAAATGTAAATACATCAGAATCAAAGAAACGCCTGAAACGCTGTGCTAGAGGTAAACCGTCTTAATTATAAATAGCCATATTTACCCACGTTATAACAAGCTTCCATAGCTCGATCGGTTACATGGATAGAAACGATTTCATTCACTGCAGTCCGAGGTTCGATTCTAGTATCATTTTTTTTTCTTTTTAATGTTAATCATAAACCATCAAAATTATTTATGATGATTTGTTCATTTTCTTTTTGGTTATCTGTTTTCAGCATTTTAGGCTATATACCAGTAAAAGAAATTGTTCTTTGTTTCATATAAAATTCATCTACTTCAGAACAATTTTGTTACAGTTTCTAGAATTTCACTCCGTCGTAGACCTATTTTCCATAAGATATTCATACATTTGCTTCAAGAAAACGAAAAGAAAAAGGGGTGTTGAATAGTATGCAGTGAAATGCAAGTCAACTGAAGTCAGGTACCCTTATATTGCCGCATTTCAGAAAGCGGTCCGCAGAATAAACATCCTACTTCCGTTTTCAAGTACGCAACTCGAAAACATGCGAATATTAGCATGAAAAGTGTCCTATTTTATGTAAAATTCATTCCACGAGTGAAATAATGCTCATTTGGCCCCCGATTTACGCGTAAATGCGAGAAAAATGGAAAAAATAGGATCTATTTATTAGGGACTTCTTTCGACTACACCACGGAAGCACATTTTTGACTTCTTTTGGTGGTGGTAATCCGAAAGGGTCAAAATATATTTTATCACCATAACATATCCAATGTGTTTCAGACCCAAGAGAGTCATCTAAATTTATAATTCCACACTCATTATATAACTTTGTTTTCGGTAGATTATTTCTACTACATACACCCCTAAAGTTTTTAATATCAAGTTGTTTAACCCATTGTTTAAGTTAAAAGTTAGAAATGGGTTTATAATGATTTTTTTTACTATAGAAATTCGTCTATAAGGTCTTCGTTGAGTATCAATCTGTCTTTCTTCTCAAATCCAAGCAATGTATAAAAATTTGATATTTTCAAATCCGAAATAAAATTATCATGAATTGAAATTAGGACTTTAAAACTACTTAAATCAAATTCCAGATTATTGGGTAATGTCTGATTTATCAAATTTAAAATCATTATATTATTAATGTTTCTTTGATATGATTATAAATGTCTGAATAACTATAAGAACCATTTTGAAATATGATATCTTTCCAATCTTTACCATTATTGTAACGAATTATTTTATTGTCGTATTCGTCACTTATATTATGCCAAGAATAAGTTAAGTCATAGTGTTAATACTTTCCAAACCAACAATATTAGTTCTATTTTTATCTAAAATTAAAGGACGACTGAATCTGACTGTAAAAGTATTTTATTATCGTTTTTCACTGCTTCAGAACTTTGGTCCATTTATATTTAAGAAAGCTATTTTTATATAACATTTCATGTTGTTCTGGTAACAATTTGTTCATTTTTAATAGTTCATCAATTATGCTAATACCTTCAATTTTTAGTTCTTCATTATTGTTTCCGGCATCAATTGAACCAAAAATAAGTTTTAGGTTATTAATAAATTCTTCTGGATCCCACACACAAACTTCATAACCATGTCCCCTAATTCCTTTTTATTAAATTTCATAAATATTTTATTGGTAGGTAATCCGATTTTTCTGTTAATTCTTTAAATATTTTCCTAGAAAGTATTGGAAGCTTTTTTATTATTGTTATATCTCTTATAAATCAGATCAAATAGGTCTTCACGTTAATTACTTCTTTTCCAGGTCTTTGATCCATGGCAATCAGTTTGTTTTGACCATAAAGTTTACACAGATCAATCAATTAATTACCATATCTGTCATCTGTAGAAACTTTATTTGCCTTGTTCTCGGTGCTTCCGAGGGATCTACTTTCCAGATTTATTTATATGGATTATGAGATTTTATTGCGATTCCTTTTTCATATGCAGGAGCCATATCAAGAATACCAATCAACCGGTCTTTATACTTTATCAGTTCTTTTGTTCATATTTTAATAGTTTAGCTTCCTCTATTTTTATTTGGATCCTTTGATCTTGATTGGCTGTTTATCGAGCCATTTAGACTTGAGATATCCTTTATAATGTCGTCTATTGTACTTTGAAGTTTCTTTTTACTTATTTTATCAGGATCAGATTTATCTGCAGTAAAAAAGTTAAACATTTCAGACGGTTTGTAATATTCATATACTTCTAAAAATCATTATCGAAACCAAGATCTAAATTAACTTTAGGTATTTTTTCTTCTTTTGGTCTTGCATCCATTTCTTCTTCTGAGTCTTCGGTTGTTTTACCCTCATGATCTTTAAATAATATATTTGCTTGTACCGGTTTTTCGGTCATTCCCATCTTTTCTCTTCCACAATCTTCTAATTCATTTAGCTTCTCTGCAGGTATCCATCTAACAGGTTCATCTCCCCAATCTATTGGTATATATTGTTGTTGTCTTTTACCTTTTTATACTTCTTGCCATTCTTCAGTGATACCTTGTGTTAAATCTTTTGATATACTTTTCGGAATTAACGCTAAATATTCTCCGATTTCAGGCAATGCTTTTAATTGTTTTCCGATCCCAGGCAATGCTTTTCATTGTCTTGATAATTTTTCTTTTTGGCTTTCTATTCATTTTGTAATTGGTTTATAAATTTCACTGTACATTTCTCGGTTGGCAGCTTTTTAATTGTTTTCTCTAATTATTTCATGTCTAAAAGCTCTTACCTTTTGTCCGACTAAGTCTTTTCTTTTTTCATTAAGTTTGATTGCATTTATATATAATAATGTAAGATAATGTAAGATATTGTAAGATAATATAATATATTATATAATGGAAATTCTAGATTATGACACAAAAAGTGATAAATCTAATAACTTAAAGAAGTTTTATCCTTTTATGCAAGATTAAAGTTTTAGAATTTTAATATGTGGATGTTCCGGGTCAGGAAAAAAATACATGAATGCATTTGCTTCGAAAACCTCTTATATAGTGGGAAAGAGTTTATATTTAATACAATGGTAGTTTATTGTACACTTTCTATAGAACCAGGAAGTTATGTCAGATTTTATCTAGTCAATTAATTTATTTCCATTTTTAATATTATGGGAATATTTAATAATATAAATGAAAAAGAAAGTTCAACAGAAAGACAAAAAGTAATAAAACCTCCATTGTTTTTAACATCCGCAGCAGAAATTGCTGCTGAATTATTTAAATGGTTGGAAATGCTAGTCCTGGTTTAATTCAAAATGGTAATAATGTAACAATTAAAAAAAATACATTTTAACTTTCTTATAGATGCAATTAAATTAAGTAAAGGAGAAGTCAAAAATCAAAGAAAATCAAATTCTTTAAATTTATAGGGCAGTTAAGTAAAGGAGGAGTTCAAAAGCAAAGAAAATAAAATTCTCTAAAGTTATAGGGCAGTTTATAACAGAAGAAATGAATCTATTTCCATTAATGATGCTGATCAATTAAAACTAAATGACATAATCTATATAGAAGGTTTAAACGTTAAGAATATTCAATTAACAATTTATGGTTCTATATAACCATAAGTTAACGTATTAATACAATCAGGTTAAATATATCTTTTATCGTCAAAAAATGATAAAGATGTTTTAATAATAACATAACTGAAAAGTGTTTATCAGAACGAATACCTTGGTGTGGTTACTTTTAATTGAATTAAACAGAGTATCTTTATAGTTTCAATGTACTATATCTTTCTAAACAACATGCTTTTTTTATTCCTTTACATTGTTTATTGTTAATTTCGTTTTCTGATGGAAATGGAAACATTTTACTTCTTAATCCAACAAATTCAGTGATTGGAATGCCGACAGCCTCATCTTTGAATTTGCCAATTACTTCTTTATTACTGTCAAAATAAAATTCTGAATCTGGACTGTAATCACTATCATCAAATAAATCTTTACCCTCGAAAAATCTTTATATGCATCTTTGGTTTTTATTTCATAACACAAATTGTCAGTATCTGTAAATAAAAGTTTTGCTGAATTTATATATTTTTTTCTTAATGTAATTATCATGAAAATCATACATTAAATGTTTTGATAAATCCAGAATGCACATTCCAACGTAGCTGGGTTTTTTAATAATAAACTTTCTTTTATTTCATGAATACCAAACATTTTTTATTAAACATTGTTGAAATAACAAATGAATGTTTCGTTTTATCATGTTTATACTTCAGTAAAAGATTTTCATCATGTGTTAATTTGATATTGATTAGTTTGCGTAAAGTCTCCATCGTCATACCGAATATACTGTTCATGAGTTTAAAAAGTTTTTTTTTTTCAAAAGAATTATTTGCGTTAGATTTGTTTCAAGTATTAAAATCAATTTATCCATTTAACCGAGGAGATACTTGAAAAGTTAATATTCTATGTATTTTTGTCTCTTTTAATCCTTATTGTGTACAAAGTTCAACATGTTTATAATGGACAACATAGATTTGTTTTTTTCTCTCAAGTTGGAACTAATTTTTTTACATAACTTTTTCCTATTTCAAACATTTTTTTAAATATTTGTACTATACTCTGAAAGCCATTGATCTTGAATCAATACCTTTTCAGGTGCTAAGGAGTAATCATTTTCAGATATCAAATCTAGATTTACTCCAGTCATCTTTAACATTGCATCCCAAGCTAAACCAGGACTGCCTTGTCAAGTTTATAATATTCCATATATAGTTTCCATAAAATTTAAAACACATCTGTTAAAAGTAAAACGTCGGTTTTTAGATATAAATTATGATATTCTCCTATTGTTTTTATTTTTAATTTATTCCAAACATTTTTAGCATATTCGTGTTCGTTGTCACTGATTGAACTAGAATTTATAGTAGAATAAAACTCTTCCTTAGGAGGTAATTTTGTTTCTTCAAACTTTTCAAACGAATCCATGTAATCATATGGACAATCATCTTCTGTTTTTAATAATCCAATTTTGTCTTTTTTAAAGGCTTGAGAAGAATTAAATTCTGGAATATTTTTAAAGTTATCCAATGATTGTGACATCAATTGAAACAATCTATACATACCAAATCACTTTTCATAAATGCAGTATATGTTTCCATAGTTTTATGAATTAAATTAATTTCTTTTTTTAAATTTTCCAATTTGTTACATAATAAAATGACCGCCATAGCCTCTTAGGTTATGAAAAAAATGACAGAAATTTTATGTGTTAGTCTAAAATGTATTCTATTTATTATTTCATCAAAGGCTTAAGTAAAGTGTGTTTTTTTATTTCGTTTGTATTAATAATAACTAGAGCCTTTGATTGAAAATAAGCTGATTTATATATTGTATCTGTTTCGTCGATTTTTGAAAAAAGTTATCTTTAAAGTAATATCTATTTTTATATATTTTAAGGTTTTAAGTTCAGATTTCAGTGTGTTAAAAGAGTCTTCCTTTGGTTAATATGGTTGATTTTTTGGATCCTGTCAATATTCAACTTTAATTTCAAATTTCTTAATATATAGATTTAAAGGTGTTTCAATTTCTAAAAGCCCTAAATATATTAAATCTAGAAAAAAATATTTAAGTAAAAAAAATAAAGATTAAGAGAGGATTAAATATCTAAATTTATGCTTTCTTCACTTTGTTTTTGATTTTTCACTTTTTACTCATTTGTTTTCCTTCGCAGCACATTTTTATTAACACAGAATTAATATCAAGATCTTGGGATGCTGCGTAAATGCTATTATATATTTTTTCTTCATTAGTAATACAATCAATTACATTTACTTTTTGGGGATTGTTTCGGTAGATATTTGGTCTAAGACAATCACATTGTAGCTGTTCTGAATTATTTTCTTTTATTGGCAATAAACATCCACGACCCCATTCAAATAAATTTATATATTTTTCATAATTTTAATATTCAAGACTAACTATTTTATCAAGTTTTGATTTAATAACGTTTCTTGTTTTTAATACTATTTTTATGTGAATTTTCAGTACTAGATAATTTTGGAATAATCATACTTTCTACTTTCATATCAACCATCTATATGACATAATTGTAGAAAATCTTTAAAAGAAGGCACTTGAATTAATTTTATAAAGTTTTCTTAAAGTTTCTATATCTTTTAAATAATCTTTTGAAGTTATTTTGTCTATATTTTTATCAATTGTTAATATTTTTATATTGTCTTTAGACATTCGCTCTAACCATTCTTCATGAAGCGTATGTAATATTTTAAAATAATCTAAACTAACTTTGTTTTCTTCTGTTCTTTTTTTTTTTTTTTTTTTTTTTTTTTTCTTTTTTTTTTGGGATAATTTATGGTTGGGTCGATTTTAACATAAATAAATCAATCAATTGGATTTTCTCATATTTCTTTTATAATGTGGTCGGTTAGGAAAATATTATATAATGCCCATTCGGGATTATCTATAAGACCGCTGGTGTGGTAGTATTTTGTAAAAACGTTACTATTGGTTAAATACCATCGTTCAAGAATGGAAATACAATTGAACTTTTTAGCAGAAAATTAAATTTTTATATGACTGTTTAAAGTTGCTAGCTGAAAAGGAAACGAATATTTTTTAGAATTTTGGGCTGCAAGATCAAATAGATTATATGAATTATAGTCTTGGTCGGGAACATTCTGCCACTCGTGTTTCTGGGATAATGCTATTATTAGGATTATAGTCTTTAATTATATCTAAAAATGTACTTTTCCCTGATGCAATGTTGCCTTAAATAGATATATATTTTCTCATTTATATAATACACTTATAGAATAGTTTTATGCATTTTTTTTCTTTTTTATTTCTGTATCCGTTAAGTTTAACTTTTTTCATGTACATTTCAAGAGGCATTGAATAGTGTTTTTTTTTCTTTCTGCATCTCTAACAGTATTGTAAAAATATCTGCATTTTGTGATGTTGTAATTTTAGAATAGTTTTCTTGTCTTCAACTTTTAGTTTATTAATAAATATTGTAATTACTGATGGAACAGCGCCTGCAACAGCTACACATACAGGAATAACAGGAACAAGTATTAATGCAGCCGAGCAATCACATCAATATGTTACTTTATATTGCGTCATCATTATTGCTTGTACATTCAGAAAGTGCTATCGAAATTTTACCTCGGTTAAAATGTATATAGAAAGCCAATTCAACTTTGAGATTTATAAAGAGGAGTCTAAGCAACTGTGTCGAAGACTCAGGACTATATTTCCCTTGTTTGGTCTTCCCTTGTATATGAATCAGTTAATTGGGATCCATAATACGTTAGAGATATCACCTAGTTTCAGAAAATCCAGTGACATGCTGCAAGATGCATCATGAAAGATTACAATTTCAGAGAAGATGGTTGATGACATCAAACAAGATTAGTGTAAAAATACTAAACAGCATTAAATGTACTTGTTTAGCAAGGTAAAGACGAATATGTCCTACAATCATTAATTTAAACACACTTATTTCGAAAATAACATTACAAGTACATTTTACAATAACAAGTACAAAAGAATTAAAACGAAAGAAAAGAGTTCTTCTCGATGTATAGCAGCAATAAATCTTATACATATGGCGGTTGATACATGTCTGGCAGGAATGACCAATTCTGCATTTAAAGATGATAAACTATATATGCTTACTTTGATTTAATATAATGCAATAACTTCTTTTTCCTTAAATGAAAAGTTTACAGTACTTGCTGAAATTTGATTTGTCACAAAATTTACTGGAACATAGTATGCAATTAAGTAGAAATATTGCAGACGTGGTTTCACTGAGGCTGTTCATCAGAGGTCAGGAAATGTTCAACACATTTTACGCCCTTCAGAAACGGTTTAAGTGGAACTCCTTTACACATTTTTTGAACTGACTCCGTGATCACTAAGGATCAAAACAAATAACAACACTGAATCCAGCCATATTGTGATGATTAAACACTCATTTCCCGCATAAAGTTTGTTTTAAAGGAAATATTTAAAAAGGAAGATATCCTGTAAAAATCGGCTTTAGCACTGCTTCCTTAAGTAACATATGAATGTTTGCTTTCAATCATAATTGTTGTTCTTTCAGATTTCAGTTAAAGAACGAATGTATGTAATACTAGTGTCATCGATATTAGTTAACTACTTCCAAATTGATTTACGTTGAAATAATATAAATGAAACACACAAAAACAAATACCTACCTAATCTGAATACCCTAAAGTCACAAATACATCTGTCTGCTGACATCTTTCCCTTAAACATTTCAATTCATATGTGAAACTATTAAATCCATTCATTTTTTATTATCTTAACCATGAAAGGAGATTTTAAAACAATGTCAACATAATTATGCATACACTTTAGTGACACCATTTGATACTATCCAAGCACTCAAAATATGGAAAGACATAACCCTTTTTACACAGCTACTTAAAGCGGCACATCGCGTAGTTTTGTTTCAAAGCAAAATATGAAATATCGTAATAATACATTTTTGCTGCTACTGCTGCTACTAAATTTAACTATCTTTCATCATGTATTTATCTTATATTACGTGCAGATTTATTGCTTCCGAAATTCGGGCCGAATTTTAGAATCTCAATTTGAGATAATTATAAAAAAATGCGAATCGCTTTCGTTTTGTAATGCATCAGTTAAGTAAATTGTATGTTTACACTATGAATGGTTACACTTCTCAATGCTCCATAAAAGCAATTTTAATCAAACTGGAGCCTGTTCGGTTTATTGTTAATCAATACTATTTTATGTATGCTTTGAAGCAACATTTTCAAGTGAGAAACAACTAAAATGAAAATTTATTGTTTTGAAGTTCTAGCCCCGTGTTCACAAAATAGTTTTCGGTCTTAGCTGAGCTTGCGTCTGAAATTCTTACATCAATCTCACTAAATCTTCAATACTTAATTTCAACTGAAATTTGCCAATTGAAAATAGTTATAACTTACAATTTAGTTATAAACATGCTATTTAGAAATAGAAGACATATAAAATTTTATTATCAAAATCAACTGAGACTGAAAAGATTTTTTGAACACGGGGCCTAAAACAGTATTTGACAAATATTTGGACTTAATGACGATGTTTGATAATAGGCGAAATCGGTATCAAAATATTTAATTGCATTGTACTGACTTCGCGACAAACTCTTATCAAATTGAAATACAAATATTCATTTGGTTGGAACGTTGAATCAATGATTTTAATATGGCTGACGATGGTAAATGATAAAGAATATTTACCATTACAATTGGACCCTATTTATCATTGTAGCATACATTCTTTTGTACGACGGAGATCCTATATAGGCTGAAAATGATATCGTTCATTAGATTAATTTGAAATATGCTATTTTGCCTGTATTTGCAATTAAATGACTCAGCATCGAGCGCTTAAACCTAGTGAAATTCAATACAAACATATGGTTGATAAGGTAACACGGGCTAAATTAGGGGCCTTTTTATCAAATCCAATTTTGTCGAGGTTATTTACCATGTTCCAGCATACCTGTACCAGATTCGAGCATGTGACCATACATAAATAACAACCTGACCACATTATGGATAAATGATCTTTAAAGTTCAGTTCAGTTAATATAGTATACGTACTTTGGTGATGTGGGCGCTTAATTTTCATAATATTGCAGGCCTGACCTTGCTTAAAATTGCTTTTAAAAGTTACATTGCTCTTTTGTCATTTCCGATAAAAGTGCAAGTATTAATAAAGCTAATATCGCAGCAAGATTTATTTGGGAAAAATAGTATAATATGTCCGTTTCCTGCAATTAGGTTTGCAAAATAAAATAAAAAAAAATATCATGGATCTATTTCTTGAAAGAAAAAATAACTGAGTGACTTAAGTTTTCCTTCAATATAAGAACGGGTACTTATTAAGCCTACTAATGATAAATATTGGTGGCAGCGGCCATTGTCTGCTATCTCATTTGAAAACTTGAATTAAATCGAATACTCTACGATTGTCTCGGTCAGAATTAAAATACCATTTTATTTAATAAAATATATCAAAAAATGTCGCTTGCACCTCATTTATAACGACTATAATGAAATGTTTGAATAAATATTTATTGTATACTTTTATTTTCTACAATAGTAAAATATAAGATCAGAGTTCCGACCTTGTCTTCGAAGGGATTAAGCTGTAGATTTTTTTTGTTTTGAAAATGGATTGTTAGTTTTATGAGGTTTCCCATAATGATTTGTTTAGGATCATTAGAATACAACTGAAGCAAGCCAATGCATTTTTGTCAATTCTGAAATATTGTTTGTAAACAAATATTCATTAGGCGTTTTCGAAACACTTAGCAGTCACGTAAACAGTAAATATTTTTCTTATTTTCATTTACTCATTATACTATATTTGTCTTCTAAAAACGTGGATATGTTGACAAGAATTCATTTCTTTAACAGTTTGAGGAGAATACACAGCAAACAGGTGCAACATCTAATTTGTATATTAGTTGTGAACTAGCACGGCATGAGCTTTTGGATTTAATACAAAATTACATGTATTCTAAATTTCTTGTGAATTTTGAATGCGATTGCATTAAAGCGAATTTAATGTAAGCTAAATTTCAATGTTTACTTTCAATTTACTTTGTGTTTAATTGTTCATTGAATGTATACATTTCCTTTTCATTTACAAACTATGATATTTCTGATTTAATTGTAATTTGAAGAAATTCCTTCTCATGAACTACTGGATGGATTATCATCAAACTTGACTTGTAGCATCATTACAATGTCGTTCTTCAGTTTGTTGCGCTTGGCTCATTCTAGGGGCTACTAGAGTTAAAATAGATATACATTTAAACGAATTCTCATCACGAACCACTTGATGGATCTTCATCACACTTGCTCTATAGATCAGTATAAGTCTTTTTCTAAAATTTCGATAAGGGGCAATTCATCCCTTTTAGCCGCCATTTTGTCTACAGATAGAAACACGAAAACTGAAGTGCAAAACATTTCAATTGTAACATAGCTTTGTCAAAGTCAACTGGATATAACGTATTTGAATAATAATGTTCTAATATAAGACAGCATAAGTTAATTTAATACAATGACATTGAAATGACACTTGAAAAACCACAAGGACTTTAGAAAAACTCATGCATATATAGCAATAGTTTCATTCTTGCATAATATTTTCAAGAAATTGCATTTGCCTTTTATTAATCATTCAATCTGGACTGATATATTGGTTCCTTCTAGGATATTTGAAGCGTGAACTTAACCGCCAACGAAAGTAAAGTTTGTGCTTTATTTGTCCTTATACATAACTCACAGCGCTCATTTTAAAAAGAAATAAATGTTATTACATGTTGACGTCGAGAAAAAAGCTAATGGGCAACGTTTTTATGAAAATATTCCAACATTTTAAAGACGTTTTCCAAAATTTTCCATTGAAATGCTATAAATCGAAATATCAATCACCAATCACTATTTTGGCGCATTGCAGCGTAAAAATCAATTAACCCTTTTTATGATTGGACACTATGGTCAATTTGGTTTCTTTTAAACAATGAAGAGACGAACAAGTGTTTTCTATTCTTATCCAGCGACGGCAACCGATGTCCGAATAAAACTAATCCGAATATGAACTTCATGGAGAGCAGTCACGCTTAGTCTAGCACGAACAAGTTTTCGCATATGCATTACGATTATTTCTTGTGTAAAACTTTACAAATGCATTGAAAGGGCGTTTGCAAGTCCCTAAGTGTATCCTTACTGTCATTTGTAGCTATCAGATCACAAATAATACTAATTTCTTAAAATTTGTTTTGTGTTCAGGTTGTAATACTTTTGAATAAGAACATCAATTTTACTCACCTCTTTGTTATAAAATTACTGAAAAAACCTTTAACGTATAATAATCATTTCTAATTATTAGAAGGAATCATAAACGGCAGGAAAACCTTCACATTTAGAGTGTCTAAAACAAAATGTGGGTCGTTTCACGTTTTGGTGGCCATTTTAACTTTCAAATAAAATCAAAGGCGATTAACAACAGTCAATACGTACGACAGCATACAGCAATGGCTATTGAAGTTTTTACTCAATCGTTTCATGTCTTACCATTATTAGCGTTTGATAGGAGTTTAAACGTTCTCTAAGAAGTGAATGTGCTTTGGAAATTATGTGTTAATTGTTAAGAATATATATCTTAAAATTGGAATATACATAGCCATATTTAAGGAATGAAAATATTTGTGATATTCTAAAAGGATTTAATTGCCGCTAAAATTGAAATATACAATGACGAAGTGAAATAATATAAGTACAGATCCGTGTGCTTCATGTTAACAATTGATTATGCATTTCGGCTGTATTTAATCTAAATACTATTTCAGAACGGAGTTTCCTTTCAAAACAATTTGGAATTAAGTAATGGTGATTGAAAATATTTATTGTATGGTCCGTTGTATTGTTGTTATTGACAATTTTGTATTTAATCCGTATTTAACTTTCAATACACACTGCGAAAAAAGAGTTAATATACGGAGTGTACGGGATCCCGTATATTACCCGTATACGGGAAGAAATACGGGAAAACTAAAATACGGGCGTGTACGGGGCTTGTATATTTAAAAGTCCGTAAACTAAGAAAATACGGATTTCCGTATACAAATGAAATACGGAATTCTTATAAACGATACCCCGTAATTATTGAAATTGGGGAAATTTCCAAAAAGGTTTTATTCTGATATTAAAAAACCCCTTTTTTTCCCTATATGTCTGGGGGTACGGGGCATAAAAATAAATCCTAATTCGAGAAAAACGAGATTTATTTTTCCTGTTTTATTTTCATAAAACAACCCCGTATAATTCCCGTATATTTTTGGATATAGGGGTTTGGGAAATATTTTTGTATATTTCGAAAATACGGGGTTTAAAATTTTCCTGTATTTTCTTCGTATACAACTCCGTTATTTCCCGTATATCCGGAAATAGGGGATTTAAAAAATTTTTGTAAAATTTCGAAAATACGGGAGGGTATTTTCCCTTAATGCTTGGTATACAACTTCGTATTTTTCCCCCGGTATTTTAAATAGGGGAAAATTAAAAAATTTGTATATTTTGAAAATAGGGGACTTATTTTTTTCCCGTTTTATTTTTTGTATAAAACCCGTATATTTCCCGAAAATTTTGGGGGAATGGGGGAAAGGTATAGTTTTTGAAATATATCAAAAATACGGGTTTTTTAAATTTCCAAAAATTTTCTTCGATACAACCCCGGGAAAATTTTTCCCCGGGATTGCCCAAAATACGGGTTTTAAAATAATTTGGGTATTTTTCGAAAATAGGGGCCCGTAATTTCCGTAATCCCTTGGGTATAAAACTCCGTATTTTTCCCGTATATCCGGGAAATCGGGGTTTAAAAAATTTATATATTTCAAAAGAAAATCATATGTGATGAAAATTAAATTTCCCCGGGTCA
Organism: Mercenaria mercenaria; assembly: GCF_021730395.1. Lineage (NCBI taxonomy): Eukaryota > Metazoa > Mollusca > Bivalvia > Venerida > Veneridae > Mercenaria > Mercenaria mercenaria. The sequence continues at coordinate 89,751,414 of NC_069366.1, read as the reverse complement.
TTTAAAGGGTAAAACTTTTTTGCATTTTTTTCGAACTGTACGTGATGTAAAATGAATGCCATTTTTTTAAAAAAAAAATGTTTAATACAAATATGACTAACTAAAAAAAAGAAATTCACGGCCCAAAAACGTAAATTAAAAATAAAACATAAATGAATCCATCTTTTCCCATCTAGCGCTTTCCCCGGGCTTATTTTAACATTTAATCTAAATAGCCGACTAGAAAAAAAAAAGATTGTTTCACTTCATCCCTATTTATTCGAGTGAAAATACACCGTGGGATAAACGCCATTGTAAAAATAAAAATGCAAGCATAAATTAATTTCTTTTTTTTTTTGCACTTTTTCCAACGCTTGTGCAAAAATGAAAATATTTTAAAAAAAAAAAGGAATTAACCCATTATTTTTTGTACTAAAAATATAAAATAAGACGGGTATTGATCTTTCCTTTTTTAAAAATCAATTCTAATATTTTCAACGAAAAAATTCGATATAATGTGTCTCGCCCAAGTTTCGAACAAACGCCTTTCGTTAAATTTTAAAATCCAGTTGGGTCTGCACCGACCGAGTGGGGTCTTTTTTTTTTTTTTTTTTTTGTTGGGATTACCTTGCGCTACACACTTATGGGTTCCTTTATCGATTTTCCCCTGTTTTCTTGGGGGGGAGGAATACCCCGGGTGCCCTAACGTGCATTTTTTAAATCACGAGCGAGCACCTGCAAAAATGTTTCCCTCACATGGAGAATTTAAAACACCTAAATGGGGGTTTTAACCCGCTCGGGGGTTTGGGCAACGGGTTTTGAAGTCTCGATGTGGTAATTCACACGTGCGGGGGTGATAACTATCCCTTTGCGCAAGTGAAAGCACTTATACTACCATGGGGCCCATGTGAAAATTTAACCGTCGCATGTTTTTAGCTGAGAAAATAAAAAGCGTGAAAGATCGGGCTTTTTTTAAAAATGGAGGGTTTTTCCCAAAAGGAATGTTTTTTAAATAGTTAGCTGTAATTTACAAAGTAATTTTTTTTTTTGTTTTTGAAAAAACTAAATATCTCGATTATTTTTTTTGGTTTTTTTCACGTTCGCACGTGTAAGCAAACAACTGCGAACGTGACAGCAAATCACATGGAACGGTTAGTAAGATATTTTATTACGTCGCACTTGTTAATCAACACTTCGCCCCGGTGGTATCAAAAAATGTGCGAATGTGGTGCCAAAAACGTGTGCACGTGTAAAAAAAATGTTTCCTATGCCCCCTCAAAATACCCCTGTGGCAGACGATTTTTTTTCCTCTTGGATGGGGGCCCTTTTAAAGTATTGACCTACCACAGGGTGAATATTTTCTATTTTTCCGAAATTTTCATTTTCAATGCCCAAAACAAAAATTTCGAAAAAAAATTTAATTACATAAATTATTCTTTTTTGAATTATACTTCGCATGTGCGGGAAAAGCCCTGAGGGGCCCAAAGCTTTTTAGCTCCCAAATTCGGGGTAGGGGTTCGATTTTTGGGCCCCGTATTTTTTCCCCCTAAATTTTTTTTTGCAAACTTCCACTTTTTTGTAAAAAACGCACCGTGTTTAATTTAGGTCCATTTTTTAAAAAGTTATCATATTCACCCTTTTGTAAAAAAAGTCGATTTTTTTTAAAAATATTCTAGGCAAAAAGACACATTACCTGTTTTCAAGCGTACAAAGAAAAAAAATATTTTGGGGAAAAAAAAATAAAATTTATAACGATAAACAGGAAAGCGATAACATCACATTCAAAAAAAAAAAAAAAAAAAAAAAAAAATTAAAAATAACCCCGGGGTAACTTTTGATTAACTGTAAAAGATACAAATTTTTGTTTAAAAATTTAAACAAAAACCTCGAAATTATTGGCAAGTTTAAATTTGAGTCCCTTTTTCTTTAAAATTTAAAATGATATACCCCTTTACACTAAATTTCCCCAACTCCACAAAAATAAACTGAAACATATAATTTCTGCCAAACATTTTTTACTGCAAAAAGATAATAATTGTATGCTTTAAACTAAATCAGAAGATAAATAGCACCTTTTAGCGAAAATTAAGTGGGTTTTTTTAAATGCTAGATTTTAAAGTATCCACTCTGTCGGGAACACGCTTCGGGGCTTTTCATATCTCAGGCGAAAACATCTGGCTCAAGTGCCCCGCACGCGAAAATTTCTGTATATTCCCTATTACAGAAAAAAGGGAAAGTCACAGTAAGTACTTATTTGTTTTAAATTTTTTTTAAATTTTTAATAAACGTTTTTTTTTTTGTGAAAAACCCCAACCCATGAATTATATTTAAATTAATGGGAAACCAGGGTTTTGCTTTTTTTTGCTTTAACAGTTTTAAAACGCCCCAAAAAGGTCAGTTAATTTTTTGTAATCAAATTAAAAAGAATTGGGAATAGCCGTTAAATATTTTCCTTTTTTTAAATTAAATTATTCATTCATTCGATTGATCTTTTTTTTCAAAAACCATCATTTAACTATTTTTTTTTTTTTTCCCCATTCATTCTTTCACCCAAATATCAAAAGGATGTTTCACCAAAGTTGATTTTTGCATATGTTTGAAATAAAAAAATAAAAATCTTTTGGCAAAAATCATTTGATAAATATCTTTGGGGGTTAAATGAGTTTAAAATTTAAGGGGCAAAACTTTTTCCCTGTAAAAATTTTTTATTTGTAAAACTGGGGAGAGCCCGTATTTATTGAAACTGCCCCCTTTGGGTTTTTTTAAAAATTTTAAAAAAAGCTTACTGATTTCATTCACATCGATTCCAAAAAAAAAAAAGGAAAAAAAGGGGGGGTGGTAAACCATTTTAAGAATTCGATCTATTTCCTTTGGGCGTTTTCCCCTCCCCCGGTAAAAAAAAGGATCCCTTTTGGTTTTTTCTGAAATTTGGGCCGGGATCTTAAACTTTTTCGATATTCACCCCGTATTAAACTCTATTAACAGGTCCTTACGAAACTTTTATTTTAATTCTAAGGCTGGGAAATATTTTGGTACTGATCTCCGTCTGCCCATAAGATTTATACATAAAGGGAAAAATTTCGGAAAGCAAAATTCCCCGAGGAAAAAAAAAAGCCCATAAAAAAGGGACAAAGAAGGAAAGTGATATGTTATTAAAATCAAAAGCATAAAAAAAAAAAAAAAAGTACCTTCCTTGTATAAGGGGGTTTAACATATTTTAGACCCCTTGAAAAAAACCGGGACCGGATATTCTTTCCCCGGGAAATATTGTAATACAACAATGAAATTTAAAGTGTGATTAAAAAATTGCAAAATTTAAAGTATTTTATTTTTTATTCCCCGATCAATTTTTGGGTTAAAATAAATTTCAGAAAAAAAGGCAATTTTTTAAGGGAATCCCAAAAAAAAAAGGCACGGGCCCCTCCAGATCGTCCGCCCAAAAACAGAAAAAATTTTATTATTGGGGCCGTGCCATGAAAAAACCCAAATTTAAAGTTTTGGGTTTTCGACCAGCAGGGATTGAGCCCCAACCTGCGCATCCGCGCAGCTGCTCAAAAAACCTTTCTGTTCGTTTAAAATTTTTTTTTCAATTTCCCAATAGGCTTTGGGAAAACAAAAGCATGGATTCCCGACCAACTGCAAAGGGTGGGGCAGACTGGTCTCGATCCATGCTGGTTGCAAATCACTTGTTTTTTTTTTTCTTATGGGACGGCATTATATTTTTTTAGATATATGGAAAATTTAAAGGTGTAATGCACGTATACTGACAAATATAATGTTTTCGGAAAAAACATGAGAATTTGATTTTTTTAACTATTTTTACAATAGAAATTGTATTTTAAAGCGCCTTAAAAACAAACCCCCCCATTGCGTTTTTTGGTAACGACAGCAGAAAACTTTTTTTATGCCGCTGCGGTCAGGGTTTTGTTTTCCCCGGGGCCCCCAATTTTTTTTTTTTACTTTTGACATTTTTTTAAAAGTTCATAGAAAAAAAATTCCTATTTTTAATTTCATAATAATTTTTAAAAATGTCCCAAATTCAACTTAAAAGGGACAATTTAAAGAACTGATAATTTTTGCTTTTTTTAATCGAACCTCCTTTCAAAAAAATTTTTTTTCTCCGTAGAAAGTCATTTGTAAATTTTATCATCAAGTAAAACTGGCATTTTTGAAATTGATTAAGGAAAATTAAGGGCCCGGGTTTTCCTAGGCTATAAATTTCGAAAAAAAAAAAAAAAACAAACTTGAGAACCCAAAAAACATCCCCGCGGAAAGGGCTACCCTTTGGGATGTCCCACCGTTTTTTTTTGTTACTTCCCAGCCAGGCCTGTTCCGGCACGAATAACATGCGCTCGGCCCAAAAACCCTTTATTCTGAAAAAAAATGGGCATTTTTTTTAGAATAAAAATCGAGTATGTCTGTAAAATTTGTCTTTAAAAATTCCAAAACAAAAATTACCATTTCTTTCATTTTTCCACAGATTGACATTTTACACTGTTACATAAAATTTTTATCGAAAATTCGGGAAATCTTTTCCTGATATGAAATAATGGGAAAATTTTATTGATCCCTGATAAATTTTTTATTATTTTTAGTTAGGTTAATCTATAGATTTGGATAATTTTAAAACCAGATTTACATGAGTTTTTTTTATTTTTAAAACTTTAATAAGGATTGCTGAATTTTAAAAAACCCAGATGCAATTTTAAATTTTTTTGAACATGAAGAGATGAGCCCTTTTTTTTAGGAAAATTTTTCTTGTCTAAGAATATTATACTGAAACCCCCCCAGATTGGAAAACTGGAACCCCTTCAATTGTTTTTTAAACCCCCTTAAAACGTTTTGAAGGGAAATAAAATCGTTTTAAAATTTTTCATTTACAAAATTTTAAAGATGTTTGAAAAAATTAAATTTAAAAAAAACTTAAAAACACGACGCTAGGGAAATTTTCCCCCCAACGTTCGTCAAAATCCCGGGGAAAAAAAAGGTAGACCTCTGGGATGCGAGAAAAGCTGTTATGTCACCCCTGATAATTTTAAACCAAAATGTCCAAAAAAAATTTTTTGTTCATTTTTAAAAAATTCCCAACCGGAGGAAATTTCGTAAAGGCGGACAGGTTAAGGAAAACCCCCCTTTGCATATTTACTTTTAAAGCCGCGTTTTGGTTTTAAAATTTTCCCTACGTGGCTGTATTTTGGAAAAAATTTGGGAGGAAAAAAAATGGGGGAATGGGTTTTTTGATCCCAAAAAAACCGCACTTTATCATATTTTTATGCTTTGAAGTTTTGTGACGGTAAAATCTCCTTGAAAAAAGTCTATGTTTTTACTGTATGTCAAATTTAAAGGAAAAAATCCAACAAAAAGAGGGGAGGTTGGGGGCCCCAACGGGGGACGGCACTATGAACACCCTGCTTTTATATTTAAATATAATTTGGGGGAAAAGATTTTTTTTGTAATATAACCATAAAATCAAATAAAACACTGTGATAACTTGTATTAAATATCAACAGGCACATTTTAAAGGTTTTTTTTTATAAAAAAAAATTAAAAAATTTTTTTGGGGGGGGGGGGGGGGGGGGGGGGGGGGGGGGGGGGGGGGGGGGGGGGGGGGGGGGGGGGGGGGCGAAATGAGTTGGTGCTTCGCACTTTAAAATTTTGTCCTCCCTGCCCAACCCTTTCATTTTATTCACAAATTTTTTACATCCCTTTTAAAAGATATAATTATCATTTTTTAAAGAACTGCAAGATCCGTTTTTTTATAAAAATTTTTTCGTGCATTTTTTTTAAATTTCCAGGGTTTACCCAAGAGTTTTTCTGGAATCAGAAAACGGGGCGACTATTTATTTTTACGATAGAGAAATATCTTTTGTGGAAGTTTCCCACTAGTTTGATTTAATTTGATGCGCAGACCCCCCGGATGAGCCCCTTCGTTTTTCAATGACATTCGTAACCCAAAAATTAAAAACCCAAAACTTTCTGAGACCCGGAAAAAATATTTTTCCCTTTGGTTTTATCATTTGGGAACCTGCTACCATTCCCTGTTCCCGCACGAACCCAAAATGCGTCTTTTTAAAGCGCTTTGTTTTTAATACATCTTTTAGACATTAGGGGGGGGTACTTCCTTCTAGAAACGGCAAACGAAAATCCCATAGCGGTAATCAAAATTCCTGGGAAAAAACGAAAAAATATACAACGTAGTAAAAGAAATTATACTCAAATGATTTGTTTAGTCAACGGCGCAGAATTAAAGTGGAAATTTCCCATTTTTTAATTAAAAAATGAAAAAAATAATATTAAAAATCTTTTAGTTTTTGATTACATAAATTTTAAAAAACTGCTTATTTCATTTAAAAAGAAATGAAAATGATTCATAATCGTTTGAAAAAATGATTTGAAAAAAGATTTTAAATTGAATAAAATTTAGTTTAAACGACTGTCTCCCTTTTAAAAACAATATGAATTGTTTCCCAACCCCGGGCTTTGTTTTCTTTTTTCTAAAAATACCGTATTCTGCTGTAGGTTTTCACTGACATTCATTTTTGGCATCTTTCAGGGTGTTTCCCCTTCACAAAATCATTTTACATAAAAAAAAAAATACGGGGTTTGTTACTACACTAGTTGGGTTGGGAAAAATCTGGTAAAAGTATCTTTTTTGAAATACTGGGCTTGAATTCCACGAAAGAAAACCAATTTCAGTTTTAAATTTTGCACAAAAATGGGAAACGTATACCTGCAAAATCCCTTTCCTAACGGGGGAAAAACCCTTTTCCCTATATCAAAAAAACCGTTCGTATATCCCCCTATATCAAATGCCAAAAACTTTTCCCTTAAAGACAAAATTTCGGGATCCGTAATTTTCAAAAATCATGCTAAACGGGCCCAGTTTCCCTGCCCGTATAGTAAAAATAACCCGTTTTGTAATTCCCCCCGGATTGACCCAATAACGGGGTCCGTATATTCGTATACCATTTTTTTACGGGGCTATCCGTACCCTTTTATCAAAAAAACGTTTGTATATGCCCCCTATATGACAAAAGAAAGGGGTTTCCGTATACTTAGTATATCTGGCGTATACGGAAAAAATCCGAAGCCCTATATTAAAAATACAAGTCCTTATATGCCCCGTATATTAGATGCAATCACAGTCCGTTATGACAAAAATACGGATCCGTATACTACGTATATTCGGAATATACAGGATCGTATACGTGTTCCGTTATTCTAAAATACGGAAAGTATACGGAAAAAAATCTCAAGACCCTTCGATACATGAAAATGAAACTTATGTTAAAGCAGACACGAATAAAACCATTTTATAGGGTTTTTTTTAAAGTTCGTATATTGCATATATAGGGGAAATATACATTTATGTATATTCGGCGTATACGGGATCCCGTATATGCATGACAAACATACGGACTTCCCGTATACTAGATGTTCCGAATACGGGATCGTATATTAGGTCCGTATATTTGTAATATACATCCCGTATAGTCCCGTATTTTCGAAATATACGGGACCGTACACTCCCGTATATTGACCCTTTTTCGCAGTGACAATTAGGGATATTCATTGATATGATGACGGAGTAAAATATTAGTGGTATTCAGATTAATTTTGATGCTCAATGTAATTTCATGTAGATATATTAAAGAGTATCTATTTTTCTCATGTACTTGTGATATTCACCTCGGGTTAAACGTTCGATTCATTTTAGATTATATTACATAAACACTACATTCCTGAGAGGTTGATATGAGAAATGTTTATCGGGAGATATATGAATATCGATCAAGGTATCAGCCAAATTCTCTTTACATATTTCGAGGAATGAACATTTTTCGTCGTCTCGGTTGGTATTCATGTATCTCGTGTTTAACATTATTCTTATCACCCTTCCAGGAATGCAATATTTATTTTATCATACCTAAAATACATATAGGTTAAAATAGTTACTGAAATAAAACATAATGATTTAAATTATTTATTTAATGCTTAAAGTAATTACTAACAAAATAAAAAAGACAGCATAAAGGAATCTTTACTTGTTAGCACTTAAAAATTGCGGCTCCTTCCTTGCGTTTTGATAGAGTTAGTCAAGACATTTATATATCGCTGACTCCTATATTCGTTTGCTTCAAGTTAAGAAAAAACAGCAAAAACATTAGAAAAAACAAATTTCTAAACGAACATATAAGGGCGAGCATTTTTTTCTTAGTCAGATCATTTCCAATCTGATGGCAATAGTTTCGATTCAATATCTGATAGAAAGTTATTTTCTAAACATATGGCAGGTAAAATAAATCATTAATAAAGTAATAGGCCTGATTCACAAGTGATGGGTCGACAATCGGCGACAATCAGATAATCGTCGGTGTGGCATTCATGATCGCGATCGCCGACTTTACTTTTCCCTGACCAATAAATTACTTGGCACCCTAAATGAATAATTTAGTTGTTTCTGACCTTTTTTCTTTCTAGTATTTACGGTTCTTTGGGGGCAATTACGCCATTGGAAAATACTATTTTGCATAAAATGGCTTACTCCAACGTCTCGAAGAACCTCGAGGTCATCTAATTTCATCCAGATTTTGGAAATGACACTTGTTCTCCTGTTGTAGAGGTATGACTGAATCCACCTCAGAATCTGACCCCCTACTCCACCCCTGATCATTTGTCGAGGAGTCTAGCAAACCAAACTTTTTGCCTAACGTTCGCTGTTTACCAAACCATGCTGTTAGCACGACTTTCTCCGCTCGTAAGGCATCCTTTATCTCTTGCGACTGGTAAGTTTTCTGGTCTTTAGCGGCGTTGTATGAAGCCAGCGTGTTGTGTTGCGAGTAGGTTGTTAGTCTCCATGTTCCATTTCAGACGTGCGTTCATTATCCTCTTCATTGCCTTTCCAACACATCTTGTTAAACTGATTGGACAATAGTTTGCAACCTTCCTTGGATCCTTTCCTTTCTTATGGATGGAGATCGTGACTTCCTCTTTCCATATTTGTGGATGTAGTCCTTTTGTCCTGTTGCACTTTGAAATTTCCAGGAGTTTGCAAATTGCTCAAGTGCCTTAGAGAATCAGTATTTCATTTGTGACTTAATCTGGTCCAAGGGACTTCTTTGTCTCAAAATGCCTGATAGCTTTCTATAGTTTGTGTAGATTAAGAATGTTTCATGCATTCTGGTGTCTTTTGAGGATTTTGTTCTTTTTTTTTTTTCTGTCTTCGGGCTTCCATTTGCCGTTCCCTGTTGATAGGGGTGTTGAATATAAATTTGTAAGGAAGGTACAGCATAACCTAACTAATGATTTCTTATGCATGTATTGTTATCTTATAAATTTTTCTTAAAAGTTTGTTCGGTTTTCGGGTAGAGAGGTTCGGATTACAAAGGTGTTCTTACAATATAGAACGAATTAGAAAAATGTGACCAAAAATGAGTTTGTACTTTAAAAGTTTTCGGATTAGTGAAGGTCGGATAAGGGTTGTTCCACTGTATAAATAATGATAACATCATTTGTTGATATATTAGTCAATAAATTACTAAAACATCTTGTCTCTTTTGTACATGTGAATCTTCTGAAAGTCTACTCAGAATGAACTGATACTTTTATCTTGAAAGCAGTTTCTTGTAAGTCTCATTGCGTTGATTAAAGTTTTATTATGGCACTATGAACGGGGAGAAATTATATGATACATCTATTTGTACCATAGTTTATTGGTTCTGATTTCCACTGCACTTATAAGAAAATCATTTCCCGCAATAAGGTCTTTTACAACATGCAATTCCAACTGAGACCATGTTTTTTTTTAGTCATGGAGTTGAGCGGCATCTTAATACAGCTAAGTTATATTTCACAGTACAAGAAAGAAATATTTAAGTAATGTAACTTAAGCAGAATTTCAATTAAAACATTTAACTTTTTCAATTTTTGCAATTAATTATATGCCTATTTTTCATATAAATGCACGGCCCTTCGTGTGATAATTGATTCTGTCTCTTTTTGTTTTCTTGTTTTTTTCCTTTTTTTTTGGTTTTATTGAATATTGGACTATTGAATGGTATCCTGGTTATTCTTCGAGCGTAAAGTAGATGGGCTTACATAAGATGTTCTTGTTGCGTGAACATTTATTCGTGCATTTCAGCTGTTTGGAATTTATAAGCAGTACCTAGTACTTTTTCCAGGCTTATTTAATTTAACAAATAAGCCTTTCCCATTAACCACCATAACAAGTTCATGTTTAGTAATGAATGTAATGAGTGTTTCTTGAATTTTGATGGGTTCAAACACACGTCTTAAGAATCTAATGTTGATGGTGATATGTAGTCCGAGTGTAGTTGTTTCTGAGTAATAATATGATAAAAGGTTTCTTGTGATGCATTCTGAGTGTTTTGCGGTATGCTATTTTACCGTTTTATTTGTTGCATTTTGTATTCAATATCGGTGTGTCTTTACTGTATAAAATATATATTGCAATAGGATGCTGCATTTTTAAAGCTTTTCTAGTGTTTTTATTGTAAGACTTTCGTCAGTTATGCCAAAAAGTGTAAACAAACACGAAACACGGTAGTGCACATGTCATGCATGCGCAATATATGCAATCTTGGTCTAAATGTCATGCGAATTTTCGGTCGTGAGTCGGACAAAAAGAAACCAGTTAGCTGCAGTACCTATTAAAAAGCTGATATGTGAAACTTCATGTAAATAAATGCATACAAAACAAAATAGTAATGATATATAAAATGACCGCTTCGACATTTTGCTGTGTGTAAATTCTCTAGCGGAAGTAACAGCGTGCGTTTAAAACTAACGGACTGACTTTTCAGAATTTCATATATTGTCTTATTTATATACATTGAAAGGTTACATAACATGTTCTTAGAAAAGTGATTATGGGCGAATATATTACAACATTGTTGGCAATATAAACAATTTGTAATTCTACTGTGAGTCCAGTGTTTTTCTTTTTGTTTCGATTATCTTACGTCTAGACTTTCTCGCAATGTTATATTAAAATCTGTAAAGGACCTCGGACATTTTCCTATTCAGATTACCTATCCGATTAAGGAAAAAGTGACATAGGGGTAAACATCTGAAACTGCATACTTACGATAGCTGAAGACCATTTCTAGATAAATGCGACTTCATTTTACAAGTTTATGAACAAAAAATAGACATTTCTCATGCTCTTTTCTGTTAAAATATTAACATAAATTATTTTTACGTTTTAAACATCTTTCCCCCAGTGACGCAACAAAATAGTTCACATGCTTTGTAAATAATTATTATATACGTATGCTGCAAAAAATGGTACTTGGTCACAGGGGGGAAAGAGTTTAAAATTAAAAAAAAATCTACGTTATATGTGTCTACAACGTAAACATGACAAAGAAATACAGAATAACTTCTATGGGAATAGTGCCACTTTGGTGCATTTTTTTACCTTTTGTAGGACACATTTGAAGCGAACCTAGAATGCATTTTAAGAGCAACATTTGCTTTTATTCGATCCAGCATCCTATACCCTAGCAGAACTACACGAGACACCATCTCATTAACTAACCCAATTACTCCAGAACTTACACTGACACCCACAGAACTAATACTGACTCGCCCAGAACTAACACTGACACCCCCGAATTAACATCAATTCCCTCACACGTCTGAAACTTATTTTGAAGCCAACCGAAATACTAGTAATTACCTCAAAGAACTAACACAGACACACCAAGAATATCTATATAAATGTTGATACTATCTCATAAAGTTCTGTTCCACTGATATAAAATGCTAAAAGTAAGGCATCCCTGAACCCACAGTGGAATAGGCAGTCTCCTGCACTCCTCCGTTTCAGCTGAAAAAGGCCAACTACGCCAATGCATGGCCATCTACACCACTGCATGTATTCAATAATAATTCTCCGCATAATGCCCGGTCAGTATTGTACATGTGTATAAATACAGTATAGCAATAGATGTACAGAAGACAAACAATTGGCCATGATCAGTTGCATCAGTTATCATGGGAACTCGGGTGAAAATAACAGTACAGTTAGGGACCAAACGTTTTGTTTTACTTCTATCTTTTCCGTTTCGTTTATTTTCAAAAATGTCAATAAAACTGAAAATCTTCATGGTATAAGTATTTATTGTGTAAAAATATTTCATAGTAGACATACCCTAAATGCCAATGCTTATTTTAACTAAAAATACACATTTTAAATTTTTCAAAAATATTACCCTTAGTTACAAACTGTTCGAATTTCAAGAAAACGAATATGAAATAAAACTATTTTTGTGACAGTCTGATAGGAATATAATTATTTATCAGTATCTGAAGCTATTATATAAAACTATCAGCTACTGAAGTCAAGAAATAGCATTGAACTTGGGGCAAAATCCCTAGCATAATGTCCGATGTCCTTGGATAGTTGGTTTATCTTATATTTTGAATAAACGTATACTAATAAATAATAAAAATACTACATGTTTTAAAATTGTTCGGGGGGAATTCAAAGTGGTCGTTAAAGACAAATGGTCGTTGAGGACACGTGGTCGCATCCACAATATTGACTGTATAATAAACAATTTCCTTTTACACCAGATCTTTCTTTATTCCCAACGTATTGAAAATCAAATAATATCTAAAGGCATACCAATATTTAGAATAGCACGTTCTCATCAAATATCTAAATTATATTTTTACTTGATTTATTACATTCTTGATTGATTAGAACATAAAATCCAAAATGAAGTACACCAATGATTATAATCATTAACCATATCTATGTATGTCTCAAAAATTGACCGAGGTCAATATCACTTATGATAATACTGTTTCGCATTATCGGTGTATATTCTAGATACTACTAGGAATTCATTAAGATTTGAATACATATTAACGGTTTAAATATTATTATATTCCACCGTATACACCGATCTTTTTTTAAAATTTTTTATTTATTTATTTATTTCTATACGCTCGAAGGGACGTATTATGTCTCGGTGTCCGTCCGTCTGTCCGTCCGTTAGCAATTTCGTGTCCGCTCTCTAACTCTTGAACCCCTTGAAGGATTTCAAAGAAACTTGACACAAATGTACACTACACCATAACGACGTGCAGAGTCATGTTTTAGATGTGTCATTTCAAGGTCACACTAGGGGTTATTAAAGGTGATATGAGTGGGTTTCGTGTCCGCTCTGTAACTCTTGAACTGCTTGAAGGATTCCAAAGAAACTTGGCACAAATATTCACCACACTGAGTCAACGTGCAGAACGCTTGTTTCGGATGACAAGCTTCAAGGTCAAGGTCACACTTAGGAGTGAAAGGTCATATGAGTGTGTTTCGTGTCCGCTCTGTAACTCTTGAACTGCTTGAATGATATTAAAGAAATTTTGCACAAATGTTCACCACACTAAGGCGACGTGGAGAGCGCGTGTTTGGGATGACTCGCTTCTAGGTCAATGGCAAACTTAGGGGTCAAAGGTCATATATGACATTGCTTTGTATATATTGCTCTGCATTGCAGTGCTCTATTACTTCCCCTTTCTGTTACTATAAATAGCTTATTTTGAAACTTTTTTATTATTGGCCGTAGGGAAAAACCGAGACCAATTTTCTGTGGTACAACATGGATGTAATATCCCAGTTATATGTGTCTTTTGACAAAACGTTACCTGGTAAGATTTTTCTGTGGACTTAGATTTTTTTTTTAATTTCTTTTTTATTGTTCTTCTCCTTTGGGCTTCAACAGTCAAGTTCTTTGAACTTTGTACCCATCCTCTGATGTAACACTTGTTTTAAATTTTTCCAATTTGGATGTTAACTGATAATTACAATAACACGTTCTCACGAGTAATTATATTACATTACTACATGTATTTCGAATCTGGTTTGCAAATTTAATTCGATCTGAACATCAGCAAACAATAATTTGTATGTATCAAAGTTCAAAGTTCCATTGAAAATTAATTGTATATCAGATCTAAATGTTTTATTCAAACACATGGACAGAACTACCGTAGTTTATGTCAACAGAAAAGTAACAAGTTTGACTGTATTTACAGTCCTATTCATAAGGTCTAAAACAGTTAATTCTATATACGTGTATAGATACTACATATATTTGATTATGAATGTAGCTAGTTCTTCATAAATTTACAATATAATTTAAGTATTACTGAGGATTTTATACATCTTAAGTGATTTCTAACGATAAAAATATTTCAATGAACGATAGATATGTGGTATATTCATTCTGAATACCACAAATATTATATGTCGTCATCGTTTTTTTTAGAATTGTATTAGAAGTTGAATTCGATTTGAGCATATATTAATAATTACAATAAACTTCACTCACCAATCATCATATTTCATCATCAAAAGAACATTCTAAATTGAATTGAAAATCAAATCTGCTCATAAATTATTGCCTTGATACGTACTGAAAAATGCTAATTCATCATCACTACATCTATGCATATTCAAAATTATTGTAGATAGATTTAATCCTATTTGATATTGAAAAACGGTTATGTTTCTTTAATGTATCTTTCTTTAAAAGTGTATTGGAAAGCGATTTGAATATATTTTCTTACATAATAATACATAATTTCCAAAACACAATCACTTCTTAACAAATGCTTGAGCTCTGTTTAAACACAAATGAAAGAAAAACAAGACCAAAATGCTTAAAAGTTGTTCAACAGTCATCGGTGTAAGCTGCCGTTTGGATTGTTGTTCGCCACGTTTAAAGTGAGCACGACTTTTTACTAATACCTAGTAAAACAATATATACAGAGATCCAACGTACATGAATGCAGATCCTAAATGTGAAAGCAAAAGCAACGAATGCATATGCAAATAGACCTTTCGCCGTAATATGACCTACATGCATTTATATGCTGTAAAAACTATCTCATACAATAATCTGACAGTGAAAATACATACGAAGAAACGAATAGATAATGGAGTATAATTGTGAACAACCCAGAAACTCTCAGGGTTAAAATCGACTTATCAGACGGCACTAAAATTAAAGCGCTAGCTCCATCATATTTTAGCTACAGAAAAGTGTACAATTTTAAATTAGACTCGCAATATGCGGAACTGAAATAAACGGAGCCTCAAAAATGAATATGTTAGTACAACAGGCTCCGGATTTAGTTTGCAAATCCGGAATTTTCGCAAACTCAGCTACCTTTTCCCCTCGAGTTTTTGATTAATTTATTAATTCATACAATACTTCGGACCGACTAGAGCAATTATTGGTCATTTATCTGTAAAAATCTCAAAAAACGAGCACATGAGAGATGATCAAAGTTGGGTCTCCCATGGGTTTTTTTTTCCTCCAGTTGGGTTTTAAGTTCTCCCGCTGGAGGTCCAAGGGTTTTTTTCTCCATTTTTTGGTCGATTATGGGGAAAAACCCCCGGGGGAAAAAAAAGTTTTTTTTTTTTTAATCGAAAATTTTTTTAAAATAAATGTTTTTTTGGGAAAATAAAGAATTTTTTTAAAAATTTTTCCCACAATAGCATTTTTTTTTTTAAAAAAACCCCATAATTCAGTGGGGGAGAAAAGCCCCCCGGGAGTATTGGAAAAAATTTTCAAAACATTTTTTAGGTCTTTTTTTGTTTTTTTTAAACAAATTTTCCCTCCAAAATTTTTTTATTTAAATTTTTTATGATATTTATGTAATAAAAGGCAAAAAAAAAAAAACACAAAACCCCACGGGAGAAAAACTCCTACTTTGTTAAAGGGGAATCATTTCCGGGAGGGGAAATTTAATCTAAAAAAAAAACGCATAAAAGGGTTAAAACGCTCGGGTTCCTTTTCAACTAGGAAGATTTTTTAAATTATAAAGCTTTTTGAGATGCATTTTAAGGAAAATGAAAAAACCCCCCCGGGAGGTATTCCCCATTTTGAAAACAGGAGCACACACCCAGGGGAGATCCCTCCCTTAAATCCAAAGGGGAAAACCTTCAAAAATTTGCAGCGTAAAAACCATTTTTTTTTTTTTTTTACAAGCTATTGACCAATCACACCATCCCACAAAACGCCCTTGGGGCTTTTATTTTTAAAAATTTCGAGAATTATTTTACAGTCATCAGAACTAACAATTTTTCAGGCGGGCCCACACTTGAATCCCATGCATGCTTTTAAATTGTCTTTGGGCATTTTCATTATTTTGTTACTGTAGGTTCTTGTGGGCAGTTTGGCCTTAAAGGGTCTTGATTTTATCAATAAAATTTAAAAACTTAATAGATGCATTGTGTCCCTTATAACTTATTTATTGTAGTAGAGTGAAAGAGTTCAAAGGATTTTGAACACATGAAAATTTAAACTTTTGGGGATAGCCCTGAAAAAATTTTATGTTGATTTTTAAAGGGGATTGGGGCCCCACTACACTCTTTTGTCGATTTTTACATTCCAAAAAAATCAACATGTTTGTTAAAAGGCAGTGGCAAAACGAAAAGGGTACCGAAAATCCTAGCCTCGGGTTCTAGAATTAGGGAAGTTCCGTTTTCCTAGACATCCCAAATGAGGATGGGCTGGGAAATTTAGGGAATATTTAAGAGGCTTTCAAAATAGTTAGGAAATGCATAACTGACTTTGTAAAATTATTTAATTTCCCCTATTTTCGGGCTAAGATCCGCTGTTTTGGGTTGGGTAAAATCTTAATGGTGGCGGGGGAAAATATATAAAATTTAACTATTTTTTCTTAATCCCTGAAATTTTTTGGTCAAAAATAAACCACAAATGGTCTTTAATAAAAACCCAAAAAAGGGGTTATAAATAAAAAATTAAATATAAAAATTTTTTTTTTAAAACCTAACCTTACCCTCATTTTCCCAAAAATTTTTTTTCCCGGGGGCCCCATTAATATAGCTTTAAAATTTTATACTAACCCAAAATCGGAAGAAAACAGGGAATAAAAAGGCGGGCCCTAAAAAATCGTTATTTTAATAAAGTGAAGTAAGAATTTTTAAAAAAAACATTTATGCATGTCCTAACTTTTTTTTTTGATGTCTTTTTAAATACTTCCGTAATCCTAGCCAAATCCTCTTTGGGGTTTTGGCCCTGGGAATAGGGGGGAACTTCCTAATCCTAGAACCGAGGTTTAGGTTTGGGTTCCGAAAACGTACCCACCCTTGTTAAAATTAATAGATCAGATAAGGCTTATTTAAACAGGACGTTTTAAAAATATTTTTGTGTTTTAGCTGTCTGGTAATGGCGGTTAAAGGGCCAAAGGGTATTGTAGGTTTCCAGTAATCGGCCTGTTTTTTTAGAGAATAAACTTAAATATTTTTTTTTAAAAATTTTTTAAAACCGGGGAAAATACCGGGAAAAACCCTTTGGGAAATTGCAAAAAAATGGAAGTGGTCTTACCGCCCGGGGTAACCAGATGCCTAGCCGGGTATTCAAGCCCATTTTTAAAGGGGACAGCTAGCCCCTCCCAGCGGATTTTTTTTAACCCGGGCCTTTAATTGATTTTTTTTAGGGAAAAAGTGTAAATAAGAAATTTGGAATTTTTACTGAAATTTACTTAAGATACAATTATTAACACGCCCCGGAAAAAAGATATTTTTTGGTAAATACAAATAAACGATTTTTTTCATCTTTTTAGAATACTGATTTTAAAGGCGATAAAACGATTGAGAAAGGGTGTTTTTTAATAAAAATCCGTTTTGTTCATTTTTAGAAATCAAAATAAAACCCCCGAACACCGAACGCCCAAATTTTAAATTTTGAAAAAGGGTGATGTTTTTTCTAACGGGCCTGAATTTTAAATTCTTAAAACACAAATACAAACTAAAAAGGGCTGACGCTTGAATCGTGTTTTCCTCACGAATTCAAAGTTTGATCACGATTTAACGAATTTGGTAGCATTTTCTCACTTTTTTCAAAAAAAAAATCAACAAAAAACATTGGGGAACCACTTATTTTCTCTAATTTGCCATTTTGGGCACCCGGATTGAAGACAGGAAACCCAACAGAAAACAGAAAACAAAATGCCCAAGTGTCTTTTTTAATGTACTGATTACTAACAACCTCCCGAAACGGGTTCGGGCCATTTTTGCTTAAAAACCGAAGTTTTCCCAAAAAAAGTTTGGGGTTCCCAAATCAATTGATGCTTAAATTTTCCCCGAATGACTACAGCCAGTTACGTAAATCATCGTTTGACCGACGGGTTTATTTATTTTATGCTATTCGTGACATTGAAATTTGGGAAAAAAGAAATTAAAACCCCTTTCGCGCACTTGCCCTTAAACCGACACAAAAAAAAAAACATAAGATCCAAAAAAAAAAACAAAGAATTATTCACAGAAAAAAAAAACGCGTGGGAACGGGAAATTTTTCCTTTGGGCTTAAAATTTAAAAAAACCAAAAAACGGGCCCCTATTTTTGCTTTTCTGCAAGCTATGCAAAAAAAGTCCCTTTGTATGAAACAACCTTTTTTCCAAATGCAGGTTCAAAGCAAAAGAAAACATTTCAAATCGAAAGTAAAATTAGATCAGGAGACTTTTGTTTGTATTAAACTTTTTGGGTCCATAATATCACGGTTTTTAATAAAAACTAAAAAAACATTTTTAACGACAAAATCATTTTAAAAAATTTTGGGCATTACAGTTTTTTTTTTTTTTAGAAAAAAAAATTTTTTGGTAATCAAATCACAAAAAAAAAAAAACCCCAAAAAAAAATAAATCTCATGTGTTTTCCATATAGACTGTGAAAAGGGCAAGGAAAAAAAAAGGGGACACAGAATTCTATTAATATCCAAAAAAGCACCTTAATGCATACTTTCATAAATATTATATATTTTAAAAAAAAATTTTTTTGGGGGGGGGGGATAGAAAGACCCTCCTTCCCCACCCCATTTGTCACCGCAAACGACTCCCCCCGACCCTCACTCATTCATTTTTTTGGAAATTTTGACAGGTATGCAAATGGAAAATTTGAAAAAACCAGCAGTTCTTTAAATTTAAATGTCCCACCCCCACACTTTGGGTGTTAAGACAGCCCTTTTGGGAATTTTATACCCCCTGTCTGTGTTTTTTTTCAAACCCTTTAAACCAAACTTGAACTTGAACAAATTTGCGTTTCCCATTAAATCCTCAGCCAATTTTGATAACTAACCCAAAATTTGGGGCCAGGAACTATGGAATATCCCCCTTGAAACTTTTTTTTGATAACCCAAAAACACGGAAATCTGAAAAGGGCCAGTTGGGGGAAAGAAAATGCACTTTTCTAAATGAAAGCTCAAATTTTAAAAAAAATGAAAAAAAAAAACAATAAAAAATTTTGCAAGTATTTCAAAACCATTATAATTTTGGGAAAACCCAGTAAAAAGTTGTTAAAACAAAAAATTTTGACCCTAAAAAAAACCTTTTTTGGGGTTTGGCCCACCGGATAAACAGATTTTAATGAGGGGACTTTCGGGACGACCCGCCATTATTGATTTCGGCAAACATTTTTTTAATCAGCGGGAATGTGCATTGATTTATTCGAGACGAGGTAAATCTTTAATATTTACTCACATAAAGGTTTTCTTTGCAATAAGTATCGAAATTTTTGGGAATTAACGGGGATCATTTAAATTTACTTATTCATTGGGAAATCTTTTAAAAGGTTTGGCTAAAAAAATCCACGAGGAAATTTGGGGGTTTTTTGACAAAAATTTGGAAAGGCTTGACATTTTAAAAATATATATTTGGTACACTGGTGAAAAAATTCATAAATACACGTCAATTTTTGACACCAAAAAAACACCATCATCACCAGATCAAAGGGTTTTCAAGGTGCTTTCCCTCCTGCAGAAATCAAAAATAAATTTATTTTCTCACATTTTTAGAAATTAAGGGTACTTTTTAGAAGTACTTTCACCTCTCCAAAATTTTAAATAAATGGATTTGACTCAAATTTTAAAACCCTTTCTTTCCAAGATCATCATTCACTTTGGGGGAGGGGGGCTTTTAAATTTTGCACGAGTGATAGCCGTATTTTCCCTTTATTTTAGCCTATTTTGCTATGGGGCAATTTAACATTGAGCATGTTTTCTCGAAAGCCCCTTAAAATTTTCCGGGATTTGGGGAAAAAGTGACAAAAAAGCAAATAGACTTTTCCCAATACCTGTTTCCCCTTTTCAGGTCTGACTAATAAAATAGGCGGAGGGGCGGTGTCATTTCTAAACAATTTGCTTTAAACATCTTCTCCATTTGAAAGTAAGTTCTTCTTTCTGCCCTGAAAGTATGGTCAGAAACACACCTGATTGGAAAGGGTCCCTTTTCCCCTTTTTTCCAAAAAAGGGGTTATGCTTGACCCTTTTAAAAGAACACTAGAGCAAAAACAAAAAAACCTTTAAAAAGGACCTCTTAAAAAATCCTTGTGGATTTTCATCAAACTTGGGCGGTACACATAAAGTTTCCCCTCATTTTTGTCAAAGTGGGGGAAAACCCGGGGGCCCCTCCAAAAGGGACTTTTTTAGAATCAAAAGTAGAATTTTTAGGGACTTTTTTTTTAATGAATTTAATTTCCCCCTAAAATCATAAACAAATTTTATCTATAACTTTTTCCTTTTTAAAAGGTACATTCCCATAATTTTTTCAAAGGGGGCTTTGGGGTTTCTTTTTCCGGACCCCCGGGTTTAAAAACCCAAAAATATCTTTAAGCGCCTCTTAATAGAACCAATTATCATCTTGATCAAACTTGTCCCGTGGTTCCTGTGGGGGAAGATTCACCCTTTCATTTTTATGACACCGAACTTTAGCAAAATAAAAAATTTGTCCCAATTGTGGGGGGAAAAAAAAGCCATTTTTTGCGAAGGCCCGGGGGGAAAAATTTATGTCTGTTTTCACTTTTAAAAAAAGCAAAAAAACCACTGTTCTGAGGGAAATTCTGGAAGGTTTCAAAACAGGGTTGGTGGCCCCCAAAAAAATTCAAAATTGGTTTTCAAACATTTTGAAAGCTGAAAATTGTTTGGGAAAACGCCCACTCGGAGCAAAGAATCCCAAGGTGAGGAAGCTAGCCTATAAAAGCGGCTTTAAAAAAGTTAGTGTTCCACCCCAGGGACGGGGGTTTCTTTCCCCCCACCTTAAAAGGGCGGAAAGTCGCCATAACCAAAAATTGCGTCGGCAAAAACTTTAAAAAAAAACAAAAAGAAAAACGAAAAAATCGTTTCTAAAAACTGGGGCCTCTCTTGGGTAAACAATAGTCAGAGGAACCTAATTTTGAACAAGAACTCTTTGTAAACTTTATTTTTAAAAAACAAATTTCCCTGACCATGTTTAATAGATACTTTGAAAGTCTTACATAAAAAGGGCAACTAGGGGGGAAAAAGGGGGTTTTTTTTTGTTTTAAATTTAAATTAAACCAAAATTTGGCCAAAATTTTTTTTACAAAACATTAAAATAATAAAAATTTTTGCGATCCAAATCCTTTACCTATCCAAAGCTCACCCAAGAAAAGCCAACAAACTACTCCGGGGCGGGTTTCATAGGTGAAAGAGAGGGGAAATAGGTTTTTTGTTATCAAAAAGACGTAAACCCAAATTTTAAAGATGGGGATTTTTTGCTGCCCTAGCATTAATGTTTTAAAAAATTTATGTCCAAACAACAAAAAAGCTGTTACCAAATAAAGGCCCAAACAAAATTAAGAAAGCTTTTGGGAGAAAAGCGTAGGCCCACCAAACTCATAGGCGACAAGAGAGAAATATGGGGGGGGTTTAAAAAGACTGAATTGCAATAGGGAAACCCTCTCCCAACATGTCTTTAAACATCAATTCATCATGGGGAAGTTTCTTTTTTCTAGGTCAGGGGTTTTTCCCAAATTATGGATTGAAAACAGTTTTTAATGGGTTTAAACCCATGACCTTTGATCAAGTGAACCAAAAACTGAAGACGAAGGGTTTTTGTTTAAATGGGGTTTACCATTTTGAACCCGGGGAAAAGTGTTTCCCAAAGTTTTAGGCCCCTGTGACCTTGCCCTTTAAGAAGTTACTTCAAAAAATAAAGGGGGAAACAATCCGAAATTCCCATCACCCCCTGAAGTTTGAAAAATTTTAAAATCCCAAAAAGTTAGGTTTTTTTATGGAAACCAATTTTTTCCCCCTTTTGGCCACTCAGACCCTTTACCTTGCTGGGGTGAACCCCAAAAATTTTAAAAAAATCAAAGTCTCTGCATTTTCCAATATTTCCAAGAAAATCTAAACACTGGGTAAAGCAGGCCCCAGTTTTTGGGGGCTAAAATGGCTTTTCCCTGTTCAGGCCCCCCCTTCCCCTGCCCCATCTTAATCCCCCCCTCTAATCCATAACCCAAACAACCTATGAAGGTTCTAGTTCAAACAGTTTTCCCCTTGTTAAACGGAAAAAAAAAGTGGCAGAAGGACAGGACAAAACAATAGGGATTCCCCCCCCATTGGGGGGGGGGGATGGGAGAAAAATCAAAAAAAAAATATTTTGGGGGGAAACATTAAAACACGGGCCCAAATTTTTTTGGGGAAATTAAAATTTTTTATATAAATACAAACAAGGTTAAAAAAATGTAAAAAAAACCCTTTCTTTGATCACATAAAACATCAAAACAAATCAAATTTTATACACATTTTTTCTAGTTTTCCCCATTGGGGGGATTAAAAAAGGGGTTGTCTATTTACACAAATTTTAAAAAAAGTTACATACAAAACTGAAAAACCTAATAATTTTAATCAAATTAAATTTTAAATTTTTCTTAACTAATACCAGAGGTCCATTGACCCTGGATTGTTCACCTAAGTTATATGAGCTGCAAAGTTTCAAATGTCAAACTGAAAGCAAAATAAGGGATGGTCACTGGGCAGAGTTTTAAGATTGGTGGGGCAAAATTGTATACACTTTTGTTATCCCCAAAATTTTAAGGGCCCTATCCTTAAAATTCCCTTTGAACCCGAAAGAAGTTATTGTTGTTTTAAAACCCCCTTTGCAAGTCTGTATCAAATCAAACAATAAACGAAGTCCCCTATATGGCTGCAATAGCCAAAATAGCCCTTTCGGGGCCCCTTTTAAGGGGG
This sequence comes from Mercenaria mercenaria, assembly GCF_021730395.1. NCBI lineage: Eukaryota > Metazoa > Mollusca > Bivalvia > Venerida > Veneridae > Mercenaria > Mercenaria mercenaria. The sequence continues at coordinate 89,728,392 of NC_069366.1, read as the reverse complement.
CCAAAAAACCCCTGGAACTCATGATGGGGTCGGGGCAGTTTTTTTAAAAAAGAACGAGATAATTTTGCCAAAACAAGTTGCGTGCAAGGGTTTTAAATTAAAAACAATAGCTAAATGTGGGCTCTATGGTGTTTACAAGTTCAAAAATGTTGGCCCTTTAAAAGAGGCCATAACTCTAAAACCCATGATGGGAATCTGAAAACCCTTTTTTTAGAATAAACTGAATATTGTTCCAAAACAAGTTGTGTGCAAAACTGATTTAAAATTGACTGCAAAATGTGGGCCCCTATCCTGTTCCCCAAGCCAAAAATACAAAATTTTTGAAACCCCTTTTAAAGGGGGCGTAAATCTAGAAACCCATGTTGGGGTTCCCCGCCCGTTTTCAAAAGGGAAACCAAGGTAATGCCCAAAACAAGTTGGGTGCAATTTGGGTTAAAAAATTAATTCTTAATGTGGTAAACCCATCGTGTTCACCCAAAAAATTGTTTAAATACCCGATCGACAACATTCGAAACCCCAAAGCTAGAAAAAATTTTGTGGGTTTTTTGATTAAATTTCTGAGCCTTTAAAATTTGCTTTCAAAAAAATTTCCCTTTAAATTGCTAAATTTTCACATTGCAAACGGACGTATAAATTTTTTTGAGTACGAAAAGTTTTTGTTTCAGTTTTTACGACATGTGAAATTTTTTGCGCAACTATTTTGTTTTTCCGGGGAAAATACAGGAAAGGAAATGGATAAAAGCTGGATTTTTAATAAAAAGAGGGCCCCTGGGCCCAAAAGGGAGCCCGGGCCCGCTATTTTAAAAGGGCAAGATTGCACATGGGCACCCTGTCTCATTGAAAGGGAAAAAATTTTATTTCCGGTTTAAAAAAAGATTGCAAAAAGTTACAAAATAATTTTTTCAAATAACAACAAACAAGGTAAGTCTTTTTAAAAAAAAAACCAAGCCCCCCAAAAATCCAGCCAGAGGGGATAGGTCAAAATAAAACCCCAAAAAATGGAGTAACAGCAAATTTTTAAAACAAAAAAAGTGTTTTTTGATTTTTTCCCTACAACCCGTAAAAAAGTCACAATATTAAACTATTTATAGTAACAACAAAAAACAAAATAAAATTTTAGGTTTTTTGCACAAGGCACTCTGTCTCATGATGGTTTTAAAAACCGTTTCCAAAATACATCAAAATTTCCCCCCATCAGGGAAAATAAATCTCTGGACAGATATTCCTTTTTTCTTATTTTTAACAAATACCCCTGAAAATTGCCCGATATGTTTTGAAAATTAACTTTGAATTTTTTTCAATGTTTAAATTAGGGCAAAATTAAAATTATCTTTTTTTTTTGCTAAATAGAAAATAACATTAAAAAAAATAAATTTTAAAAAAAGAAAAACACTTTATGAAAAAAAAGAGCTTTTTCCCCGTAAAAAAAGTTTTTAAGGCTTTCAGCAAGTAAACTTTAAAAAAATAGAACCACCCCAGAAAAACCCATTTTCCCAAATTTTAAAATACAAAAACAAACAGGATTTTGGGGGGTTTACCTAATTTAAAATCTAATGACAATAAACAAGTGTAAAAAAGTTTTTTAAAACTACAGTTTAAGTAAATAAAGGGGGCCCAAAAATTTATCACTATACATATTTTCAGACTTAGGCAATTTCCATGAACTCATCTTAAGATATTAAAAAAAAGTTGCAAAGCCCATATTCTGAAAAAAATCAAACACATGGACCTAAAAAAAAAAGAAATAAACTGCATTCAATAAACCTTGAAGGGCCCTTTGGGCATCCTTGTCCATACCAAAAAACCCCAAAATCCCAAAAGGGGGTCCAAGGGCAAACCGAACACCCCCTTATTCATGTTAGCTGATCCTGCTCCTACGTTTTTCCTTTAAATCTTAGCCCAGTTGTTTATTTTTGTTCCCTCAACTGATGCCAAAGGGCATTTCCACAAAAAGTTCTGCTTTCCTGAATTTCAAGATTGTTTTAGTTTTTGTAAAAAGGAAGCGAATTAAAAGGAAAAGATTTTTGGGTCGGGTTTTTGAAAAAAACAGATACTCATTTTCCCCCATTCCCCATTTTTTTTCGATAAACCCCACCGGGCCCGGGGGGGGGTTCCCTTTCTTATTTTTTTTCCCGGGCTCCACTTCCAGCTTTGGATTGACACAACAACTTTTCATCAGATTTAAGGCATCAGAATTTGCGTCATTGAAGTCCAAAAGTCTTTTTAACAGCATCTGTAGCCCCAAACCTTGTAAGGGAAGAATTTTCTTTCCATTTTTTTCTTCCTTTAAGGGATGAACTTTGGGGGGGGGGCCCCAGAGATGCCCTTCTAGAAACCTCTTAAAATCTTCAAAACAAAGGGCTTGGGATCCCTTAAAACCCCTTTTTTACTTCCCAATGAACCTCCCGGAGTTGGGTTTGGGGGGACTTTTTTGTGATGCCCATTTAAAAAAGGGGGGGGGGGGGGAAAAAGGGGGGGATCAAAAAATGTCTCATAAAGGGGTTGCTAATTCCCTTTAAAAACCTTAAACATTTTCTTTATGGGGGGGGTGCCCAACTTTGGGGCAATTTCCCTGCAATAAAAATCCAAAAATTTTTGAAATTGTTCCCGTGGGAAAACCCGCCCTTTTTAAAAAGGGGGGAGGTCAAAGACCAACTAATTACTTCCTTTTTTGATTCAAACAAGACTTGCAGAACACGAAATTCCCCCTAAATTTCATTCATAAGCAGAAAGCAAAAATTTTTTGGGTTTTCAAATAGGGGAACCAAGGTGATAAAAATACTTCCCCCTTGGGGGAAAATAAAGGGAAACAAGATCTTATGGGAAACCCTGTGTGCAAGTTTTGCTCGGAAAACCCCTTATTAGATTGACCCCGTTCAAAAAAACCAAGGCTTTTTGGGGACACAAATTTGTGAAGTTTATTACATTTAAAACATAAATGAAGCTGCATTTTTTCAGACAAGGGCAAAATAGCTAAACTGGGGCCCCTTTAGGGGCCCATCACTATGAAACCCATCTTGAAAAAAATGACCAAGATTTTAGTCTTTACAATTAGTGACAAAACCTACCCCTTAAGCAAGTTTCATTTCAATACCAAAAATTTTAAAAGGTTTAAAGAAACTTTCATATATATCTGGGAAAAAACAGGTAAAATTCTTCAAAAAAATTTTCCCCACCAAAAAATTGGGGTTCTCAGATTTAACATTAAAAGAGCCATTTTGTCCACTTTAAACTAAAAATCAGAACTGTCAGAAACAAGCATCCCCTAAAGGTGAGGGAAAGTACCCCCCCCCCCCCCCATGCACGACACAGTACCCAGTACATTTTCAATTTCAAAGACACAAGAAATTGGGTAATTATTGGGTTGTATGTATATAGACTGTATTAAACAGAAAAGTCAAAAAACAAAGTCCCATAACTATCAGAAAATTTAACTAAAAGAAAGTAACATGCCCTGCACAAATAGGGTTGGAACTGAGCACTTGTTGAAATTTTTATTAAAAGGGGTGTAAGGGTTTGGGAGATTAGGCACGCACAAGATTGCATATGCAGACGTAAAAAAAAAAATATTTTAACAAAAACAAAGTCCCAAACTGCCCTTTTTTTTGGGCAAAAAAAAACCAACATCCCCAAAGGCACAAATAACTGGTTGTTAAATGAACACTTGTGTGAAGTTTCATTAAATTGGGGGCAAGGGGATAGGGGAGAAAGTCTATGTTCCCATGAAAATAGTATAATTTTTCAAAAAAACAAAGGGCCATAACTCTGCAAATTTTTTTTTTTTAAAGGAACCTAAAAATGCCCCGGGCACAACTACTGTTTTTACTGATCACTTGTTTAAGTTTTATTAAATTGGGGGTTTAAGGGGGGAGGAAGATGGGCGCACAAGATTGTGTCTATGTATAAGTATAGCAAAAAAAAAAAACAAAGTCCCCCTAACTCTGCAAATGTTTTTACTAAAAGAACCTAACATGCCCATGCACAACTACTGTTGGTACTGATCACTTGTGTGAAGTTTCATTAAATTCTGTCAAGGGGATAAGGAGAGATGGTGCGCACAAGATTGTGTCTATGTATATAGTATAGTAACAAAAAAAACAAAGTCCCATAACTCTGCAAATTTTTTTTCTAAAAGAACCTAACATGCCCCATGCACAACTACTGTTGGTACTGATCACTTGTGTGAAGTTTCATTAAATTCTGTCAAGGGGATAAGGAGCGCACAAGATTGCGTCTACGGACAGACGGACAACCTGAAACCAGTATACCCCCCCTTACAACTTTGTTGTCGGGGGGTACAAAAATTCCTTTTAGACTTGATAGTAAAGTAGTGATAATTACCTTTTTGAATATTCCCTTCTTCACTAGCCAAGCCAGGAATGTCAAAACAAAGGCATTTTTGTTGTCTTTACCCGAATTGTCTGCTTGGAGATAGAGAGTTGGTGGAAGCATTCCTCCATTTCTCTGAAAGAAACAATAAACAGTGAGTGATACAAAATCCATCACAATAGGTGATTCATACAAAACACTATACGAAGTATTTGAATGATGCTTGCACATGTTCAGTTTACTAAATTATGATCCAGACACTTAACGTGATGGACAGATTTGACATTTGAGGTCATTTTATGACTTTGGCCTTAAACCTACATATCAGGTTCATATTCTCTGCACATCATCACTACCTACCTACATGCCAAGTTTGAAGTCAATAACTTGCATGGTTATTCAGTTATTCTCTGGACACAAAATAGAATGGACAGTTATGACTTTTAAGCTCAATTTTTGACCTTGACCTTTAACCTACTGATCTGGTTCAAGTAGACTCAAAATCCTCTCACTGCAAGCTACTTATATGCCATATTTAAAGTAAATATTTTTAATGTTTTTAAAGTTATGCTCCATACACAAATTATGAGAAATTTCTATTCAGTAATGGAAATCATCACCGAGTTGCATAGCCTTTTACAAAAAACCAAGGTGTGACAATTGAAAATCTAAGTATAGCCAAATGTAAATTTAAAGTAACTTCTACCTTGCTAATTTCATGGAGAGTATACACTAAGGAATTGATGGTGATATTACAGTCTGGGAAGAACTGGTCAGTCCAAGTCAGAATAAAGGTTTTCTCCAAGTGATGAGCTTTCACGCCTGTTACATGGTGTTGAATCTTGTGTAGATGTGCTTCAACCTGAAGAAAAAATTGTATTCATAAAGTTGCTATGATATCTTTTTGTGTACCTCTATAAGCAATGAACAGTGTTATGAGTTGCTATGATGTCCTTTTATATACCTGTATAAGCAATGAACAATGTTCTGAAATTATTTTTTTAAAAAGTCAGTGTTTACAATCATAAATGGAAATCTACCATGTATGGCTTTAAGCACTGGTATTTGCAATGGTGGTAAAGGAACTCAAGGGGAGGGGTGCAGTCATGACTGTTACTTTTGTCATTCTTAACATAGTTATTATTATTATGATTATTATTATGTACAATGTCACTGAATATGTCACTGTATAAATAACAGGCATTTAATCAAATTATTCAGTTTCAGAAATCTAGCCCCTTCCTTTCGTGGTAATGTTATTATGCAATAACGAGTGCAAGATTGTCACAATATACGCCCGTCGCAGCAAATAGCAGCTGTGTTTGCAAATGGAATCTTAACTTTGTGGTTGTTTAGTAATTATTGTAATTCTTTTGTTTCTCTATGTCCACAAAAAAACTCCTTACCAAGTAAAGATACCTTAAAATACACCTAAAATTTGAAAGTAACATCTATGTTGTACCACAGAAAAGTGATCTTGGTTTTTTCCTACGGTCAATTATAAAAAAAGTTACAGTATAGTTTATTTATAGTAACAACTAAGGGAAGTTAATCTTAAAAAAAAATCCAATCCAAAAAAAATTTGTTAGTCCACACAAAAATTCTTACCCTGTAGAGATAGGTCAAAATACACCTAACATTGGATGTAATATGCATGTTGTACTACAGAAAAGTGGTCTCGATTTTTCCCTACAACTAGTAATGAAAAAGTTGCAATATAAGCTATTTATAGTAACAACAAAGGGAAGTAATTCTAAAGAAGGGAACTGCGCATGACACTTCGTCTCATTATGGTGTACAATTGTGCCAAGTTACATCAAAATCTCTCCATGCACGAAGAAGAAATGCTTCAGACAAAGTCATTCTTGTATCTGACCTTTGACCTCTAAGTGTGACCTTGAACTTAGACCCACGGACCTGGTTCTTGCGCAAGACTCTCAGTCTCATGATGGTGAACAATTATGCTAAGTTACATCAAAATCCCTCCATGCATGAAGAAGATATGCTCCGGACAGTCATTCTTGAATTTGACCTTTGATCTCTAAGTGTGACCTTGACCTTAGACCTAGGGACCTGGTTCTTGCGCATGACACTCCATCTCATGATGGTGAACAATTGTGCCAAGTTTCATCAAAATCCCTCCATGCATGAAGAAGATATGCTCCAGACAAAGACATTCTTGAATTTGACCTTTGACCTCAAAGTGTGACCTTGACCTTAGACCTAGGGGCCTGGTTCTTGCGCATGACACTCCATCTCATGATGGTGAACAACTGTGCCAAGTTTCATCAAAATCTCTCCATGCATGAAGAAGATATGCTCCGGACAATGTCTGTGGAAGCCGCCTGCCCGCCAGAGGCGTTCCCATAATACGTCCCGTTTGAAAATAAAAATGAATTAAATTCAGAATGAATTAAATTCATCCTATAGGACCAGCTGCCTAGAGTTTTCACTCATCCTGCTGTAACAGTATACATGTCCTGCAATTTAACTTTAACAATCAGGGACTGTCCTTTATAAATGCTTCATACTGGAAACTTGTTCTAGACTCGGGCATCTGGCTATATAAATGTGATTATCATGCAGTACCATGATGGTTCAGGTAAGATTTTCGAGTTGCAAAAAAAAAAAAAAAACAATTTCAGCTATCCTAATTCTGTACCAATCTATTTTAATTGGTTTTTATATATGTTTTACCTAAAACAGCACTTGTTCTGTAAATGGAGTCCTACAGAAATTTTAACTTGCCTGTTGCTGAGTTCTACTGAAATTTACAAGCAGACAAGTGGATTTATTGTGCCCTGGTTTTACAAAATTAAAGCACTTTACTAGTCTTTGGTATGCATGCCCCATGCTCCACCTTGATAGAACCTTTGACCTTTTGTAAGCCAACTTAATGTATTCAAATATCACAAGTATGAATTTATAGTTTAAAAGCAAATTACAGTTATCAAAGTGAACTATTCAATTTGCAAAATTTTGTTATCAGTTTTAGATATTTACAGTGTTCTAATACCTTGGAATAAGATGAAAATGTTGGCAGTCTTGTCTTGGCTTGATCCATGTTGTCTATGATAAGGCTCACATACTTCTCAGGGTATTCACTGGCTTTCTTTATATGTTTGTAGTACTTCGAGCGGCAATCCCTAACAGGAAAATCAGAAAGTGCTAAAAGTTTTCAATATCATTAATGTATATATCTAAAACATAATTCTTGGGGTGTCAACTTTTCTGTTTGATAAAAAATATCAGGAATTACCTTACAATGATACCACAAACTTAGTTTGTTCAAGATCCACCAAGCAGTTCATGAAAAGGAAACATCAAGAATTATGTTTTAATTTCAGCTCTGAGTGCCCCTAAAGGGGTCAAGCTAAACCATTTTAACACACCTGACCTATAGGGAATTATGCATGAATGCTATTGACAAGTTTGGTGCAATTCTGACCATAAGTTTCATTTGGTAGACATTATCCTTAGTATACTCAGCGTCACTGAAAAGTTACCACCCTAATGACCCTTATATTTTAAAAATCGCACTGGACTGTGTTGAAAGCATAACACAACAACATTTTAGGCAACTGCGACGTCACTGGTGTAAAGATTTGTCAAATTCGATTAACTCTATTTGAGGCACGGGCTGCACATGCAAAATGACTTTTTCCAGCAATGTTGACATGTACGAAAATTCTATCGCAAATCATTCATCGCACTTGAAAATTAGTCGACATACTAATAGGAATACGTTAAAAAATCCAGAATATCCTTGCTAAGAATGCCACGTTTAAGGCCGATCAACGCCATCATGCCATTGACATGGTTGACGCAGAACTCTCATGTCGTGAAATTGACGTCGTATGTGCTGTTCTCACCTGACAGTCATGAAATGGGTTAGGAGACATGATCAGACAGGGTCTACGAGTAATAGACCGTGCAAAAGTGACGTAGCTTAGTGGTATAAACAAGTAAAGAGGTATATATTAAGTGGTAACTTTTCAATGATGCTGAGTATATTTTACTGGAGTACTTCTGCCAAATCACACCAAGAAAAAAATTAAGCTATTCTGATGGTCTGTTGGAGAAAATGTTGTACACAATGTTCAGTTATTGAACAGAAACTGTCTCAGCCTTGAGATCATTTGACCTTATCTTTTACATATCAGCTTCATAGGTTATCTACTGATCACAATTTACCCCTGTATCACCTGAAGGCTTCTTCAGATACTGACCGACAACCAGTTTCAGTTTGAAGGCTACAATGTCATTGACTATTCACATTATTAACTCTTAAATTACTATTAAATAAGGGAAATTATCACCAAAAGCTAGGTAACTGGTACACAATTTCATAAAATAGGACTGTCCGACAAATATATATTATAAGTAAATTATTTATACATACGACTGGAGGTTTAGATGAATTGTTCTCTTCCCTTCTATTTCTTTTCTAACTTCCTTCGACAACTGCATGCCGAGCAGAACAGTCTCAATATTGATACATGGTGTGCATCTTGCTTGTCCACCTTTGCTCTAAAAATGAGGATAAAGATCTATTTATGGCAAAAGTCACAGAAATCTGCCTTTAATGACAGTCTTCCAGGTTGAACTGGGTATGTAGCAGACTTCAAATTTTGTTTCTATTTCTATACACTTCTTTAATTGCAACAATATGCCTAAAATGCTTTCTGACAAAAGTTATATAATTTCATCTAATTGTTGGGAACATATATAAGGCTTTCCAGAAAAAAAAAGGAAATTCCATCTGCCTTTTTTTGGGGGTGATATTGAAAAATAATTACAGATCTAAAAACACATACAGAAACTATAAAAGGGGAAAATTTTTTTTTTTTTTTTTTCCCCCCCCACGCCCCTTTTTTAACAAATCAATTTTAAATTTTTAAAAATCAGTGAGCCAAAGATGGGTAACACCCCCCCCAAGGGGTCCCCTTTAACAAAATAAATTTTTCCCAATTTTTAAATTTCAGTGGGCCCCTTAGAAGGGTAACATTCCCCCCTACGTCCCTTTTAAAAAAAAAAATTTTAAATTTTTTCAAATCCCAGTGACCATAGAAAGGGAACACCCCCCGCCCCTTTTTAAACAAAATCATTTTTTCAATTTTTCAAATACAGGGGGCCCCCAATAGATGGGGAACACCCCCCCACGCCCCTTTTTAAAAAAAAATCATTTTTCCCTTTTTTTTTCACATACAATGAGCCTTTGTTAGGGTAACTTTCCCCCCACCCCTTTTTTAAAAAAAAAAATCCTTTTCTTTTTCTTTAAATAAAAAATTTTTTGTCGTGGCAGGCATAAAAAAACAAACAACTCGAGTTTTAATGCACATAGCAAAGGGGCCCTAACATGGGTATATATTTCGTCAAAAATAATAACCCGTCAGGGTTCTTTTTTAAAAAAGGGTTTTCCTAACCCATTTGAAGTTACAGGTTCTTCAAATTTTTTTTTGCACCCTTTAGTTGAAAGAAAAAAAGAGTCTTTAAATATGTAGGGTGTTTTAATTTAATAAACAATACCCCTTTGAAATTGCGGCAAAACCCAAAGCCCGAAAAAAAACAAAAAAAGGGCCAATTTTAAAAGGTAAACCATGAACACGACAATTTTCACGAACATAAAACCCCCTTCAAAGGGGCACAAACGGTAAGAAAAAATTTCGTTTTTGGTATTTTTTTTTTTACATGACAACAAAATAATAAAAATCTTTTTGCTGAAAATGACCGATGGAATTTGGGACCCAATTTAATTTGAACAAGGTAAATTGTCTCATATAGGGGCCCCACAAACCATGACCGAAGTTCCTGTTTGCGTGTTAATTTGGTGGGAAATTTTTCAAACGCTGTTACATACTATTAAAAAATAATTTTTAATATACAAACCCGTAAAAACGAAAAATTAAGCTGACAGATTAAAAGAACATCTTGTTTCTTTAAAAACCAGAAAATTAATGCCCCTTTTCTGGGAAAGAGAAAAGTATAAATGGTTAAAGATGAAAAATGAAATTTTTTTTCCCAAATTAAAACCCCCCCAACCCCTTGAAAAGAGATAAAAAAGGGCGGGTTTGGTAAATTTTGTTAAAAAAGAGGGCGGACAAAAAACCGAATACACTAAAAAGTCCTTATGGGAATTCAAAAGGGTAATGAAAAAGCAGTACTATTTGAATTTTTAATTTTCCCAAAAATCCAGAGAAAAAAATATGACTAGAGCTTCCCCAAAATCACAGAGAAAATTAATTTACTAAGCTTGGGGCAAACGTTAAAAACACAAAACAAAACGTATATTTGTCGCTATTCCTCATCCCTTCCCAATTTACTCGGGGACCAAAATAAAATTGTTTTCATTGCGATGATTTTGGGTTTTTCTATATTTTTAATAATTTCTTTTCTGTTTTTCCTTGGAAAACCAATTTTAGATATAAAAAACCCCGACCCAGTAATAAAGGGAAACACTACTAAAGAATATACAAAATTTTTTTAAAAAAAAATCTTTTATTTTTTCATTACAAAGAGAAATTCCAATATTTTTTTATAAAAACTAAAAATTTGGGTTATTTTTAATAACAAACACATTTTTTAAAGGATAATAACATTCTGGTTATTTGGGTAAAAGATGATACTTTTACCAAAGTCTTATATAAGGTTTATAAAAATTTTTCAAACTACTTTTGGGAACATAAAAAAAAAATATAAATAAAAATACAGAAAACCAAATGTTCAATGAAAGATTTGTAATCTTGTTCCAGGAAAGGCCGATGAAAAAAACCGGGGATTTTAAAAAACTCGGGGTTTATTTTTTAATTTTTTATTAAAGACAAAATCATGGTTTGACTTATCATCATAATCGTCATTTTAAAACCCTTTTTTTTTGTTCTTTACCCCAAAATGGAGAAAAAAAGGTTTAAGAATTATTAAAGGATATAAAGGAGTTATCATTTATTTTGTTGTTTATTTTTTTTCCAATTTAGTTTATCTATTTAGCGTAAAAACGGACCGGCCCGCTAGATAAAAACCCAAGAAAAAAGACCTTTTTAAACCCGATTTTCGAAACGTTTGTCAAAAAAAATCTTTGTAACCTATTAAAAGGGAAAATATAGTTTTTTAATTTTTTTGGCTCTTAAATAAAATCATTTTTAGTTTTAAGATGTGAAATTTTTAAATTTTCACTGAGCCTGCCCCCCCCCCCCCCCGGGTGAATTTTTCTCACCTTTCTGAACCCCAAAACAATTTTTTTTTTCAGCCCCCAAATTACTGAGGGGGAATTTTTATAAAAAAATTTTAAAAATAACACGATTTTTTTTTCCTTTAAAAAAAAAAAGAAGCAACTGGGGGGTTTTTCCCCAATTTTTGTACAAAACCGATTTTTTTCCGAATATTTATGAAACGATTGAAAAACGATACATTTAGGGAAGGGTTTTTGAAAAACTTTCAGCTTTTTTGGTATAAATTCTTCGGAAAAATTTAAAAAATGAAACCTTGATTTTTTCCCGAAATCATTAACCGTTTCCTGGAAACAAAAATTTCTTACAATTTTAAAAGCGTTTCTAAAAATTTCAGGGTTTTCAAAAAAACTGAAACGATGCCGAGTTCAAAAAAAGTGTGGGCCCTGCTTCGGCATGCTAATTGTAAAAGAAAAACCCTTTTTTTTTAAGAAAAAAAGTTTCATGCTAAAAAAAGGTTATTAAAGAAAAAAAAAAAGATCCGAAACAAAAGCCCAATCCCCCAAAAAAATACAGAAAAAAAAAATCAAAATTCAGAAAACAAAATTCAAAAAAAACATTCTTTTATTTTTAAAAAAACTGAATTATCTTCACTTTTTTAAAGGGCTCTACACTGTTTTAAAAGTTTGTCACCGGGCCCCTTTTAAAAGGGGGAGGGTTAAAAACGCCCATTAAAACAGAACAAAAAAAGTTTTTAAAAAAAACCCAAACAGTTAAACGAATGACAGCAAGCTTGACTTTTAAAAACGGGCTTTTTCAGTTTAATGAATTTTTAAAATTTAAAAAAGGGTTTTAAAATTTCTTTTAAAATTGAAAAAACAAAATTTTAGGAAAATGTGTATTTCCCATTTAACTCCAAAAAACGGACAATTGCGAAAAATTTTTTAAAATCCAGCCCCTTTAGGGGGTTACCAGCCCAAACCTTTACAATTAACATCCCAAAATTTCCCGGGTTTAAGTCCCGGGTAATACAAAACGGGGGTCAGTGCGGGAGGCGGGGTTTTCTTTCCCGGGTCGGTCTTTCCAAAGACGTAAAAATGGTATAGTAGCTTCCCCCCGCTTGGCGCCAGCATTATAGGGTTAGGCTGGGGATGGTCACCCGGGGTGCCCAGAAAATTTTTTATGGGGGGGGTATCATGCCACGTTCTACGGCGTGTTTTTTTAAATCCACTTTCAAAAAAATTTTTAAACCAGACGACGGTCGAAAAAGGGGCAACATTTTAAAAACACAAAAGATTTTTGGGGGAACCTGTAAACTCATGCCAAAATCCCACAGGACTGAATGGGGAAAAATTCAATCTATTCTTTTAGGGGGTACTTAGATAAAAGCTAACTTTAAACCCTTTTAAAAAAAACCTTCGAAGTCAAAAAAAGGGCTACTTTTGTAAAAAACTTTTCGACAAAAAGCCCGACAAAGTGTAAAAAAAGCCGTTTTTCTGTGATGCAAGGGAAATAATCCCAAAAGTGGCCTTTCAGTTTGGTGTTATCAAATTTTTGGCGGGTTTTATGGTTAAACCATTTTTGTGATAAAAGATCGGAGAGATTTGACTTAGGGCGTGGACAAGTTTTTGTGACGCCCAAAACAGACGCCCGGGGGAAAATTAATTGTCTTCCCCATAACTGTGTGGTGGGAGAAAAAATAACAAAACATTCCCTTACAAAGTTCAACACTGTTACACATAGTTTAAAATAAGGATTACTTGTTCTTGTGGAGTTTTTGAAAACCTTTTTAACTCGTATGACCCATCCTCTAAACCCCGGAAAATTTCCCAAATTAAAAAATTTTCTGTCAATTTGATGTACGTCTTTTTTTTTTTAAAAAAAAAAGACAGTTCTTTTGGGTTTTATGACAAGAGCCCAATTTAAAATACCCAAATTTCGGGTTTTGAAATATTTTCCCCTTTGTTTGTGTCCTCGGGATCTCGGGAACATTAACACTTCCCTTTGGTTGTACCTAACCAAAAACCCAATTCTAAAAAAATTAGTAAAACTTATAAATTAAAATTAAATTCTTATAAATTAAAAGGGAAAAAACATAATTTATGTATCACTTTAAATTTTTCAAATTCTAAATTTTTTTTTCCCAAACATATTTTTACATTTAAAAAAATTTTTTTTCATGTTGTCGGGCCCACTTCAAGGGTTTTAATGGTTATTTTGAACGTTTATTCTTACAAAACAAACTTTTTCCCTTTTTTTATCGGGAAAAGCGATACCCCCCGCCTAAGCAAAAAAGAGAGCTCAAAGTTTGAAAGTATACGGACATCGGATTTTTGCGTTGATGAGCTGCCGACAGTTTTTGTTATATAATGTAAAAGGAAACAGTTGTACTCGAATTGTTCGTTTCCCGAAAAACCTGCAACATTTCAGCAAACCTAGGTCGGTAGACCGGACAACGGAAAGTGTAGATGTTAAAATTAATCAGTACGTTTCGTCCCCCTTTAAAAAGGTGTCAAGAGCGGCATTTTACGCTTGGATTTAGAAAGAAAGTAATATTAAACCGTTAAAGCCCCCAGATTCCTGTTTTAAAAACCCGGGTTTAATCGTGTGCGGGGAAAAACCCTACCGGACGAAATCAATGCAGGGTCTATTCAGGAAAGGGGGTATTTACGCTATGAAAAAAATTGGGTTTTGGGTCGCAAGGGTTCGAAAAAGGGAAATGGCCCACGAATGCTTTTTAGAAAGGGTTCCCTTTTTAAATTAATTTTTGCTGAAGGGAAATATTTTCCCTTTTAGAGATTGAGGGAAAGGGGGGTTTTGTCTATTTCCCAAAGGGACGTCTTAGCTAAAAGGCAGGGCAAGGGGCCCCCTTTTTTTTAAAATGAAAGTTATAATCCAAGAGGTGGCCCACACAAATTTTTAAGCTAGTGATGGGAGAAAAATGCCATTTTAAAAAATTTTCTGAAATTTTTCCTTTATTTCTTTCTTTCCAACTCTGCAAACCGGGTTCCTTTTATTTTTTCTCTAAACTTTCGAACTTGAAACACACACTGCCCTTTGGGCCCTTTTTGACTTCTTTCTAAATAAAACCAAACCCGGGCTGTTGAATTTTTGCCCTAAATTCGGACTCTCATAGACTACATTTCCGGTCAAAGAAACCGCGGGGCCCTGGGGGGTTTTCCCACTGAAACACAGGTTTATAAATCCCCCAACCCGAAAATTTAAGAAAAGTCTGTTTCGCAGTTAAGTATTTTCAATACTGTGGAAAACCCCCTTTTGGGCAAACATTGGGTTTTGCGCCGGTTTAAAATTATAAAAAGCTGGGGCCCTTTGCTTTTCAAAAAATTTTAATTTCTTCTGTTTAATACAAAACCCTTTTAAAGAAATAAAAGTGCTTTTTCTGGTATTTTAAAGTTGTTAAAAAGTTTCCAAATCATAAAAAACTATGGTAAAAATCAAACCGCAAATTTTTTAACACTACAGCGGGCACAAAAAAATGCCTAGGTTTTGCCATTTTCTTACATATATGTGAAATGGGTGCGACAAACCCTCATTTTTTTCATGGGGATTTAAAAAAGGGGTCTTTGTGTAAATTTCCCTCTTTTTAAAAATTTGGGGTTTTACTAAAAACCTTTCCCTTTTCCCCCCCGCCCTTTTTCAATACTAAACAGGTATAAATGAAATTAAAAAATTTACAAACTTCCCTTAGGGGTCCTGGCATTCTTTGCAGATTCCTTTTTTTTTAGGGAAACATGGACGGGAAAATTGTTTAAACATATTTTTTAAAAACAGGGTTTTTTAAATTGTGTAGCAAAAATGAACGCAAAAGGGTTTGATATGTGCACAATTTTAGTAACAAAAATCATATTTTTACCAATCATTTCACCCATTTAAAAAAAATGGGGTTTTTCCAATTCAAAATTATGAAAACCCCCCAAATATTTTGAGAAAGGTTAAACATTGACATTTTGGTGAGTACATTTTCCCCATAATATTTTTTACCCCCTAAAATTAAAAGGGTGTAGTATTTTTGGGAAGGGAGAATGCAAAATTTTTCTTTTTTGTTGGGGCCCCCGCATTTTTAATACTATTTTTTTTGATAGAAACAAACAGAAAATTTTCCTAACTATAAAAAATATAACTTTTGGCCGTGTTTTGCAAAAAATGTTTTAAATTTTTGGGGAATCCCCTTTCTTTTTCTGACGACTTTTTGGACGGTCTTCGAAATACTTTTTGTTTTTGGATGTTTTTTTTTGGGAAAAAAACAAAATTTTTTTTCTCTTGAAAGGGTATTTGTGAAAGAAAATGTAATTTTTTCCCAAAGAAGAGAGGGGCCCTTCCCAATTTATGTTTTAAAAACCAAGATATTGTCTAAACTTCCGCCCCAAATATGTATCCCCCTTTTGGGGCCCTGGATTTATGTCTTAAATCTGTTTAGTTCCATCACTTGAAATGCCCCTTTTTAATACAAACAACAAAAAAATTTAAGAAAATAATAAAACTGTTTGTTTAAAAAGAATTGAAACTTAAAGGGACGACCAACCCAAAAAAAAAAAGGGGCCCGAGATTTTTTAAATACAAAAATTTGTCAAACTAAAAACCCCCTTTAAATGGGGGCAAATACAAAATACAAAAACCCCTTTCGGGCGTATGCAAAAAAATTTTAAAAAAGGGGGGAACGGTGCGGAAAATAAAAATTGTCAGGAGTGAAAAGCCACCGGGGAAAAATACAAGAAGGGGGGGCAAGTCCTAACGGGGAAATTGGCTTTTAATTGGAATATTAAAAAGGGGCCGGGGACTGGACAAAACGAAATTACCTTTAAACGTGGTAAAAAATTCATATTTTCCCTTGATTTAAACGCTTTAAAACTTGTTCCTTTCCAAATCATTAAAGATACACCCACGCGTAAAAATAAATTAAACAGGGGGGACCCCATGGTTTTAATATTACTTTTTCAAAAAAAGACCCAAAACATACTTAGAAAAACATGCATTTTTTAAGGGGTTTTGTGAACTTAATGGGGGCCCGCTGAGGAGTACTTGTAATGATATGTTTAACAATATGCGCGCCCTTTTTTGTTTTCAATACCAATACGGGGATTTAATAAAATGCAGAAATACATTCCCTTTCCCTTTAAAGTCATGGCTTTTTTCGTCAGTTTTTTGTCTTTTAAGGGGGCTTTGGGGGCTGAAAATTGAAAACAGATTATTAAAACCCCGGCCTTATTTTTTTTCTTAAAAGATAGTGTTAATGATCTCACACTATATGTTTGGGATTTTGTATTTATAACATTTTTCTATTGTTTTTCCCTAAACTATTTATTCATGCTTTTTAAAAAGAAAGCAAAATGGGTTTTTTTTTTTATTTTTTCTATTTTATTTTTTCCCAAACGGAACGTTTATTTAAACCAAAAAATTTACCATTCAACATATTCCATATTTTTAAGGGGCCCTGGTTTTAAAAGGGAAGAGGGGCCCCAAATCGCTCACCGAGAAAAACCCCCATTACGTTAAAAATGTTTGAGGGGTTTTCATGTTTTTATCACTTGATTGCAAAGTTTTTTCCCCTATAAAATTCACAAGGGCAAAAAAAAAGGGCTGAAATAACTCTAGAAAACCCAAAAACGGGGTCGGCCCGTTTCAGGAAGGAAAATGAATTTTTATTCCAATTAAGTTGTGTGGCATTTTTGATTAACGTTTATTGCAAAATTTTGGGCTCTATCGTGTTCAAAAAACCCCAATGCAAATTTTGTCCCCTTAAAAGGGGCCACAAATTTGGAACCCAAAATGAATCCCTTTCCAGTTTCGACGGAAACCCAGATTTTTTCGAAAAACAAGTTGTACCCCAAGTTGGGTTAAAATTTATTGCAAAATGTGGTCTCTATCGCGTTCCCCAAAAATATTTTGGTTTCGGAGGTCCCTACTTTCCGTTAGTGGGCAGAAAAATAAGGACCTTTTTAAAAGGGGCCTTTAATGACGGCAAATAAAACTGCTGACTTTATGTATTTTGTTGTAAATTTTTTTTTTAAAACATGCCCACTGTAAACCCCCCTGTTTATAAGGAAGTTTTTAAAAAACTTTTTCCGTGAAAAGTGATTTTGCGATGGCCATTTTTTAAAAGGGGGCGCAGTGAAATTTTTTGAAAAATCGGCCCAGCAGTTTTTGTGGGTAGTTTTTTTTAGAATTGTTTTTTCGACCACGATGAAAGGGGAAACTGGAAAAAAAAAGAAAGGGCTTTCTAGTCTCTTGACCATAACTGGGGCAGGTGAATAAAAAAATTGACTAAGATAATAAAAAAAGTTATTTTTTTTTTTGTTTTCATATTTTTTTGACTAATTACAGCCCCATTTAAAAATTGGGAAATTTATAAACCCTACGTAAAATTTTTTTCCGCAAAGAAGCCCAATTTCCCTAAAACTTGTCTTTCATTCTTTTCCTTTCCTGTTTTGCCCCAAGCAATTACATATGCACCCAAAATATGTACTCTATTTTTGGGAATAAATTTTGTTTATACTAAAATGAAAACTAATAAACTTTTCCCAGTCAAACAAAACCCGAAAAGGAAAAAAAAAAGTTTTCCATTAGTTAATTTACCTTGTAAAATTTTTTTCTGAACCCGGGCAAATTTTAAATTTCCCGAAACCCGAGGCCCCTTAATATTTTCGATTTCGTACTGTTTTCTTTAAATTTGAAAGGGGCGCCCCTACCCAAATGTGTTTGGTATATCCCCCCTTTGTCCTTTGATTTTTTCCTAAAAAAGAAAAAGGACCCCAAAAAATTTTTTTAAAAGCCCGTATAGTGCTAATTTTGTGGGATGTTAAAATCTAGATGTTCCAGCTGACACAAAAAATCATAAAATAAAATTTTTTATGGCAAAAGCCTTTTTTTCCCGTGTACAGCGCATTGGGAGTGCAGCGCAGCGCAGCACAGGACAGTTTTACAGTTCAAGGGGCGGTTTAGAAGATCGAACACAGTTTTTTTACAGTAAATTTCTTCTAAAAAACAGATATTTTACAATGTAAGTAAAGAAAAAATATTTTAAATTTTAATTTGTATAGTAATACCAGGGAAGTAAAACCAAAAGTTTTTCTTTAGATTTCTAAATTTGAATTTATGGGGGCTTTTTTTTTTTACCTTGTTCCCTTTGAGCCTTCGTGCTTAGTAAAAATTACTTTGGGTCATTATGACACTCTTTTTATTTTTTTTCTTTCGTTTTTAATCAAATATTTTGGACCTCGCCCTTTTGGCACAAAGACATGTTTTTTTGCATTCCTTTTTCGGGGCTTGGAAAAAAGTCAATGTCGTTTGCAACATGGGGAAAGATTTTTATTACATAAAATAAAATTTATAATTTTTTATATCTACATTGATTCTGAGGGAAAAAAACCCAAATTTTTTCAATAACCCGAAGGGAAAGACATTAATTTAAAAAAGAAAACACTACCTGTCCGTTGCATTTAGAACGTCAAGAAACCCCCCCCCCCCCCCAGGCCCCACGCCTAAAGGGAGCTAAAATTTTCAGGTGTCCCTTTTAATAAAATCTTCAAATCATCCTTCCCGTAAGGGAATTTTAATCCTTCTATTACCCCGATTTATATTCGCCCTTTTCATGAAAAGGGTTTTTCAAAAACGAGAAAGAAACGTTTACTTCATATTTAGGCGGGCCCAGCTAACTTCGCCTTTTTTTTGCAAATGCTGTCTGGTTCTTTAAATTTTTACATGCGAAAACCCTCTTCCCTAGGAATTATCGCATGCCCCCTTTAAATTAGGTTGGGGACCTAAAGAGGGATTCCGAAATTTCTAGTGCCCCCCACAGGTTCGACCCCCACTTTGGGGTTGGGCAGTCACAAGCTGTTTTCCATAAACCATCTTGGCATTGTAAAAAAATAAAATTTAAAAGAAAACAAAAGTTCAAGTGAAATGTAAAATAATAAAAAAAAAAAAAAAAAATGTTCGTTTTATCCTGAATAATAAAATTTTTTTTGAATGAAATTTTTGATTGTAAAAAGCTTAGCTTTTAGAATTAAAAGGAGTTATTTGAAATTGGCTTTAAGTAAAAAATAAAAAGAAATAATGTTTGGTAGTTTGGGGGCCCAAATGTTGGGTGTTTTGGGGTTTGGGGGGCGGGGGGAACCCCCGTGTGAGGGAAACAAAATTCACATGTTGATTATTTTTGATGGAAAAAAAGTGAGTTGATCAATTTTTTGCATTTTTGAAAATGACAAAAATATTATTTCACCCACGGGCACCCCGATTTCCTTTACGGACTAAATTTTTATACAAAAGAAATTACGGAAAAATTTGTTTGTTTCCCCAATAAAAACGGAGAGATTTTCATGGAAAAGAAACATAAATGCGCGCAAGCTTTGGGAAATGATGAATTTGGTTTTTTAACGTTGGGAAATTTAAAAAGGGGTTTACTTATTGAACTATTTTTTTGGGATCATTGTTTACGTCCACCAAAAAGTCTGGAAGGTTACTAAAAACTAGCAGGGGGGTTTCAGCTAGGGAAATTTAAACGTAACCCGTTAAATCCCATAAAAACTCCCTGGCCCGCCGGCTTTACCGACATCCTTTGCTTAAAGGGGCTGCTATTTGACTTATCTCACATAAATTACTGACCCCATTTTTATGCTTTTTTCATTTATTTCCAAAGAGCTATAAATAAATTTTAACTTATTTTCTATTTCTTCAGGTTTAGTAATAATATATATTTTAAAACTAAGAAAATTTGTCTTACCCCCTTTTTTGCCAAGGGTTTTTATAGTTTTTTTTTACTTCCATCGTCTGTTGTCCCTGCTTTAAAAACGAATCCGTACTTATGTTGCTACAGGAGGGCAATTACTAATAGTAAATTCAATTTAAATTTCCCCAAATTTTTATTAAGGGGAAGGTGTAATGAGCGGGGGTTTTTTAAAAACAAAATTGCTCCTTATAACTACGTAAATAAAAGCAAAAGTTGATCTTTTTGCGGGTTCATTTTTTCAAAAAGTTTTTTTTTTTAATTTTTAAAAAATATGCCATCGAAAAATATACAGTGATTAATTTTTAAATATATAAATTACGCTATTCTCCGAAAGGAAAAACTTCTTTATTTCAAAAAACAGGGCCCCAAAAACTGTCTTTGAAATAAATGGTTTTTTTTGAGGAAAGATTTCGTAGTTTGCAAAAACAAGTTAAAAGATTTTTTTTAAAAAAATAATTTATCTTAAAATTTATTTTTCCCGCAAAAATGGGAAACAAAAAAAAGGGGGCCACCGACTTTTGTTTTGCAGTATTGTCATAAAATTTTTTCCCATCCCCCATTTCTTGACATTAAAAACATAAAAAAAAAACATTTGATAAAAATTTAATTTTCCCTCCACCCGAAGTTGTCTAAATTTTTTCAAAAAGTGTACCAAAAAAAGTTTTTAATGCAATACTTTAAAATTATTTTTATGAAAAGTTTTATATGTTTAAAAAAAAAAAATCAGGTGAAAAAACTGCTTTCGTTTTTTTCCTATTAACTACTTACCCATACGGGGTTTGTCCGTGTGCGTTGAGGGACGGGGGGGTAGGATTTGGGCGTGGGTTATAAATCGGAGCATACGTCTTAGTACGGGGGAAAAAGGGTTTAGAAAAAGGGAAAAAAACAAAAAAATACAAAGGGCGCGAATAAGTACGGGTAGGTACGAGGGGCTACTGGTTACGTTTTTAACCCGCGCCTTTTTGCTTGCCCAAGGGACGGGCGGGTCTGCGGGGAAAAATACGGGTTTAAATACGAATTTCCACGGATAGCTTTCGTTTTAGCTACGGCGAAGGGACTTAAAAAGCACGGATAACTACGTTTAAAAAAAACCCTTTAACTCGGAGAATAAAATTTCACCAAGTTTGGGGGCTAAAGGGCCCCGCTCAAAAGGTACGGTTTGCTCAAACTTTTGTGCATGTTCAAAAAATTTGGGGAAACTTCAAGTTTGGAATAAGTTTTGAATAAAGGGTTTTTTCCACGTCTTTGTACGGATTAATAAAAATTTACTAAATCTGGGTACCCCTCAGGGATGGGGTCATACGGATTCTACTTTTTTTGTCCGTAGCTAGACGTAGCTATCAGCGCCGTATGTGTGACTGGGGTATAATGCGAATTAAGAAAAAACCCCCAAAAGGGTTTTTCCCGAAATGGTTTAATTAAAAATAAATGGTAGTTATTGTAACTTGGCCCATACTGATGGGGGGCACCCCCATTTAATTTTTTTCAATTTTTTTGCCTTGTCATGAGAAAAAATTTTAAAAAAAAAAAGCTCTTTCAATACATGAAAAGCAAAAAAAACAAAAAGGTGATCAATTAAAAGGGAAACCCTATTTTTCGATGGGTACACACATAAGGGCATTTGCCCTTCCCGTGGGAAAATTTTGAAATTTTTGGGGATAGTTTAAAAAGTATTTTTGGTTTTATAAAAAAAGGGGGGGATTGAAAGATGCGACATTTTAAAATCCTTTTTTTGAAGAAAAAAAAAGAAAGGATTTTTTACTCTTCCCAGGGTTAAAATTCGCGTACGGGAATGTTTTTGGTTTAAATTTTGCGTGCAAGGGTTTTATCTCCCAAAAACTGCTGGGAGGGATTGGGCGAAAATTCAAACAAAGTCTTCGGTACCATTATTTAGGTCCCCTGGCTAAATCCCATAACTGTAAACCTTTTTTATTTGTAGATTTAAAAGCCCCTTTTTTTCTTGGAAAATTAAAATTTAGGGGTTAAAAAAATTTTTCGGGCGGGAAAATTAAAACTCTGTAATTACGAATATATTTTAATTGAAACTCACCCAAAAGGGGCCCCCCCTTTTTTTCCCGGGATAGGCTTACAAAATTCGTTGGATCAAGTATCTTAAGGCGGATCAAGTAATCGTAAAACAGTTTATTCTTTCTTATATGAAAACCCAACCTGATATTGTCCCTTTAAAAAAAAAAAATTTTTTTCTTTCCCGGCTCTCTCAAACGAGTAAGAAGGGTATGTTTTTTTTTTGTAAAATACTATTAAAAGAATTGACTTTTTGGCCAAATGCTTTACATTTTTATGACTCTTACGACCTTTATGCCAGTCCCGGGACGGGTTTTTTATTTTCCCGGATGGGCAGTGAGGACTTTTTTTCCCGGGGGCGGATAGTTTTAAATACCTGGGGAACACCAAATAGTACTGGTTTAGGCAGTAATATTAAAAGCCCACCATGCTACTGGCCTCGTATTTTTTAATTTTTATGAAATTATTTGATCCTAAAAATTTTTCAACTTTTGCAGAAAAGGAAAAACATGTTCCCCGGGTTTACTCATCGTTAATGGTTATGTGTGTTAAAAAACAATCCCCACCCTTGGGTTTTGATTTAGTATCATGCCGAAAATTAACCCATTTTTAATTACAAAAGAGGAAATTTTTTCTAACATGCCGGTTTTGAGTTTTGGGTCTTGGCCCCGTGACCCCCCACATAACGGGACCGAAGATAATGGGAAAATTTCAATTGGAAAACTTTAAAAGTAACCCGAAAATTTAACTTGCACGCCGACGCCAACGAAACGGAGGAGAATAGCTCGAACTTTTTTTTTTAGTTGAGCTATAAAATTTTTGTGTTTTAGGACAAAAACATTTCACATTCGATAAAAATGCGGCCCCGGAAAACCCAATTTTTAACGGAATTTGGGAAAAATTAAAGATCACACATGGCCAAAAACAATACATATTCGTTGAAAAAATGATTTAAAAAAACCTACCGATTTTTCCCCTTATAACCCCAAAATTTGATTCCACAATTCCGATGTTCTTTTAAACTGGTAAACCTCATGTTTCAATTTTTTTCGAGGCAAAAATATTTTGGAAAAAAGAACGTAATCCCGGAATTGGGCATTTTCTTAGGGATTGGCGTGGGATCTTGTTTTTGTTCTAAACCAATCAAAAGGGGGTTGAGATCTGTTAACTGGGCAAACACCTCTACAAAAACAAATTCTTTCCTTTTTGTTTTTTGTATTGCTGTCTTGAATGATTTCCAACCGCACTTGGGCCAGATCTTTCCGGGGATTTCGAAGTTTTTTCTAAACTGGATCTGGCGTTTAAACAAAATAACCCCCAAACCCGGTCATGTAAACCTGCCCAACGACTCCTGAACGCAAACCTTTTGATTTGCAAAAGTGGTCATAGTCCAAATGCCTAGCCCGCTTGCAAACAGGAGGGTTGTGCAGGTTACTGATATGAACCTTCACCTGGAACCTGAAAACGACGAAATTTATACTTAATAGAATCAGAGCTACTGATCAGGAAATTATTGTTTAATACCAGACAATAATCAAATGTAAAATGAACTGTAAATGTATTTACGTTTAGTCACATTAGAATCGGTATACAATCTATACTTACCAATCTTTTGTTTTTGAATAATCACCCAGTCTGTGCTCATAAAAACCGGGACACTATCCTCTGAATTCATTTTTACAAACACTTAATTCTCCAAATCGACAGCTTAATTAGTTGCGGAGTAACGCATTGACCCAATGCATTCTCTATCCCACTGAGTGCTTGTCAAATGTTTAATCACTTTATTGACTGGTCAAGAGCTGCAGTAGGGCGGGGCCGTACTTGATTTACAGATGCTAATTACCAGAACCAGAAACTCAAAAGCGGTGACTGTAGCAGTAATGATGATTTTCAATTCAAAACCTTTACATTTTGTATTGAAACGTTTTCATTTTTTTTTTTATTTTAGTATGTTTAATTTGTTGGCACAGATTCTAACGATAATTTTAACAATATTCGTTTGTTTGTTTTGTTTTGTTTTTTTTTTTTTTTTCAATATAAACAATGACGAAAATGTGAGTAAAAGTCTACGGTGCATTACGCTACTGCACGAGATTATGTCAACGACAGTTAAATAGCATTCGATGAGTACTTCGCAAGAAATAGTCCAGTCCATTTTATATGATTGTAGATCTATTAGAATGGAAATCAATTTTATTTGTTACGAGATATAGGGCCTACTGATGATATATTAACCGGTAAAGTAAAATATATTCCACAACTTGTAGTCTAAGATTTTATGGGTTTCTTGCGAACATTCTTCTATAAATATTTTATCAAGAAAAATAAAAAAGAATACATACGCGGGATTTAGAAAAGTATTACTTAATTGTTTATTATGAAAAATAAGTCATTCTGCGAAATGAAAATATAGATCTGCTATATTCTAATATGCTTGTCTCTGGCAAAACACACTTACGCTAGAATGACGTCACGTTAACGTGCGGCGACGTCAATTTTTTTTTTTGCGACCAAGAAAGAGCGCTAAATTAAATATAGAAATACTGCGCCCTCGTGCAATTATTACGCCCGTCGTATAACTGCCAATCGTGCCTCAGTAGTATTCAAGCACTCTTTTACAAAAATTATTTCTTAAATACATATTCATCTTAAATTTTTAGTGTAAAAGTCCCAGTCGAAAATTTGCATGCAGTTATTGGCTATCCAAAGGAGTTACTTCGAGTTTTACGGAGCTCGCGAAGACTACATGTATTGTTGAGACGACCCGCGTTGATGTTTTTATATGAATTCACATTTAAAGTCTTTCAGGAAGTTGAAAAATATGCACAATAACTGATAATAAGGGATTAATAATTAACTGGCAATAAAACACTTGCAGATCAATGATCTCCCACTGGGTAGACTGTGGAAAGTTTTGATACCCTTTACCCTACTGCTTTTAATTTACTGCCACATTTATGTTAATTTGTATGTTTTCAGTTTTTACTGTGAATATAGTAAAAATATCATTATAACTTTTCCCCATAAGAAACTATAGATACAGCGTGTGTAAAATTTAGTTAAAACATGAAAATTAAAGAAAATTTGTTTTACATGTATGATAAAATAGCATTCATTGGTTATTAGTTTTAATATAGTTTTAAAATTTTGCTTCTGGTTGAACAGAACAGAGCTTTACACTTTATTTATTTCAATCTTACAAAAAAACAAAGAAATATTCTGTATATAATTCATTACTTTGTTCAAGTTTGAGCCACAAAGTAAAGTAATAAATATCTGTTGCACATTAAATTTGCTTTTCACCTTCCTCAGCATGCCAAAGGGACAAAATTTTTAAAGTATTTTTTATGAAATAAACAAGAGCTGTCCATAGACAGCGCGTCCACTATTCGGCGATTTGAAAGTAAAATGATATATGTCTCAATAAGAGACCTCTACTTTTAAAAGGAAGATAACATGGGATAATTCTGTCAAAGAACGCAAACAAGGTTTTTGGGGATTGTACCCACATGCAGGTGATGATGGTAAACATATTTTGAGTTTCAAGTCATAACCTTTATTAGTATCAAGTTTTGTCCAGAAAACAAAGGGGCATAGTTTGGTTAAAAATACAAATCAGAGTTGTGGGGATTGTTACCACTCATACAGATGATGATGATAAAGATACATTTCAAGTTTCAAGTCTTTATCTTATACTGTACTAAAGTAACATTAAGAAAGCGAAGATTGCCAAAAAATTATGAAGCTTGAAAGGGGCATAATTCTGTCAAAAATACAATTAGAGTTATGGGGACTG
Source organism: Mercenaria mercenaria (assembly GCF_021730395.1). Classification (NCBI taxonomy): domain Eukaryota; kingdom Metazoa; phylum Mollusca; class Bivalvia; order Venerida; family Veneridae; genus Mercenaria; species Mercenaria mercenaria. The sequence continues at coordinate 89,702,327 of NC_069366.1, read as the reverse complement.
TAACACACATTATAAAGAAATAATTTCAAGTTCAAGTCATTATCTTTTAAAGAAGCAAAGATATGTCTATAAACAAATCTTTCAAAAAAAATTAACATGTAAATAATTCCAAGTATAACAACTTTGTGACCTTGAGCTTCGGTATAATGGGCCCAGCCCCTGCACATACTTTGTTTGTATGCTGGACTATGTGTATGTGAACTTACAGTAAGATATAAGCAATAGTAACAAAGATATGACAGAAAAACAAAGGTTGCCGAAAAACTTTAACTTTAAAAATAACCTAAGTATAACACCTTGATGACCTTGACCTTGGGTATTATGGGCCCAGCCCCTGCACATACTTTGGTTGTATGCTGGACAATGTTTATGTGAAGTTACAGTAAGATGTAAGTAATAGTAACAAAAAATATTACAGAAAAAACAAAGGTTGCCGAAAAAAAATTTAAACTTAAAAAATAAATCTTGGTGCCTTGCCCTTTTGGTACAATGCCCCTGCATATACTTTGTTTGTATGCTGGACAGTGTTGATGTGAAGTACAGTAAGATTTAGCAATAGTAACAGAGATATGACAGAAAAACAAAGGTTGCCGAAAAACTTTAACTTTAAAAATAACCTAAGTATAACACCTTGATGACCTTGACCTTGGGTATTATGGGCCCAGCCCCTGCACATACTTTGGTTGTATGCTGGACAATGTTTATGTGAAGTTACAGTAAGATGTAAGTAACAGTAACAAAGATATTACAGAAAACCAAAGGTTGCCGAAAAAATTTTAAACTTAAAATAATCTTGGTGACCTTGACCTTTGGTATTATGCCCCTTCATATACTTTGTTTGTATGCTGGACAATGTTGATGTGAAGTTACAGTAAGATATAAGCAATAGTAACAGAGATATGACAGAAACACAAAGGTTGCCGAAAAACTTTAACCAAGAAAGCTCACGCCGACGCTCACGCCGACGCCAACGCCGACCCCGGGGCGAGTAGAATAGCCCCCCTATTCTCCGAATAGTGGAGCTAAAAATGCCTAATAATCTAAACATCAAATGTATATAAATGTTATTTAAGAAATGATATTTAGCAGAACCATTTTTTATTTATTTAAACAACAGGACAAAAAAGTTATACGCTCATGGAATAATTCGCGACAGCATAGCCAGGGCTTTTTCTAGGTTTTTTTGGGGGGAAAAGCCCCTAGTCAAATTGGAAATTTTCTACATGGCGAATTGTCAAAATTGAGGAAAAAGTATCAAGTAAATTGTGAGTTTTTTCATTCAATTATATTACTTTAAAACTTTTTTTCAAGTTTTATGATATGCATTCAAATGCATTACAAATTTAAAGTATCCTCTAGTAAAATTTAGAGAATTCATTTTGCTGGATTTTTTCTCAGAACTGTTGTATGCTGGACCCTTAGAATATTAGTTTAACTTTTCTGCCACTGTCCACATACACGATTTTCGTCCCTAACAATCATTTTACTACCTGATTGAAGCTATTCATTTGATTTTAACATTACTTTAAATTGCCCCCATCTTCTTATAGTTATCTTTAAAGAAACACAAACATTCAATATTTCCCACTTCACACATTACGAATTAAAATAGTGCAAAACATGATAAAAATACCAGGGGGTCATTCTTTCCACAAAATAATCATTTAAAGAAAATAGAAAGGAGTGGAAACTCCACATGTTACTAAAACTGACAAAAATGAAAATGGTTCCCAGGCTCGGTTTAATTGACCCCCGTTCATTGATGGTAGGGGGAAATGTACGCATGCTATTTCCGTCACGCCCTCTAGGGTTTTGGGGTTATTCTTTTCATAAAAATTAGAAACTGGTTACTTGGGCCAAATTATTAAACACTTTGACATCTTTTCAACATTTTAAAAATTATGTTTATTATTATACGGGCTGCAAAAATCATTATTTACTTTTTCTTCATTACATTTTATTCAAACTCTTTGTATTTATTTTAATGTTAAAAATTTTTCTAACATGTCCCCCCAGTTTACTATTTCTCCAGTATCAAAACCTATAACGTACATTCAATAATAAAGTATTATTACCATATTTTATATCATTGAGCATTTTCAACCCTTGCCCTTGCACTTGATAGAGTCAAATATCTCTTTTTCTATCAAAGCATTAACTATCAAAGTCTACACCAGGAGAATCAATCCATGTAACTCTGATATGGATTTTGACAGACTTATGCCCCTTTTTTATTGTTTTTGTTAAAGGTTTTACTGGCTAAGCTCTAATTCAAAGACAAGCACTGAGAAAAGTCGAGCGTGCTGTCTTAAGGACAGCTCTTGTTATAATTACTATAACTCAATGTCACGTGTATTTTCTAATAGTATAATAGATGCATCTGTAAAGGTTTGAACGCCATTGTCACCTGCTTGAGGATGGGTCATATGTATTATTAGATTGTTTAGTCTACGGTGATTTCGGAATAGATCTGAATTATCAAACCACAGCTAGCCTTTGTGAACCTACTTTCTAAAATTTCAGTGTATGACCAACTTGTATTTTTTTTTCTAGTCGGACAGCAAGGTGTGAGTGTCTCGATTGTAAAAGTAGTTTCGCCGAGGTACCAGTTCATATTATAATGCGCTATCTATCAAGTCTGTATAATTTCCCGCCCGCGGAAAACCCTAATGCTAATGTGCGAGTTCATGACGATAAACACAGACTGATACGGGTTAAACCAACTAATTGCAAATCTCAAATGGCACATAGATTATGCATGGCATCTGGCTGGTTATAGCGTGCAAATTTCAAAACTATGTCTGACCGGGTAATACTTGTAATGTGTTTTAGAGCAGGAAAAGATTTATGTAATAACATTTTTGTTTCAGTTAAATATCGCAAATAATTTTCAGATTACTTATTTTTTTAAAGTCTTACCGGAACAGACTTTTTGCCCATCCTTCTGTTTATTAGAAACAAGATCCTGTGACGTCTTAAATGAATATAATTATGTGTATAAAGTAAAAGCACCGCTTGCAGTTGCTGAACGTCCGTCTGATTTCTACATTAAGATGTCGTTGACTAAATCTTGTTTCCTCTGTCAATAGACACCGATAAAAATGGACCTATTACTTTAGATTTTGTCTTTTTTTGTATAATTGTCGTGTCAATTAAAAACAATAACTTATTCCTCTTACCAAGAACAATAGTTAGAAATTTGAAATCGTACTTTCTCTTCCATTTTTGGGGAAAATATCTCGAAGGAAAGTGTTTTCAAACATCTGATGTTTAATACAGCGCTGCAGAACATTAACCAAATTTTAATTCGAGAAAAATGCAATATTCCACTATTATACATCACAGTGTTATGTGTTTGTTAAATCATACATTAAATAGTTATCAAGCAAATTTGGAGTAGAAAAAGTAATTTTCGAGAATAAAGCGAGGAACGAGTTTAAAACGGCGAGTACCTAGTAAATAAAAGCGAGTATAGAGTTTAAATGGGCGAGTTTCGAGAAGAAAAAGTAAGTGGCGAAAATCGAGTTGGAAAGACGTCTATAGAGTTTGGAAATGTTTTGGACATTAAACATGTTTATGTTTTACATGCATTTCGAAATTGTGCCTTATTTTAACCCAGAAATCCTGCCCCCTACTCGTTCGATTTGGTCAACGGAAAATGATCCAATCAACTATAGTCTGTCAAACCTAATTTTGAACTTCAACTTTGGACTGATATGAAGAATTGGAAAGGGATCAAAGAACATAAAACATGCTTTTGTGAATTAAAAAAAGAGTCGTCCTCGGGGGGAAAATTTCAAGGATTTTTGCAACATTAATTGGTTTTCAATTTCATTTCCTCTATGGAAATAAATTTTTGTTTATTTTGGTCGCCATTGCCAAATATTCTCTTTTTTGGAGATTTTCGGGAAAATACACGTGTTATTCTAGGGGACGTTTCACACTTTTTTTTTATTTTTTTCCCATTAAAGAGCTATTTTTCCTCCCATAAAACAGATTAGGTTTGAAATCGAATTGATATTATTAGAATGAAAATGAGTTACATGTAAATGGGTCGCGCGCATCTCTGCTGTCCTCACCTCTGTTATGATACCCGTATAGCTGAAACAATGAGACCCACTTGACTTGAGACATGTATTTATTTCACGGCAATGCTAACGAGTAAGTACAAACACATTTTCAGAAAAAAAGAGCTGGAAACCTGGAAAAGAAAATTAACTGCTTATTTGAAGTAAAATGTTATTCAGGGCCTTCTTACAAGTTTTGGACAAAAAATGTTTTAATTTTCCATGTCTGTCAACAATGAATATAACGGGACGTCGCAAACCTAAATGACGCTTGTATGGACGCCGACATCTTGGAATGGACGTCACGTCATTTTACAACGCAAGTCTGTGAGATAAACGTAAAATTTTGATTTTTAACTTCATTTTAGATCTTTTCAAACAATGAAAAAGGTGCCTTGAGATATTAACCTGCTGGTATTAACAATGCTATTTTTGAAAAATTTACTTTCAGCATAGATCATCTAAGGTCCAAAATTACGTGGGACATACTATAAAAACTCACATGGAAATCCTTGAAATTCCTAGATTACAAGATATAGAATAACAAAGAAGGGATCATCGGGCATTTTCCCCACAAAATAGTGCTAAAATATGCTTGACAGCCAAAGTTTTTTCATAATAAACACCGCATTCAAGTTAAAATGCGTAAATTTTTACCCGCTAGACAATAATTTAAAAAAATGGTAAAATAAAGATCGCGGTTTAAGTAAAACCAGGCAAAATTTATTTCTTCAGACTTTGATATGGTAGACGCAAAAGAACGCTTTATTACACATAAAAAAACTAGTTCATATCATGTTTTCAACGCCGTTCGTTACAAATAAATCTTTCTTAATACTGGTGACATATGACTTTTATTGCATATCCTTGTTTCATAAATGATTGTCCAATATTCACATTAAAAAAAATCAGTTAATGGCAAAAATTCGCACATTTCTCATACATAGAGATCTAGTGTATGTCTTAAGATTCTTAAATAAAAGAATTTTATCGTGTTGTGACCTAGATTCCCGGTTCGACAAAAAGTATTTTACGACTCTCACGCGAATTTTAAATTTATTATAGGCAGATATTCAATATACCCCTACCCCCTGCTGATTCCAGCGGAACATCAGAGATACAGCTGCATATATGAATTTGGAGAGTGATACGGCAACAACAGACTGAAAATTCGAACCCATACCTCACATGAAGCGAAAAAAACAGGTCATGTTTGGAAGGGTCTTTTACACAACAAAGTGTGCTAAAAGTTTGGTTTAGGTACCGTCTAGGTTACAAATCTGTGGCAGGTTCCTGCAAGAACTCGTCGTCTGTATCCACGGAGTGCAATGGCGTTATGTTGGACTAATTGGAGACAATATGTTTAAGAAGTCCAGTGAAGTCATTTTTTCATTTACTCGCTTCAAGGTGTACATGAATATTTGAGTAACATATAATACAAACATTTGTATGAGGCTCTTGACAATATCTCTAAGACGAAAGACAATCAAATTTTAAAATACCCAATAATTAAATGCAAACCACAGTTAATCTTATGGCGGAGAGTCAAAAGTCTATTCTTTATTAAGAGTCCTTTTAAATCTGCAAACAAAAACAAAAATCAAACTATATCAGAGAAGAAAGTACAGCACACATATTCTGAAAATTGTATAGTCGAAAAATGTCAATAACTTAATTCAAATCTTTTTATATAATACATAGAGGATATTTGTTTGTTTTGAGTGAATATGGAATATATCTCACTGAGAAGTGAGAAAATTTTTAAAATTTTTCACGGCCGTAGCGCGAGTGAAAATTTTGAACATTTTTTCACTTCGAGGTGAGATATATTCTATATTCATTCAAAACAAACAAAATTTTCTTTTTATTTTTTGCTCAGTTACGTTGAGATGTGCATTTTGCAACATATTTTAATCTCAGCGCGGGGGAAAAAAAAACGGCGTAACAGACATGGGCGTCAGCCCTGTTGTGACGTTATTAAAGACGCACACAAAATTAAGTTCCATTTTATTTCATTGTTTGCTGCATAACGTTATGAAATTCTCATAAGTAAAATAATTTGAATCGAGAAATATACTAAAAAGAACAAATCGCGACTACAGTTTTCATCCTGTTTTAAGCAAATATTTAAAAATTCATACAAAAATGTATGAGGGGGCGGAACTTATCTCTCACAGTGTGAAAAAAAAAACAGATTTCATTTTTCCCCAGTGTGAGTGATGGATATGAAAATATTTAACTGAAAAGAATTTCAGTATTTATTGTTAGAAAAAAAATAAATGTTATATTTTAGTACTACGTTTATAGAGACAAGCAAAAGAACAGTTAGTATAATAATTTCGAATGTTACATCTAGAAAGTATTTTACTTCACAAAAATTACATAAACGACCCTCTTGTTGATTAGAGGGATATTTCCGGTCAGGCTGATATCTTGGTACTGCTTTGTTATCATGACTGGTCTGTTCATAGCAGCATGGTACTACATGTACGTGTCACTCGTAAATTTCCCATATCGGTTTTGGTTTTTAAGATTTCAATTTTTTTCTAATGCATGAATTATGAATATGTATGTTTTTTTTTTAAAGGGGAAGTTGCACACCACATGCATTCTTGTTTTAACTTTTATTTTGGCAAATCGCTGGAGTATCGCTTTAACAACAAAAAAACGCACTATAATCAAAATCAAGGCAGGGCTCAAAATGTATCGGTTCGTTTTCGGGCGGGGGCGTATGTTCTCCGTGACCCATTTGATTCGACATTGTGATGGGTGTTCTGAAAATCATTAGTCCCCCCCCCCCCCCCGGATTCATTGTGGGGGGGAAGTTGGCAAAAAATTACGTGGGGGAGAAAGGTTGGTACTGGTACAGAATCCAGGAACACTGGTTAGGTTAAAAAACGGCGTTAAACCCAAAACAAACAAACAAACATTATCTAGAACCCTCCCTAGACGCCCTCCATTGTTCGTCAGTATTCAACCTGAAAACACTAATTAATTTATTTAGCATGACACATTTTTGAGAAAAATATACACTAGATGATTTTGGAGACAGACAACAAAATAACCGAAACATACATTCATCCATCGAAATAATATAGAAAACAAAGTATCGGCTTTACCTCTTGTAAGCACTGAGTCAGCGTCGCTAAACAGTCAAGAGTATCCGGATACATGGTTTATAAATCGAATACGTTCTTTAACAAAAACTCATATAACATACGCTCAATTTCATACATGTACATAATTCTCGCTTCCTAGAACCAATGTTATGGATTTGAAGTGTTCAAGTATTGAATGATACACCCCACTATATAAGGATGTTTTTAAAGCACTATATAATAACTATTCTGAAGTATGTGTAAATGTGTGTGTGTTTTTTATGAATGCATTGAATGTTTGTAGTATCTTAATTCCTTTTTGTCGAAAATTAGACATAGTCGCCCAAATGACTGTCCGATGTATGTGCACGCGTCCGTGCTTGCCTGCATCCCTCCGAGCCCACAGTTGTATACTTAGAGGTGTGTATGACCACATTCGTAACAGATCGCATTTGTAACAGATTTCGTACGTATGCGATCGCATTCGTAACAGGTAAAATGTGTTACGAATGTGTTTGTCCAACATGGGGGTTGACATGAGAAGCACATATGTATCATGTTGAGTTTTAAATTGCAAATGGTCAATCAGTTGGTTGTCATCGCAAATTCATTAAATGACTGCCATAAGAAAATATCCAAGGTAGCGTCGTCGTCGTCGACGTCAATGACGTCATTTAAAAATTTTTTGAGCCGCCATCCCTGAGAAAATTTGGGCCCTTTGGGAATCTTCGGGGCTTTGGCAACCAGTGTGGGCCCTGATCAGCCTGCGCATCCGGGGCAGTTGATCATGGCCGCACTGTTCGCTGTTGTATCAAAGAAGGCTTATTCTACCTGAATATGAGATTTTCTGACCCTAATTTTAGATGCATTAATGCACAGATCAGTCTTTAATTTTAGACTTTTCGGAAATTTACGAAAATCGTCCGAATGCCAATTTTTTCCGTGGACTTGCCTCATTTTTTGTTATCATTTCTGCATCCACTGCCACTACCACTATTATATGATTACAACTTCAGCCACTTCTACTGTTACCTCGACTAGCTGAAATGTAGACCTACATGCTCAGGTTACTTGTTCGAACTCGGTGGAGACATACATTTTTAGCTATCTTTCGTTATCCGGAACTGTTTCAAGTTGGGTGACAAACAGGTAGTTGCTTTGTCCCGGGACAAACTGTCACAAGTTGTATGGACGGGTCGTAAGCCTTAAGTCTAGGAGGGTCCGACCCTTTTGCATGGGTGCGAACTATTGTCTATTGAGATTTTAGGAAATACCTTTGTTTTTAATTTCCTCACCCCACTGAGCCCACTTGTAAGGAAACAGGCCTTCTTTTATTATAACCCCGCCGTTAAATAGCGGAGTTTGTGCAGTTTTATATAGGTTTTTGTCCTTGGTAGAAGTTGCCCATGCATAGTCAGATATTCAAATTATTTGGTACAAATGATCAGCATGGATAGTAGGTTTGTTGCTATCATGATTCATGTTGCTACATCCAAGATCAAGGTCACAACTTTGAACTTAGATTTGTTTTGCTATTTTGTTGTAATATATACGTTTGTGTCCGGATCATAACTCGCTTTAGGCAGATTTCCAAATACTTTGGTACAAACTACCACCATTTATTGACAATCTGTAGTGATCATATTACACCTAATTACTGCAAACATCTCAGTTTGGCACCCTGTAGAATGCAAAGTATTCAGTGGAATTTTATTTATAAAATATCTGAAAAACTACTCTCTCTTTTTAATAAATCTGTTAAATTTATACATTTGATAAGTGTACGTTAAAAGAGCCTAGACTGATTCAATCATACGAGAAGTTCATCCTTTTTGCTAAACACCCTTCATGAAAAACAAATAATTAAGTTTCTAATAGAAACAAAAGCTGCCTGATGACATTGCGCTCGGCTTTTCACAGTGCCTGACTGAAATATTTTGCAAGTCAATTCTTCATCAAACTTTAAACAAAAAATTCTAAGTTAAAACGAGGCATTCCTCTATCGTGTACAATCAATGTTACTTGTAATGTGATTTGAAATATTACGTCTTTGCAGTTTATTTAGCTACAGTCGTTTTATCTTTATTATAATTTTTAAGTTATTCAATTATTAAACGCATGAATACATTTATTATTATGTAACTTGTACATTTTTGAACATATAAATAATTTATTTGCAATTTTCTTTCAACAGCTTGCATTTTGCAGTGAATTACTCATATTTCAGAAAAAGTTAATGTTGATTTAAACTTGGGTAAAACAATAGCAATTATTGTCTAAACATCAAGTCGTGAGTCATGCTGTTTGATTACCCCATTAATCTTTAAGATTCTAAATCTTTCTGTTTGAATAGCTTCATAAATTTGACCTGCTCTTCCGTTGTTGAATTTTCTCACGTTGAAATCATTTCCAGTGTAACTGAACAAACACAAAATTAGTGCCACGCTCCTGTTAAAAGATTTATTAGTCTTTGAACTGAAAGTTCGTTGTGAAAAGAAATCGCTCAGGTGAGTTGTCTTGGTAGAAAACAATAGGATTGGACATGGTTAAATACAGCATTTGAAATTTGTATACGAAACATTCTTATATCTATCCTGTAACCAGGTAACTTTCGTGATATAATATTAACAAAATGTATTAAAGTGTGGGAAAGTTAGATTTTAAAAAGGGAGCTTTAACCCCTTTCGTGTAATGAAAAGACTATCTTGTGTGACAGTTTTGGACTCGTTTGTGTTGCAGAACAATCTGATATTACTGGAGTGTTTTTAGGACCTCCGTCGTGTACACATATGATTAAAGGTGACGGAAATTGTCTGTTTAGGGCTTTGTCTTAATCTTTGTGTGGAGATGAGGAGTATCATGGGTATATAAGAAATGTTATTGTATCTTACTTGTCCTTTGACAAACATGGAAAAAACATTGTACCGTATGGAAATTACTTGCAAGATTCAAAAATGCAGGAAAATCAAGTGTGGGGAACAGACACGGAGATTTTAGCTGCTGCAAGATTTTTATGTCTACACAAAATATGGCAATAATTATGACTGGGTCATCTTCAACCCGGCCAACGGAGAACTAAGGTTGACGGTGCGATTTATCTTCACCACAAGGATGAATGTCATTATGACGTGGTTACATCCGTTTGTACCGGAAACGTAAGTAAACTTTCATTTAATATTTAATATCGGAACGAAATGATGTAAACGTTCTATGTCGAGCTGAATGTTGAGCCAGCTTGACATTTGGATCGACATTCAAAACAGTATAAAAGTTGAATGTCGAGCTGAATTTTGAGTCAGCTCGAAAATCGAATGTCGAGCTGAATGTCGATTGCCGCTCTCTAAGCTAACTTCACACACTTGTTAGTGTGATATAATATGTAGTATGTCGTATCGTAAAGACCTGATATAGGCCATGCTTTAAATGAGGCTATTATTATTATTATTGCTTTATCATTTCACAAAACAAAGTCTGATAGAGTGAAAAAATGACACTTTCTTCAGCAACACTTTCGTATAATAAATCTTTCTTCTCAGTTCAATATATAAAACGTTATCAAGCAATGAGATTTGCAAATAATGTCACGTAGCAAAGATTATGGTAGGTAATCAAAGCGAGCTTAATATGATTGCGCCGGAAACATGGGCCTATATTTTAGTGCTTTCGCTTGAGAGTGATTCTGCGGCTGGACGTTTACTATTCATCAAGAATGAAGATTTTAATTGGGAATTAAGCTATTTATATTATAATACAACCCTACGAATGCAGTTAAATATGCCGAAATCCGTACCCTGCAGTTGCATCTTCGTCTGAATTCACAGGATGATCATGGGATTTCGATTAAAAACCCTCTAGACGCCTACCAAAATGTCAGAGAGGGTTGCTTAATCAAGTTGGGGCTTATCAGCTAGACAAACAATCTGTTTAATTTCCATTAAATTCCAACACCAGTTGTGCTGACCAACATTTATCACATTAATTGCCTGTATTTGATCTTATCTATATTAAAATTATGACCACTAGTAGTGTTATTTCAGGGCTCACTTTCTAGTATTTTATATAATAATACTTATATAACACTACAAAGCAGGGATTTTTTTCAAGTTATGATATATCTCAATTTTTATCATTTTGTTCTTGAAAAGGGCATGTTCTAATCTCTGGCCTGGCCTGGCCTGGCCCGATGGCCCATTTTTGACTGAGCCGGGCAGGCCAGGCCAGGCCATAGATTTCAATTTCGTATAAAGGTGAAAGTGTTTTTATAACATCTTTAAAATCTGACTTTTGGAATAAGTTTGGATATTTCAGACATTATATAAATTTCATTTTGAACTCCCACTCTGTAAAATTTTTACACCTGGGAATAAGCCTGTAGCTAACATAACTATTATGTCTAATTTAAAGGTGTGCCCGATTAATTGTTTTTGACTATTATCAGGGGATCTCCACCTCAGTTGACTCTTGACTGGTTTTGGGTTTTTTTTCCCCCTTTTAATAAGCTAATAAATTTATTATCATCATATAATACATCTGGAAACCAAACTTTATACAAGCCTGCAAACTAAACCACTCATATAATACATCTGGAAACCAAACTTATACAAGTCTGCAAACGAAACCGCTGGTATCATACATCTGGAAACCTAATTTTATGAAAGTCTGCAAAAGAAACCACTCGTATAATATATCTGGAAACCTAATTTTATAAAAGTCTGCAAAAGAAACCACTCGTATAATACATCTAGAAACTGAACTTTATACAAGCCTGAAAACGAAACCACTCGGGTAATACATCTGGAAACCTAACTTTATACAAGCCTGAAAAAGAAACCACTCGTATAATACATCCGGAAACCTAACTTTATACAAGCCTGAAAATGAAACCAATTGCATAATACATCTGGAAACCTAACTTTTTATAAGCCTGCAAACGAAATCACTCGTACAATAATCTGGAAACCTAACTTTATACAAGCCTGAAAACGAAACCACTCGGATAATACATCTGGAAACCTAACTTTATACAAGCCTGAAAACGAAACCATTCGTACAATATACCTGGAAACCTAACTTTATACAAGCCTGCAAAAGAAACCACTTTTATAATACATCTGGAAACCTAACTTTATACAAGCCTGCAAACTAAACCACTCGTATAATACATCTGGAAACCAAACTTTATACAAGCCTGCAAACTAAACCACTCGTATAATACATCTGGAAACCAAACTTTATACAAGCCTGCAAAAGAAACCACTTGTATAATACATCTAGAAACCTAACTTTATACAAGCCAGATATTTTTAACTTGATAAATAGTTCAAAGTCCAACCAAAGTGAATTGTTCAGTCACTTAATATCAACTCACTGATTCCTTGTCTAGTCAAAACAACACTAAAATATATGAAGAAAGTTTTTCAGCAATGTAGCATAATTTTAATCAAATTAACCATGTTTTTCTAGTTTTTCTTAATAAACATTAATCTGTCTACCAATCACATCCCCACTGCTTACTAAGAAAGTAGATGTTTCTTTTCTTACCAGAGGATACAAGAGCAACAATACTGGCCTTGTAAAACTTTCTTACCTCATTACCAGAGGATACAAGAGCAACAATACCCGCCTTGTAAAACTTTCTTACCTTATTACCAGAGGATAAAAGAGCAACAATACCGGCCTTGTAAAACTTTCTTACCTCATTACCAGAGGATACAAGAGCAACAATACCGGCCTTGTAAAACTTTCTTACCTCATTACCAGAGGATAAAAGAGCAACAATACTCGCCTTGTAAAACTTTCTTACCTCATTACCAGAGGATACAAGAGCAACAATACCCGCCTTGTAAAACTTTCTTACCTTATTACCAGAGGTTACAAGAGCAACAATACCCGCCTTGTAAAATTTTCTTACCTCATTACCAGAGGATACAAGAGCAACAATACTCGCCTTGTAAAACTTTCTTACCTTATTACCAGAGGATACAAGAGCAACAATACTGGCCTCGTAAAACTTTCTTACCTTATTACCAGAGGTTACAAGAGCTACAATACCGGCCTTGTAAAACTTTCTTACCTTATTACCAGAGGATACAAGAGCAACAATACCGGCCTTGTAAAACTTTCTTACCTTATTACCAGAGGTTACAAGAGCAACAATACCGGCCTTGTAAAACTTTCTTACCTCATTACCAGAGGATACAAGAGCAACAATACCGGCCTTGTAAAACTTTCTTACCTTATTACCAGAGGATACAAGAGCAACAATACCGGCCTTGTAAAACTTTCTTACCTTATTACCAGAGGATACAAGAGCAACAATATCCGCCTTGTAAAACTTTCTTACCTTATTACCAGAGGTTACAAGAGCAACAATACCCGCCTTGTAAAACTTTCTTACCTCATTACCAGAGGATACAAGAGCAACAATACTCGCCTTGTAAAACTTTCTTACCTTATTACCAGAGGATACAAGAGCAACAATACTGGCCTCGTAAAACTTTCTTACCTTATTACCAGAGGTTACAAGAGCAACAATACCCGCCTTGTAAAACTTTCTTACCTTATTACCAGAGCATACAAGAGCAACAATACCGGCCTTGTAAAACCTTCTTACCTTATTACCAGAGGTTACAAGAGCAACAATACCCGCCTTGTAAAACTTTCTTACCTCATTACCAGAGGATACAAGAGCAACAATACCCGCCTTGTAAAACTTTCTTACCTTATTACCAGAGGTTACAAGAGCAACAATACTGGCCTCGTAAAACTTTCTTACTTTATTACCAGAGGATACAAGAGCAACAATACCGGCCTTGTAAAACTTTCTTACCTCATTACCAGAGGTTACAAGAGCAACAATACTGGCCTCGTAAAACTTTCTTACCTCATTACCAGAGGATACAAAAGCAACAATACCGGCCTTGTAAAACTTTCTTACCTTATTACCAGAGGATACAAGAGCAACAATACTGGCCTCGTAAAACGTTCTTACCACATTACCAGAGGATACAAGAGCAAAAATACTGGCCTTGTAAAACTTTCTTACCTCATTACCAGAGGATACAAGAGCAACAATACCCGCCTTGTAAAACGTTCTTACCTCATTACCAGAGGATACAAGAGCAACAATACCCGCCTTGTAAAACGTTCTTACCTCATTACCAGAGGATACAAGAGCAACAATACCCGCCTTGTAAAATTTTCTTACCTCATTACCAGAGGATACAAGAGCAACAATACCGGCCTTGTAAAATTTTCTTACCTCATTACCAGAGGATACAAGAGCAACAATACCCGCCTTGTAAAACTTTCTTACCTTATTACCAGAGGATACAAGAGCAACAACACCCGCCTTGTAAAACTTTCTTACCTCATTACCAGAGGATACAAGAGCAACAATACCGGTCTTGTAAAACTTTCTTACCTCATTACCAGAGGATACAAGAGCAACAATACCGGCCTTGTAAAACTTTCTTACCTCATTACCAGAGGATACAAGAGCAACAATACCGGCCTTGTAAAACTTTCTTACCTCATTACCAGAGGATACAAGAGCAACAATACCCGCCTTGTAAAACTTTCTTACCTCATTACCAGAGGATACAAGAGCAACAATACCCGCCTTGTAAAATTTTCCTACCTCATTACCAGAGGAAACAAGAGCAACAATACCCGCCTTGTAAAACTTTCTTACCGCATTACCAGAGGATACAAGAGCAACAATACCGGTCTTGTAAAACTTTCTTACCTCATTACCAGAGGATACAAGAGCAACAATACCGGCCTTGTAAAACTTTCTTACCTCATTACCAGAGGATACAAGAGCAACAATACCGGCCTTGTAAAACTTTCTTACCTCATTACCAGAGGATACAAGAGCAACAATACCGGCCTTGTAAAACTTTCTTACCTCATTACCAGAGGATACAAGAGCAACAATACCCGCCTTGTAAAACTTTCTTACCTCATTACCAGAGGATACAAGAGCAACAATACCCGCCTTGTAAAACTTTCTTACCTCATTACCAGAGGATACAAGAGCAACAATACCCGCCTTGTAAAACTTTCTTACCTCATTACCAGAGGATACAAGAGCAACAATACCCGCCTTGTAAAACTTTCTTACCTCTTTACCAGAGGATACAAGAGCAACAATACCCGCCTTGTAAAACTTTCTTACCTCTTTACCAGAGGATACAAGAGCAACAATACCCGCCTTGTAAAACTTTCTTACCTCATTACCAGAGGTTAAAAGAGCAACAATACCGGCCTTGTAAAACTTTCTTACCTCATTACCAGAGGTTAAAAGAGCAACAATACCGGCCTTGTAAAACTTTCTTACCTCATTACCAGAGGATACAAGAGCAACAATACCGGCCTTGTAAAACTTTCTTACCTCATTACCAGAGGATACAAGAGCAACAATACCCGCCTTGTAAAACTTTCTTACCTCATTACCAGAGGATACAAGAGCAACAATACCCGCCTTGTAAAACTTTCTTACCTCATTACCAGAGGATACAAGAGCAACAATACCCGCCTTGTAAAACTTTCTTACCTCATTACGAGAGGATACAAGAGCAACAATACCGGCCTTGTAAAACTTTCTTACCTCATTACCAGTGGATACAAGAGCAACAGTACCCGCCTTGTAAAACTTTCTTACCTCATTTCCAGAGGATACAAGAGCAACAGTACCCGCCTTGTAAAACTTTCTTACCTCATTACCAGAGGATACAAGAGCAACAATACCGGTCTTGTAAAACTTTCTTACCTCATTACCAGAGGATACAAGAGCAACAATACCGGCCTTGTAAAACTTTCTTACTTTATTACCAGAGGATACAAGAGCAACAATACCCGCCTTGTAAAACTTTCTTACCTTATTACCAGAGGTTACAAGAGCAACAATACCCGCCTTGTAAAACTTTCTTACCTCATTACCAGAGGTTACAAGAGCAACAATACCGGCCTCGTAAAACTTTCTTACCTGATTACCAGAGGATACAAGAGGAACAATACCCGCCTTGTAAAACTTTCTTACCTTATGTCCAGAGGATACAAGAGCAACAATACCCGCCTTGCAAAACTTTCTTACCTCATTACCAGAGGATACAAGAGCAACAATACCCGCTTTGTAAAACTTTCTTACCTCATTACCAGAGGATACAAGAGCAACAATACCCGCCTTGTAAAACTTTCTTACCTCCTTGTAAAACTTTCTTACCTTATTACCAGAGGATAAAAGAGCAACAATACCCGCCTTTTAAACTTTCTTACCTTATTACCAGAGGATACAAGAGCAACAATACTCGCCTTGTAAAACTTTCTTACCTTATTACCAGAGGATTCAAGAGCAACAATACTGGCCTTGTAGAACTTTCTTACCTTATTACCAGAGGATACAAGAGCAACAATACTGGCCTTGTAGAACTTTCTTACCTTATTGCCAGAGGATACAAGAGCAACAATACTGGCCTTGTAGAACTTTCTTACCTTATTACCAGAGGATACAAGAGCAACAATACCCGCCTTGTAAAACTTTCTTACCTTATTACCAGAGGAAACAAGAGCAACAATACCCGCCTTGTAAAACTTTCTTACCTCATTACCAGAGGATACAAGAGCAACAATACCCGCCTTGTAAAACTTTCTTACCTCATTACCAGAGGATACAAGAGCAACAATACCGGTCTTGTAAAACTTTCTTACCTCATTACCAGAGGATACAAGAGCAACAATACCCGCCTTGTAAAACTTTCTTACCTCATTGCCAGAGGATACAAGAGCAACAATACCGGCCTTGTAAAACTTTCTTACCTCATTACCAGAGGATACAAGAGCAACAATACCGGCCTTGTAAAACGTTCTTACCTCATTACCAGAGGATACAAGAGCAACAATACCGGCCTTGTAAAACGTTCTTACCTCATTACCAGAGGATACAAGTGCAACAATACCGGCCTTGTAAAACGTTCTTACCTCATTACCAGAGGATACAAGAGCAACAATACCGGCCTTGTAAAACGTTCTTACCTCATTACCAGAGGATACAAGAGCAACAATACTCGCCTTGTAAAACTTTCTTACCTCATTACCAGAGGATACAAGAGCAACAATACCGGCCTTGTAAAACTTTCTTACCTTATTACCAGAGGATACAAGAGCAACAATACTCGCCTTGTAAAACTTTCTTACCTTATTACCAGAGGATACAAGAGCAACAATACCGGCCTTGTAAAACTTTCTTACCTTATTACCAGAGGATACAAGAGCAACAATACTCGCCTTGTAAAACTTTCTTACCTTAATACCAGAGGATACAAGAGCAACAATACCGGCCTTGTAAAACGTTCTTACCTCATTACCAGAGGATACAAGAGCAACAATACCGGCCTTGTAAAACGTTCTTACCTCATTACCAGAGGATAAAAGAGCAAAAATACTGGCCTTGTAAAACGTTCTTACCTCATTACCAGGGGATACAAGAGCAAAAATACCGGCCTTGTAAAACGTTCTTACCTCATTACCAGAGGATACAAGAGCAACAATACCCACCTTGTAAAACTTTCTTACCTCATTACCAGAGGATACAAGAGCAAAAATACTGGCCTTGTAAAACTTTCTTACCTCATTACCAGAGGATACAAGAGCAACAATACCCGCCTCGTAAAACTTTCTTACCTCATTACCAGAGGATACAAGAGCAACAATACCGGCCTTGTAAAACTTTCTTACCTCATTACCAGAGGATACAAGAGCAACAATACCCGCCTCGTAAAACTTTCTTACCTCATTTCCAGAGGATACAAGAGCAACAATACCGGCCTTGTAAAACTTTCAGATATAAATAAAAATCTTCTTTTTACACACACATATATATATGCATTAGTTACATTGAAAAATTTAATTTCAAGTAAAAGGTATTACATCTGATGACATCCTGTTAGGCAGAACTGTTGCTGCTGCTGCTGCCGCTGCCACTGCTGCTGACTGTTATTCAATCTAAAAAAAAGGTTTTATTGAAATACAATTTGAGCTAACCTCAACAGATTATATTCAGACTAAAGATATGAGACATCTGAAAGTGTTTGCAAATTTACAAATGTCTACAGTACAGCTTAAATACATGAATATAAAATTCCTTATATTTCCTTTGTATGTCTTCCATCATGATTTTATAAGTACTTTATTTCTTCTGAAAAATAATACTGATATGCCTATACCTTAATTAAGAGCAGATTTATTGCAAAAATATATGTGTGAACTTAGTAAGATAATAAAGTACAAAAATAAATGAAAAAGTACCTTTTTTCTTTACCTTTCCTGTCAGCTCTTCACATTTCTGTAAATGAAAGAATGCATTAAATTACATGGTGATTATTAAATAATAAGTCCAGTTAATATTACCACATTATATAATAAACTTTATACAAAACTGTTACTTAAAGTATTTTATAAAACAGTTGTTCCTATAAAACCTTTCGGGAAATGACAGCTTGTTGTTATGCAGTATAATCAGGTATCAGGATTAAATCAACTATAACACAGTTAAATAGAGCTGTGGTAACCGTTAGCAGGTCGGACTACAACGCCAGCGGTCCTGGTTCAATTCCTGGCCGTGGCTGATATCCCAAATAGTGTTCAGTTCTTGATAATTTACTTAAATTGGTACTGTTTCCCACAGTATCGGCCTAGACTAGATACTGGGGAAGTAAATATGACACCTGCCGTTGGCTTGGCTTTAAATTAGTTTTCCACTGATTACAGATGAGGGACTTTCGTCAACTACCCACATTAACTACCTATATTAAACAATAAACTTTCCCCTTGAAGCGCTGTCAATAGCTATATATGCATTATCATGTCTCACCCACTTAATATACTATGGACAGGACAGATGAAAGTACAACTTTCAAAGAGAATAGGAAATTATGCCACATGTAAGGTAGAAACTTTCTATAGACTAAAAACAGTTAACAAAATAAACAATCAATCAGGTATTAACTAGCAATTAAAGGACGCATTTTATATCTTACAAATATCAAGAGCTCGTCGAACACGAAATGCACCCCCACCCCTTGTTGCATTCAGTAATTGCACAAGGAACAGAAATTGTATGCTCACTGTAAACAAAATTTCTACTGTTCTGGTCCAATCTGACCTTGACCTTTAACCTATTAACCTAACAAGAGATGACAGAGTGATCTTGGCGCCCACCATGAGCCATTTTTGAATGTTTCAAATTTCAAGACTAGCTCAAGGTCAAATTTAATTTCGGTACAAAACACTGTGCATGTGGTCCAAATTTGAAAGCTGTGGTTCAGAAATGTGAAAGTAGGTCACTAGATCAATTTCAAGGTCAAAGTTCATCTCGGTACATAAAACTATGCATGTGGTTCAAATCTGAAAGCTGTAGTTCGGAAATGTGAAAGTAGGTCACTAGATCAATTTCAAGGTCAAAGTTCATTTCGGTACATAAAACTATGCCTGTGGTTCAAATTTGAAGGCTGTAGCTTGAGAAATGGGAAAGTAGGTCACTAGGTCAAAATCAAGATCAAATTTTATTTCAGAACACAAAACTATCATGTTGTCCAAATTTGAAGCCTGTACTTTCAGAAATGTGAAAGTAGGTCACTAGGTCAATCTCAAGATCAAAGTTCATTTTGGTACACAAAACTATGCTTGTGGTTCAAATTTGAAGGCTGTAGCTTGAGAAATGGGAAAGTAGATCACTAGGTCAAAATCAAGATCAAATTTTATTTCAGAACACAAAACTATCATGTTGTCCAAATTTGAAGCCTGTACCTTCAGAAATGTGAAAGTAGGTCACTAGGTCAATCTCAAGATCAAAGTTCATTTTGGTACACAAAACTATGCTTGTGGTTCAAATTTGAAGGATGTAGCTTGAGAAATGTGAAAGTAGGTCACTAGGTCAAATTTCATTTTGGAACAAAAAACTATGCATGTGGTCCAAATTTGAAGTCTGTACCTTCAAAAATGTGGTAGTAGGTCACTAGGTCAATAACAAGGTCAAAGTTTGTTTCGGTACATAAACCTAAGCATGTTGTCCAAATTTGAAGGCAGCAGAAATGTGGAAGTAGGTCACTAGGTAAAGATCAAGATTAACTCGTGTCAAGGTTCATCTTGCCACTCAAAACTATACATGTGGTCCAAATTTGAAAAATACTGGTTACGGACATGAAGATTTTAAGTTTTTCCCTATGTAAGTCTATATGAACCATGTGACCCCCGGGGCGGGTCCATATTTGACCCTAGAGGGATAATTTGAACCAGCTTGGTAGAGAACCATTAGATGATGCAACATTACAAATATCAAAACCCTAGTCTTTGTGGTTTGGACAAGAAGATTTTAAAAGTTTTTACCTATATAAGTCTATGTACACCATGTGATCCCCAGAGGAGCCAGGTCAGTTTGACCCTAGGGGAATAATTTGAACAATCTCAGTAGAGGACCACAAGATGATGTCATGTACAAAATATCAAAGCCCTAGGCCCTGTGGTTTTGGACAAGAGGTTTTTTCAAATTTTTCCTATATAAGTCTATATAAACCATGTGACCCCCGGGGTGGGGCCATACTTGACCCCAGAGAAACAAGAGGGCCATAATGGCCCTATATCGCTCACCTGTTATCATTGCACTTTAGGAAAAGAAGGTCAAAAAATCGTAATCAAGATCAATCAAAAGAATCACAAGTAAATATAGTTGAAATTTTCTTAAAGGTACAGATATGTCAAAATACACCTAAAAATTGGAGGTACCATCCATGTTGTACCACAGAAAAGAGGTCTCGGTTTTTCCCTGCGGCCAATAATAAAGAAGTTACTAATTAAGCTATTTATAGTAACATAAAATAAAGTAACCCCTGGGGCTGTGTCAATTTGACCCTGCGGGGTCAAGATTTGATTTTTTTTGTAGAGGTCAACTAGGCAATGCTGCATGTCAAATATCTAAGCTCTTCTGGTTTATCTTTAGAAAACTTTGAAGATTTTTCTATGTACAATCAAGTAACCCCATGGGGCGGGGTCAATTTGACCCCGGGGGTCATAATTTGAACAAATTATGTAGAAGTCTGCTAGGCAATGCTACATGTCAAATATCTAAGATCTAGGCCTTCTGGTTTATTTTTAGATTTTTATTAAGATTTTCCTATGTAAAATCAAGTGACCCCCTGGGGCGGGGTCAATTTTAACCCCGGCGGACATGATTTGAACAAATTTTGTAGAGATCTACTAGGCAATGCCACAAGTGAAATATCTAAGCTCTAGGCCTTCAGGTTTATTTTTAGAAATTTTTTGAAGATTTTCCTATGTAAAATCAAGTGACCCCTGGGGCGGGGTCAATTTTGACCCCGGGGGTCATGATTTGAACAAATGTTGTAGAAGTCTACTACGCAATGCTACTTTTGAAATATCTAAGTTCTAGGCCTTCAATTTTAACCCCCGGATCTTAATTTGAACAACTTTAGTAGAAGTCTACTAGGCAATGCTACATGTCAAATATTTAAGCTCTAGGGCTTCTGGTTTTTGAGAAGAAGATTTTTTAATATTTTCGGATTCCTATTATATGTAAAATCAAGTGACCCCTGGGCCGGGGTCAATTTTGATCCCGGGGATCAAGTTTGAACAGATTTTGTAGAGGTCCACTAGGCAATGCTACATATGAAATATCTAAGCTCTAGGCCTTCTGGTTTATTTTTAGAAAATCTTTGAAGATTTTCTTATGTTAAATCAAGTGACCCCTGGGGCGGGGTCAATTTTTAGCCCGGGGTCATGATTTGAATAAGTTTAGTAGAGGTCTACTAGGCAATGCTACATGTCAAATATCTAAGCTCTAGGGCTCCCGGTTTTTCAGAAGAAGATTTTTTAAGATTTTCTTATGTAAAATGAAGTGACCCCTGGGGCGGGGTCAATTTTGACCCCGGGTCATGATTTGAACAAATTTGGTAGAGGTCTACTAGGCAATGCTTCACACCAAACATCTAAGCTCTAGAGCTTCTGGTTTTTGAGAAGAAGATTTTTAAAAAATTTTCCTTTCGGTTAACATGGCAACCAGAGTTCTGCTTGGAATTCAATTCTTTGAATAATTTTGAAAGGGGGCCACCCAAGGATCATTCCTGTGGTTTTCAAGAAGAAATGTTTTTAACAAATTGTTGACGCACGACGGACGACGTACGACGGACATCAAGCAATAGCGTCACAATAGCTCACATTGTCACTTCGTGACAGGTGAGCTAATAATCTGAGCAATCTTGGTAGAGGACCACTAGATTTTGCTACATACCAAATATCAAAGCCCTAGGCCCTGTGGTTTTGGACAAGAAGATCAGACACCGTTTAACTGTTTCTGGCCTATGTGACCTTGACTTTTGACCTAATGACCTCAGAATCAATAGGGGTCATCTGCTGGTCATGACGAACCTCACTATCAACTTTCATGATGCTAGGCCTGAGCCTTCTTGAGTTATCATCCGGAAACGGATTGGTCTACATTCTGACCGACCGACCGACATCTGCAAAATAATATACTCCTCCTTCTTCGAAAGGTGGGGGGCGGGGCATAATTATAGAACTACCAAAGGTTAATGCCAACAGATGCTATTTGTCATTTAGATTAAATGTATGTCATACACAAGGGGATATATGTTCACTGAATATATAAATTCAGTTCTAGTCCACATCATTGGATTAGTTAAAACAATTACCAAAGACCCAAAGGCCTATTGTTTCGGTTATTGACTGGTAATCCATTTAATAAGTGGTTTTTGTAAATGACATCAAACATTTACTTTCAGTTTTATCTTCA
This sequence comes from Mercenaria mercenaria, assembly GCF_021730395.1. Lineage (NCBI taxonomy): Eukaryota > Metazoa > Mollusca > Bivalvia > Venerida > Veneridae > Mercenaria > Mercenaria mercenaria. Next base: position 89,679,336 of record NC_069366.1, on the reverse strand, counting down.
TAAATTCTATTACTTTACCTCATTCAGAAAGTCTTTCTCAGTGACTTACTCTTCGTTAACTCTCAAGGAGGGCTCATACCCTGAAACAAATGAACACCATTCTTACTTGCTACTGCTGTCGTCAAGCTAAAAGTAGAATAAGTAATAACTAATTACATATATATAACAAGAGGGACAATATGGCCCTAGGTTGCTCACCTGAGTAACACACCATAACAGGGTAAACATGTTTGCCCTAGTGGCCCAGTTTTTGACACCACATGACCCAGTTTCAACCTCATCCTAGTTTTCAAAGAGATAAACATTCTGACCAAGTTTCGTGACAATTGGAGCAATAATGTGGCCTTGTAAACAAGATTTTTCTTCGATTTGGCCTAGTGATCTAGTTTTTAACCCACCTTGACCAAATATTTATCCCGTCCAAGATTTCATGGAGACCAATTTTACATTAAGATATGGACAAAAATGTGGACTCTTGGATGTAATCAAGATTTTTCTATGATTTGACATAGTGAACTAGTTTTTGACCCAGATTAGAAACTGTCCAAAATTTCATGAAAATAAACTTTCTGACAAAGTTTCGTGAAGACCGGAGCAAAAAGAGGGGCCTCAAGAGTGTAAACAAGCTTTTCCTTTGATTTGACCTAGTGACCTAGTTTTTCATCCCACATAACACAGATTCAAGATCGTCAAAGACTTTACGATAACAGACATTCTGACCAAATTTTATGAAGACTGAACCAGAAATGTGGTCCATAGGGCGTAAACAAGCTTGTATCACTCTAATGAACTGATTGGACTGTTCTAATGTATTGTGTATTTTTTTTTTTTTTCAAAAAATATGACCTGTCATCAAGGAATTAATGTAACTGGCTTTAGCATTGATTGTTTTCAAACAACATGACTCAATTTCTATACAGACCATGTATAGGATACATACAATCTATTTAGAATATTTTGCTAACCTGTGACCTATGGTGAGTACAGTGTTATCAACGTTTTACAACTAATATTAAACTAATTCAGCTCTTGGAACACATCCAAGATCTTTCAATCATATACATTCTGTGTAAATATGGTTTGAATTGGTGTAAATAAGTGAAAATATAGCAATTTATGTAAAATCAAGGGCAAGTAACTTTAGTCCTAATGGTCAGATTTCACTCATAATTGAACTCATCTGAGATTTTATGCTCATACACATTCTTTATCAATATGATTTGGATTGTTAAAAGAAAGGAGGTGTTGTAGTGTAAACAAGGAAAAAGAAAACAACAGGGATTTTTGCAAAATCAAGGGCCAATAACTCTGGTCCTACTTACCTAAATTTGTTCGAAATTGAACTCATCCAAGATCTTATGGCAATACATATATTATGTAAATATGTTTTAGATTGGTGAAGAAATGAAGATGGTAGAGTGTAAACAACGTAAAATATAGTAATTGTGGTAAATCAAGGGCACATAACTCTGGTCCTACTTTCCAGATTCTGCTCAAAATCGCAGTCTTCCAAGATCTATAGGTCATACACATTCTGTATAAATATGTTTAGGATTGGTGAAGAAATGAAGATGCTATATTGTAAACACAGTGAAATATAACAAATTTTGTCAATCAAGAGCACATAACTCTTGACATACTGATCCGATCTAAAACTGTGGATGCTAGAGTGTAAACAAACTAAATGTGAACGGAAGGACGAACGGACGACGGACATTCATCAATCCTAATAGCTCACCATGAGCCTTCGGCTCACGTGAGCTAAAACGTTCCTGAAAACATTTTTGGAATAAGATCTGTTGTACCAGAGTTAAGCAAAAGGATTTATATTCCTGGATCTGGATTTTAGTCTAGTTAATTAAAACATACTCTTCAGTTAAATCAAAACAATAAGTTAAATTAATACAAAGCAAGTTTTAAGCAACATATATGAACATTTCTGAAGTATCTACTTCCTTGCGTGAGTTTACCTTCGCACACTAGTAACCAGTGAAATGTCCTTGCGTCAAAATCTGAAAAGTTTCGCCTGCATTTTTCAGTGATTTATTAGCCATCATACTGTAATTACGTTGGTGTCTTTGTTTTGTTTCGGAAGGTATCCACATGTATATTTAATGTATATCTGATAAATATGTATCTAGATAACTTATTTTCGGTTAAATTATAGTTAAAGGCACTAACTGTATTCCAGCCTTTCCCCTTTCTATATATGAAAGGGCAATACACAGCTGGAATTAATTTCAATTTACATATGTTATAAAGTTGTATTTCTGTCCCATTGGTGTCAGGTAAAATATTGGTAACGATGTTGTTCGTTTATCAAAAATGTCTGTGCTTCGGTGATATACTCCTAAACCTTAAATAGTAACACAGTGACATTGCACCAACATTAACCTGAAATTTTAAGTAAAAAGGTGACATACAGTGCAACCTCTGCAGAGCAACACCCTTTGGGAGATGTAGACATTGACCTCTGTCGAGAGGTTGTTGCTCTACAGAGGTTAAATTGATAGTAAATTTCAGCTATGGGAAATTTTGATGATGCTGTTGTGAAGAGGTTTTAGCTGTACAGAGGGCCGCTCTGTAGAGGTTGCACTGTAATTCATGAAATATTGGTGCAGGAGCTACGGCCCTTGTGTCATATGACGTGGATGATGATGTGTTACAAGTATTTTAAGTCTGAATCAAATCTGTTTGGAAATTATAACAGATAAAGAGTGAAAATGCATAAAACTTTAACTGAAATTTTATGTAAAAAGGGGTAATAATTCACAAGAATTTGGTGCCAGAGGTATGACCTATGTGTCGTATGATGCGGGTGATGATGTGATACAACTATTTTAAGTTGAGATAGAGTGAAAATGCACCAAAACTTTAACCTGAAATTTCTAAGTAACTATAGTCTGTCCCACCTAAATTTGAACCTCAACTTTGGGCTGATATGAAGAAATGAAACGGGATCAAAGATAATAGAACATGCTTTTGTGAATAAAAAAAGTCACCCTCGAGAATTTCAAGGATTTTTGCAACAATCGTCTGGTTTTCCCATGCGGCTAAATTTCCATTTCGCTGTTGTTTATTTCTGGTCGCCATTGCCAAATATTCTCTATTTTGGAGATTTTCGGGAAATTTCACATGTTAATCCTCGGGGTCGTTTCAGACTTATCTTTTACACTTAGCTATTTTTCCTCCCGTAACAAACATAATGGGTTTGAAATAGAATATACAATTTAGTATAATATGAAATTAGGTGCTACCTATAACGCGGAAAGCCCGTCACAAGTTAAATTAAAGAGAATTCCTATAGTTTTTTTCCTTTTAAATTCACACATATGATAGGAAAATTTGTGCTGAAAACAATGAACAAATAAAAACAGTAGGTCACCAGGCTTGTTTTTGTGAAAAATTGTTTTGAACACACCCACTGTTGCTGACACTGCCAGCGATTTTTCAACATTTTCATAATTTTCTGCTTTTTTATAAATACCAACCAAAATATACATCAAGACAGCACAATACGGATTTTTTACTTTTACAGATTTTATTATAATATTAGATTATATTCCACAATAGCTATCTCTTTTTTAAAAAATCTCCCATATTCAGTATGGGAGAAAAGCGCCCGCGGGAGTATTGGTAAAATTTCAAAACATCTTTTATGGTCTTTGTTTGTTTATTTTACTAATTTCTCCATAATTTATACTTATTTTTTATGATATTTATGTAATAATACGGCAAATAAAAAAAAACATCTAACCCCACGGGAGAAAAACTCCTACTTGTTAAATGGGAGATCACTCCGACGGGAGGTTATCTAAAAATAAACACATAAAATGTTCACGCGGTCTGGTTCACTTTTCAAGCTATGTAAAGATTATTATAATTAAAAAGCTTTTGGAGTATGCATTTTAAGGAAATGAAATAACCCCACCGGAGGTATTCTCCCATTTTGTAAACAGGAGCACACACCCACGGGAGATACCTCCCGTAAATACAAATGGGGGACCTTCTAAAATTTAGCAGCGTGAAACCATTTTTCTTTTTTTTTTTACAAGCATATTGACCAATCACATCTCATCACACAAAACGTCTTAGGCGTTATGTTCAAAATGGACGAGAATTATTTTACAGTCATCAGAACTAACTAATGTTTCATGCTGTCACACTTGAATACCATACGTGCTATTATTGTCGTTTGTGTCATTTTCATTATTTTGTTACTGTGTATGTTCTTGTCGTCAGATGGCCTTAAAGGGTCTTGATTTTATCAATAAAACTTGAAACTTAATAGATGCATTGTGTCGCTTATAAGCTTATTTATTGTAGTATGAGTGTAGAGTTCAAAGGATATGGAACACATGTAATTAAAATACACTTTTGTGGATAGCCCTGAAAAATATTTTATGTGTGATATTAAAGGTATTGTGGACCACTAGACTCTATTGTCGATTTTTACATTCCAATAAATCAACATGTTTGTTAAAATTAATAGATCTGATAAGGCTTAGCTGATAACAGGACGCTTTAAATAGTTGTGTTGTAGCTGTCTGGTAATGGCTAGATTATCGTCTAGGGATATTGTAGGTGTCCAGTAATCGGCCTGATTTTTAGAGAATAAAGTTTAAATATTTTTTATTAAAATTTATTACCGCATACCTAGGAAAACCTTGGATTGCCAGAAAAATGGAAGTGTCTTACCGTCCGGTAACCAGATGCCTAGCCTGTATTCTAGCCATCTGTTAACGGACAGCTAGCAACTCCTCAGCGGATTTTCTAGCCGTCCTGTAATTGATTTCTTTATGGATAAGTGTGATAAGTAATGATTTTTACTGTATTTACTTAAGATATCAATTATTATACACGTCCGGAAAAAAAATATTGTGTGAATACAAATCAACGTATATTTTCATCGAATAGAATACTGATTTTTCAGTCGATAAAACGATTGAGATCGTGTTTGTATAAAAATCCGTTTATGTTCTATTTTTAGAAATCATAATAAAACACTGAACACCGAACGTCCATGTTATTTTGTAAAAGGTGATGTTTTTCTAACGGCCTGAACTTTAATTCTTAAAACACAAATACATACCTGTAAAGTCTGACGCTTGAATCGTGATTCACACGAATTCAAAGTTTGATCACGATTTAACGAATTTGGAGCATTTTCTCACGTTTTCTAAAAAAAATCAGACAAAAAACATTGTGGACCACTTATTTTCTCTAATTTGCCATCTGGCATCGTTATTTTAAGACAGGATGAGACAACAGTAAACAGAAAACACATGTCAAGTGTCATTTTTAATGTACTGATTACGTAACAGACCTGCCGAAACTGGTTCTGGCCAGTTTTTGCTTTAACCGAAGCTTCCCGAGAAAGATTGTACCAATCAAATTGATGCGTTAATTTCCGAATGACTACGAGCCAGTTACGTAAATCATCGATATTGACCGAATGGTTACTATTTGTGCTATTCGTGGACATTGCATTGTCGGAAAAGTATTAGAACCATTCGCGCACTTGACCTTGACCGACACTAAAAAAAAACATGAAGATGCCAAAAAAAACAACAAAGAATTATTCATCAGAAAAAAACAACGCGTGGGGAACTGGAATTTCCTTGGCTTAGAATTAAAAACAAACAATTGACCTAGTTTTGCTTTCTGCAAGCTATGCAGGAAGTACGTTGTATGCACAACCGTTTTTCCAGTGCAGGTTCAAACCAAAAGTACATTTCAAATCGAAAGTAGAATATGTAGATCAGTGAGACGTTTTGTTTGTATTAAACATTTAGGTCCATAGATATCACGGCTGTAATAAAAACTCAAAACAGTTTTACTGACAAAATCAGTTATAAAATTTGCATTATCAATTTTATTTGTTTTTTTAGAAAAATAAAGTTTCTTGTAGATCTATCATGAAATAAAAAATACCCAAAAAAATCAGGTTTCATGTGTTTTCCATATAGACTGTGTTAAAGCAAGGCAAAAAAAAGTGGACACAGAATTCATATTAATGATCTCAGAAAGCACCAGAATGCATATTTTCATAAATATTATATACTTGAAAAAAAATTTCTTTGGGGGTGGGGGATGGAAAGACCCCTCCTGTCCCCACCTCCATTTGTCACGCGCGACGACTCGCACAGATCTCACTCATTCATATTTTGGAAACTTGACAGGTATGCAAATGGAAAACTTGTAAAACCAGCAGTTCATTAATTATGGCTCCAGCCACACATTGGTGTTAAGACAGTCATATTGATTTTATACTCCTGTCTGTGTGTGTCTAACCTTCACCAAACTTAAACTTGAACAAACTGCGTTTGCCATTAAATCCTCAGCCAAGTTGATAACTAGCCAAATTGGCCTAGGTACTATGGAATTATGGCCCTTGAAACTTGTTTTTGATAATCAAAACACTAAAAGTCTGATAAGGCAGTTGTGGGAGACATATACTTTTCTCAAATGCAGCTCTAATTTAAAAAAATGAATACTAAACTATGAAAAATTGCAAGTATTTCAAAACCATTATAATTTTGAAAATCCAGTGAAAAAGTTGTTAAAACTTAAAAATTTTGATCCTATAAAAACATTGTTTTGATTGCCCACCAGATGAACAGATTTTAATGAGTGACGTCAGGAGGATCTCGCCATTATTGATTTTGGCAAACATTTGTTTTATCAGCTGAATGATGCATTGATTTATTCGAGACTAGAGTAAATCTTTAATATTTACTCACATAAAGTTTTTTTTGCAGATAAGTATCGATATCTTTAGTAATTAACAGGTATCATTTAATTTACTTATTCATTAGGAAATCTATTAACGGATAGCTAGAAAATCTCACGAGGAAAGTTGTGGTTTCTTGACAATAACTTGTGAAAGGCTTGACAGTTTAAATATATATTTACACTGGTGTAAAATCATAAAATACACGTCAAGTTTGACAGCCTAAAAACACCATCATCATCCAGATCAGATGGTTCAAGGTGCATTACTCTGCCAGAAATCTTAAATGAATTATGTTCTCACATGTTTAGAAATTAAGGGTACTGTTTAGAAGTACTTTCACTCTTCTCATATTTAAATAAATGGATTTGACTCAAACTTTATCTTTCATCCAAGATCATCATTCACATGGGGGGGGCATTTAATAGCACGAGTGATAGCCGTAGTTTCCTTATATTAGCCTATCTTGCTATGCAGCAACTAAGCAGTTGAGCATGTTTTCTCTGAAAGCTCTTATAATTCAGAGTTGAAAAGTGACAAATATGCAAATAGACATTTCAATACCTGATATGCCCATTTCAGGTCTGAGCTAATAATATAGGCGGATCAGGTCTGGTGTCAGTTCTCAACAATTTGCATAAACATCTTTTCATTCGAAAGTAAAGTTCTTCTTTCTATCTGAAAGTAGTGGTCAGAACTACACCTGATTTGGCAAGGTCCTGTCTCAAATTTTCAGACAAAGCTGTTACCATATGAGCCCAAACAAACTTAAGATGCTTTTGTAGAAAAGTGTATGGCCCACACGCCCATAGGCGACAAGAGAGACTGATGGTTGGTTTAATGACTGAATTGCAATAGGAACCGTCTCCTAAACATGTCTAATCATCAATTCATCATGTGAAGTTTCATTGTTCTAGGTCAGTGGTTCTCAAGTTATGGATTGAAAACAGTTTTCAATGTTCAAGCCCATGACCTTTGATCAAGTGAACTCAAAATCTAAGATTGAAGGTTCTATGTCAAATGGTTCACCAGTTATTGATCGAGAACAGTGTTCCATGTTCAGGCCCCTGTGACCTTGCCCTTTAAGAAGTGACTTCAAAAACTAAAGGGATCATCTACTCTGCAATTCCTATCATCCCATGAAGTTTGAAAAATATAGTCAAATAGTTAGGTTTTTGAGTGGAAACAATTTTCCAGGTTCTGGCCACTCAGACCTTGACCTTTGCTGGAGTGAACCCAAAATTTAAAAAGTCATGTACTCTGCATGTCCAATATTCCTATGAAATCTAAACATTCTGGGTAAAGCAGTTCTCCAGTTATTGATCGAAAATGGCTTTCCATGTTCAGGCCCCTGTGCCCCTGACCTATCTCAATCCCCCATAACAATAGGGCCATCTATTCCTATGAAGGTTCTAGTTCAAACAGTTCTCCAGTTGTTAATCTGAAACAAAGTGTGCCAGAAGGACAGGACAAAACAATATGTATATCCCCACTATGGGTGGGGGGAGGGAGAGACAATCACACAAGAATATTTTTGGGAAGCATTAAGACACTGACAATTGTTTGTAACTTAAAATTTTTATATAAATACAAACAAGTTATATAATGTACGCAAAACATTTCATTTGATCACATAATCATCAATCAAATCAATATTTCATACAATATTTTATCTAGTTCCTCATTGAGGTATTAAGAATGTGTTGCCTATTTTACACAATTTAAAGATAGTTACATATACAGTTACACCTAATTAACTGAATCAAATTATTGTAAATCTTCTAACTAATTACCAGAGTGTCATCATGACCCAGGATTGTTCACCAGGTTATAATGAGCTACATGTTTCAAATGTCAAACTGATGCTAAAATAAACATGGTCACTCACTGACAAGTTTTAAGATTGTGTGTCAAAAATTGTATACAACGAATTCATTTCCAAATTTCAAGGCCGTATCTTTATAAATCTTTAAGAACCAAGAAAGAAGTTATTGTTGTTAAGAACATTAAGCAAGTTGTATCAAATCAAACAATAAACGAAGTCTCTATATGGCTGCAATAGCCAAAATAGCATAATCTGGCCCTTTAAGGGCCATAACTCAGGAACTCATGATGATATCTGGTCAGTTTTCAAGAAGAACTGAGATAATATGCCAATACAAGTTTGCGTGCAAGTTTTAATTAAAATCAACTGCTAATGTGGTCTCTATGGTGTTTACAAGTTCAAAAATTTTGGCCCTTTAAGAGGCCATAACTCTAAAACCCTGATGCATCTGACCAGTTTTCCAGAATAATCTGAGATATTGTGCCAAAAAACAAGTGTGTAGCAAGTCTATTAAAGTTGACAGCAAATGTGGTCCCTATCCTGTTCACAAGCCAAAAATGACAACTTTCAGATCTGACCCTTTAAGGTCCTTAACTGTAGAACCCATGTTGGGATCCTGCCAGTTTTCAAAAGGAACCAAGGTATTATGCCAATACAATAGTGTGCAAGTTTTGATTAAAAATTAATGCCTAATGTGGTACCTATCGATGTTCACAGAAAATTGTGAACTGACAGATCGACACATGCGATCAACAAAGCTAGAAATTCCCTGTGGTTTTGTGGTTAATTGCTGAGCCTCAAATCGCTGGAAAATTCCTTAATTTGCATAAATAGCACATTGCACATGACGTATAAATTTTATTGAGTACGAAATGTTTAAGTTTCAGTTTTCACGTCATGTGATTATTATGCGCATCGTGTATTTGTTGTTCTCCGGTGTCAAGTACATGGAAATGGAAATGGATAAACAGCGTATTATTTAACAACTAGATGCCCATGGGCACATGTCGAGCCTGCCAGCTATTAAAAGTGACTAAGAGGAATGCACATGACACCCCGTCTCATTGAAGGCAAACATTTTATGCCAAATAAAAATGATTGCAAAAAGTTACAATATAAGTTATTTAAAGTAACAAGAAGAAAGCAGAGTAATTCTTTAAAAAAAAAAAAACCTAAGCCCACACAACAATCCTAGCCAGTAGAGATAGGTCAAATTACACCTAAAAAATGGATGTAACATGCATATTGTACACAGAAAAGAGTTTCTTGATTTTCCCTACAACCATATAAAAAGTCACAATATAAGTAATTTATATAACAACAAAGCAAAATAATTCTAGGTTCATGCACATGACACTCTGGTCTCATGATGGTGAACAACTGTGCCAAAATACATCAAAATCCCTCATGCATGAAAAATAAATGCTCTGGACAGATATTCTTGCATCTTATTCAACAAATACCACTGATAATGCCAGATATGTTTTTGAAAATTAACTTTAATTTTTTTCTAAATGTTTAAATTATGACAAATTAACATTATCTTTTTTTATGTCTTAAATATGAATAATACATAAAAAAAGTAAATTCTAAATAGATAAACAACTTAATGAAACAAGAGCATCGCCTGTATGATAAAGTTTCAAGGCTACAGCAAGTATACTTAAACAAATAGACCCACCTAGGAAATACTCATTTTCCAAGTTAAAGGTGAACAAATCAAACAGGGTTGTGGTTCTGACCTAATTACTAATCTCATGACAATAACAAGTGTACAAAGTTTCAATACTACAGATAAATAAATAAAGGGCCATAATTCATCACTAATACATATATCAGACTTAGGCTATTGGCTCAATGAACTCATCTGAATGATATTAAACAAAGTTGCAAAGCTATAGTTCTGATAACATACACACACATGGACCCTAAACAAAAAGAAATAGCTGCATTCATAAACTCTTGATGTGCCCCCCCTGTGGCATCCTTGTCCTAACAAAGGCAACCTAAGTCCAAAATGAGTCAAGGTGCCAACTGAAACCACACTTATTCATGTTAGCTGATCCAGCCATACGTTTCCTTTTACTCTTAGCACGATTGTATATTATGTCTTCAACTGATGGCCGAAATGGCATCCCACTAAATGTACTGCTCCTGAATTTCTAGATTGTTCAGTTTCTGTATAGCAGGAACTGATGAACATGAGGCTGATTGGCTCATGTTCATGAATTAACAGATACTCGATTCCACCATTCCACATTTCTTCGGATAATCTTCCAGCTCTGGTTCAAACCTTTGGTAAATCATTTCTCATTTTTTTTCCGGACTCCACTTTCCATCTTTGGATTGACAGCAACTTGCATCAGATTTAAGTCCATCAGGAATGCGGTCACTGAAGTCCAATGTCCTTGTATACAGTCATCTGTAGGCCATCCTTGTAAAGTAAGATTACTTTCCTTTTCTCCTTTAGCATGAACTGTGGGGCCCAAGATGCCCTTCAAATCATACTCTTACATCTTTCAAAACAGTGACTTGTAATGTCATAAATCCCTTTGACTTCCAATACCTCTGGAGTTGAGTATGTTGACCTCTGTGTTGCCATGTAAAAGGGCAGGCAAAGGTGGGGGCATCAACATGTCTACATATGTGTGCTAATTCTTGAAAACCTGATCTATGTCTACTGCGTGTGCCCACCATCAGGAAGCATAGTTTCACCTGCAATTATAATTCAAAAAATTACAATAAAAATTGTCTTTGTACAACATAGCAAAGTTTTAACCAGTACCTGTCATAAAGAATCACACTAATTGACTCGTTCTGATTCAAACGAGCTTGCAGAACAAGAAATTTCCCCCCTCAATCATACAGTAACTGCCAGAAAGATCAGAAAAATTATTTTGGTTTGCACTAGGGGACAACCAAGGTGATAACATACGTCCGTTCGGGGTATATAAAGAATCAAGGATCTAATGGAGATACACGTTGTTAGCAATTTTTGCTCTGGAACCCATTATGAATCTGACCATTCAGAAAGAACCACGACTAAAAAGGTGACACAAGATATGTGCAAGTTGATTACATACAAATCATAAATGAAGCAGCCTATTGTGGCAGACAAGGTCAAAATAAGCTAATTCTGGCCCTTTCAGGGGCTATCACTAAGAAACCCATCTTTGAAAAACATGACCAAGATTTAAGTCCTTGTACATATTAGTGACAAAACTAACTAACACCAATTAGGATGAGGTTTAAGCAAGTTGCAAGCAATACCAGATTGAATTCTAGTACTTTATAGAATTCATCAATATATCTGGAATAATACTGGTATAATTCTTCTAAACATGTCCTACACAAATGGAGTGCTCAAGATGTGAACTTGTAAAAAGCATTTTGCCCACTTTTAACTACAATCAGAACTGTCAGAAACTAGAGCTATCACTAAAGGGATTAATGTACCCCCCGCATGCACTGACACAGTACCTACCAGAACATTGCAATTTGACAGCACACAAGATTGCATAATTATGTGGACTGTATGTAAATAGACAGTATTGTATACCGTATAGTAACAAAAAACAAAGTCCCATAACTATGCAGAATATTTATCTAAAAGAATGTAACTATGCACCATACACAACTAGGGTTGGTACTGAACCCTTGTGTGAAGTTTCATTAATTGTGTGTAAGGGTTTGTAATTAGGCTACGCACAAGATGCATATGCAGACTGTATGTACATAGTATGTTAACAAGAAACAAAGTCCTATAACTGCAATTTTTGTCGCTGAAAGAACCTAACATGCCCCATGCACAACTACTGTTGTTACTGATCACTTGTGTGAAGTTTCATTAAATTGTGTCAAGGGGATGAGGAGAGATGGTGCTCACATGATTGTGTCTATGTATAATAGTATAGCAACAAAAAAAACAAAGTCCCTAACTCTGCAAATTTTTTTTCTAAAAGAACCTAACGGCCCCAATCACAACTACTGTTGGTACTGATCACTTTGTGTAAGTTCATTAAATTCTGTCAAGGGGACAAGGAGCGCACAAGATTGCGCTACGGACAGACGACAACCTGAAACCAGTATACACCCCCCTTACAACTTTGTGTCGGGGGTTTACAAAATTCCTTTTTAAGCGACTTGATAGTAAAGTAGTGATAATTACCTTTTTGAATATTCCCTTCTTCACTAGCCAAGCCAGGAATGTCAAAACAAAGGCATTTTTGTTGTCTTTACCCGAATTGTCTGCTTGGAAATAGAGAGTTGGTGAAGCATTCCTCATTTCTCTGAAAGAAACAAATAAACAGTGAGTGATACAAAATCCATCACAATAGGTGATGTCATACAAAACACATACGAAGTATTTGAATGAAGCCTTTTGCACAGTTCATTTACTAAATTATGAATCCAGACACTAACGTGATGGACAATTTGACATTTGAGGTCATTTTATGACTTTGGCCTTAAACCTACATATCAGGTTCATATTATCCTGCACAACATCACTACCTACCTACATGCCAAGTTTGAAGTCAATACTTGCATGGTTATTCAGTAATACTCTGACACAAAATGAATGGACAGTTATGACTTTTAAGCTCAATTTTGGACCTTGACCTTACCTACTGATCTGTTCAAGTAGACTCAAAATCCTCTCACTGCAAGCTACTTAATATGCCATAATATTTAAAGTAAATATTTTTAATGTTTTTTAAAGTTATGCTCCATACACAAATTGAGAAATTCTATAATATCATTAATGAAATCATCACCGAGTTGCATAGCCTTTTTACAAAAAACCAAGGTGTGACAATTGGAAACTCTAGTATAGCCACATGTAAATTAAAAAAGTAATTTCTACTTGCTAATTACATGAAGTAATACACTAAGGAATTGATGGTGATATTACAGTCTGGGGAAGAACTGTCAGTCCAAGTCTGAATAAAGTTTTCTCCAAGTGATGAAGCTTTCAAGCCTGTTAAATGGTGTTGAATCTTGTTAGATGTGCTTCAACTGAAAGAAAAATTGGATTCCATAAAGTTGCTATGATTGTCTTTTTGTGTACCCTCTATAAGCAAATGAACAGTGTTATGATTTGCTATGATTCCTTTTATATACCTTAAAAAGCAATGAACAATGTTTGAAATTATTTTTTTAAAAAGTCAGCGTTTTACAATCATAAATGGAAATCCTACCATGTACATGGCTTTAAGCACATGTAATTCGCAATGGTGGTAAAGGAACTCAGGGGAGGGGTTCAGTCATGACTGTTACTTTTTTGTCATTCTAACATAGTTATTATTATCATGATTATATTATGTACAAGTCACTGAATATGTCACTGTATAAAAACAGGCATTTAATCAAATTATTCAGTTTCATCAATCTAAGCCCCTCCCTTCGTGGAATGTTATTATGCAATAACGAGTGCCAAGATGTCACAATATACGCCCGACGCAGCAAATAGCAGCTGTGTTTGCAAATGGAATCTTAACTTTGTGGTTGTTTAGTAATTATTGTAATTCATTTGTTACTCTGTGTCCACAAAAAAACTCCTTTACCAAGTAAAGAATTACCTTAAAATACACCTAAAATTTGGAAAGTAACATCCCCTATGTTGTACCACAAAAAGTGGATCTTGGTTTTTTATTTTCCTACGGTCAATTATACAAAAAGTACTGTATAGTATATTTATAGTAACAACTAAGGGGCAGTTAATCTTAAAAAAAAAAAAATCCAATCCAAATAAAATTTGTTAGTCCACACAAAAAATCCTTACCCTGTAGAGATAGGATCAAAATACACCTAACATTGGGATGTAATATGCATGCTGTACTACAGAAAAGTGGTCTCGAATTTTCCCTACTACTAGTAATGAAAAAGTTGCATATAAGCTATTAAAGTAACAACAAAGGGAAGTATTACTAAAGAAGGGAACTGCGCATGACACTTCGTCTCATTATGGTGTACAATTGGTGGCCAAGTTACATCAAAATCTCTCCATGCAATGAAGAAGAATATGCTTCAGACAAAGTCATTCTTGTATCTGACCTTTGACCTCAAAGTGTGACCATGAACTTAATGACCCAGGGACCTGGTTCTTCTGGCGCAAAGAACCCTCAGTCTCATGATGGTGGAACACAATTATGCTAAGTTACATCAAAATCCCTCCAAGCATGAAGAAGATATGCCCGGACAAAGTCAATCCTTGAATTGACCTTTGGATCTCCAATTGTGACCTGACCCTTAGACCTAGGGACCTGGTTCTTGCGCAAGACACTCCAATTCTCATGATGGTGGAACAATTGGTGCCAAGTTTTTTTCATCAAAATCCCTCATGCATGAAGAAGATATGCTCCAGACAAGTCATCTTGAATTTGACCTTTGACCTCAAAGTGTGACCTTGACCTTAGAGCCTAGGGGCCTGATTCTTGCGCATGCACACCAACTCATGATGGGAACAACTGTGGCCAAGATTCATCTAAAATCCCTATCCCTCCAGCAAGAAGAAGATATGCTCCGGACAATGTCAGTTAAGCCGCCTACCCGCCAGAGGCGTTCCCATAATACGACCCGTTTTGAAAATAAAAAGGAAATTAAAATTCAGAATGAATTAAATCATCCTATAGGACCAGCTGCCTAGAGTATTCACTCATCCTGCTGTAACAGTATACACATGTCCCTGCAATTTAACTTTAACAAATCAGGGACTGTCCTTATAAATGCTTCATACTGAAACTTGTTCTAGACTCGGGCATCTGCAATAAAAATGTTATTATCATCAACATCAGTAACCATGATGGATCAGGAATGATTTTTCGAGTTGCAAAAAAAAAAAAAAAAAAAAACAATTTCAGCTATCCTAATTTCTGAACCAATCATTTTTAATTGGTTTTTATATATGTTTTTACCTAAAACAGGCACTTGTTCTGTAAATGGAGCCCTACAGAAATTTTAACTTGCCTGTTGCTGAGTTTCTACTGAAATTTACAAGCAACAAGTGGATTTATTGTGCCCTTGTTATACAAAATTAAAGCACTATTACTACTAGTCATTGTATGCACCCCCTGCACCACCTTGATAGAACCTTTGACCATTTGTAACCAACTTAATGTATACAAATATCACAAGTAAAAATTTATAGTTTAAAAGCAAATTACAGTTATCAAAGTGAACTATTCAATTTGCAAAACTTTGTTATCATTTAAGATATTTTACAGTGTTCTAATACCTTGGAAAAAGATGAAAATGTTGGCAGTCTTGTCTTGGCTTGATCCATGTTGTCTATGATAAGGCTCACATACTTCTCAGGGTCTTCACTTGCTTTCCTTTATATGTTTTGTAGAACTTTCGAGCGCCAATCCCTAACAGGAACACAATCAAAAGTGCTAAAAGTATTCAATATCATAATGTAATTATCTAAAACATAAATCTTGGGGTGTCAACTTTTCTTGTTGATAAAAAATACAGGAATTACCTTCCAATGATACCACAAACATAGTTGTTCAAGATCCACCAAGCAGTTCATGAAAAGGAAACATCAAGAATATATTTTTTTAATTTCAACTCTGAGTGCCCCTAAAGGGGTCAAGCAAAACCATTTTAACACCACCTGACCTATAGGGAATTATGGCATGAATCTATGACAAGTTTGTAGCAATTCTGACCATAAGTTTCATTTGGGTAGACATTATCCTTAGTAAACAGCGTCACTGAAACCGTTACCAGCCCTAAGGAACCCATATATTTTACAATAAAAAATTTCATAAAATAGACTGTCTCGACAAATATATATAAAATAAATCATTTATACATACGACTGGAGGTTTAATTGAATTGTTCCTCTTCCCTCTAATTCTTTTCAAACTCCTTCTTCTACAACTGCATGCCCGAGCAGAACAGTCCGCAATATTGATACATGGTGGTGCATCTGCTTGTCCACCTTTGCTCCTAAAAATGAGGATAAAGATCTATAATGGCAAAAGTCAACAGAAGATCTGCCTTTAATGACAGTCTTCCAGTTGAACTGGGTATGTAGCAGACTTCAAAATTTGTATCTATTTCTATACACTTCTTTAATTGCAACAATATGCCTAAAATGCTTTCTGACAAAAGTTTTATAATTTCATCTAATTGTTGGGAACATTATATGATAAAAATAAATTCAAAATCTCTTTATGAATGACTGGTATGAACTGGACACCTGTCTTGTGTGACAGTGACCTTGGAGTTAGGGGTCTGGGTCTTGCTCAAGACTTGTTGTCTCATTATGATGAAAATTTATACCAATTTGGCAATTTATGTTAAGATCCCTTTATGGATGGCTGAGTTACAGTCCAAATAAGAATTTAAATGAACAAAAGATTTTACTGAAAACGCATACAAAGCTAGTCCTAATTAACAATGTTTTTCCAATGTTCACTTAACCATTTACTTACACTTTGAAATTTTTAACATCCGGTAATGCTCTCTGCCACATTACATGAAATGCCGACCTTCCAAGGACCATGACTAGCTTTTCATTCATCATTCGTCTCTATACAGAACATACAACCTTGTTTTGTAATACAAGAAGGAAGCCTGTATTCTTCTCTGTCCGGAAGTCTCTCTGAAAACTGCTTTGCATATGATTGTAGCCACGTCTTTGCCTGTAGGAATTCAGCTGAAGGTTTCTTAAGACGAGGTAAACTGCCATATGGAGTACTTGCCTTTCTCGCCAGAAGTTTCTTTATCTCCCATAATCTGAATTAAATAAGCATAAAAACAGTTAACCATTATACTTAACAAGGTCATAGTGGCCCCAAGGCTTTCTCATGAACACAACTTTTTAACTATAGATGAAACAATATATTTATGACATACTAACTTAAAATCACAGATTGTTACCAACTATTTTTTTGTTACGACAAGAGGGCCATGATGGCCCCAGAACATTCAACTAGTTTTCAGGACTTAAATGTGCAACTTTAGAAGACCATAAATATGCTCCAGATGTCTAAAGTTCTGTAGCCAGTATAAGTTACTACATGAAAAAGTCCGACAGATAAACAAGAGCATGGCCTGCGGGTGTCATTGCTCGTGCAAGTGGTACAAGCACAGGGCTTTATATAAATATCATGGTTCTAGCTAAGGCTCCTTCGTTCACACATTTAAATATGTCTGCGTCCTGTCTGACAGCTAAACGTTTACAATACTTTTAGCCAGTTGAACAAATGGGCCATGAAGGCCCTGTATCGCTCACCTGAGTTATGACTGAAGAAAATAGTTGACTGAAGACTGTTTAAATTTTATCATTTCAGGTATGGAAGACAGTGACTGTAAACGTTTACAAGATTTTGTGAACGTGGAAGCCTAAGTTCTAGCTATTATATGGATTCAGAGAAAAATATATTCAAACATTCTTTTTTACTAGCCTGTATTACTTTAAACCTAGAAATGTTTGCGGATACTATGTTTCGGTAGAGGACCACTAGATGATGCTACACACCAGATATCAAAGCCCTAAGCCAGTGTTTTGGGCAAGAAGATTTTTAAAGTTGTTCATTTCGTTGACATGGCAACCGAGTTCTGCATGGAATTCAATTATTTTACGCCCAGGATTAATCCTTTATGGAAGTTATGATGTAATTTCTGCCCAGTGTTTTTCAAGAAGATTTTTTAAAAACTGTTGACGCACAACAGATGACGGACATTAAGCAGTCACAATAGCTCACCTTGTCACTTCGTCACAGGTGAGCTTAAAATTTGGCTAGCAGTTTCAAACAACAACTATGTGTGTTTGGGGTGGTGGGAGGGGGGGGGGGGGGGGGGTTTAATGTCTTTTTCAACAATTTTTTCAGTCATTAACCATATGAACAACTTCAGTAAAGGACAGCCAAAGGAAAAGCAGCTATGTTTCATCAAAATTCATTCAATGCTTTTAGAGATATTGTTTACATAACTGTTGATGACTGATATATGATCTAACACACAACAGACACAGCGCAATCACAATAGTTCACCATTAGCACTTTGTAACAATGTCTAACATGGAATCTACCAAGCGTTATTAGCAGTCCACTATGCTAGAGCAGTTTTGGACATATCTAAGTACAAAGCTAATAGCTAATACAAAGAGGTCATTCATGCATTGGCCAAATTAAAAAGTAAAAATTTTTTGTTCAAAAATTTAATTTTAATTATCACATTTCAAGCACAGCACAATTCAACATTCAGAACACTATTATATAAACAAAATAAAAGGAACACAATCCTGTTCAAAATAAGAGCAAGCAATCTGTGCTATCTATAATTAAAATGAATTTATTATGAAGAAGTTTCAAAATTTATAACATTACGCTATGTGTTAACTTTTTTGCTTCCTTTCATCATTACCAAAATTGGTAGAAACATCTGCATAAAGTTTACAAATATAACGAAAAACTGTGAAGAAAAAGTGTACACTCTGTCAAAAGCCTTTAAATATATATAAAATATAATAAGCAAAATTTTATATTTTAATCGAAAATATCTTCTACTTTACCATTAAGTGTCCATCAGTGACACTGGATTTTTAATCTGTGTAAAGTAAAAGAAAATAACACCGCCCAAAACAATGAAAAAATATTTTCATTAACATCCTGCCAGAAAATGAGTTTAGCAAATTTTTTTAGATATTTTTAAGCACAACAAGTTTATTTAATCAAAATCAAGATGTTTTTCATTTTAAGATATATTTGTTACACTGATATAGGCAATTAAAAAGACAAACAATAATTTGTTACCAAGAAAAAAATTGCAATTATATAAGTTTATCTGACAACATGCTGACATGTAAACAA
Organism: Mercenaria mercenaria; assembly: GCF_021730395.1. Classification (NCBI taxonomy): domain Eukaryota; kingdom Metazoa; phylum Mollusca; class Bivalvia; order Venerida; family Veneridae; genus Mercenaria; species Mercenaria mercenaria. The sequence goes on along the minus strand of NC_069366.1, from coordinate 89,659,955 downwards.
AAGTACAATTTTCTTAAAAAAAAAACCTACAGTAACTGTGAATCATAACACAATTAAGCTATAATTTAATACATTAATAAACACAATTAAGCTATAAAACAATTAACATATATACATAATAAATATACAAAATCAAGAAGTTGAGATATTATACTGTAGGATTTCATTCATATTTTCAATATGCCTGAGTAGCTGAAATCCAACAGAGGAGTTATCAGTTTCAAAGAAATCCTAATTAATATTTGCTGGGAAAAACTGAAATTTTCATGTAAGAAAAAAAATTATATATACAGACTGTTCATGTAAGGTTTCAAATCTTAAAAGTTGTAGAAATTCATCTTAAATTCTCTGAAAAGTTAAAGCTTAAAGTAGTTCTGCACATTGGATAAACCAGAAGTAACATCATTAATGCGGATAACATAGAATAAAGCCTGGATTCAGCATACAGAAATGAAAATCTTTTATGAACTAGAGCTGCCTTTTAGAAAAGTGCATGTCTCCCACAACTGCCTAATCATCTGAATAGTAGTATACAAGTCAACCATGAACCAAGACCTCAACTGCCTTATCAGACTTTGGGTGCTTTGACTATCAATAAACGAGTTTCAAGGACCATAATTCTCAAGTGCTTCGGCCGATAAGTTATTTAACTTGGAGCAAACACATTTTGTTCAAGTTTGGTGAAGATCGGTGCAGAACTATCTTAAATCAAAAAACATGTTTCAGACAATATGCATTTGAATATTTAGGGGATCTAAAACTTTTTCTAGTTTATGAATTTACACAAGTCATACAAAGTGAGATTCCAGGATTTAAAACTATAGATTGCATTAAATACATCTGTTACTCATCCAGTCACTGAAACAATAGTATTGGTACATTAAATTGTCAATATGAACATGTACTTTCAACACGAGCAAAGTTACAAACTAGTCTTTCTTCTTTATCTGTGTTTTCTTCAGGAATCGTTTCGCTCCGTCAGTAAAGACAACATTGTATAGCTCTCCTGAAAAAAAAATCAGCATTCATAGTTCGATATGCCATTAGTAATAGATATAAAATACGAGACTAAATGAACAGCAACCCAGAAGTTAATTATTACGGCACACATGTTAATAGCAGTATGTTAATTTAATAATCATATGACTGTGCCAGTAATGAATATTAACTAAATAAGTGTAAAGGACATCAGCTTTAATAGCTGCTTGACAAGAGAAATTCTACTTTCATAATTTAGCTGTTTAAAACAAGCATATGAGTCCGTCTGTAATGATTATTTCTTTCCATTTCATAAATAAATGATAAAGTTTTACATCTAAAACATACCATTCATCAATACATCCACAACCTTACACTCGCACCATTCCTCCCATTTGTTTCTTCCTCCATTCCTAAACAGTCCAATCACTTCACTTCCTGGCATGAGATCTGTTTTGGCTGAAGCACTTCTTCTCGGTCTACTCTATAATAAGAATAAAAATTGTGGAATTACTTTACCATGCTGATAGCAATGTATGATTTTTTTATATATTTTTACACTAAGCATGGCCTTAATTTACTATATGTCATTCTTCTGATGCTAACAGAGTTCTTTTCTACAAATTACTGATTCACAATGCACGTAAACTTGTAATTAAACAACGCCCTTAACCTAAAAACACTTCTGATTTTCCAATGGACATTCGTTAAAAAAACTTGTTTTGGGTTGACTTGAAAACTCTTGGTGAGCATTAAAAATGTCTCCTTTAAGTTTGTATTTAAAGTGCGAACATACCTTATTGATCTCGGATTGATTCTCTTCTACACTCTCAAGTTCTCTCTCTTGATGTTCACTTTCCATGAAACTCTCTGCAGGGGGCTGGTCATTACCCTGAAGCTAAAACAAAAGATACTACTTTATTAAATAATAGTGCATGAGAATTAAGAAAAACAGAACCTGTGTGTTGCAGCTTCATTTAAGTTTTAAATAATCCATTTTCACTTGATCAAGCTTATTGACATTCAACAGTAATATCACAAGAACTTTAAACAGGAGATAGCAACCTTTAGCTATTTCGAAGCCCGATAGTGTAATAGGTCATATGTGAGGAAGCTAGAGCTATCACTGCAGCATGTTGACTAGATTATTGGACATGAATATTAATGTGTTCACTTATATCAAAGATAGAGGGAAAATATAACTGAACATTAAGCCATTTAAGTGAAATACTTCAATTTTCATATCTTTTGTTTTAGCATGTGCCCTTGAAATAGTTTTGGCTTTGGTTGGACATTGAATTAGAACTAATGATAATTGATTTAGGTTGGACATTGAATTAAAACTATTAGTTACTGACACACAAAAGTGAAGAATACCGGCTTTTATTGAACGTCATTATCAATTTAAATAATATATTAATCAGTATATTTATGTCAATTAATGTACCTTTTCTGGAATTTCAATCTTAAGTTGAACATTCATCGGGTTCCAATCCTTCACAGAAATGAACGCCTGGTTTAATTCGTTGTCATCACCATCGGCTTCATCTTCATCATCTGTTACCTCCTCTTTCTGAAGAACAAAGTTTTTCATGAACAAAATTCAATAACAAGTCAAACCTAGGATTTTTGAACTAGATGAAACTGATTAACAAGTAAATTAAATGTCTATTGTATATAATTACTTGATCAGTAAATAAATGGGCACATCTCCCAGTGAACACTTAAAATTCACCAATTTGAAACTAAATTTATATTGGAACTATTGTAAATTAAATACTTAAACAAATTCATTTAGAATAAATTGAATAACACCAACTTTACATTTTTAGTTATTTCACTCCTCATGATGTAATGTCAATAATGCCAAGCAGACATTCACTTATAGCCCTATATCATTTTTGAAATGATATAAATATGCCATTTCATATATGATAATGAATACAGTAGGAATTTATTACCTCCTCTTTCCAGTCTGGATCTTCTCTACTGTCATCTAAATCAAGGTCACTCTCACTACTCGGCTGTAAAAATATAGTAAATAAGCAATTTAAGGTACATAATTCCCAAAATTATCTGAACTGCTACTTCATGTTATAACGTTGATGTAACATTGAGTTTACAACTTGAAGTGTATAACATTAGGTTTAGAATAGTTCATACTGTACATATGCACAGCCACAAGTAACCTGAAAGTCTTTTAACTAATAACTGTAACTGCCAGACAATTAATGTCTTAGTAAAGTTAAATGTATTTGATGAGGATTTTCAGCTATGTTTGAATACATAGAAAGATAAATATTTTAGCCAACAACGGTCATCGATTATCTTTACAGTATGCTTACTTAAGAATAAAACTTTTGGTTTAAGCATTCTTCTATGATGATGTTACTTGTAAAATCATTTTTTTTAATTAATTGACTGGTTCATTTTAAATTTTATTTAAAACATACTCTCAGCACAAGTTCAAGACCATTTAATTTGTGTGTATTATCAGGTGACTATTTAAATAAACTGTTGCTCCATACACAGTGTGCTTGTCTATATTTCAACACTGAAGCTATTTTACAGGACTTATTTAAAACTGAAGAAAAACAATAACTGAATGGCTTGCCAGCAGATAGTCAAAACTATTCCACGAAGAAAAAGAACAAGTTCAACTGGTATGCCATAAGCTATGCTGGATTCAGTGTTATATTTTCAGGTCCTTTGGGATCATGGATTGCATTCAATACATTTGATACGAGTTCTACTTAAGCAGGTGCTTTGTGCTTATTGGGTGCACTTTCCATTACCTCTCAAGAACTGACTCAAACCGATTCAACTTGGCTATTATTTTGCTTGGTTGCACTCTATGTTTCTGGAGGATCTTACAGATTTTATAACATACCTTGTAACATACTGTATATCTAGGCCTCTTCATTACTGGTTCCACAGGCAATACAGACTGAAATAAATAACAATGAAACACTAAAATGTTAAGACAGAAATGAATGAACTGAATAAAATGCCAACTGGTTTCTTCACAGCACAATTATATGTTTTTCTTTTTGTTTAAATGAAGCATGATAGAATGAACCTTTACAATAGACCATATCTTTTCTCTCATTAAACATATATTTTTCTTACACATATAGCATCTGCAAAATGGGGGTCAGCATTTAATCATTAATATTCAAACAAACTCTGTCTCTCGCTGACATTCATGCCAACAGTATTAGACTACAATTTCTTTTTCACTAAAATTAAATATTCTTTATACATACCTCTTCTTCTGCATCCAACTCATCGAATGTATAGACCTGACTGGCAGACTGTAAAATAAAGTAAATTATTTGTTTAACCCCTGAAGCTGTCGTCTAAAATTGAAAAAGATAATTCTAAATAAGAATAATATAAACTATCCAGTGATTTTTGACGTTTGAATAAATCTTGTTTTTGGAGTTCAGCATGCAAGGAATTATATCACGAGGCGTGTGGGGTAAGTTGTGGCAGCCCGAGTGATAAAATAAATACGCATCTGAATGACAAACAATGATTATTCAAGAGCAAATCACTGGAATGGAATTATTATTTCGATTCTAACACGTTAACAGGGATTTTTAAGGTACCTCCATGACGACATTCATTTAAATATTGCCCCGTTTTCACTCGTGTTCTTTTCTAGTGGCCCGTAAATGCGTTTTGACGCCCATGACGTAGATTAACTGTGACCCTTCAGAACAGTGATTTGTTGTATTATAATTTTCACTGTTTTTCTGCCTTCTTTGTTTAATAAGAAAATGAATCAGATCGTGTTAGAATAGACTATATTTATTGAAGTTATAGTGACAAAGTGATAAAATATATCATTGAAATATATCATCCATACTTGTACATTCAATATCTTTGAATCCTGTCTGTTCAAGGGAACATCAAGCAAAAAGTAAAATTTCTTGGATCATCTTTGTGAAAGAACATTACAGCAAGCTTAATAAATTGCTTGCTAAAGTTTAAGCTTCCCACATTCACAGAAAAAAGTATGAAAGGTGTAAAATTTCTGGAAATGTCGCTGCACAACTAATTTTCAATACAAGTAATCAGTACACATTTGTAATTCACAAAGCTGAAAATTGTCCTAATAAATTAAAAACGACTTATAATCACATGTTTGACGTCATGGGAGTGTAATAAAGTCATTGCATAAAAATGATAATACACTAGTGCAATAAAGCTTTGACGTCAATGTCGTTCATGCTATAGGAGACATTGGTAAAATTGACTTGTTTATACAGTAAAAGAAAGTAGAATTTTTGAAGTTTCTGCAGGAAAAGTTAACATGTTATATAAAGAATATTACATTGACTTGCCTCACTGAATTTATTAAACTTTAATGAAGTTGACAGAGGGCCACTCGTGTAATATCCTCTGTGTAAAAGCTATATGCTGCAATGAGTTGATATAGTAGTGCTGGAGTTATGATGCAGACTGGGCATATTCCATCTCTTTTTTTTCTATATAATGAATTTAACACGAATTCCAAAAAATAAAGTACAAACAAGACTGGGGACGGATCTTACAACTTGGCACAACTGATCTGGGATTTGGAAGTGGCTTGCTGTGTAATAGTGTGTGCTGTTGTTGTAGTTGCTGCAGGCCTTTCTAGCTCAACTGGAAATGCAAGAAACATATAAATTTATGTGCAGTCATTTCTGCCTGTCCAAATATACTTATCTTAAATCCAAAACATCCGAAACTTTAGAAAATTTAATCTATTGCGATGAGTCTTAACTTTACAATGGTAATGTGAATTGGTGAACTGTTACACGTTTTGCTCAATATTAGTAACAATTCATTTCTTGTTGTACTCTCCACATTCATCCTTTTATAAAATCTGTTAGCTCTTAAAATGATTGTAGGATGTGACTATGTGAGTGTGCTAACCTTTCCCAGAAGCAAAACCTCTATCTGGTGTAAGTGAGGCACACAACAGGACAGTATCAGATAATAATTCTATAAAGACGAAAATCAAATGCAATGTCAACGAGATTCCGCAGTCATCTGACTCATAGCTCACAACCCCAGATCTGGACTCACCCTTGTGGAATAAATTTACAATATGAAATAAATCAAAAAGAAAAGGACTAACCAGCTGCGTTTTCAAGTACGTACTTCGGCTTGCAGTTGCGAAACCATGGCCTCCAAGCGGGCGTTTTCTGTTTTTAATGTCTCCACTTCCGTTACTGGCCGACTTGAAGCCTGTAAAGATGTTCATTTCAAAATCACTTATAAGGGATAAAAAGCTAAATATAATGTATTTTAAATTAGTGGTTTAACCTTCAAGAGGCCTATTACCAGTGAAAAAATCATATGTTAAGCCTCAGTAATATACATTGTTTTTTGCTTCTTAGAATTTGTCAAATTATGGTACAGTTTTCCATCTTCTTCATCTTCATCATCTGTTACTACTGTCCATATTCGCTTATAAGACGCATTTTTAGGAGTCACATTAATGACCATCTATTCTGCATAAACTTTCAAAATGAAAGTCAACATTCAAGAGATTACTCTAGGCTTAATTCTATTTTCTATATTAAGCAGAACAAGTATGTACCCATTACACATTACATTTAAAGCAAACTTTGTTCGCTGTATGTATATATATAGTTCCACTGGTGTAACAAATACTTTTTGTGACCCCAAGTTTCTCATAACCAAGTTTTACTGAAAACTAATGCTATTAGTTCATGTTATCAATATTTGTGCATATACTTTTGAAGAATGTTTACAAAAAAAATCAAACCTTTTCTTCCTTAAGGCGTTCATTAACATCATTTGAACTGATATCCCCCTGGTCCCATCTCTTCAAGAGGGCATACATCAGACCTTCGTCTTTGCAACCACAAAACCCACGAAACAGAAAACCAGTGACTTTCATAAACATAGTTCTTCTTGTTGTGATGATGGATCTTACCAGTGTGTAACACCTTCTTGACAAACAGCTAACCACAATGGCCTCTTTGAAGTGGCCACCCCACGAGGAAGCAGTACCCTAAAAATTAATGATACAATCTCTCAAGGCATACATCAGGAATCATTTTTAAGTATAGTGTAACATTGTTATTTTTTTTTGCCTCTATCCAAATGAGTATTATTGACTTCAATCTCGTAACTACTGTTTTTTTTTTATCCAAATAAGTGTAATATAAGTACTCAACAGAAATCACTGATTCTGTTTGCTATTCATAATCTGTTGACAATATATGACAATAAGGCATATTGCTACCTCAGCCAACAGGTGAACAATATGAACAATATCATATGAAACACTTGCTTTGCCTCCTAGCTGCTAAAAAATCTTTTGCTTTTATCCAAAACATTTCTTGCCAGCAAGGCAGCTTAGCTACATATAAAATTATTCATTTATTATCAAAACAAACCTTGAAATGCATTGCCTTCTTAGCTGCCAGTCGCCATACCCTATTTCTTGAGTCTAACAACTCACTGTCCCCTGCTGACTGACAAAACGGGTGGAGGTGCCGCATTATCTGAAAAAAAAAAAAAAAAGAATTTCCCTCTTTCAACAATCTCTTTTATATACTTATAAAATTTATTTCTGCTTTCTCAAAAAATCATTGCATTTTTGTTTCTATCATCATAGTCTATTCACTATAATAGTAAAATGTCCTCTGTGACAAGTTAATGTATGTTGTTAATTTCAGAAGACACTTGTCAGAACAAACGAGAACTGTCAAATGAAAGCAATGCTCAATTATTCAAAGCCTTGTCAAATACTGAAAACAAAAGGCGATTAAAGGGGTGTAATTTTGTAAAATTACAACATTTGTCTACGGAACATATACATATGCATGTCAGTTTATCACAGTGGACAAGTGTCTGGAGTTTCAATGCAGTCCCATTAGTGAAAATTAAGAAACCAGCTTATATTAATAGAAACAAAAGCTAAACTGAATTCGGACGCAGGCACTGACAATCTATTAGCTCTACCTATTCTTTTAGCTAATCAAAACAAATGAAAATTATACCCTAAGCAAAACTATAATGGACTGATAGCATGACTAAACTGTTATTTAAAATAATATAAATGTTACCTACAAATTGCCCCGGAAAGGGGGGGGTAAGGACAACTTGTATTCATATTCCTCCACTGCAATCGAGGTGAGCAATAGGATCGCAAGAGTGCTGTCCTGTTAACAAATTTTAACAATCAATTAATATGCACTAAAGTTTATAGGTTTGTGTATTCCTAAAATGTGCAACTCATGTCGACTTATAAAATTAATTCAGAAAATGTACCTGACCTGATATAAATAATCACCAGACATTTAGCTCTAAAATTTAGCTGATTACAGCTATGTTAGAGAACTGCCTTTTCAACTACCAGGTTTTGCAATTGAAGCAAAAAAGTTCTTTTTTAAGTCTTGAAATAAGTTCATGCAGAATACGCCAAAGTTGAGTCCAACTTTTATCAATGATATGACATTCACAAGTATTTAGTAAATCAATATGGACAGTTAACTGAAAATTCTGATCTGACACTACTCACTTAATTTCATACTTAGCTTTGTATGGACTAATATTCACCACCTTCATTTTTTACAAGGCACACAATGAAAGCAACAAATGATTTGGTAAATGGAAAGAAATGAGTTTTTAAAGTATAAACTTATTTAATCACCTGTAATATAATGACATGAATAGTTAATTGTCATTAACAGCACCAAAGTCATCTGACTCGAGGGTGTCAGTTGTTTTTTGCCAGCATTGGTAAAATCACGGGAGATGCCTGTCCGGTTTGCAAAAACATTTTGTCTAATGCAGAACAATATTTTATATATAATAGCTACTATGCTCCATTTACTATCCACCATATCCACCAAGGACTAAGCTGCAAGGAATTCAAGAGCTGATTGCAATTTACTTACCTGACAAAACTGCTGGTACAAACTGTTAACCATAAACACACATTTTCGTTAACAATATGGTATTATATAGGATTAACATATATATACAAACCTTGTACAAAGAAGTCAAAGCCCTTTCCCCTCATGATCGCAACTAAAGTCCTGCAAAATGCTACGCTGTCCACAGCATCCTCTAACACTTGAAACGTCAACTCGACTCCAACAAAGTCACGAATACTCACGACTTCCTGGCCACATTCTTCATTCTGAAAATAGATATGTCTAGTTAGCCTCAAAATAGATTTGAAATGAACAACTAAACTGAAAACCTATTTGCCAGTGTACAACATTCTGACAGTGTACAAGTTGCGTATTAATATAACCTTTGTTCTGACATAATATTAATTATTTTCTTGTTAATTTCTTTTTTAATAATGTTATTCTAAACTATTTATCAATCAGTTTAAAATACTAACCATTAGACCCTGACTCATCTGATTCCTACTTTATTGCTCATCTTCAAAAGCGAATTGTTATATTTTGAAAAGATGTTTTTCTTTAACCACTTTTTCATTATCTAACAAAGTTAACAATGGATGTTGAGAATAACATGCCTGAACACCAAGACAAGTTTAAGACAGAAATTTAATTCAACTACCTGTTTCAGTATTTATAATACCTTCTTCAAGATTAATTTAATTATTTGCATTCGCTATTTGACAACTGCTTTTAACTGATTTGTAACATAAAACTAAAAGCCATTGGAAGCTGCCAAAATGCACTCTTCACAAAATAGCAAACTTTAAAGATGGGGCTCTTCCTCAAGCACTCATTCTACTTATGGTACTAAGTCTTTATTAAAACCCTTCAAACTGTGTCCTTACACCTGGTTCTGGACAGGTGAAAGATGACACGATATCGACCGGAAACAGCAGATTTATAACCGCCTGCCTTTGTCAGTGGATAACAAACTCTCTAGATTCAATGACCTCACCAGTTGCCTTTTGGGACTGAAATATTTTCTAAAGTTTTAAAGAAACTAAATGCAGTAGATTAACAGAAACTATGTAATCCAATTATCATGACAAGGTTATGAAGTTACTTTAAATGAATACCTCATTTACAACTGTGACAATAATCTTGTCATTGTCCTCTGGAATAACTGACACAACCCTGGCAGCTTCTGCAGAACTTGGAGACCTGAAATATTACAAATTAGGCTGCATGCACTTAAATGAGAAAAAGTTTGACGTTGCATGTGTAATAAAGAAATTACCTAAAAAAACGATACTACACTTTGACTTCGACATCATCTACAATATAGGACTAGGAGACTGTAGACATTGATCAAATGGACTCGTTTATAATATTTACAGAAAACAACTTTTTAACACTTCTGGAGAGTAAAAGATAACATGCCACAATTGAGTTTACCAGTATTTAGGCCTAAAACATCTTCTTTCGAGTAACAATGCAAAAAAACATCAGGGTAGGTCAGTTGGTAACTTTTCTTTAAATTTATCTAATTTATATTTAATTCATTTATTTTATTATCATTATTATAGCAGATGATCATGATAAAGATACATTTTAAGTTTCAAGTCATTATCTTATATTGTACTAAAGTAATATCCGAACGTGAAGATTGGTAACTTGTCCTTGGCTATAGAGCCCACACCCTGCACTTATTTTGTATGCTGGACTGTTACAATAAGATATAAGCAATAGTAACAAGGACTATGACAAAAAACACAACTAGCCCAAAAAATTAAACATTAAAAATAACCTGAAATATAACACCTATGTGCCCTTGACCAAAAAAAAAAAAAAAAAAAAAAAAAAAAAAAAAAAAAAAAAAAAAAAAAAAAAAAAAAAAAAAAAAAAAAAAAAAAAAAAAAAAAAAAAAAAAAGTATTATGGGCCAAGTCCTTGCACATACTTTGTTTGTACGCTGGACAATATTTATGTCAAGTAACAGTAAGATATAAGCAATAGCAACAAAGTCAGCTTTTAAACCCAAATAAGGCCGAATTCATCAGAAATTTCCTCCACTATTTTGGTCTTTCAAGTGTTTGACGCTAGTGAAGGTATAAGAATAATATCTCAATATTTCCTAGGGTCGTTTCAAAGTAGTTGGAGTATATTTTGTGATAAATCATTGGTAAATGTTTCACTTGTGAGAATCACCGTAGCATACAAATTAGGACTATTGCAGAAGTTCGCAACATGCACTGAAACTGGAACTATGTAATCTCAGTTCTTTGCGATTGTCTTTTGTCTCATAAACCATTTTAATCGGACAATAACTATTTTATGTTTCATTGACACATATCATGTATATTGAACAAAAGTTAAATTGGTTTTAGTTAGGTCTAGCTACCTAACAGTCAGCCAAATTAAAATCAAAAGCACACAGAGATCGCAAGTAAGACTAAAAACAAGATGGAACGTTATAAGAGTCTTTCTCTGAATTCATCTGGCTTTGCACCATTGCGTGGGCAGTGTTTCGGGCATGACATCAAAAGATCCCGAACCCTGCTTACGCAATTTCAGACTTTTATAAACATTAAAAGGCAAATATTTTAACAGCTTATTTTTACCACACTTACTGTGATATGCTTTTCTTTTCATTATCCTAAATAAAGAACTCGATCTCCAGTCTATTTGCAGTTTCATGAAGGTTTAATATTACAAATCAGAGCAAGTGAAATTTGACTATGGACAAGTGGATTTTTAAGTGTCCGTGGACAAGTGAAAAATGTAAGGATACCCACTCCCCTGTCCTGTCAGTCCATGCATCACTCCCCCCACCCACAACCACCACACACACACACACACACACACTTTTCTTCCCTATTTACCGTTTGAAAAATATCATATTTAATAATTAATCATAAATCTAATCCCATTTGAACAATATCAAAAATATTCCATTAGCACCTCTATATTAGAATCTCTTACACTATACAAAATACAAGATTTAAAACAAACACAATTCTTCTGAAACAGTGTGTGTGTGAGAGAGATGGAGGGAGAGAGGGTTGTGGGTTACAGAACTTTGAACATCGGCGGTATTAAATAATTTCTTATACAATTGTATAATAATTTTGACTTTTATACTGAGTTAATTTTCGAGGGTTTATCCAGATTTTTGCAAACATTGCTATTTGCATAATATTAAAATTATGAAAAAATATTTGACTGTAGTGGGCATACATATAACATCTTGTAAAATTAATGACAAAGTTTGAAGACAATACCGCTTATAAAGTAATGTTTACAATAATCGGACCATGTACGTGTCAACTCATTCATTTTTATAGAATATTTTTTTTACTAGTCAGTTAGATGTTTATCCTTTATCGTGTAAGTTAGATTTTTATCCATTCCTCATGTAAACTGAGTTCGGTTTTTACCAACTCAAAGTTAGGTTTTTATCCTTTTTCTCACATTTTAACATGTATTGTGTCAACATGTAGTGGGTTAACAACATAGCGTAAACGGGCCTATAAAGCAGTATATTTTTGCTTTCAAACAACAAAATAGTCAAGGCATCAAAAGCAAATTTATGTATTTTTAAAGATTTTTTGTAAGTTTTCATTGAAAAATTTGCCTTGTCCGTTGTTTTTCCACCTAAAAACACAAGGGTTGATATATTTAACATGATACATTTTGAAATAAATATACACTTGATCAATGGAGATAGATATAACAACCGAAACATTCCTTTATACATCGTAATTACACAGAAAACAAAGTTGTATCGGCTTTACATCCGCCATGTTGGCACTGAGTTAGGGTCGCTGAACAGAGTTAGGATTATCCGGGTGCATAGTGTGGTCTTTTGATCACGTCGCATGACTCAGATCACGAAATGGACTATTGCTGCATGATTAGAAAATTATTTTAAAATAAAGCAATGTTATTTTGATCTTTTGTGTATATAATTAATGAAAATCAAGTTTGATCAAGTGCTGTTATTTTCTTGGTTTCAGGGAATGGAACAAGGTTTAATAAGAAGACAACATTTGATGCAGTAAAAGATGTATTTATCAAAAGATGCTGTGAAGCTGAGTGCTGCAGACAGTTTACATATGAAGAGATCCAACAATGCAGGATCGACTACTGGTCAAAAACAATGCAGCAACAGAGACTGTACCTGTTCTCATGCCTCAGAGATGCCGGAAGTCATAAGATGCTAATTCTTGGCAGAGAAATGTGTGAAAGTGGTTGGAAAGCTCTTTACAGCATTGGGGAAAGGAGGTTTGTATATAGTATAATTTGCTCTCAGGTTCCAAAGGAGAAAAAAACTTTCTGTGAACTTTTTAGCTCACCTGTCACCAAGTGACAAGGTGAGCTATTGTGACTGCTTGATGTCCGTCGTGCGTCAACAATTTGTAAAAAAAATCTTCTTCTTGAAAACCACTAGGCAGAATTACACCAAACTTCACAGGAATGATCCTTGGGTAGCCCCCTTTCAAAATTGTTCAAATAATTGAATTCCATGCAGAACTCTGGTTGCCATGGCAACTGAAAGGAAAAACTTTAAAAATCTTCTCAAAAACCAGAAGCCCTAGAGCTTAGATATTTGGTGTGAAGCACTGCCTAGTGGACCTCTACCAAGTTTGTTCAAATCAAGACCCCAGGGGTCACTTGATTTTACAGGGGAAAATCTTTAAAAAAATCGTCTTCTCAAAAACCAGAAGCCCTAGAGCTTAGATATTTGGTGTGAAGCATTGCCTAGTGGACCTCTACCAAGTTTGTTCAAATCATGATCCCGGGGTCAAAATTGACCCCGCCCCAGAGGTCACTTAATTTTACATAGGAAAATCTTCAAAAATTTTCTTAAAATAAACCAGAAGGCCTAGAGCTTAGATATTTCACATGTAGCATTGCCTAGTGGACCTCTACAAAATTTGTTCAAGTCATGATCCCCGGGGTCAAAATTGACCCCGCTCCAGGGGTCACTTGATTTTACATAGGAAAATCTTAAAATATCTTCTTCTCATAAAACCAGAAACCCTAGAGCTTAGATATTTGACATGTAGCATTGCCTAGTGGACCTCTACTAAAGCTGTTCAAATCATGACCCGGGGTCAATTTGACCCCGCCCCAGGGGTCACTTGATTTTACATAGGAAAATCTTCAAAAAATAAACCAGAAAGTCTAGATCTTAGATATTTGACATGTAGCATTGCCTAGTGGACTTCTACAAAAATTTTTTCAAATCATGACCCCCGGGGTCAAATTGACCCCATCCATGGGGTTACTTGATTGTACATAGAAAAATCTTCAGAATTTTCTAAAAATAAACCAGAAGGCCTAGAGCTTATATATTTGACATGTAGCATTGCCTAGTGGACCTCTACAAAATTTGTTCAAATCTTGACCCCCCAGGGTCAAATTGACCCAGCCCAGGGGTTACTTGAATGTACACAGAGAAATCTTCATAAATTTGCTAAAAATAAATCAGAAGGCCTAGATCTTAGATATTTGATATGTAATATTGCCTAGTAGACTTCTACAAACTTTGTTCAAATCATGACCCCGGGGTAAAATTGGCCACGCCCTAGGTGTTACTTGATTGTACATTGGAAATCTTCCAAAAAAATTTCTAAAAATCATCAGTTTGACATTTGAAACATGTAGCTCATATTACTCAGGTAAACGCTCCAGGGTCATCCTGACCCTCTTGTTTTATTTACTAAAGATTCCCACATATGCTGGCCCTCTTTCAAAGTTGTTCCATTAATTTTATTTCATTGAACATGAGGTTCAATGGTTTAGAAAAGGTTTTTAATAATCTTATCTGATGCAATAATAGCTCCAGCCTTGACATGTGGCTTGTGACATCAGAGTTATAATTTTATGCATGTTATAGTTTTACCATGGCTCTCTACCGTAACTGTTGCCCTAGGTTCAAATATGGCCATGCATGCATACTATATAGCCTGATATAAAGAATAATTTATATATTTTCTTCTCAGAATCCATATTAGCTAGAACCTTGATTTTTGGCATGACTGTCTAGTACAAAACTTGCTCAAAATATTGCTGTAGGTTCAAAATTGGCCACACATGCATATAATACAGCCTTATACAAAAGATACTTAATACTTTCTTCTTTAAAGAGCCTTGCCTTTTGGCTTGTAATATCAGGGTTTGACTGTCTACCATAATTGTTCAAATTATTACCACAGGGTGAAAGTTGGCCAAGCAAGCATATACTATGACCTAATACAAAATAAACTTCAAATATATTATCTGAATCCGTAATTATAGCTAGAGCCTTGGTATTTGGCATGTGATATCAGGGTTTGACTACCATAATTGCTCAAATTATTGTCCTTTTATGCCAGAGACTGTACATTTACATATAGTGAAAGAATAGTAACAGGTTACTGTCTTTTGGTATCCATTTTATAACAGGCATGCTTGATATGGGCCAGAAGTAGAAGGTTAACTTCACCTCTTTCATAACTGGCAAGCTGGTCCAAGTAAAGTAACATCTACATACATGTATTTCCCTGCCCCCAATTTTTCTGTTAAACAATTATTTAAAATAAACTTACCTTAAATATGGTCTTAATATCAGTCTGTGTTCCTACTCCATGGTGCAAATTGAGCATTCAGGTACAAACCAAAAAAATGTTCAGGCTAAATAAATAACAGCCGAAAACAACTCTTGGCTCAAAACAAATGCCCAGTCACTCTGTCTCCATTTCCATCTTTAAAATGTGAATTCAGTGGTGACAAAAAATGAAGAAATGCTAGCAAGGCTACCAGTTGGACAAATGGCCACCTATGACAAGGTCAATTAACAAACTGAAAGCCATTAGTGTTTCGTTCCATACTGTCTGCTGAGGTATACTTAGAAGTCTATTTCTTTACAGTGGCAATCAGCATTTTTTGTTTGATTTATACATAGATACCATTTTACAAAAAAGTCTGGCATCAGTCAATTTAACGGCCATACACTACAGAAAAATGTTTTACTTTTAAGCTTTGACAGGTAATAAATCAGGAATAGGCTATGGGTCCAGTAGAACCAGAGTCTAATGGACCTGTGTTCAATATATTTGTACTGTTAAGCACTGTGTTACTAGTGTATATGATAAATGCCAGAGAAAAGCTATCATTTTATGTTATAAAGTTGCCATTACAGCATAGATATAAACAGCCAGAGACAAATTGAACATGAAATTTCATCGGTGATTTCTACGAAAGCTGCGGGGACTTTGTAGTTCATACTTCACACATAATGCTATATATACATTATATAGAAACATCAGTTTTCAGTTCACATTTCATAGTTCACACTTCATAGTTTACACCTCACACTTCAGTTCACAGTTCACATTTTACAATTCAGACTTCACAATTCAAACATCACACTTCATGGTTCATACTTCTCAGTTCGCACTTCATACTTTATAGTTCATATTTCACACCGAACTTCTGTTAAATATGAACTGAAGTATGAGCCGTGAAGAATGAACTATGAATTGTGAAGTATGAACTAAGAAGTATAAACTGTGAAGTATGAACTATAAATGCGAACTCTGAAGTGTGAAGTATGAACTCTGAAGTGTGTACTGTGAAGTATGAACTGTGAACTATGAAGGGTGAACTATGAAGTCTGAACAGTGAAGTGTAAACTGTGAGCTATGAAGTGTGAAATTTGAAGTATGAACTGAGAAGTATGAAGCGGGAAGTAACCACCGGGCTTTCGTAGATTTCTGATAAAAATACTTTTTTCAGTACTGATATCCAGACAACCCAGTTGTACAGTGTTGTGTTAATGTGGTAACCGGACCTGTAGACACCGTGTCTTTAAGTCGATCTGGTTACTGGACCCCTAGCAAATGCACACATATAATGTCAATTCTATGAAATTACACAAAATGACTTGGGGCTAAGCGAACGCGTTATAAATGAATTAAACATTAACTTCACCTAACAATTTCAAGATGATCATGATGCTTGCGGACCTATTGACAACCGGTACAGCACAGGCTAGAGGTCCGGTAATTAATATGAATACTGCAAAGTATTTACAAAGAGGATATGATTTCAAAAGATCGATTTCGCATTATTTCTTGTCGTTTTAAATATGTTTTAAGTGACAGGCTACAGAAGTATTCATAATTCTGTTTCCCAGGAAAAATACAAATTCGATACAAATTCTGATAAAGAGCAATTTGTACGCAGTATTCAGATTTTTTTTTTTCTCTGGACTAATAAATAATAAACTTAATGTTTTCTTTAGTATTTATACTATGGATTATATACTCATTTCTTGAATTCGGTTAACTGCTTGAGTAAATAGTCAAGTTAAGTCAGTATTTATTTCTTGTTGGTAGATAAAACAACATGTAAATAAATTACAGTGACTATCGGATATCGCTGTTTAAATTGGCCTTTTAAATGTCTTATATTTTTTTCATTATTCAATATGCCCCGCACCTGAGTGAAAGCTAATTATGAATAACATATTTACAAGGAAGTGGCTAGGTTCCGGCTACCTAGACCAAAGGTCTACTTTGCCGGTTCCGGCTACCTAGACTAAAGGTCTAGGTAACCGGCTCTATATATATATACGTATCATACATGAACACGTAAGTCAAGGTAGCCGGCTTTGATAAACTTTGTTATAAAGGATCATTATATTAGTTAAATAAATTACATTTTTTTGTGACTTATTATTTACTACTTGTAAAACACAAATAATAAGTTACAAGAAATGTAATTTATTTAACTAATATAATGATCCTTATAATCCTTTATATAATAATAGATACCGGAACGGGCTACCTAGCCAGTGCCTATTTACAAAAAGACGTAATAACAGCAACGTAATGACAAATTATCATAACTTTACCCACAATTATGCCTCATACACTGGAAACACAGTACATATACTACATGTATATTAATTACCGGATCTGTAGTCTCCGGGTCTACACAGTCACAGGTCCGGTTACCGGACTCATAGCCACTTCCATTTCTGTTGCATAAGAATGACATGGTATATCGAGGGAAAGACATTTAGCTCGACATATCACAGATTACTGTAGTAAAACTATAAGCTGCATCGCTTACTATGCATCGCTTACTATATATGTTACAAAGAAAATGATCTGCCTCGTCCGAAACGCGTAATGTCTTTTGTTGTTGTTGTTGTTTTAAACATTTGCGAATGTATATCATCGTCGTCATCACACATATATAAAATAACGTAATAAAAATATTTTCTCCCGTTTTTAAAATGGGAGGATTCCCCCATTGAAAAAAATCGCCCGTTTCAAGAGCGGGGTTCTTCTCTAACGGGAGGTTGTAGTTCTAAGTATAAGATGTTATTTCAGGTTCTAGCTATTAATAACTAGCCATTTTCAAAAATAATTATTTTAATTAAACGTATATTTTTCTAGGGTATCATTAAAAAGAACACAAAGTAAAGAAAATAAGAAGTCAAGAAAAAACTTCAAAATGATTCTAAATGAGACGGGTTAATGTTTGAGGTGCAGTCCATGAGTTGCCATCTCGTTTACAATGAAATTAAGATTACTTAATCCAAAACTGGTGTTTAAACCCATTTTGTTTCTGGGAGAAAACTCCCGTTTTGAAAATGGACGAAAATATCCCACAGAATAATTCACCTGTGGGAGAATCCGCCAGTATCTAAAGTGGGAGATATTCACCCGTGGGAGAAAAACAAATTTCGTCAAAACCATTTCTAAAGGGACGTAACATGAAGTATGAAACATTATAGAGATAAATCGCTGCAAAAAAACGAAATATAATATTTTTTGAAAAACCGACTGGATGTTACTCCCACAATCGACAAAGCTGGAGAAAAAACCCACTGGACCTCCCGCGGGAGGGCTAAAACCCCACTGGAGGAAAAAAAAAACCCATGGGAGACCCAACTTTGATCATCTCTCATGTGCTCGTTTTTTGAGATTTTTACAGATAAATAACCAATAATTGCTCTAGTCGGTCCGAAGTATTGTATGAATTAATAAATTAATCAAAAACTCGAGGGGAAAAGGTAGCTGAGTTTGCGAAAATTCCGGATTTGCAAACTAAATCCGGAGCCTGTTTGACGCCGATGACGTCATATAGCGGTAAATTTGTTTTGTAGCGTTCACGTCGTAGTTCGCTCATTTTTCAAGTAAAATTTCACCATATAAAATCAGACCGGTGACAGATTGATAAAGTTGTCCTTAAAAATAAATATACACACATTTAATTTGTCGTAAATATTATAGTGATTTTTCACTATACAGGAGCCGAATTACAAGAAATACAATGTTATCTGGCTGCTTAGCTTAACAGACAACAAGGATGGACAGTACATACACAGAACCAACTACTTACAACCGATATTCTCGAGACTGCAGCAGACTGATGAAGAACAATGCAGAAATACGTGTGATCAATATGAATGCTGGGACTCAACTGACGCTGGTTGGCTGGAATCCCCGCGTGCTGCTTCGGTGACGTCACTTCTGCAGGTCGGCGACCCCTTCCATCGCTGATCACAGGCCACTATTCACTACACCCCTCCCTTTCTTATAAACCAGGTTCCCGGGGTAGAATATTAGTGACTCCCCGGGGGTAAGGCTGATGTCAGGGACTAACCCTGGCTTATAAGTTTGGTCTAGTGAAGCACTGTGACCTGCTAACCTAAATGAAGGCAAGAGCCTAGCTAACCAAAAATTCAAGTCAAGTTTGGCCTCCAGGCGAGAATGTATTAACTGCCTCATTAAGATTAACCCCCAGGGGTATCTATTGCCCTGGTGGAAAAAAGAAGGGTCTACATAAAGTAACCAGCGTCCCAAAGAAAACATGGGTAGAAATCAATTAAAACAACGGAGACAACTCTGTAATTAATCTTTATCAATCCAACGGTGTTAGGTTTCTAGAGTAGTCACAATTCCTGCATATTTAAAGTGTTTGGCCCAGCCTGCATACGAGAATAAGATAAAGCAACCCCCAAGAAGTGTAATGACTTCTTGAACAACATAAATAAAACGGGTGACATAATAATTAAATAACTTAAAGGTATAGCACCATGATCTGACTTTGTTTGTTTCATTTCGGGAAAACAGCCTGTTAGCATTTTCACAACTTTTGGTCATTAGGGATCCTGGGGGGAACCCTGGGAGGTGTGGCATCAACAACAATGATGCCAAAGGGATGAGACATTAAACAAGTATTCCACGAAGGGCAAATGTGAAAGGTTTGATTCACACAGTAACGACCCGTGGAATACTCTATAGACTAACCAGTCTAACTGGTCGGTGTCGTAATTTCCTGCCTCATTGTTTACGCTAAAAGAGTGGTGTGGGTAAGCATGCAGCCGCTGCATGGCTAACGAGATCAGTGGGTCCCTGAAAGTAGTGCAGACAGATATATATTTATGATATGAGAAATACTAGCTCTCTAGCATATTGCCAGTAATCTTAAGCTGCATTTCATATGTAACTTGTCCCGGGGGGGGGGGGGGGGGGGCACCCCGGGCATACAGGACCCAAATTCCCTAGGAGGGTACCATCCAAACCTCGACTGGAATTTATTAATCCTGGCGAGCTGTCGGTAGCAATCTACACTGCATCATTGGAGAATGCATGGGGCCAAGGTCTGACATTGGGTTAAAGGGAAAACCATTAGCCCAAATAAACTGGCCAAAGTCTGAGACCTACTCTTCCAACGGAGATGAAGTCCCAGTGTTCTACAGGGCAAATTACTAACCTTGGTCAAAACTGGGTTCTACTGACCCTTCCTCATAATTATGGAAAGATTTCAACTTCAATCTTAAAGTACATCCTTGTACGTCTATACCAGAGTAAGAAATATTTGGCTTTGACACCGTACTTAATTACTCTAACGACTTGCAAATCCAGCTGTAACATTCTACACTGGCTGGAGTACCTCTTTTAGATAGACTGCATATATATTTTATATATAATACATTGGGACAACCAGAGTAACCATTTTATATGTACCAGGGTGATCCCTGATTTATATCAGGATGATCCCAGATACCAAGTGTAACCATTTTATATATATGTATCAGGGTGATCCCTGATTTACCTATTAAACAGAATGCATATAGTATGTCCATTTGTCCACATACATTATATCGGGGGTGATCCCCGACAACCAGAGTAACCATCTTATATATATCAGGGTGATCCCTGACTTCCCCCCACCCAAATCGCTGGTACCAACCCAGCCCTACTTACAAGACAACCGGGACTGGTTTGCAGGTTCTGGTACCCGGTTCTGCCCATCTAGCGTTGTACTAGGCTCCAGTCCTACAGAACACTCCTATATAGCCTCAACAGCTGGAGGCCTCCAGCTGTGAAAGGCCACTAACCTAGACAACCGTAGGTTTGGCCCTACATGATATTCGGGCATGGGTGAGACAAGTGAGGTTTCCTTGTAACCAGGTAGATCATCCCGGCCAACAAAACCCTGGTAGGAACCTGGATTTGAACATAAGGGAAAATGACCCACAACTACTTGATACGAGCGCTGTCGTACCACTTGGCTTTCAGTGTCACAGGTCTCCCTCACCTTACTCCCCACAACAGCCCTAGGCGTGTCCACATGACCATGATCCGCTTGGGAAACTGGCCTGGCCTGGATAGCTTTGAAGGATGATTCCCCAGATTCCACCAAAGCTGCCAGAGGTATTGTCAATATATTCCCCTCCCTCTGGGTCACAGTTCCACAGAGTGAATCCACATATGGCCCCACTACCTCTGCCAAAGGTGTTGCAGGTATGTTTCCTCCTCCGTCAGCCACTATTCCAGAGGCTAATGGTATCCCCATAACCTTTTCTAAGGAAATGGCTGAAATACTCCCCGCCCTGTGGGTCACACTTCCACAGGGCAGTTCTAAAGGGGACTCTGCTACATCCGCTGGGGGTATTGCCCCTGTACTCCCTGCCAGAAGTACTGCCCATGATGTTAGTGTTTCCATAACATCTGCTAAAGAAATGGTGATAACATTTCCCTCCCTGCAGGTCACTCTCATACAGGACGATTCTGTCATTAGGGCATTCCCCGCCCTGTGTGTCACAGTTACACAGGGTGATTCTGTCAGTAGGGCATTCTCCTCCCTGTGTGTCACAGTTCCACAGGGTGATTCTGTCAATAGGGCCTTCCCCTCCCTGTGTGTCATTGATTCACAGGGTGATTCTTTCAAAAGAATATTCCCCTCCCTGTGGGTCACAGTTCCACAGGGTGATTCTGTCAATGGGACATTCCTCTCCCTGTGGGTCACAGTACCACAAGGTGCTGTTAGAGTCCCCAGAACGACTGCTGAGGAAATGGCCAGACCATATCTCTCCCTGCGGGTAACTGTTATTCAGGGTGATTCGGTCAATGGGGCATTCCACTCCCTGTGGGTCACAGTTCTGCAGGGTGATTCTGTCAATAGAAACTCCCCCTCCCTATTGGTCACAGTTTCACAGTGTGATTCTGTCAATAGAATATGCCCCACCCTGTGGGTCACAGTTCCGCAGGGTGATTCTGTCAGCAGAATATCCCCCTCCCTATTGGTCAATGTTTCACAGTGAGATTCTGTCAATATAATATTCCCCACCCTGTGGGTCACAGTTCCACAGGGTGATTCTGTCAGCAGAATACCCCCTCCCTATTGGTCACAGATTCGTAGTGTGATCCTGTCACAAGAAATGAGTCAAATAAGGCAATGTCACCTTGACAATCCGGCCATTTAACAGCACTATCCTCTCCCTTACCTAATTTACAAAACTTTCTCCACCTTGATTGTACTGAATATCTGAGCACCTCGTGCTTTCGGAGTAGGTGGTAGGCCCGGTACCCTGCGGTAAATTAAGTTGGGGACTTACTCCACCCCCCATTACATGCAAGGTATTTTCCTCCCTGTGGGTCACAGTTCCACAGGGTGAACATCTGGGTGATGCATTATTAGCCTCTTGTGAGAGTTCCAGATGTTTATCATCCAGGTACTGAAAAAACTGTTCTAGGTCATCATTCGAAAGAATAGGTTTATCCAGCCGGTAACCCCCATTACATGCAGGGTATTTTCCTCCCTGTGGGTCTTAGTTCCACAGGGTGAACATTTGGGTGATGCATTATTAGCCTCTTGTGAGAGGTCCAGATGTTTATCATCCAGATACTGAGAAAACTGTTCTAGGTCATCATTCGAAAGAATAGGTTTATCCAGCCGGTAACCATTCCTATCTTGACACTGTTCCTCTTCGCCCTCAGTCTCTCGGGATAGATCTATGACCAATCTTATCGGGGACTGACCACTGACCACAGTTTTATTAGACTGGCCCTCAGCCTCAGTAATAATGGACCGACCCTCAACATTATAAAAGGGTTCAACCTCAGTTTTATCATACTGACCCTCCATGTGATACAAGGGCTCCACCTCAGTTTTAATGTACTGACTTTCAACAGTATACGAGGGATCAACCTCACTTTTAATGTTCTGGCCCTTGCTGTTATACAAGGGCTCGCCCTCACAGTTAGTGAACTGAAACTCATTACAGCAATAGGGCTGACCCTCTGCCTCAGTAAAGGCACTCTGATCCTCTACCTCAGTACAAGGCTGACCCTCGACCTCTGTATTTGGGGACTGACCCTTAGCCTGGTTATGTATGGTCTGACCCTTTACCTCGGTACAAGGGGTTTGACCTTCAACTTCAGCATTAGGAAACGGGTCAAGGGACTCTGCGTTACTGGTCTGACACCTTACCTCAGTATAGAGGGACTGTTGAGCAATAATTCCCTCGACTCGGGTACGAGGGTAGTTGCTCTCGGCCTCTACCTTTTGGGTTTGACATTCAGTATATAACGCACTTTCTACCAAGGCTTCCAATAAGGAATCTTCAGATTTATCTTGGGACTGATTTTTAATAGGCCTCGGTACAGCATGCTGACCAGGTTCGATAAGTACCTTGTGTAAATTATCATAATCTTTCTTACACAATCTTTTGCTCTGTTTTACAGAGCTTAATAGTTTGGCCGCCTTGCTTAATGGACTGATTGTCGCCGTTTTTTTAGGGGTTGAGGTCATAGGGCATGACTGATTATAGGTAACTGTTTGTTGCTGGGAATAGCATTTCTCAAGGGAAGGCTGATGTTGGGATGGTGACATTGGTTGCTTGGGATCATACAAACTATGAGATGGATTGGGGTCTCCAAAATCAGCTACTGCCCCCTGATCTAAAATTAGTTCCCAGACCCAGTCACTGTCCTGCAAAAGCTGTGACGAATTAGACCATGAGGTATCAACGGCCTGGGGTATATATGAATCAGAGTTACTTTGCAAATGGGGGTTTTCCCCACTCTGCTCTGAAACATCACAGATGCTAGGATTCTGATCTTGGACTACGTAACTGTGTGAATTGGCGTTGTCCCCATTTCCGGGTGACATAGTCCACATTAAACTGTTCCCATCTGGGCCTAAATGGTTTGTTGTATTGGAGCTGCCCTCGGACCTCGGGGACAGAGTCCCTGTGTGAGGAACCCCAGAAGAATCGAAGTGACGCTGTTTATGGGGGTAGTCCCCACACACAAGTGGCATATACCACCTGGTAGGATCCCAAACAGGACCTAATTGACATGGTGTATGAGGGCTTGGGTGGTATTGGTTATCTACATGGGCGGTTACCCCCGACATCCCGGGGGTTGTCCCACACTGGATTGGATTACCTGGGGTGGATCCCCACTAGCCTGATTCAAAGGTAAAGGATACCAGTGTGCGTGGGTAGTGTGGGGAGCGTCCTCCACAGTTTGTGCTGCAGTTGGAGGGTGCCAAGGAGGAGCAGTACCAGAGGGTAAGCCTCCATGCACGGCTGTCACTGGAGATAAACACCATGCATTTTGAGTAGTCCTAAATGGACCGCCAACTGATGGCATTGAACTTAGATACGGAAACGGGCGGTGCCATAGATGGTGGGTACCCTGGTGCAGTAGTTTCAGTTGACACCGTGGGCGGTACCCGGTCTGGGGCATCCAAGGTGGGGGTGTAGTGGGTGTTGTACCCACCAATTTATATACTGGTGCTCCAGACAGGACATGACCGCTGTGTCCCGAGGTACCTGGGTAGGTACCAGGTCTAGTAAACAAGGGTTGGCAAGTGCCAATGTCCTCCTCATATGTAGGAAGGACATCCTGGCCAACAGTGGTTGGACGTAGCCCCTGGGGATTGGACGCTTCAGCACCATAAACCCTTTGAGTATACCCAGGTGGACAGGGATTTTCATGATTGGAACACTTAATCTTGACAAGAGGACATTGAGCCTTCACCTCCCATGGCGTTTTACAAGGGGCGTTCTTATTTGTTTGCTCCCTGGGGAAGGGTGTAGCCCTAATTACAAGGGCAGAGTTTTGTAAGTGTTTGTCTTTGATTGTAGTGTCTTCACCACTGTCTAAAATCTGTAACCTTTCCTCTTCCCCCTCAATATCAAATTCCTCATCTTCCCACTCAAATGAACCACCCAAATCATAATTGTCAGTGAACATTTATCCTCTTGATAATATCCTCCCCAGTACTAATGTTAGGCAACTGCATGAACATACCATACTCTATGTTGCCATACATTTTTCTGTGCACGGCGATTGCCTTTGCCCCCTCCCGGGATAGACCCGGGATTACTGACCGCATATCAAATATTTCAATGAAATTTATGAAGATCGGGTCGGGGATATCCTGGTTATTATTTTTAGGGTCCATACTAAATACAACTTAAAGGACCTACTTTATTATACAAGTAACAATAATATTATTTCAGAATGATAAAATAACATGTAAAATAAATTTACGCAAGAGTGTTCTTGCGCACTGTGTCTGCGCAGTATATCTGCACAAAGGCAAACGGAAGTTGGAACCACGCCGCTGCCTGCGCGCAGCAGTTTTGCGCAGCGGTTCCCTCGCAGAAATTTATTCACTAATTATCAAAATAGGCCAGAAATAATAAATCCAAAATATATTAAAATCTTATTTAGATCTCCCCTATGGAATTCCCCACGTCGGGTTAGCCTCCAGGTACGCTATAAGTTTATAGCTGCTTAGTGCCCCGGGCCCGTAAGGTCCGGGGGCATAACCTACGAGTGGTCAAAAACTCACAGACACGACAATTCCTTGGGAATTGGGCACTTTCGGATAATTAGCGGCGATGTTTTTCAAGCCGCTATCCCCCTACTCCCTCCCAAAAACTTTAGACTTGACTGACGTGGGCCCGAAAACAACTCTGACACTAATATAGTGATTTTTCACTATACAGGAGCCGAATTACAAGAAATACAATGTTATCTGGCTGCTTAGCTTAACAGACGACAAGGATGGACAGTACATACACAGAAACAACTACTTACAACCGATATTCTCGAGGCTGCAGCAGACTGATGAAGAACAATGCAGAAATACGTGTGATCAATATGAATGCTGGGACTCAACTGACGCTGGTTGGCTGGAATCCCCGCGTGCTGCTTCGGTGACGTCACTTCTGCAGGTCGGCGACCCCTTCCATCGCTGATCACAGGCTACTATTCACTACAATATTGTCGTAATTAAATTTTCCAAAAATTAACTTTTCCGGTCTTAATCAATGAGCGATTGCGTCTAACTTTGACCAATAAGCGCCTAAATAATCAAGACTTCAAAATGGCGGCCCCATGACAGCTGGAGACGAAATTCTATTTGCATGGTATAGGAAATATTTTTCTCATTTGTTTTCATTATTGTTTCATAAATTTCACATACGTCATACATGTTATCTAAAAGCGCTCCAAGCCCTCGTTCGGCTTTCCGCGTACAAACGATATTTTAAAAAAATGTAAAAATGAATAATAGAAAAAGAACTTACTTTGCACGAAAGAATCCTGCCATTAAGTATTCAGTTATAAATTCCTTTAATCATAATTCCATTTACCCTTAAATCCTTTCAATCGATGTCCAGTTCAATGCAAAATGTTCAAAGTCAGAAGTTTTACACAGAAAATCCATCATCCGAAAACTGATCCTGTCAATCTGCAGCGGTGTTTCAAAGAATTTCAGGCAAATAACTGAACGATGCATTTGAAACAATATCATTAATCACAGTATTTTTTAAATGCATAATCCAGGAAGAACCTGTACGATACAAAGTCGTCAGCTGCTTCGGCTTCTTAGAATACAGCCTTCTACACATTTAACAAGCTCGCCATGACACAATAAACTTTTCATACGCTAAATTCGAATTATGTCATACAATTTATGACGTTATTAAATAGCTCGAGCGATCAAATGCATAGGCGGCACAGTGGATGGGCTCTTTAACGCATATCAACCCCAACGACGATTAATTTAGTAAATATTGAAGCTAACTGAGTCCAAAAATTAAAGAGGGTAAAGTCAATTCATTGTCGACCGTCAGTCTGACTACGTGGATAAAATTTAAGTCAAAGGCGGGAATTGTTCAGTTTGCTTTAAGTTGCTTTAACTGCTAATTTAAAAGAAAACGTGTAATGGTATAGAGTTGAACAAACCCTCTATCAGTTTTCTGTTCTTTTCGTTGTATATGTGACCTCTTCTAACGTATAAAACCTTAACGTCTCATCATCCATTTTTGACGTCTTCCTTCTTCTGTTAAATAGAATAGTATTCTTACAATTATGTTTTGGCACATATTCGGGAAGCGAAGAAAATCGGGATCGATCCCTCTACGGTAAAATGCGATATACCGTATGAGATAGATGATGTCGAATTAAGAAATGTGTACTTCCAGCACGTGCACAGAGCGTCACTGAGATCAAGGAGATCATTTAAGAAAGGTTTTCTGTATTATAAAAGTGTTATTTGCAATTTAATTGTAGCTGTAACCTAGATGCATGAAAACATTCCAGTTTTAGTTTTAGAAAATCAGTTTTCAAGCTTTTACGTTATATATATAAGGTATGCCGCGTGCTAGCAGTCGCTACTGAAAAAAAAAACATAAAAAAAAATTAAAAAAAACACAAAAACGTAAAAGCTTGAAAACTGATTTTCTAAAACAAAAACTGGAATGATGCTTTTACGTTTTTGTTTTTTTTGGGTTTTTTTTTTTTTTTTTTTTTTTTTTTTCAGTAGCGACTGCTAGCACGGGGCATACCTTATGACCACTTTTCCTTGCTATATTTTATCATTTTTACCTTAAACTGTACTAGTGTTCGTGTACAGCATCACGCATTCGTCTACACCAACCAGTGTTCATGTACAACAACACGCATTCGTCTACACCAACCAGTGTTCATGTACAACATCACGCATTTGTCTACACCAACCAGTGTCCGTGTACAACATCACACATTCGTCTACACCAACCAGTGTTTGTGTACAACATCATGCATTTGTCTACACTAACAAATGTTCGTGTACAACATCACGCATTCGTCTACACCAACCAGTGTTCGTGTACAACAACACGCATTCGTCTACACCAACCAGTGTTCGTGTACAACATCACGCATTCGTCTACACCAACCAGTGTTCGTGTACAACATCACGCATTCGTCTACACCAACCAGCGTTCGTGTACAACATCACGCATTCGTCTACACCAACCAGTGTTCGTGTACAACATCATGCATTTGTCTACACTAACAAATGTTCGTGTACAACATCACGCATTCGTCTACACCAACCAGTGTTCGTGTACAAAAACACGCATTCGTCTACACCAACCAGTGTTCGTGTACAAAAACACGCATTTGTCTACACTAACAAATGTTCGTGTACAACATCACGCATTCGTCTACACCAACCAGTGTTCGTGTACAACATCACGCATTCGTCTACACCAACCAGTGTTCGTGTACAACATCACGCATTCGTCTACACCAACCAGTGTTCGTGTACAACATCACGCATTTGTCTACACTAACAAATGTTCGTGTACAACATCACGCATTCGTCTACACCAACCAGTGTTCGTGTACAAAAACACGCATTCGTCTACACCAACCAGTGTTCGTGTACAAAAACACGCATTTGTCTACACCAACAAGTGTTCGTGTACAACATCACGCATTTGTCTACACCAACAAGTGTTCGTGTACCATATCACGCATTCGTCTACATTAACTAGTGTTCGTGTACAACATCACGCATTCGTCTACACCAACCAGTGTTCGTGTACAACATGACGCATTTGTCTACACTAACAAATGTTCGTGTACAACATCACGCATTCGTCTACACCAACCAGTGTTCGTGTACAAAAACACGCATTCGTCTACACCAACCAGTGTTCGTGTACAAAAACACGCATTTGTCTACACCAACAAGTGTTCGTGTACAACATCACGCATTTGTGTCCCGCCATGACATTTTTATCCCAAATGACACAAGCCTCGATATCGGTAAAATGACGTTGAAGTTGACGTCACTTAATTAGATAATTGTTTTCATTAATTTGTTTTTAAAGCAACAGCCATTAGTGTTAAAATCAATAATATCGGACGATAAGTTTTTAAAAACGTTTCAAGATTTAGTTATCGCACTAGATTCTAGTACTTAGTGAAATATCACAAATAATGATTGAATTAGCGAATTGTTTCCCTTTGAAATCTACACGCCATTAAGGTTATAACACACTAAATAGCCACCACTATATATTCTATATAAAATGACAAGTTTTCACAATGCTGCAATACACACCTAGACCCATTTTAAATTTCTTTAGCTTACATTTTCTTGTAGATCAACATTAATACTGTAAAAATATCCAAAGAAAAGTAGGGGTCATGTTTGATGCAAGAAAAATATTTCTGGTCAAACGGATACACCGTAATTTTTACACTGAAATGACAATCACAATTTAGGGTAGGGGTGTATGAATAAATTTCACATGTTAAATCAGTTTGGAGTCTTTTTTCAACATGCAAATGCTACCAGTATGTCAAGTATAGGCATGCAATATGATTTCAACCAATATATAGCAATGATTTCAAGGAAAATCCTTCTTACAGCGAAAAAAACTGAGAACTATTTGAATCCGCCATTATGCGACTACCATTTTTTCATAGGTGCTCAGGCTATTTAGTGTCTGTATGCCTATAAGGAAATATGAATTATTTTTTTTTCAGCTTTTTTGCTCTCTATGTGAAGTTTCATCTATATTCAGCTTATAAAACAAGTTTCAGCCCAAACAAACCAGTAGTTTTCTCAAAATCACTATTTTTGTACAGCCATCATTTTGTCCAAAGACTGCGGTTTAAGCCGTTAAATTTGGCTGAATCACATATAGTCATTAAACGCTGTTTTTTCAAAAAACCCGTAAGATATTACATCAAATATACCACCAACAAGTGCGGAATAGACAACCACACTGAAAAAAACTTATAATTATGCAACTGTGATAAAATATAGAACAAAATTAGTGTTTAGTGAATTTTTTTTTGTTAAAAAAAAGCTTATTTTTCAGTAAAAAATGGGAAAATTGTCTTTTTTTTCATCTCAAATGCAACAATACTGCATATTTTTTGCATTCTATAGCTAAAGTCATATCTCATGGCCATGGTATTCAAGTTCTCTCCAACTATTCATGTCAAAATGTAACTAAAAAGGTGTTGATACTGCACACCTGGTCTCTGCTCAAATGGAATGAAATGGTATCTAAGGATATTACTAAAGATCTTCAGATTTCACACCACACAGGTGATGGAGATTCTAAAGGTCATTCTGATGTAGACAAAGGTCAAGGAACTAAAACTGTGCACTTGAAAGATGTGAGGCACCTAGCAAATTCTCTAAAAAGGCCAATTAACCGGGCACCATTTAGTGACAAAATGTTCCGTGGTAAACAGAAGTCTAATCTAAAAACAGATTTGCTCTATCTATTAAATCTAGGTGTGTTTCAGAGCTATCAAGTGCACATAAGAAGTACAAAAGCAATTTGAAAGTAATAAAACACAAAATGCCTAATATAATTTCAGAAATAGTACTATGTTTCAAAGGTTACTGTGGTACCTCATGTTCTAAATACAGCTTGGTTTGTTCTGGCAATTACAGAAAAGCAAAAAACTATATGCTAGACAATGTCAGGCTTAAAATGACTGATGATGATGAGACTTTACTCAGGAAATGTATTGAAATTCTCCTTGGTCCAGAAAGCATAGAAAAAACTAAATTTTTAACATCTACACAGAAATGTGAAGCAGTGAACAGATCCTATAATGCATGCTTGCCCAAAAATGTTACATTTCTCCGCAACTGCCATGGCCGTATCCATGGCCAGATTCTAAGACTAAATCATGGGCTTGCTGACACTGTTATCCTTAAAGCTAGGGTAAATGGTGTAAAACTGTCACATGGCTCTTCTGTTATCAGACACCTTTTAAGAACAGAGTACTACGACAAGTTGCGTAAAACTACTAGAACATATCGCGAGCAAGACGCAGTCGTTTTGCATCACGCCAGTATAGGTACAAATTACATACAGATTTACACTATTCAAAGGGTCTCACTGACCCCAAGCCTGACTTTTCTAGCACCCCACACCTAAAAGATCATGCTTATGCATAGAGTGTGATATTAGGATGAAATAAAGATGGTTATAAGTAAAATTATTGTGCTGCCTTGTGGCCAGCTGAGCCGGCACTGCACACATATAACAAGTTATATTAACCGCACAAATGTAAATAAGCCTTGTATAAGTTGTGTATATAATAGTGCTATATTTATCAAAAATATTATACAAAAATAGTAAACTACTGTATACCATAGAATACAGTCCTTGAAAGAAAACTCCCTAAACTTATGGCCTGAGCATTGGTCCCCACATTTCTGCTCAAATGTTCCGGGTTCACACTCAGAGAAAAATGGCATATATGCGACACGTGTAGGCCTTCGGGTATTTTTAAAATATTTCTAGTGGCCTGACACATAAGTCTGTGCACATAATATAGTTTTCTGACAGTTTCTCCAGGCAGTTTTGTGGTTATTTTTCCATAGCTAGGATTTTTATTTACTGTCGTACAACCAAGCCATTTCTGACACCCTTTTTCCCCCACCGGTATAGAATTATCATTTATTTTTTGCTTAATTCTTTCAAAAATCAATTGTCTGGGTTGATGTGCAATGTTTACAATTTTTTTTTTTATTTGCAGACGACAGAAAATTTTAGTAATTCTACCGGGTGACAATTCTTATAGGTTATAACACACTAAATAGCCACCACTATATATTCTATATAAAATGACAAGTTTTCACAATGCTGCAATACACACCTAGACCCATTTTAAATTTCTTTAGCTTACATTTTCTTGTAGATCAACATTAATACTGTAAAAATATCCAAAGAAAGGTAGGGGTCATGTTTGATGCAAGAAAAATATTTCTGGTCAAACGGACACACCGTAATTTTTACACTGAAATGACAATCACAATTTAGGGTAGGGGTGTATGAATAAATTTCACATGTTAAATCAGTTTGGAGTCTTTTTTCAACATGCAAATGCTACCAGTATGTCAAGTATAGGCATGCAATATGATTTCAACCAATATATAGCAATGATTTCAAGGAAAATCCTTCTTACAGCAAAAAAAACTGAAAACTATTTGAATCCGCCATTATGCGACTACCACTTTTTCATAGGTGCTCAGGCTATTTAGTGTCTGTATGCCTTAACGGTGTATACATGTGTGAAACTGGGTCAAAGGAAACATGCAGTTATTGCTCTGAATATACGCGGATATTTAAAGTTCATGGCGGATTTATTGGTTGTTATGGTAAGTGTTTATTTTCATCATAAATTTATTTGTAACTTAAGGAAAAAAAAAGAATGAACAGACCGCTTCTTTTGTTGATGTATCAAAGAAACATCCTCGCCAAGCGAAAAATGGCCGTGTTGGCATTTCGATTTGACTGTCTGCTGTCAAGTACTTTTAATAGTTTTTCTGTATATTGTAAATTTTCATGATGGCAGAATATACTTGTAGCCAAGACAGTCAGGCATCTACTATATTAAGTACATTCTGTATGAAATTTACGGACATTCCTTTTGGCTATCCGCTACCGTATACATTTCTGGCTATCTAGAAATTGTAAATAAACAGGAATATTGTAGATCCTACATTTTTAACTGCCACAGATGTAAACTGGTGAATAATTACATGGTCATTATGCACAAATAGTAGAATCTATGACAATTGGAAAGGAAAAGTACAATAACACAGGAAAAGTGGTGTTTTAAATTGTCACTTTTTGTTGTAATAGCAACTAAAATAGACCTCCTGAAAATTTCAAAAAAAAAAATCTACATGCAATTTTCAAAAAAAACTACATTTGTTCATTCGTACTACTGTCAGTACTGGCAGACAGCATACTGGTAGGCTACTAAATAAATGAAAAAAATCTTTGTTCATATTTTTCAGGACAACCTCCAGCAGTATGAGATATAAATGTAGGAATGCAGTTTTGACTATGCTCAACAAGTACTGTACACATACTATGGTTAAATATAGACACACTGTATGTATGTAAGGCTGAACACAGTATAAATGTGAAAATCCTTTAAAAACACTGGAAGATTTTTCAACAGTCTACTGTTTAGTACTGCATGACATAAAATCATGAATGTAGCTCTACATACACAGTTGATGTATACGTTAAGCAAAGTTAAATATATTTGTTGATGACTCTCTACATTTGAAGTAATTACCTGAATATTAAATATTTTAGTGAAGATATATTTTATGCAACTATATAAGTTGAAAAAAGCTACACTCCAGGAAGAATATTTTGAAATGATACTTTTAATTGAAAATTTATGTGAAAAATGTAGAAAATAGATGTTAAAATGAATTCTTTATTTTACAAAAAAATGTTGTTACCATGGAAACAGAACTTGAGTATTAAGTTCATCTGCTTTCATACCAGAGTAATATGACTTTTAATTATAATTATGTAAACAATGTAATGTTATATAATCATCTCTGATACTTTTAATTTTCACTTTACACTGTCATTGAGCAATGCATCTTAAGTAAATTTGAAGTTGAATGACACATTACAAATATTATTCTAAGATATTTATGGAATTGCTTTTAGCTATTTTTGAGATGAATATAAATCAGAAAAAATCACAAATTCTAGTTCTTCTAGAGAACTAATATATATTTTATAAATATACATTTTTTGTATCAAATGTAGGCTAAAATGTCTGTTAAATTGACATTTAAAGCAATTCTTGTATTTTGTTGCTATGGAAACATAAATTGTGACAATTTTTTTTTAATATAAAATAGCATATTTATAGCAAGAAGCCATTATCAACTGTGCTAATCATGTTATATACTTTTGATATTGATGGCAAAATATGAAATTAAAATATATGATAAAAGTAAATGATTTTAGTATTTGTCATTATTATTAAACAAAAAATGCAAGTTTGCGATGTGGAGTTATTGTACAAAAAATGCTATAATTTTGTTATTTTAAAACATGCAGGTCTAAAATTTTGAATTTATGTTAAGGACACATGTAAAAACTCAGTTTCCATAAAAATGTCATTTGGGACCATTTTGTCATGGCTTGTCACATTTGTCTACATCAACAAGTGTTCGTGTACCATATCACGCATTCGTCTACATTAACTAGTGTTCGTGTACAACATCACGCATTCGTCTACACCAACCAGTGTTCGTGTACAACATCACGCATTTGTCTACACTAACAAATGTTCGTGTACAACATCACGCATTCGTCTACACCAACCAGTGTTCGTGTACAAAAACACGCATTCGTCTACACCAACCAGTGTTCGTGTACACAAACACGCATTTGTCTACACCAACAAGTGTTCGTGTACAAAAACACGCATTTGTCTACACCAACAAATGTTCGTTTACCACATCACGCATTTGTCTACATTAACCAGTGTTCGTGTACAACATCACGCATTCGTCTACACCAACCAGTGTTCGTTTACAACATCACGCATTCGTCTACACCAACCAGTGTTCGTGTACAACATCACGCATTCGTCTACACCAACCAGTGTTCGTTTACAACATCACGCATTCGTCTACACCAACCAGTGTTCGTGTACAACATCACGCATTCGTCTACACCAACCAGTGTTCGTGTACAACCAGTGTTCGTGTACAACATCACGCATTCGTCTACACCAACCAGTGTTCGTGTATAACATCACGCTTTCGTCTACACCAACCAGTTTTCGTGTACAACAACACGCATTTGTCTACACTAGCCAGTGTTCGTTTACAACAACACGCTTTCGTCTATACCAACTATAGTGGACGCAACTTGACCCCCATGGTTGACCTATGTATTATGACACATAATGAGGCACAACATGTTGTTGAAAAGGAGTGTACGTAAACCACGAATTGCATGAGAAAGTTGAAATATAAATATGTGTTATTATAAATTAATGTATTGGAAAGATTTAACTGATCAAATGTAAGTACGTCACTGTATATAAGCTAATTCCATATAAATATACATGGCTACCATAATCACCCTTTATTTCTTCAATGAAATAATCGATATAAATAAGGCCTAAAAAGTCTTTGTTTCCGGTAACATGCTAAAAATATTAGGGTTGGTAGGTCGGAGTTTTATTTTATTTTGGAATTTTTTATCAAGGGGGACTTTTCGGATTACTTGGTCAAGAAATGATTACAAATAAGGGGGTTATGTCTTTAGATTTCTAACATCACTGGCCATGTTTAAAGCATAAAAAGTGCAGTTATACATCTTTCTGTAAAAAAAGTTGAAAAAAATATTCTCCAAGGCCTTAAAAACATTTAGGGTCGGGCCAAAAATTTAGGGTAGGTCGGGATACCAGAAACAAACATTATTTTTACGCCTAACCAGCGGAAGGTCAACCATCGCGGTCAAGTTGCGACTACTATAGAGTTCGTCTTCGTTTACACTAACACGTGTTCGCCTATATAACTACTCTAACCAGTGTTCATGAACTACACACCAACCAGTTCTAATGTCACATATTTGTTTGAATGTCGTTTGTCATATGCTGAATGACATTCAAATTAGTTCGAATGTCATGTGTGTTTAGGCAATTTCACCACTCACCACTCCGTAAATCCATATAAGGGAATAAGAATTCTAAAGAAAAAATCTGGCTGACAGAAATATAAATCGCTATGGATAGTATAAAACTATTGTCATGTTCAATAAACATTTATCTTTTTTTGCGACAAAACCTATCATTTAATGCATGTACATGTGTTCGTGGTTTCAATGATACAATAAGCGTTCTTTTAATTAAATAAAAGTGTATATTTCTCAATATTAAATAAAATATCTCAATATTATACTGTTTATCTTACATGACGATTAGATTACTCGTAATTCGAATGGACGTATAATCAAGATATCTTTTTAGAAGGCAAAATATCGTTGTTATATCCCTTTAAACATGTTTGTTTCTACGAATTTAAACAAAGTAATTTACTTCCTGTTTTCAATCTGGTTTATAAGTTTGCTATAAATAACGTATATAACATTATAATTTTAAACTGTGTCATAAATAAGATTAAATTGTTTAAACTAGAACCCATTTTTGTTATATTCAATATTATATTATATTCGTCTATAACAAGAAACTGACATCAATAATCTATCTATTATCACTCACTTTAACATTTTTGTCGTCGTTTAAAATGAAAGCCCGACTGTGGGCGAATATCTTTAAATGACATTTTCCAGAAACATATTTATCTTCAACATTGAAAACAAAACGCACAGAAATGTAGATATGTATGCTCCCGATAACAATGAAAGATTAGTTCAAGCTTTCTTAGACAAAATGGAATTTTCAAAGTTTGACATGAGCATTAAACTTGGCGGAGATGTATGTTTAAAAGGGGAAAAATAATGCTATAAGTGAGAAGAAATAGTATCACTGTTACCTCCCTTTAAACACGTTTATTCCTTAACAAGCGTACCAAAGTAGTGACAAAACCTTGATATGTTTATCGTTTTAAACTTGTTTTAATAAAAAAGCATGAAATAACAGAGGAAGATTTTTCTGTATCTTAAAGGTGTCAATCAAATTTAAGCATCACTTTATGACATTTTTCGTTTTTAGTGTATTCTGTTTTGAACAAAAAGCTAAAAGATCCATTTGGTAGTAAACGGAGCTACCCAGTATCATATGGTACTGAATGGAGCAAGATAATACACATGTATTGTGTAAAGTACAAATGTATCACATGGTATTGATCAAATCGAAGGTAGATAATAGGGAATTGATCCTACTGATTTACGTCGCTCGGATCGATTCCTCTTCGGTAACGTGTGATATATACCGAATGATATACTATCGAATGAAAAATGCGGTCTTCCAAGCACGTGCACAGAGTGCCTAACTTCGGATAGTTGGGAAGAATACGCTTTCTCCTTGTGCATGATAAGCCTACACGTAACTTGTCCGAACCTCACAGTCTTGCTTATCAGTGCGATTATGTTAAATATTGTTTTTATCCCAAAATCTACCTTAAAGTTCAACGTATTTTTCTAGGTAAACAAAAGGACTATAACGATTCCCGACTGAGCCAATGACTCATTTCATATCATTTTACCTCAAGAACAAGTGGTTAACACAGCTATATTATATGATAGTGAACGGAGCTAGATAATGTTTAATGCCCAGTATTGTATGGTAGTGAACTGAGCTAGATAATATCGTATGTGCAGTAACATTTTGTAGTGAACGGAGCTAGATAATGTCGTATGTGCAGTATCATATTGTAGTGAACGGAGCTAGATAATATCGTATGTGCAGTATCATATTGTAGTGAACGGAGCTAGATAATGTTTAATGCCCAGTATTGTATGGTAGTGAACTGAGCTAGATAATGTCGTATGTGCAGTAACATTTTGTAGTGAACGGAGCTAGATAATGCCGTACGTGCAGTATCATATTGTAGTGAACGGAGCTAGAAAATGTCGTATGTGCCGTATCATATTGTAGTGAACGGAGCTAGATAATGTCGTATGTGCC
The DNA here is from genome assembly GCF_021730395.1 of Mercenaria mercenaria. Classification (NCBI taxonomy): domain Eukaryota; kingdom Metazoa; phylum Mollusca; class Bivalvia; order Venerida; family Veneridae; genus Mercenaria; species Mercenaria mercenaria. Next base: position 89,622,053 of record NC_069366.1, on the reverse strand, counting down.
GTATCATATTGTAGTGAACGGAGCTAGATAATATCGTATGTGCAGTATCATATTGTAGTGAACGGAGCTAGATAATGTCGTATGTGCCGTATCATATAGTAGTGAACGGAGCTAGATAATGTCGTATGTGCAGTATCATATTGTAATGAACGAAGCTAGATAATATCGTATGTGCAGTATCATATTGTAGTGAACGGAGCTAGATAATATCGTATGTGCAGTATCATATTTTAATGAACGGAGCTAGATAATGTCGTATGTACAGTATCATATTGTAGTGAACGGAGCTAGATAATATCGTATGTGCAGTAACATTTTGTAGTGAACGGAGCTAGATAATGTCGTATGTGCCGTATCACATTGTGAGCAGAGCTAGATAATTAGTATCTTATGTCCTGTATCACATTATAATGAGGATTTAAATAATGTCTAATGTCAAGTATCATATTGTCGTGAACGGAGCTAGATAATGTCTGATGTTGAATTTCATATTGTAGTGAACGGAGCTTGATAATGGCTAATGTGAAGTATCACATTATAGTGAACGAAGCTAGATAATGTCTAATGTCCAGTATTGTAGTGAACGAAGCTATATAATGCCTAATGTTCAATATCATATTGTAGTGAACGGAGCTTGATAATTTCTAATGTTCAATATCATATTGTGGTGAACGGAGCTTGATAATTTCTAATGTTCAATATCATATTGTTGTAAACGGAGCTAGATAATGTCTAATGTCTAATGTCTAGTATCAATTCCGTTAAGTAATTTGTAGAAAAGAATAATTTGTTTAGAGCAGTCTAATGTCAAGTATCATATTGTCGTGAACGGAGCTAGATAATGTCTGATGTTGAATTTCATATTGTAGTGAACGGAGCTTGATAATGGCTAATGTGAAGTATCACATTATAGTGAACGAAGCTAGATAATGTCTAATGTCCAGTATTGTAGTGAACGAAGCTATATAATGCCTAATGTTCAATATCATATTGTAGTGAACGGAGCTTGATAATTTCTAATGTTCAATATCATATTGTGGTGAACGGAGCTTGATAATTTCTAATGTTCAATATCATATTGTTGTAAACGGAGCTAGATAATGTCTAATGTCTAATGTCTATTATCAATTCCGTTAAGTAATTTGTAGAAAAGAATAATTTGTTTAGAGCAGTCTAATGTTTATTCTAGTCTGGAATTTTACAGTTTTCAATACATTAAGTAAAAAGGAAAATGTAACTATCTTTACATGTCGTACCGTCTTGCATCAGAAGGATAAATTCAGAAACAATTTTGTAATGATTGATGATTTTACTTTTTCCTGTAACGTATCAACATATAAGATAGTTATTTATGTGTGCATAACTTATTATCCTAGAGGCTTTTGTCGTCGCACGATACAATGTTACTATGCCTCTAGTAAGCAGTTCTTTTCTTTTCAAGTCTTTTCTTCCCTCTTGTATGTATTAGGACAAAAACTACCCACCCACAGATTGCATTGGTTGAATTATTTCAACATGTTATTTCCGCCAAGTCTGTCATAGGATGCATAAATGAAAAATGATAAAATGAGTTAATAAACAAGTTAGATATTGGTAAAAAGCATTTTAAGAATTTTGCATTATTTCAAAATCATTGCAACGGTTAACTATCTTCTGCCCAATAGTTTTGGACATTTATAAGAATATCTTACAAAAAGCTTCTTTTCCGACAGTTTGAATCAATAGTCACTTTAAGATTACTCACTCTATATGGGTTCTTTTTGAGAAAAATAATATATTAGGCCTTAAATTATTTGTGGGTTAGTCCCTTTAATATGAAGATGGAAAAGAATATCAGTGCCTTCAATGGAAATAAATTCTCCTAAATGTATTTCTGTTTAAAATTTTGATAATTCTGCTTTTATTCATTGTCGCTTGCTTCTGCTTTAATTGTTCAAAATATGTTCAAGGAAGTTTCATATTGTATTACAAATCATTTTCAATAATAAATAGCGTATGATCATTTATAAATCACGCATGTACTTTATCTGCACGAATGACAGCAAACACCTTGTAGCCCGGCTTATAAATTCTAAAATATGGCCGAACCTTGCACATTTTAGTAGAGACTTAGGATAATATATTTCTTATAGAACAATACCAGAAGATAAATTCTGGATATGGAACACTCGAATCAGTCAACCATGAAAGCCTGGACAAACTGTTTTATGACGTCATCAGTAGGACAATTGAATTCGTAAAAATAATTTGATCATGTTCAGCAACGTATAAAATTTTATCGCCCTTTTCGAAATTTCTAATTATCTGGTGACAAAACAATTGGGCTATGTAGAGCTTCTCAAAGTTACATTATGTTAAGAAATATCAAAGAAAGGTTACTTTGGGAATAATTTGTATGAACAGGGACAAATTATCTAAAACGATGTACCATAAATCGTAAACTTTACATTCTGTTTTCAAACAAAGACAAACTTTTTATAAAATAGCGTTATAAAAAAGAGGAAGCATGTGTTCATAACAAGATTATATCGCTTTAGAATTCTTCCGACTATAAATGCCTTTTCGGGTCATTTTAAACTTGTCCATGCATACGGGAGAGATGCCTCAAATTTTGCTCATTCTAAATGTTGTATATTTCTTCCTTGTGGATACGAACTAAACCTCGTATTTATGTAATAGTTAGTTCATACGTAGATCTTAATTCGAATTATACTTTTGCAGCGATATATTACTTGATATAATATAATGAAGAACAATGTAGAGTGGTTAATTTCAGGCTATTTCGCAACAGAGCTAGGCTAAGGAATGGCATATAAAATACTAAGAAAATGAACCTTTCTAACTGTTAAAAAACAAGGAACGTATATAAAACTGAAAGAAGAAATATACACTTCAAGAATATTTGTAGGGATATGTCAGAGAGATTTTATTTGTACCGCGATGTTGCATACAGCTGTTTAAGTATGTAGCTCATATTTTATTGTTTATTGTAGTCATTTAAAACATTTGTTTAGAACCCCTTTTTTAAAAGTGGCATGTGAGATAATGTTTTGACACGAACTAATGCAAGTTGATCCCCCGATAAGGTAAAATATCCGGAAAGAAGGTGTGTGTGTGTGGCGGGGGGGGGGGGGGGGGGGGGGGGGGGGGGGGGGGGGAGGCGAGAGAGAGAGGGGTTACTCGTCCGAATATACTTTTTAAATGCTGAATAAAACTGAACATTTGCGCATGTTTGAAACGATTTCCTTACTAAATTTCATTTTTGGGGTGTTTATACCTGTCAGAGATACAATATTCTATAATATAAATTAATGAGAAACAAATAAATGTATAATTGCTTCAATGTTTTTCTTATAGTGTGCCGACTTTGATCTAACATATTTATATCAAACTGCACTTCACCAGTGAGATGATATTCTGTGCTAGTCTGTCGTATGACTGTTCACAAAATATTTATAAAGTGTACTTTTACATATGTTTCTAAGTCAACAAAGTACATTACAATTTGGACATGCTACCTCATTAGTATATGTTAAAATTGCTTCTGCTTTATAAACGATAAACCTGTGTACCATTACTACGACTTTACGTAAAGGTGGAACAATTGTGGTATGGTAAATATGTATGTTACCGGGTGTGACCAATGGGAAAACTTCATTGTGACACCACATTAATACATTTGCTGTAGGGTTCCTGAGAAGTATAACTCCCAAAATATGTAAAATAAGACTGAATATTTCAAGTAGTAATTACAAGATACACATCACCATCGTGGTTTAGAAATTTATATTTTGGTACGAAATACATGATTTTTATTTAAAGCGCGTGTGAAGACTACCGGCTTCTATAACCTAAAAACATCTATATGTTTCATACCCAGATGTGAACCACTAAACCACAGTCTATTTCTTAATGAAAGGGAATGTAAGATGAACATAAGCATTTTTTACACAACTTAGTACTCTAAAACGATTGCATTTGATGAAATGAAATGAAATAAATAGTTCAACCGAATTTAATTGGCTTTCCAAAACGGGGCTACAAATATCAGAACGTTTGGATGTACGATTGCTTACAGACGTCGCGTCGTCATTCTTTGTGATTACACTGGACATTAGTCATAAGACACTTTCATGATGATGCATGCTAGTATAAATATATGCCGTAAGTTGAAAAGTTTATCTATATAAAAAGTTAAAGTAATGCAAACCGAATCAGTGTAAACAATGTTAAAGAAAGACAATTAAAAAATGTACTTATATGATATAAATAGCAAATTAGCAGTTTCCATTTTGGTATGTACTACATGGATGCGTTCGAAATACGCACCCTTAACATTTAAAACACAAATAATTATGTTTTTTTCTTTTTCTTTCTTTCTTTTTTCAGAGCTGATTTTTATTTTACACTATGGCCATAGACCTTTAGGATGATAGGTCAATAATTACTCTGTAAGAGTTTTTCATGCTTTGTGCGATTAAATTATGTTCTGATGTAAATTTTCTTTCAATCTAAAACTATTCATCTGTTAGATATAAATACAATTTGATTAACGTAAGAAATAAATCGCGACTTAGTACTGTTCATCTGAGTATATCTTCTATTACGTTAGTTTGCAAAAATATACAGAATGATACACACATCATGCCGTTACAAAGAGTAAAACAGCTTTGTTAGATTTATAGAAACATTTCACTTAAAATATCACACCAATGTCTTTATATCAATAACGTTGTTAAAAATATCGCATTTTAATTAGATATATTAAAAAACATTTTGGTTCAATTCCTGCGCATCTGAGCTCTGAATCGTGATAAATCATGTGAAAAACCACACGACGGCCTTCTTTATTTTTATTTTTACATGCTCATTGAAATGTTATGATAGAATTTTGCTAGGCTTCATTTATCCAAGTAGTAATAAACCGGACGTCATGCCACCATTTGACGCCATAATGGACTTTATAATGCTGTCTTACCGGTCCGCGCGTCAAACGTTGTTTATCGCAGATTCTAACACAACCGAATTCATTTTCCAAGCTGATTATTGTGTATTATTATATATCAATACATTTTCCTGACGTCACAATTATTACGTCAAAGCGTTAGACGGAATACAGTCGCGCAGGAAAAGAAATCAACAGAAAATAGAAAATAGGCAAATACTAGCATTTGATGGATGTCGTCAAGGATGTATTTTAAAGTCCTTCGTAACGTGTTAGAATCGAAATAATTTATCTAATTTAGTGATTTTTTCTTCATTGTTTGTCATTCTGATGCGTATAATTATATCACTCGAGCTACGCCCCCGTGATATTAATCCTTATTTCTTAAACATACAGAGATTGACTACTTTCTTCTTTGTTTAACTTAATGGTAAATCGCCATGAATGATTCCACTCAGTATTTCTTTTTGAGACCACGAACCTTTTAATCTAAATACATAAGTGTCTGGATACTTGTAACTAACCAATATTATAACACATTAATCACGGTAATGCGACAAATATTCACAACCTATTTCCATTTACCGATTACCTCCCTTTTAATTGCGTTAACTGATATTTTTCAGGAAAATGATATATTCGATCGCGGATAATGTCACAAAAGTGTAAAATGTATTGTCTTAAGGGTTTTGTATTGAAATATAGATATTATATCACTAACATTTTACGGTAATTTTGAAAAAAACGGAAGGACCGATAGCTGTTTATAAACCACAATGAATATTTTTGTCTTTTTCTGAAATATATTATTTATTTACATTATTTCAATTTTGCATTCCTATAAAGATAAATTATATAACAATTTTGTCAGGATTTATTTAAAAGTATAACTACTAAGAGCATTTTTATCAAAATAACGGAAGTCGTTGCGCAAGAATAAACTTGAGAGTAAACCTGCCTTTAATACTATAAATAGGAAGATATTAACACAAAACACTTAAATCCCAAAAATCTAAATTTTTTATTAAAAATTGAGTGAAATATGACGATTTAAAAAGAAATTTGCTGAAAATATCCTTTATATGAGTTGTCTGCCCCTGACAAGAGAAGGTGCGAAAAGTCAGTGTTCCATATCCAGATTTCTATTTGACCTAACCTTCAATCATTTTATGATCATGGCTTGTCTCTACTAAAAAGTGCAAGATCGAATGACTTATAAGCCGGGCTATTGATGTAATTTGAGCTTGTCTACATGGTCCTAAAATAGCGTGCCGATAAGTATATAAAACAGTTAAAGGCTTTATTTATCCATATAATATTTGCTCTATATAATCTTAATAAGCTGTAATATATAGAGTTTCACGCTTCTAAAGATTTATCCGGGTTTAGTAAGTATCATGATTTATCACATGCCAATAAAGAAATAAAGATTAAGTGTTCATCTAATCTTCATCTCAATTTACCATCTTACCATTTTTTGCATGTCTTTACTTTCATTAATTTATTGTGTCTAAAATAAACTTTAGTCAACCTCTGATTATATTGGGAAGAAGGCTGTTACTTGCGGAGAACAGGATTTTACTGGTACGGAATCCAGAAACACTGGTTAGATTAATTGCCCGTCGTTTAACCTAAAACAAACAAACCTATTTTACAGAGGACTGTTTACGGACATAGTAGTTAACTTCCCTATAACACTACTTGCAATAAATAGGTAGACTAAGGGCTATTTCGAGTTAAATTTTGGCCGATTAATTACATGCATACAGACTTAGGGCTTAATACTATACCGATTATTATGAATAACAGATTACCTGCAAGCTTCTAAGATTTAGTGACAACTCAATTTGTGGAAAACATCAAAACATTGAAATATTTCTTTCGCATAATTATATTGTGAAATTTAGTCATCTCACAGGAACCAGTTACAATAACAATGTTATCCATGAGAACAGTCCATGGTAGACAATTACAGATATATACATGTGTGTAATCAACCACAACTTATAAGTCGCTTTTGCTGGCAGAAAAACACAACACAGTCAAGAAACACGTGTGAATAGCAAGATGGCTTGGACAGACTCATTCTAGTTAGCTGACGCTGTCTAGTGATTCATATGTAATGTCTTCATATCTGTAAGGAGTATGAGTCAAAACTGCTAGTCAGAAGCCATTACACCTGTACGAAATTAAGCAGATTACTGATAACTTTATTCTGAGGTTACTATGTGAAAGATAAAACAAAAAGCCTAATATACTTCTATCACTTTGTGAGAATAGTATTTTAGAGTGGGACGATTACTGAGGTGATGAAGATGATGAAACGTAAAGTCTTGTTTTCTATATTTTAGTTCTAGCAGACATTAGCGAATGTATACACACATTTTACTGTTACCAGAATTCCGCTTCAGCCGGCGCTGGGCTTGTTTTAATCTCAGACATTACTAGTCATATGCATGTACAGATTCAATCAAATCAAGACTGTTATTATCTTGCTTGGTTGTATTCTGTTTTCAATGAATCTCTTATATATAGTTAACTCCATTACGCTCCACCAGATTTGTCAATCTTAATGGATTTGAGAAAAGTCTGTCTAAGAATGGACTAATTGTGGTGAAATTTCCGGCTCAGCCAAGATCAATGTAGCGGTGCCATTTGAGATAATGTTTGTTAAAGTCATAACAAAGGATTTTTGATTTCCATCTTGTTCTGATTGAATGCAATTCAGCTGAACCATTTGTACATATATGAGAAAGGTATCTGAAACTATGCAGCAGATGAACTGAAGCTAGTGCTGGCAGAACTCCTGTTGCCAGGGTAATATGAAATAAGCATTCAACATAATAATTATTCGCATTTGAAAACGAATAAAGAAATAAACGGAGCGTTATCTTCATACACCTCTCGACATAAATACATATGGTTACAAAGGATTCACGATGTTCTACGTTCATTCTCCTGGTTCCGTCAAAATACAAGCTAGCAAAACAAACCAATGCACGATATTTTTCCTTCATTGGCTTTGCCTTGTCAATAAACAGTGTGAATCAAACAGTTTTTTCTGATAAAATACAACAGGAAAAGAACAATTTGTGATATGTTGTCTTCACACTCATATGTTTTGATATATGGTGGCCCACTTGTGAGAGGTTGATGTTCTAAAAAAGAAAAATATCTCATCTTACTAGGTATTTTATGATCATCCTAGTGACCTAGATTTTAATTTGATACGACCAAGTTTCGACCACGTTTTCGAACTACTTAAGGCATACATTATGAAAAAGTTTTAAGAAGGTTGGTTCAAAATTGTGAATTTAGGAGTGTTTCCAGTAAAACCCATCGTGACTCAACACGATGCACGACGGAGCTAGACGACGGACATAATTTTATTACAATATCGCCCTGCAAAGCTCTTAGTGCTCAGTTGAGATAAAATTCTATATGCAGTATTCATAATTCATGTTTTGAATAATATAATAGGAAAGACCAAGCGATCCCAATTGAAAATTAAAAATACACTTCCACACTTTCGAGTAATATTCCATCAACATTGTTCCACTTTATATTAACCGTGACGATAAAAGCATTTAAATGGAAAATACATAATAAATTGGTTGTAATTTATGAGTAATTTATATTTATATATATAATACATTGTATATGTCAAATTTAAGTATAAAGATTACGTTATAATAAGATCATTGGAGGCCAGGAACGCCACCAAAACCATGCCATGCTAAATAAAGATCCGGTTTGTGCGAATGAATCTATTAGAGATTCTGAAATATCACAAATCTACAAAATCGTTTAGAATACTAAATTATTGCTACACAATATTTTTATATTCGTTCTCGCATACCAGAGGACTTCAATGGGGTCTAGGTAACTTATCTGACGAACCTCTTGTCGATGAGAATGGAACAAATTTGGTGCAGTACTTTTGTCTTCTAGAGATATAAAATGATTTTTAGAGTCTTATTTATGTTGCTGTGTTATTTAATATTGTTACATCGATGTTAAATATCTTAAATCAAACTTCGTATATTATTCCTAGACTATATTATATATCAAACTGAAAATAACTTTGGAAAAAGGAACTGAAACTGTATGAACTAAAGCTGATGTTTTGGGAAGAATTTTTTATAAGCTAAAGCAAAGGTCACTTGTACATTTGTCATTTCAGTTTTAGATGTTTCTTACAAGTTTCGCCTAAAGCAACAGTGTTAATGTCAGATAAAAAAGTATTTTGGAAAATTTCTTTGATTTATGAATTAACTACATATTATGCCCGTTCAAGGGGTATACATATGCCCGTTCAAGGGGTATACATATGCCCATTCACGGGGTATACATATGCCCGTTCAATGGGTATACATATGCCCGTTCAAGGGGTATACATATGCCCGTTCAATGGGTATACATATGCCCGTTCAAGGGGTATACATATGCCCGTTCAATGGGTATACATATGCCCGTTCAAGGGGTATACATATGCCCGTTCAAGGGGTATACATATGCCCGTTCAATGGGTATACATATGCCAGTTCAAGGGGTATATATATGCCCGTTCAATGGGTATACATATGCCCGTTCAAGAGGTTTACATATGCCCGTTCAAGGGGTATACATTTGCCCGTTCAAGGGGTATACATATGCCCGTTCAATGGGTATACATATGCCCATTCAAGGGGTATTCATATGCCCGTTCAAGGGGTATACATATGCCCGTTCAAGGGACATACATGGCTTTACTATATAATATACTTTTCATGGACTGACCCTTCTATGCCTTCTAATGATTTTTTGTAGATTTATTAAAACAGTTACCAAGGCAGGGATTGCGCTTAAAAACCGATTCTGTTATCTTCCATTGTTTATTAAGATCAACTCTAATCATAGTTGTCTCCCTTCTATTGTCTCAAAATCGGATAATTTTAGTTACTAGTGGAGTCCGATATGCTTCGGCTATCTACGCTTAGCACATCTACGGGAAATGCTGATCATAATAATCAGAATTTTTATATACTATAGAAATGTGGGAATATGAAATTCATTTAATACCAATTTTAAGTACCGGTACAACAACAACAAATAGAGTCATCTTTATTTCTTTCAGGTTACATACAGTGTAAACAAAATGGTTTAATTCGGTTTTACAATAATATGCAATGCAGAACGGAAAAAAAAAAGTCACCAGACGATAAATTTACGTTATTTTGCTCTTTACTTTTGCATAAGATATAATCAATATATAAAAATATAAGCGCTTTATTATCGTCTTTTACTAACGGAAGTCTCGCCCAACCCGTGCCCGTACCAGACCCGCTTCCTACTCCAGCCCGACCGGCCCAGCCCTTAGAGCCAATCCTTTTCCCGAAGTTACGAGAAAATAAGAAGTCAAGAAAAAACTTCAAAATGATTCTAAATGAGACGGGTTAATGTTTGAGGTGCAGTCCATGAGTTGCCATCTCGTTTACAATGAAATTAAGATTACTTAATCCAAAACTGGTGTTTAAACCCATTTTGTTTCTGGGAGAAACTCCCGATTTGAAAATGGACGAAAATATCCCACAGAATAATTCACCTGTGGGAGAATCCGCCAGTATCTAAAGTGGGAGATATTCACCCGTGGGAGAAAATCAAATTTCGTCAAAATCATTTCTAAAGGGACGTAACATGAAGTATGGAACATTATAGAGATAAATCGCTGCAAAAAAACGAAATATAATATTTTTTGAAAAACCCACTGGATGTTACTCCCACAATCGACAAAGCTGGAGAAAAAACCCACTGGACCTCCCGCGGGAGGGCTAAAACCCCACTGGAGGAAAAAAAAAAACCCATGGGAGACCCAACTTTGATCATCTCTCATGTGCTCGTTTTTTGAGATTTTTACAGATAAATGACCAATAATTGCTCTAGTCGGTCCGAAGTATTGTATGAATTAATAAATTAATAAAAAACTCGAGGGGAAAAGGTAGCTGAGTTTGCGAAAATTCCGGATTTGCAAACTAAATCCGGAGCCTGTTATTACAAAAATCTCCATTTGCTTGAAGTTTTCTTTCTTCGTCATCACACTGACACTCAGTATTACTAAAACCAGATTTCCTCAAATCATGTAGTGCAAAGATGTAATCAAGGGAGCTTGTTTTCTCAAGCTAAACTAGAAGCTGTTCTAGACGTGGATAGTTCTGCCTCAGACAGAGCCCCTGTCCAACCAACCACTGCTTTTCAACAAATCTCCAAACAGTTTCAATGCAGCTAATTCAATGTAAAAGCTATCGAACATGACGATAAACCTATCTTCACTATACGTATCTGACCATTCTGACTTAATTTGCTTTACAAATGCAAAAAAAAAATGGCTTTTTACCGCCATGACATGTGTTTCCCCCGGGTTTTAAAAGATGTTGCTTGATTTTATCCATTGAATGTTTAATAGTTGCAACCGAGTTCTCGGACTTCTGCAGCAGACGCATTAGTAATAATACACTAACATGGATAGTTGAGCCTTTTTTTTGAGAAGCATGAAAATCTGATTGCTATCTCATCACAAGTTACATCTGCAATTAGATTTATGTGTTTAAGCGGTGATATTCTAATAGATATATAAGAATAATCAGTAAGCATTGTTTGTGTCTCAATCACTGGCGGATCGTGTTACAGCTTTCAAGTATAAAGATCTCACATTTGTCTGTGTGTGGGAACACGTGACCTAAATGATGCGTAATACTGATAAAATGGCGTCCAAGGAGCAAAGTTGTACGGAAAAGCGAAGGAAGTGATATCAATATGCAACCGTGTTTTATTAGATATAGCACAGACTAAGCAGAACAAAACTTTCTGTAGTAGCCGTTGTCTTCTGTCCGATACTTGCTGTCCAATAAATTGTCGTCTGCACGAGTGCTTACGGAAGTACCCGATTTCCACTTGGAATATTCCGGTTGGGTTTCCATGGTTACGCTCATAACAAGTCCGATAGAGAGAAACTACTGGATAAGATTATCCAACCGTCGTGCACTGGTCCGTACACTGGTATTAAAAAGGCAAAATTATGCTTGTTCGTGGCGGGAAACAACGAGAAATCGTCCGCGAACGTTTGGTCAGCCAAACAACTACTACTTCAATATAATTTAAATCCATAAGATAACTTTACATTAGATGTACATTTATTATGAACAGGTAAAGAAATAAAATCAATTTATTAAATCTTAATTTTGTTAGTATTCTTTTAGAATGTAAAAATTAGAGTCTAGAATTTAGTCCACTATACGATCTCGGGGCACTGCCTGGACGGGATTCGAACTTTCTACCACTAGAGTTTAGGTAAAGCCTAAACCCCGTCCACCACATTGGTGCCGTGACAACTCATTCTAAAACGTTGTATATTTTCCTTATTTATTATTTTCCTTGTTTTTTTTTTTTTTTTTTTTTTTTGATATCGTATATACATGTAAGGGTAAATACATACACGCGTGTTATAGTAACATTCACGTATACTACATGAAACCTTAGGCTGTATTGACACTCATGTATACGACGTGAGATTACCAATAATCTGTTTTGTTCATTTACCGTTACTGTATTCCATACTCAATGGATAAAACCTTTACTTATTCGCTTAAGAATAAAGAAGAACGGGTTACACAAAATTCGTGTCCAGTTATGGAGGATTTGATAGATATTGACCGTGAAATTAACATGTACTATGAAGTACAGCCACATTTAGCTGAAACACACGAATATAGTTCAACCAACCCATTCATTGATATGCCTGCCAAAGTTATTCATGATTTCACGTCACAACAACCTTTTACTCCACATAGAACCATAGGGAAATCAACCCATATGTACACACAACAAACACATGTGCCACATAATGCATTTTTCATTCCAAAAGAAGAACAAAACATACCTACCTATGATACGCATATTGAGAGTTATCTGCCCTTTGGTAATCTGCAGTCAAAAAGTATGCAACGCGCACAGTCATGTGACACTATATACCAACAACTTCCCCTAGGGCACAGTCACTTTGTACCCACAGGGCATAATTCTCTTGCCCAAACATACCCCTTTTCTCGTAACGAACCACAGCATACATGTTCACAGTACAATAAAAAGGTACTGACCCCAGCGACATTTCATGGCTCAAACATTGACTGGTCTGATTATTTAGTTCATTTTGAACAAGCTTCATCTTGGAACAAATGGTCAAATTTGTACAAAGCAAAATGTTGGCTATCGCTTTAAGAGGAGACGGTCAAAAATTGTTTGGAGGTTTAACCTCAGCTCAACTGACTGATTATGACACACTTATTCAAATACTTACACAAAGATTCAACCCACCAGAAAGAGAGATAGCCTTTAGATGCGAGTTCAAAAACAGGCGTCGTTTACAAGGATAGAACGTCGCAGACTTTGGCTATGTTTTAAGGCGCTTAGGTCAAAGAGCATACCCTCGCATACCATATAATCAATTAGAGGTACATATCATTGATCAGTACATCGCCGGTCTGAGAAACTTCGAACTTCAACGTCATGTCCAACTCAACCACCCATCGACCCTAGATCAAGCTATTAGTCTCGCAGTAGAGTATTGTACTATACAAGGGTCACTGGACAAAATCACAAAACCAACAGTAGAATGAAGGGAGGTAACCTTCGAAAACACATCTCGACAAGACGACACGATTAACTCCCTTAGACCTTTAAAGTTTAAACCTGAGTTCAGCCTTCAGGAACTTGAAACTTTAATGTCTTCCATGGTAGATAAAATGTTAGAGACGATCAGCAGTAAATTAGACGAAATTACCCTGAAAATGGAAAAACAAACAAATAATGAACCTTACAGGGGCAGATCTCCAGCTCCTAGAAATTGTTCTTCAACACAGGCCAATGATAGAAGAACGTCCCTTGAGTCGTCGAGACGCTTCGGTAGAAGGGTATCTCTAGCCCCTTCACCAAGGTCAAGGTCAAGGCCAACTTCACAAATAGTATGTGGCTATTGTCATAAGGATGGTCATGTGGAAACAAGGTGCTTTAAGAAAACAAGAGATAATCAGAACCAGGAAAACTAGTTTCGACTGGACTAGCGGCCGATAACCCAGTCGTGAATGAGAATCAGAAGAAAAGGCCAAATGAAAACACGCCCCCCCCCCCCCCCCCCCCCCCCCAAACAGAAGAACAGAACAGAACAGAATCACAACCGGTCCAAAGAAGGAAACAGGTCAACACGAACTTCGGAGAACAGTACACAATGTGACACATTAGCACTTACAACCGATTCGGCAGAATCTCGGAATAACACTGAGACCTCTTTACACCCGGAAGCATATACTTCTCTGTCAAATAGTTCCTATGAAAAGTCATCAATAATTGATGAAAATAAAAAATATTTGTATGTAAATGCAAAACTAAATAGACTTGAAGCGCAATTGCTAATATATTCAGGCTCTCCTTCTTGTGTATTCACTACTAAAGCCTATAAAAAATGAAGAAAAACCCTGAGCTCCAACCTGTTAGTCGTAAACTCCTGGTAGCAAATGGCAAAGTGATGAAATTGAACACTTGTCATTTTTACAAAATTTTGCCATAGCCGATGTTGAGGAAAGTCTAGGAACTCTAAGCATTGATTTCATGGATGAATATGATGCTAGAATTAAGATAAAACAAAAGATCTTTAAAACAAATAAGGGTCAAGATAAGCTTCGCACATATGCGCAAGAGTAAAATTATGTCAAGCAGAAACGGTACCTTCAGAATCGGAAATTATCGTGAAAGCGTATGTAAATCGTCTCAATGCAGAAGACATATCAATATTAGAACCGAAAAAGGATTTTATGCAAAAAGACATCATGGTTGCAAGACCGCTTATCGATCCCAACAGACCGGAAGTAGTAGTATCTTTACTTAACGTCAGCTAAAAAGACATACGGATGCCTTCAGATTCCGTCCTAGGTTCAACAGATGCTATTCTACAAGATTTTGCTTCTCATAGCGACAGGGAAAACTCATCAACAAGAGAATTACTAGAACACTTACGGGGTTTAATCCAGTTCGAAAAAGCTTACACTCGAACAAAAACAACAACTCACGTCTCTAATAATAGAATATAGCGACGTTTTCATAAGTCCGGATGGAAAAGTAGGCCAAACAAACGGATCTAGTGGAAAACTATATAGACACAGGAGATACGAAACCTTTTAAGTTACCAACAAGAGGAATTCCCGTATTTAAACGAAAAAACGTAGAAAAGGAGGTAGATAAAATGTTAGATCAAAAAATAATAGAAGAAATTAACTCCCCTTACAATAACCCAATTTGTCTTGTTCCTAAAAAGGACGGTACCGTTCGATTTTTTATTGACCTGAGAGTATTGAATTCTAAAACTCGATTAGACGCGTACCCGTACTCCAGTCCCTGGAAACCTCCCGTGTGCAAAAGAAAAGGGCTACCGGCTAATTTTTATATCAATGTTTAGATAAATGTCTGAAGTGTCAGAAAAATTTGGGTGGAGTTGCCGCATTATGGTACGTTCCAAGATGGCGTCCAAGATGGCCGCCAAAATAATGAAAAATCACTATTTATCATTTTTTAGTCAAAATTTTATGGAAATTCGAATAGTTTATAATCTCGATGTTCACAAAATATAGCAAAAATATTTTGCCACCCATTTAAATCATTTTCTCTCAATTAATTGTACATTTATTTAAAAAAAGAAAAATATTCGTCAAAATAATGCGACAAATATGACTAAAAACCTAATGCTGCTGTATATATTCACTGCTCATATTTATAGTTTCGGTGAAATTTACAATTTTTTAGTTTATGATGTAAAAGGCATTATTTTATTTTACATTGATATCATTTTTCTGGTATATGGATGCCTGACTCTTGGTCTATTATCATTTTAGGGGGTGGGGTAAATGGAAGGTAATCCCTGATTTGCTTTAAATACAGATTCTTTTATCAATTTACCTCAAAGTTTCTTTAAAAAATATGATATTTATATGATGTTTGTCTTGGTCTTATGCAGGTGTAATCTTTACAAATATACCTTTGCTTTGAAATTTGGACATATATCATTGTTGCCATAGTAACAGCTTGAAGAAAATAAGAGCAAAAGGTTTAAATATTTGTTGTTTTGGTGATTTTTCTCACAAAATAACCAACCAGTAATTTATATCTTATCCAATGCCAGTACCTAAAAATTCAAACTAAGAGAAGTAGAAGTTTATATTTTAAAAATGTGTATTAGTACTCGCATATTTGAAATTTTAGATAATAGGGGCTATTGTTATTGTTGTTATTCTGACTGGCGTTGTTTTATGAAAAAAGTTGTGTAAGATAAGTACTATATGTTATCAAATTATATTTCACAATAAAGTCTTATAGACTTAGTCTAAAAATAAATCTTCAAAATTGTACCAGTACTCGGATGATCAAAATATATTTACATGGGTGGGGTATCTTCCCAGGTTTGCTTTAATTACTGATTTTTTATTAGTTTTCCACAACATTTCTTCAAACAAAATGGTGTTTATATGATGTTTACCTAGTCCTTGTACAGTTGTATGTTTTTAAAAGATCTCTTTGCTTGAAAACTTGGTCCAGTGTCCATGTTGCCATGGTAACAACTTCAGGAAAATATAAGAAAGGCTTATAGTTGTTACTTCACAAAAAGAAATAGTTTAAGGACGTATGCTAGAATTTGGTGCGAAAATTTTCCCAATAACAGAATTTCTTTAAACTTTGGATATTGAAGGACAATCATCTAAGAAACCAAAAAATGCAATAGAAATCATAGGTCACCGGATTCGAAAAAGAGTTACCTGCCCTTGAAAACTGCATTTCCCCAAAAAACGACGTTTTCAAGGGCAGATAACTCTTTTTCAAATCCGGTGACCTATGATTTTTATTGCATTTTTTGGTTTCTTAGATGATTGTCCTTCAATATCCAAAGTTTAAAGAAATTCTGTTATTGGGACAATTTTCGCCCATCTCATATACAGGGAATTCTAGCGTACGCCTTTAACAAGTAATCAGTTTTAAATATTATTTTAATTATCAATCGCTAATTCTTCACAATTTAATCCAGGAGAAGACGTTTTGCGAAATCTGATGTATATAAAAAGTGTACCAGTACTCGGATATATGAATTTTTGGATAATTTGTATATATAAGATGCATGATTTAATGAAGCAGAAGTGAATTTATAACACTTTAAGATTGGATTTTTTGTAACTATCCACAAGATGGCCACCAATTACGTACAAAGCTCGCATCGACTGTATAATCTTGATGACTATTTAATCTATGTTAATTTACATAAAAGGTATATTTTGTATTGTTTTTGTGTTGTTGTTTTTTCAGCACTTCAGACTAAAAATGCACAGAAAATCAATGTTTATTTAATTTTTTCCCAGCCCCGATAAATGTCTTGTATTTTGAAAATTTAAAGTAGCTAGAACACAACACAAATATATTCATTTCAATTGACCCCTTACATTGATAACGAATCCTGTTTGGGCAAGTGAAAGAAGCAGGACTTTCTATTTACAAAAATCTTTGCTAAATTTGAAGCATATGCCTGTATCTAAACTTTCTTTGTCTCTCTGTTCTGAGAGTTTTGTCCCGCTCTGTACTTCTGGTCAAGTTATTCTGTATCTGCCTCGTATAGGATAAATTTGGAGCCAATACCTGAAGCGTCATCATTTTTTTGTTTCATTTTTAGTAGACGGCGTATCTATCTTTTTCCTTTTACATGTAATTGTGCTCCTATATGCACTAGTCATGTACTGGAAAGGTTTGTCCTTGTATTTTCAAAGAGCTCTATGGTTGTCAAATTGTTGTTTTGAGTCTAGTTAATCTTCAATTGTCTTTTTCTAGAAATTTTATATGTTCATGCTTGTTGGAGTGTACATTGTACATCTGTAACAAGACGCATGAGAAGTAATATAAACAGTGTTTATTTTCTGTGGGATGATTCATGACAGATGTAGGTTTGGACTGACACAATCACCCGGCACGGTTTGCATGCTGTGAGGCATTTCACAGGCATCATACTGGTTAAATTCTGTCTGCTCAAAATGTAGGATATCTTCTGTTCTTTTCTGTTCTAACCTGTATCTTTCATAGATCAGTCATTTATTTACGCTATAGTATTTTGTTTCATGTTTTGATCTGCTTACCTTTAATTTAAAAGTCTATGTATCTTATTACCGTAATTTAAGTTTAGATTATCATTATAATAGTTCATTTACCTT
The DNA here is from genome assembly GCF_021730395.1 of Mercenaria mercenaria. Lineage (NCBI taxonomy): Eukaryota > Metazoa > Mollusca > Bivalvia > Venerida > Veneridae > Mercenaria > Mercenaria mercenaria. The sequence continues at coordinate 89,603,840 of NC_069366.1, read as the reverse complement.
TTACTTTGTTGAACATTATATAAATGCTTGTATGTAGCCTAAAGCACTTTTGAAAGTGTTTTAACATGAAAAGAGTGCTATGAACAATTGGTATATAATACTAATAATAATTAATAAAATTTGCAACGTCTCTACATTGTCTAGCAAGGGCATAAGCAGAAGTCTCTCGCAACAGCTATAATCTTTTAATTTTCACTACCGTTTTCTTAAGTCTACCAACTTAGTTTTCTGGCCATATAGACTACGCCATTATCAAAATAGTACCTCAAAGTCACGTTCTCTTTGAAGATAACTTCTTAATGTACAACTGAAATAGATCTTTTCATTTAAGAAATAATAAGTTCCCAAACGTGGTTTAACGTAGAATAACCAGAGTTTTGAGTTCTTATGCGTAAGAATATATCACGAAAGCCGTAGGCCAGAATGATATATTGTTTCGCATAAGAACGAAAAACTCGGGTTATTTTACAATAAATCACACTTGGGAACTTATTATTTCGACTCTAACACGACATACTAGTATCAACTGTGTTAGAAAAGATGGTAATTATTTTTTACGACCCTGCTACGCACCTGGATTGGATGACGTCATTGCACGTGAGTGGTTTATTGCAGAATAACCCGAGACAAATTTTGCTCTACGTGTATGTAGGGTATTTGCTGGTCATGTTAGAATTTTAAAATGATGTATAGTTTTGACTCCCAAATTTATTGCTGAAATTACTATCTATTGAAATCTGCATCTTTTCATTACCATAGGTCGATTTGCACACTGCTGAAACTTCTGACAGCTTGTATGACAAGGATACTTATCAACCTTTTATTATGTAATATCAGTTATAAAATTTCTGGAAGCCATCCAGCTGGCTTATGGAAGGTCGGTGGTTCTGCCCACTCGAGATGAAATAATGCACGGATGGACACCTAGGGTCTTCCTCCACCATCAAAGCTGGGAAGTCGCCATATGACCTATAATTGTGTCGGTGCGACGTTAAACCCAACAAAATAAATAAATAAATAAATAAAATTTCTAAAGCATAGAATCTGTTATACAGGTTTAATGAACTCTATGATTAACAAGTGAATGAAGCATTGCCATGCAATACAAAGTCCCCGACTGGAAAGCACCTAATTTTCTCTACTGTCATTAGTTGTAACAACAAATGGGAAGTAAATTCTAAAAAAACTATATAAGTCTACACAAAACTCTCCAGGTAGAGATATGTCAAAATTCCACCTAAAAATATAATATAACGTGCATGCTGCACTATAGAAAAGCGGCCTCGATTTTTCCCTACGGCCAGTATTTCAAAAAAAAAAGTTACAGTATAAGCTATTTATAGTAACACAAAGAGAAGTTATTCTAAATACAAGGGTGTCTCATGGTAGTGAACATTTGTGCCAAGTTACATCAAAATCACCCCATGCATGAAGAAGAAATGCTCCAGACAAAGTCATTCTTGTATTTGACCTTTGACGTCTAAGTGTGACTTTGACTTTTGACCTAGGGACCTGGTTCTTGCGCAAGACAATCCGTCTTATGATGGTAAACATTTGTGCCAAGTTACATCAAAATCCCTCCATGCATAAAGAAGACATGCTCCGGACAAAATCATTTTTGAATCTGACCACTGGACTCTTAGCGTGACCTTGACTTCAGAAATAGAGACCTTTTTCTTGCACATGACACTCATGGTTGTGCATATTTTGCCAAGTAATATAAAAATCCCTTCAAGAATTGTTGAGTTACAGACTGGACAGGTAAAAGGCCCTTTTGGTCTTTGACTTTCAAGTCTCATCTTAACCTTTCAGCTAAGGGCGTAGGTTTTGCACATGACACATTGTCTCATCAGAGTTATGGACCGAACACAAAATTGCGGATGGACAGACGGAATGACAAAATGCCGGAATGACGGACGGAAAGCACATTCCTATATTCCCAAAAACTGATTTTCAACTAGTAAGGACTAATAAGGACCAGAAAATATTACAGCACTGAAATGTCTACAATGAAGAACCTTCTAGAAAAATAAAATAAATGTTAAGAGAAAAAGTATTAATGCTTTGTGTATCAAACCGAGCCTGCAGCAGTTTCGTTTATGTCGTGTCGGGCGACCTGTCGTATTCTACTTTTTCTGTTTTACTGTTACACACAATTTTCATACAAAGTATTTTATTTACATATACATGTATTTTGGCATTGATCAAAAGTTTTCGAGCAATAAAACAGATTAAAAATCGATAATTATAAATTGCATAAAAGTACTATAGAGGCCATCTTGGACGCAATCTTGGATTTCTTAAAACTTACCATGATGGGGCAACTCCACTCAAATTTTTCTGACACTTCAGACATTTATCTAAACATTGATATAAAAATTAGCCGGTAGCCTTTTTTTGCACACGGGTGGTCCCAAGGGACTGGAGTATTACCAAGAACAGACGAGACATTAGAACGCCTGTCTTCATCAGCATTTTATCACACCCTAGACTGTGCCTCAGGATACTGGCAGATCAGGCTAAGCGAGTAGGATAAATCAAAAACAGCATTTAGGATACCAGGAAAAGAACATTTTCAATTTAGAGTTATGTGTTTTGGTCTGTCTGAAAAATGCGGCAGGATCTTTAGAGAGACTCATGGAAATAGTACTGAAAAATCTTCAGTACGAAAAGTTCTTGGTCTATTTAGATGATGTCATAATAAAGGGAGATAATTTCAGTTCTGCACAACGCTTTCGTGACGCCATAATACAACTTAAACCCTCAAAATGCAAATTGTTTCAAGAGGAATGCGTGTTTCTGGGACTATTAATTACACAAGAAGGTATAACGTGCGACCAGCAGAAAGTTAAAGCTGTGCGTGAATGGCCCGGACCCATTGACAAATCTTCCGTCCGAGCTTTTGCTGGTATAATTAATTACTACAGAAAAATTATACCCGCCTGTTCTGATAAGCTGAAACCGCTCACAGACTTAACGCGTAAAGGAGTAAAGTTCAATTGGGGCTTAGAACAAAATTTAGCGTTCATTGACCTGAAATTGCACTTATGTTCAAGTCTCATTCTCGCATTTTCCTTAGAATCCAAAGGAAAATTTGTATTAGATTGTGACGCGAGTGGATTCGGCATTTCAGGAATACTTCAACAAGAACAAGACAGGCAAGAGCGAGTAATCGCTTATTGAAGTCACGCGCTTAATGTCGCACAACAGAATTACTGTACGACGAAAAGAGAGCTGTATGCCTTAGTGTATTTTTACAACATTTCAAACCGTACTTGTTAGGGAGATCTTTTATACTCCGCGTTGACTATAAAGTGGTTGAATAATTTCAAAGAACCCCAGGGACTTCTGGCTATGTTTGATGCGTATGAATACACGATAGAATACAGGAAAGGAAAGACCCACGCGAATGCTGACGTTATAAGTCGACTTTCGGCTCAGAAATGTTCGAGTTCAGACTGTAGTGACTGTTCGCTAGAAAATGATCAAACAGAAACGACAACTCGTATTGATAATAGGCAGAGTGTGGAAGATTTATTCCCCTGGTGACCGAATTGTTGCCGGATCAAGAGACATTCTCTCCAGATCCCGTAGTACCTATACAAAATCAAACTTTGTATTCTGTTACACAGGCTGTGGAAGACGATCCGGGTACACCGGAAGTACTTCTACCAAATTGGTTAGAATCTTGGACAACCAGTCAACTTTGTAAAATGCAAGAAAATGATGCAGTAATACAAGAAATTCTCCGACTTAAAAAGTTGCACGTCATTAAGCAATAGAAATCCCAAGTTATTAAAAGATTACCCCATGTTATTCATCTATTTAACCAGTGGGAAGTTCTTTTTATCAGAAATGACGTATTATACAAGAAATACGAATACTTGTATTACAATTGATAGCACCGAAAGAAATGCAAAACAAAACTTTCAAGCAACTCCATGAACAAAGGTACGCCGGACATTTGGGTCGAGATCGAACCGTAAACGCCATTAAACAACGTTTTTACTGGGTAGGGATGAAGGACGACATAGCCAGGTGGTGCAGAAATTGTGAGCTTTTAGCGCGTTCGAAACCCGGTCCAGGACTTGGCCGGAATCCCCTTCAACGATTCCATGTCTATCATCCTATGTCTGTTCTGGCTCTTGATATATTAGGTCCGGTCCCTCGCATCAGAGACGGAAATGAATACATACTAGTAATCGGCGATTATTTCACCAAATGAATAGAAGCTTTTCCGCTGAAAGATCACACAGCATTAACTGTCGCTGATAAATTAGTGAAGGACGTGTCTTTAAGGTTTGGTTGTGCCCCGCAGTTGCATAGAGATCAGGCCCCTGAATTTAGGTCAGAGTTGTTTACACATATTTGCAAATTGCTTAACGTCGAGAAATCGAAAACTTGTCCATATAACCCGAAATCAGATGGTTTAATTGAAAGAATGAATTCTAGTATTATTTCAATGCTGTCCAGATTTGTAAACTCTGATGCTCGTGACGACTGGGACGATCACTTTCCTTATGTAATGTAATGGCATGTTACAGAGCTACACAACAGAAAAGTTCCGGATGTACCCCTAACTTGCTTATGCTTAATCGTGAAAACTCAAGTATCTCATAGATCTCATGGTCGTAAACCCACCTGATCAAATTTATACCCCATGCCCCATACAGTACATCGAATGGGTCCGACAAGCGTCACAGAATGCATTCGAGTTCACCTACAATGAATTAGGTATTGCGTCAAGGTGACCAAAAGCCAATTATGAACGGAATTTGAAACCACGAACGTTTGAAGTTGGCGATTTCGTTTTGCGGTATTACCCTCCAAAAGCTTAACAGAAGTTTGGTTCGAGCTGGTCGGCCCTTATAAAATTATTCAGAAAATAACACCTCTTGTATATAAAATTCAAAAAGAACAGGGCGACAATTTTATCAATGTACATGTGGACCATCTCAAACCGTGCTATAACCCACCATCGGAAAGGCAACCTGTATCTGCTGCAATAGCAGACGTCACTGGATCATACGAATCAGACGATATCAGACTCGATTCTGGTACCAGTCTTCAACAGCGACCGGAAGTGTCCGACGTGTCTGTTGCACAAGAAATACCGCCTATACAGACAACAGCAGTTTCGTTTGTCCCACGGTCCAGACGAGAGAAACAGATAAAACCTAGGGAAATATATTCCCCCTGAATAAACAAAAAACATAGATGTTAATACTATAGTGCGAGACCGCATCCGAAATTTATTTTTATTGCGTTTCATATACGTATTACTGTATGTTAAGGCGCAATCATTTTATAATACACTGTTATAATATCACCATGTTTTGTGACAGGACTGGCCGTACCGGCGACAGTAACCATCAGAACAAATCAACACCCTTTACAATATTTACAAATTTATTTACATAAGATGATTATTAACAATGAATAGATGATATGAAAAAAAAAAACAACAACTGATTATAAGAAAGAAAGAAAAATAAATTCAAAGTTCAGTATCTCTAGATACAAAGTTCTGGCACTTCCATTTGAATGTGACGTGACACAGTTCTTTCAATTAATTGCGAACTTCAAGTAGCACCAAAAAAAATGTAACATATTTTCAGATCAAGTCCCTTTAAACCGTGAATACGTTGATTCCGTTTTGGCTCCCTATGGTGGTAGGTGATTGCATCCCTGAACTGACTTCCGAGGATAACAAAAATCAGCGTCTTTGCGGTCTACGGCACAACCATGGGACGAAAGCTCTGCGCTGGGAATATCACATCCAGGCGAGTGAGGACAAGTGAACCTCGGGCATTGTACTTCCGGGTTATGACATCACCAGGTAAAATCGTCTGGCGGAAGAAGCTAAAATATATAACATATGGTAAGCACCATAGCAAAACAAATAAGTAAAGGCATAAAACTGCTCCTTTTAGGTACACCATACCTCCGTAGGCTCCCATAAATAATACGTTCTACTTATACAAAATATATGTGCTACAAAGTTCAGACGTCACGTGATTAAAATACGTCACTAATTACTTCCATTATTACAAAAATTACTTACTTAAAAGACTAAAGACTCTATAGTTCTCATTCAGTTTTATTAACGTTTCGGCCTTAAGGCCTTTATCAAAATGACAAATTCCGAGAATTACTCTACATCATGGCGTCTCATAATATAACATTATTTGAAATACAAAACCGGAACTAACGTAACGTTATTAAACGTCAACGTCAAATTCCGGAGGTATTTTGGTTTTAAATAAGCGTTTTTGTATTAATTTTGGTTGTTTGTCGTTGCAACCCATTAATATGTTCTCAATATGTATTTCTTTCATATATTATGTCCTTGTTTCTGCCTTTAACGCATTTTTGTGAGTTTCAAATACATACTTGTCCTATTTTACTGGTTCCGTTACTTATATAGATTTTTTTTTTGTAATTACTTCCCTTTATACGTAAAATTTGCCTATTTTTTATAGTTTCTATTTTGTTTGATGATAAACTATTCGTTTTTAAATTTATTTTTGTAATGATCTAATGGTTAAGTGCAAAATTTTATGAGTATCTTTGTTTGCTTTAGCTTTTTGTTTGTCATATATCTATGGTATATAAACTTTCATTGTCCTACCAACGTATTGATTAGGATTATAATTTTATCTCCCATGATAGCATTGGGACTTCACTCGCTTGATGTGTTTCTGCACATTAAGTCTTTTACTTTTAATCATAACTTCATTAGGCCAGAAGACAGTCCTTGTTCATCATAAATGTGTATCGCTTTTTAGCGGGATTTGACGTTGACGTTTAATAACGTTACGTCAGTTCCGGTTTTGTATTTCAAATGTTGTTATATTATGAGACGCCATGATGTAGAGTAATTCTCGGAATTTGTCATTTTGATAAAGGCCTTAATGCCGAAACGTTAATAAAACTGAGTGAGAACTATAGAGTCTTTAAACATTTGGTACCCCTTAGGGTAAATACTGTGTTGTAAAAGACTAAAGTTAAAGTATGAAAAAGATATGAAAAGTTTATGATGACACATTACAGATACGGAAATGATGAACTGCAGCTATTATTTACAACTACAAATTAACAAAATTCAATGTAAATCAAACATTATATCATAGTTGGCATCAATATAATATCTAATGCCATACAACAAAATGGACATTGTATGTATATGCTATAGATTGGCAAACAATTTCATATTAAAATAATATATTACATACACAGTACTAGACTTGCCATATTGATTTAAACATTACAGTGCAATACAATATCGGCGTTCCATAACAACAAAATGTTTGACATATATTTTTGAAACAGAGTACTTTATAAATATCATGTTACAAATTTCAGTACAAATTTTACATCTTATATAAACGAAACATTTTAGATTCCTCTTTCGAAATAATTTACGAAAGTCTGAAAAATTTAATAAATTATCCTGACATACCGAAACTAGCTAAAATCACATGCCGAAAAGTAAATGTTACAGAATTCTGTAGAATGCACAAAAATTTACCAAAATAAAAATCGTAATGCAAAAATCATACAAAAATCTACAAAAAAAATTTCTTACCTCGATCGAGCATAAATTTCTAGCAAGAAAAATTAATCAGACATAGATTCGTCTATAATGTCGGAAGGTGGTGTGCGCAAGGCATATCTAGTCCAGTCTATTTAAAGGGTAATATCCCGCCAAATACTAAATTTTATTTGATTCACGGTTAAGCCGTGGACTCCGACTATTTGTATTTCCACGGGATTCACGATATAGCCGGGAAATCTGACTACTTTGGCGCGGTTTGAAATTGACAATTTGAGGCCCATAATAGTAGTTCCGGGAATAAAAACATAAATTACTGAAGTTTATAAAATATCAACTTCTTATTACTGAACCGAATTTAATGAAATTTACATGGAAATTTAAGTTATGAAATACAGAAAAGCATGAGAGGTATTTCATGCGTGAAATCTGACATTTACCTCAATAACTCAAAAATTTACAAAAAGATGATGCAATACCTGCATTTACACTACAGATAAAATATGGCCCGTATATCAATTTGTGACATGTTTATGCGCGTATACTGACAATATCTGTACATAAGTACTAAATATATAGTCCAAGTTTCGTTAGGATAGCACCTATTATGACAAAACATGCTTCCTGCCCCGAAGCACTCCTTTTCTTGTATATTTGTATATTCTTGTATGTAAATTGTTTTTGTATTTATGTTATATAATATTATATCACGTTTAATAATAGATTGAATCAGCTCGAATTAAAGTATTTATAAATTGTATAGGATTTACTATACTTTAAATTCTGTTTCCTATAAACATTACAATTATATACTTTTTGTCAGTTCCAGTCAGTACAGGGGCTATTGATATTTGATATTATCAAACTTAAAAAAATGTAATATTTTATATAGTAGGGTACAGGTTCGACTCCTGGATTAAAGTAATTATTATTTAAGAAGGGATGATTGTTCATTCCAGAATGTGCAGGGTGATTATTCATCCATTTAATTATTTCTCTTCTTTTTCAGTAACGTTATTTGGCCGTCTGAGGGTATGGCATGCCCAGTAACGACATGTACTACCAGAATATTCCCTAGATATTCCAGATTCCGAGAACATTTGGAAAGAGTGCATTCAGGGAAGGTTGCTGTGTACCATTGTAGATCTTGCCAGTTCAAATCATTGACGAAACATAACCTACAAATCCATGCTAAATCTAAAAAATACATAATGTGTGTACAGAAAAGCAAATGGAAAAAATGTATCAAAACCAATCTGGAAACATCTTAAGGGAACAGAGAAAGAGGAGCTTAAACTAAAACATGCTGATGAAAGACGCACCGCAACTATAGTTCCTCCCTCGCTTCTAATGAGACCACACGCCAACCAGGTATGCCGGGATGAGGAAGTTTGCGTGAGTGGGGACAAAATCACGAAACAGATCAAAAGATTTCTGTTGATAAACTGTGACAGAGTCTCATTTTTCATTTATTTTTTTTTTTTTTTTGCTTATATATAAGCAAAAAAAAAAGAAAAATGTGTCTCTGTCACAGTTTATCAACAAAAATATATATATATATTTTTTATATGTGTGTGTGTGTTTTTTCTAGTTATGTATATATTGAAATGTTAAAAAAATGGATTAAATTAATAAAAGAATGTTTGAAATGACATTTAAATTTTTATGATGTGTTCTATTTTCAGGTCATTTTCTTTTTCAGGATATTCTTATTTAAGGAATTTAAGAAATATTGCACAATTATCGTAACTCTATTTGTATTGTATAAAATATTTGCAAGTTTGCAAATATTTTAAGAAAACAACCGTAGCCGTTGTCATCTGTCCGATACTTTCTCTCCCATAAATTGTCGTCTGCACGAGTGCTTACGGAAATACCCGATTTCCACTTGGAATATTCCGGTCGGGTTTCTATGGTTACGCACATAACAAGATCGATAGAGAGAAACTATTGGATAAGAGTCTCCAACCGTTGTGCACTGGCCTGTGCACACGGTAATAAAAAGGCAAAATTATGCTTGTTCGTGGCGGTAAACAACGAGAAATCGTCAACGAACATTTAGTCAGCCAAACAACTACTACTTCAATATAATCTAAATCCATAAGATAACTTTACATTAGATGTACATTTATTATGAACAGGTAAAGCAATAAAATCCATTTATTTAATATTATTATTGTTAGTATTGTTTTAGAAAGTAAAAATTAGAGTCTAGAATTTAGTCCACTATACGATCTCGGGGCACTGCCTGGACGGGATTCGAGCTTTCTACCACTAGAGTTTAGGTAAAGCCTAAACCCCGTCCACCACAATTTCCTTCTGACGGTGTTTTATTCTAAATTGTGGCTTTGCAAATTTTTAAGATTACATCGAGTTTTTGAGCGAATCGAGAATATTTTCAAAATGAAGTCGTACAATGACTTACACTTTTATGTAATAATTATCAAAAATAAAGATTTCGTAGTGATTTTGACCAAGTTTTATGTTTACTTTATGCAAAATTGCACACAACATGTATACTAAGTCTTAATCTAAATCGTAAGATTTTGACTAATCATAAGATTGCTTCAAGTCCGACTTCCCTTTCTGTTGATTCAATACTGCGCCCTCTTTATTTAAAAAAAAACTGTCTGACATGTTGAGTTATATTTGAATGCCTGTGCAACACAACTATGTTTTTTCATGTTCTTCTGTGAGCGCTAAAGCTTAGTATTGTTAATCATCAGTTTACAGGATTTGTGGTATATTGTTTCATGCATACAAGGGTTCTTTTGAAATGCCTTCCCCAATATCGTATATCGTATATGTCAATGTTTATTGGCATTTCATTAATCATATTAAACTGTGGAATATCTATAGCCAGTGGTGAAGGTCTATTACAGCCTAAGGGTTTGTTTTCTTATCTGGCAAAATTAATGATTCAGAATAATTTATCTGACATGAAAAGCATTTCAACCAATCAGATGACCATTCTTCTCCCTTCCCCCCACCCACACACACACCTCAACAATTGAATTCTTCTCGACATCGTCAAATGTCTGAAATTGAACACAAAAGCCCTTATACTCAAACTTACAATGATAAATTCAAATTTGAAATGTAAAAACAAAGTATATATAAGTATAATTTGAAGGTCGAGTATCTATCCTTTTCCCTTTAAAATATATTTGAAAATTTTGCTATTTGGGATACGACTTGGTTCATTGAGGTTATTCCTACATCTAGTCCGATCGTTTATCCAGTGAAATTTAAGACCTTTGCGAACTATTCACCAAACAGAGAACTAAACCCCATCCTCCATTGCTCCGCTTTCCCGTGTTTTCACATTCCGCCTATTCGGACACTTAAGCGGATATGTGAGCGATAAAAGTGGATTTAGGAGACTCGTTGCAAATGTCAAAGAACCCCGAGATGCATGATAGTGAACTACACCGGTCTGCCCTGGAAGTGTTTGAAGTTCCTTCTACAAAATCATTATACAAATCATTTAATTATAGATTATTTAAGGTTTCGCTTCAGCTGATTAGCAATGGTTCAGTTTTGCTATGATTTTGAGACTGGTTCTCAGAGAAAGAAAGCAAAACTTGTATGATAGAAGAGAGAAGCGATTGGAAAGAAAATAAGTCTGTTTGAATAATACTTTCTTTCATGTTATTATCCCTATATATGCGTTTAGGTTAATCTGGAACCAGGATCCAGTCAACAATCGATGGTCATAGCATTGAGTTTGGAATACTCAAACTTGGCCGTGATAAGCAGGCTATTCAAATGAAAGGCAGCCATTGTAACGCTGGCGACCATGTTAAATGAGTCCATATTTGTAAAGAGCATCAAATTCAAAACTTTCAGCATAGAGGGGCATATATATAGGAAGGAATATGTTGTATCTAACATATTTGACACTTTGGAAACTTTTACATCATTATTATATAAAAAAGCCTCAATTTTTACTGACACTTTGAAACTTGGCGGCCATCTTGAAAATGGATGATTTTAGGTGGCCCTCGATAATTTTTATGTCTTGGCCAATACTGAAAAGTTCATGCTTGCATCATTAAGTGAAGTATTTCCTCAGATTTTCTCACTTCCGCTCCACTATAATACGTCCGACCAAACTTGTCAGATCTTAGTAATATATTCGAATCATGGATGTATTTTTAAACAAAAGGAACCATTTGACGTTTCTGAACGTAAATATGTGATGTTTTAATTGGAAAATGTGGTGATTGCCCTAAGGAAAAAAAGCCGTGTCGGACGTTTACAGAAAAAACTGATATCTGACCAGAAGAAAAAGTGCCTAAACCCTTGGAAAAATAAAATTATCTGCAATTATAAGTGATGAGGAGAAGTGGTTGTGGTATGAATTAAGTGTGATACTTTTTAATTCACGAGAAAAAATGGTGATAAAAGACCTGATATAATTTGTTATTTTATACCTGAATAATATTCAGGAAAAGGTCAGCGGTTAATGAAAACACATTTTGTGGTGTCTGATCTACTTGATGTCTGTTTGTTTGGACAATTATTATGAATTAAAATTAATGGTTCTGGTAAAACACATAGAAGTTTCATACCTACCGAAAGGTATAGTGTTGGACGATCTGGAAAATTGGCTGTGTCTGTCCTGGGGAAGTCAAAGAGGTTTTGAACATAATATCAACAGTATCGTTTCACACAATCACAATAAATATTAGTTGTGTTCAACCCAAAGAAATGAAAGTTTGTGTATAAACATGAAAAACCTGTGGTATCTTCCCTTAACATAATCAAATATATCTGCTCCTATGGGAAGTAATTGGTGTTTGATAATGAGGAACCTTTGTTTCTGAAAAAGAGTCAATGTTAGTGTATAATCATACGGAAAATTGCTTGTTTCTGGCTGGAGCAGATTGTGTTTTCTAACCTGAGGTCTATAATCGGTGTCTTATCATTAAAACTCAATTGTGTCTGACCAACGTTAAACGTGTTAGTATTTAATTCGAAGATGGTTCAACACTCATAACTGACCGTGTAAAGATTTAAGACAGATGGGCTGAGCACTCCAACTCAGTTCTCAATAGATCCTTCTCGATTAATGATGAGGCCTTATCTCGCTTACCACAGGTCGAAACAAACAGCGCCATGGACTGCACAACAACTATACACGAAGTTAAAAAAGCTATCAAGCAGCTCTCTTGAGGAAAGCTCACGGCTCAGATGCCATACTGAGATATATAAAGCTGGAGGACCTCCACTGACGGAGAAACTACTTGAGCTGTTCGTGTAATGCTGGAAGCAAGGCAAACTACGACAATAGTTCAAAAGATGCATCCATAGTGTACATTTATAAGAAGTAAGGGAACAGGCAGAACTGTGATAACCACAGGGGAATATCACTCTCCAGTATCGCAAGGACGATTATTGCCAGATTTCTGCTCAAATGTCTCATTGGTCATCCTGAAGACGGCTTACTGCCAGAGAGTCAGTGTTGTTTTCGCGCCAACCGCAGAACAATCGACATGGTATTCGCTGCACGTCAATTGCAAGAGAAACGCCAGGAACAATACTAAGACTTGCACATGAATTTTGTAGACCTTACGTAAGCCGTGAGGGACTTTGGAAGATCATTGCAAAATTTGGTGCCCAGATCGCTTCATAACCATTGTGCGCCAGTTTTATGTTGACATGATGGCCCGAGTACTTGACGACGGAAAGGTATCACCATCAACGGCGTCAAACAGGGCTGTGTCTTAGCCCCGACATTATTCAGCATGATGTTCTCTACCATGCTTAAAGATGCATTCATCAACGGTGACCCAGGAATAGCCATTAGGTACCGGACTGACGGAAAGCTATTCAACCTACGACGCTTGACTTGAAAGCTGTAACAAAAGTCAAGACAACTGTTACCCGGGATCTACTGTTTGCTGATGACTGCGCGCTGAATGCAAGCTCTGAGCCGAAAATGCAGCAAAACCTCAAACAATTCTCTTCAGCTTGCGACAACTTCGGGCTGGCAATCAGCATCAAAAAGCCAGAAGTACTTCACCAACCAACGCCTGGAAAGCCTTATAGTGAACCAACATTGAAAGTTCATGATGCCAAGCTACAGTGGCGCTCGCGATAAATTTCCGTACAATCTCGTTTGTAAACGCTTTCGAAACAGTTCACGTTTCCCGTTAACTAACGGTTATCTCAGTAATCTTCCAATCAATTGATATCTAAACGATAACCGTTAATAGAGAATCGGTCAACCAATAAAAAAACTTGGTGGGCGTTCCCAATAAGTCAAATGGTATTTAAACGGGAAGCGTTAATCGAGAATCGTTTAGCCAAAAAAAGAACGATAGGCGTTACTAATAAGTGGCTCGATTACAAAAGCAAACAAAACAAAATAATTTAAAAAAAAATAAACTTCAATTCATTCTACTTTGAAATGATGAAAACGTTATTCAAGATATACATCAGGAATGATGAGAAACTGGAAAGGTCTTAATAATATCGGAAAATGTCTGTCAGAAGTTTATAATTCGATATTATCGAAATAGTGTTTTGTATTTCATTTTATTATTTAAAGAGAGAATAAATTATGCAAATAAAAATAACTATCGACCTTACAGTGTTTACGAATAACAGACAATATATGTGTCGGTGCATGAAATGGTCTGAAACGGTCTGCTATTTTTGTTTTGTGATTTATTTGATTATTAAATAGTTGAAACAGAAAATAACTATTCAGAAGTTTCTTTCTTCATCTTAAAGGAATTACATATATATACCAATCAGCGTATAAATCACGCTCATCGGAAAGGATATCTAATATATTTATCATTAGGTATTATTTAAGTATCTCTTCGTATTTAATTTTTCAATTGGAAATAAATAATGATTTTCTGTTTTAAAATGAAAGAAAGGCAAAATGTGAGTCAGCGCATAAATCACGTGGATCAGAAAGGGCTGGACATATTTGGAAATGACCTGCCATATATTTATTATTGCACTTTATTTCATTATTCTTTTACGAGTCATATAAAAAACATAAAGAAAATAAAAGCAATTTTCACCAGATCACACATCAGTCTTAACTATGCGTCATAACACAGATAAAAGATAAGATCAATTTAAGAAACACATGCATTGATCAGTTGTGATTGGGTTTGAATGAATTATCACACCTATCGATTATAACCATTAATTAGGATAATTTGCAAGTACACAAAATTGGCACGCGACATTTTTTTCCACTGACTTCTATTATACCTTTGACTTCTGAACAGCTGATCTTCAAAGAATTTCGCTTGATACTACGGATTTAAAGTGTTATTTACATTCGCCATATGTAACACTTACAAGATGAACAGTTTAACTGTAGATTCGTTAAAACTCTATTACCGTGACTGCAGATAAAATGTGTGTATTTCATCAACGCAAGTTATGATGTTAGCATTTAAAACTAACGATTTGAAAATGTGTGTTGGAAGCAACATGCCGTGTATCAAGTTATGATGTAAACGGAAAATGTCGGAAAAACCCGATCCTAGTATCTACCAGCACGAAACGTAACACTTTAATAATTGACAGATCCTTAATTATAGAAGATAACAAACCCCCATCCCATCTATATGCCACCTCACAGGGTTATTTCCCTGGAAACAGGCCCCTGAACTGAATTGAAAGCTGTGTTTACTCTTTCCTTGCAATATATTTTTGTGAAAGTCT
Organism: Mercenaria mercenaria; assembly: GCF_021730395.1. Taxonomy (NCBI): domain Eukaryota; kingdom Metazoa; phylum Mollusca; class Bivalvia; order Venerida; family Veneridae; genus Mercenaria; species Mercenaria mercenaria. The sequence continues at coordinate 89,588,587 of NC_069366.1, read as the reverse complement.
GTTATAGTTATTTAATATTCAAGAATAAATAAGTTCCCAATCTTGGTTTACCGTAGGCCTAAATGATATATCGTTTCGTGTTAGAACGAAAAACTCGGGTAATTCTACGATAAATCACTCTTGGAAACATGTTTTTCGATTCTAGCACGACATAATGGTATCAAAAGTGTGAGAAAAAAATGAAACTACTTTAACGACCGCACTACGCACCTGGATTGGATAAACTCATTGCACGCGCGTCGATTAAAAGAAGAAAGCCGAGATAGAATTTGCTCTTCAAGCATGTAGGTTATTTGCTGGCCGTGTTAGAATTTTAAATATAACAAGTTTGAAGTGTAGTTCCCTAAATAAGAAGAGTGGTGTCGAACTATAACCATGTGAGCCGCGCCATGAGAAAATATATAAAGTGGCTTTGCGACAAGCATGGATCGAAACCATACTGTGCTTCCGCTCAGGCTTGTCAGAATCATGCTGGTCTCAAACCACTGTGCTAATTTTCTCATGATACGGCTCATGTGTATATAGATATTTGATGAAAATATTTACGAGAATAGATGAATTGCTGACTACATAATTTAAAGGCGATATCAAGATGCCAAGATTGTTGATAAAAGTTTCGGCCACACGGTCTAGTATCCGATATGGCACGCTTTCTGTACGCATCTGCATTCTTTGACATACCTAATCATACTGATCATGTGACGAACGACTTGAACATTTATCCGGACCAACTCTTCCCGCTTTATTCTGTACCATGTGATAGTTTTCATAACAAAGTAGCCTTCAAGTAAAAACTATGTATAAAAGAGGACAAAACTCCTTCTGCTGAATTTTTAGTAAGTGGACAAAATCCATCCCATGTATTTTCATTTTAACATACTTTCATAGAGAGTAATCGCACAGTCGAGTTTTAAGGCACCGGCCTCCAGATTTATTGAAAATATCCATATTCAACAATCGTTAAAACATGTTCATTCGGTGTGTGGTGGTAATGACAGCGAGAAAGGTTTAATTTCCGCGACGGCCTGAGTACGATTCTCGATTCGGGCATTTTTTTCTTGATTTGGTATTTGTAAAAAAGAAAAAGTGGAAACTCCACAGGTCGCTCAACACAACAAAAACGAAAATGTTGCAGGCTCGGTTTGACTGAGGCTGTTCATGGACGATAGTGGAAATGCATGCTACCGTCCACGCCCTCTAGCCCCGGGTTGAGCAGAACTAAACATTTACACATGCTAAAAGTACAAAAAAACAATTTAGAGACATCCGCAGATGTGTTCATACGGCGGTGCATATGGAACCTTCAATGCTACACTAGTGTGTAATTTCATGAAAAGCGGCGTATGGTCCCCAGTTAAAATAATGGGTTTGCCCTAAACGAGAAAGCAATGAGCAGAACTCAACAAACTGGAATTTAGAAAGGGGATCTGAGGTTATGGAGCCTGCATATCACAGGAACTGCCAAAACACAAAATTAAAAAGCAGGCACCATATCCAAGGGGTGATTAAACAATACCCAAAGCTATGAAAGCGGGAGTATTGGAACCACCCAGGCCGAAATGTTCATGCTGAGAAAATAACCAGTACCAGTAACACGACATAAAAGTCGTGCTGAACGATCTGAGAAGATCGAAATATAACAGCCCTGATTGAATGTACGGGGAGACTTTTTACGGCCGCCACACGGAACAAACAACGCTGCTGGGATAATAAAATAGAAAAAGTGGAAACTCCACAGGTCGATAAGATAGTTTAGAAATAGGTAAGATAGTTTAGAAATAAAAACTCATATTGCACCAATGTTCACAATATGACCAAACTTTAATTTCAAAATAAAATCATATTAGCCGAAATATGGTGGTACGCGCCTTTAAAAATGTTGTAAAAATGAAATATAAGCTTACGATTTTACCTTTTGGATATGTCTTTAGAATGTTATTTTATGTTTGTAAATACCTTATTACATGTCTGTCCATACGCATCTGTTCCGTTTATTAAACCTTATTTACAACTGTTGTCAGAGTTCTATAGAAGGGATTAATTCTCAAACATTGAACGTACACATGAACTGAATGTACAGTACAAACCTAGGTTACATCATCTGCATGACAACTTATCTAGTGCGTTCCCACACCCTTTTCATGCTGTAAATTGTTGTGATATTTTATTCAACAAAGTGTTGATGTTGTGAGTCTATAAGTACAATTAATTGTTAAAAGTATGAAAATGTATTGTGTCGCCCTATTACATTTAAGTTTTAAGTTAACTTTCCATGTCACTAAATTGATACTTGTCATAAACAATGTTGCACTGTAGTTAACATTAATATGAATTAGAGAGAAGGACACAATTCCTTTGGCTAAATTTTGAATAAATAAACAACGTAGCACTCTAGTTAACATAAATATGAATTAGAGGGAAGGACACAATTTCTTTGGCTAAATGTTGAATAAGTTGAAAAAAACCCTCCCATATTTGTTTTTGTTTCTATAAATTCTATTTTTTATGATTCTAAGGTACTTCCATCGACAGTAATTGCACAGTGAGATGTAAATGCACCGGCCTCAAGATCGAAAGGCTACAAAAAAGATAGAAATTATTGGTAGTGCAGATTTATTGTATCAGTAAATTAATGCTGTATTTTTCAAACTTAATTACTGGAAGACTTTTGTTGTGGAAACATTAGAGGATTGTTTGTTCCTGCACTATTTTTATAATACCGTTAATTAAAATTATTAACACAATTAATTTGGACATATTCGAAGTCTTACAAGAGAAAAAAACAAAGGAAAAAGTTTCAACTGAAATTGTATTTAAAAATACAAAAGTCATATAGCATATTAAATGAATACTTTCTTACAACACCGATACAGGTAAGGAAGATCACAATCAGTTCTGTGCTAATTAGAGGACACTCAATTATGATTATAGATAAATCACAAACACCTCAAAGGCGGTATTGCACTTTGGACATTTTGGAACCGGATATTGGTCACATTTCAATCAAAGTAATAAATTGTAATGACGCCTGTTTGTAATGAAACAATTTTGTGTCATTCGAAAGAAGGCTATTTTCTTTTACATGGATTTTACTTTGCTGTTTTCACTGTTTTCTATTTTAGTTTTATTTTTTCATTACTTATTTCCTTAATTTTGGTTTGCCTTTTGCAGTCAGCTAAAAGAAATTTAGAAAATATTAACGAACTTGTGCAATAATAATTTCACGGAAGCTGAATGTAAAATTATATGAAGAAAGATAAATGGCGGGTAGGGAGGCTGGAGAAGAGGAATGTAACGTTAAAGAGGAAATATAGGGATGGGGAGATGTTTTTGTTGGGGATGGAGGAGGGGGTCAAGCGGCGGCGACGGTGGTTTCAGGAGTGTGATATTTTTAAAGTTTTCTATCGAAAAATGCGATTTTACATTTAAGTAAAGAATAGGGTAAAGAAAACGGACGCAAATTCAGTTGAAGTATATCTTCAATCATGTAGAGTCAGATTATTAAAGTATATTACAATCATTGTAACGTTAATATTATATTCATTTTTTAAAAATATTTGACATATACGAAATTAAATTCATTCTCGCATTCGAAAGCTTTTTTATAAAGAAAACGATTTATTGCCGCATTTTGACCCGTTAACAATTTTATGACTTAAATTCTCATGCCCATTACAGATAGTTAACTACTGTTTGAATCAACATATGAGGTACAACTGTCTTCCGATGCAGATTATTGACATTTTTTGTCATTATGAAAGCTTAAATCTAATACTAATATTTTTTTTCGAATCCGTTGAATACAGTAAATTCAACTGACGCGTCACTGTGACATTTTACGCTCAAGGCAAGGAAAATATCTTTTTAGTATGTGTAAGCACATCATTTAAATAAATCTTTTTTTCCTTTATTGTTAGCAAAACCAAATCGCAAATTTAAATGTTAATTTCTCATGCTCCAATGAGTTGATTTGTGGTACTATGCCGCAGATAATAAGTAAGTAAATGTTTTATTAACGTGACATGTGCATAAGTATTAGAAAACATATACACGTATACAAAATAATACAGCACCCGCCTAAATATGCCTAAACGTCACCTAAAATCATAAAATATCAAATAAAATATAGCGAGCATGCTTTACCCAAATAGTATATTCTGTGGTTCATATTCATATACAAATTTACTATCAGCTGAGAAGTATATATTACAGACAACAATAAATTAGAACGTTTTTTTTTTTTTGTTTAACAAATAATCAAAGCCTTCGCGTTGTTTATCGTCTGATTTACTACGGTTCAGAGTTTAGATGCGTAAGAATTGAACCACGAGGGCGTTAGCCCTCGTTTTTAAATACTGAAGCATCTGAACGATGAATCGTGGTAAATAAGACGATAAATCACAAGAAGGCCTTGATTGTTTTCCTTCTGACATGCCCATTGATATATTTTAATAAATATTATACTGGACTTAATTTACGCGAGGAGTCATATATCGGACGTCATAAATTACTTTATTAAACTTGTAAAATTATAAAGGATAATAATCTCCTTCATCCTAAATATAAGAAAACATAACTCTTGTGCACCACGTCCACTTTGCCTACTAATTTTCAAACTTCTGAATTCCGGAAACTTCCAAATACCGAACTTTAGGCTGGTCCAGAGGTCGTTCGGTTTTTGGAAGTTACACTGTATATGCATGTAAACTATGAAACAAAATAATTTGAAGGATGCAGGCTCAGAAACACTTTTTATTATATTGTTAAAAGTATATTCTATAAGTGTCTGTGGTTAATTTGCTTCCTTGGTAGCTATCGTTCACATCATAAGTGAACTGGAGGGAATTCATAGTTTTTCTGAGATTTCCTTAATTCACGAGATCATTTAAATCTGATTTTATTGACTTGTTACAAAAAATCAACCTTAACACATACCCTTCACGGTAATAGATGATAATGTCTCAATTGAATGTAACGATTCTGAATTTTCACAGTTATCGTTTCTTTTCTCGCTGCGTAGACGCAATAAACTCTGGTTTCATGGTTCACGTTTGACGGTGCGCATTCGGACTTCATTACACGTTTCTTGTTTGTTGCACAATGTTATCGTTTCATGAACACTTACCTAACGGATACCGTCTCCTTTCTTGAAAGAGTCGAAATTTATCGCCGACGGCACTGTAAATGTTGTAGCCAAGTTTACTTTTTTTTTGGTTGGATTTAACGTCGCACCGACACATGATAGGTCATATGGCGACTTTCCAGCGTTCAATGGTTTTTTAAAGTTTGGGACTCGTCTGGTATTGTGACATTTGAATGTGGGAATTATCAGTTCAGAATGAACTTTACGTCATCATACAATATATGATACATTGTTCAAAGTGTGTGTGGGGGGGGGGGGGGGGGGGGGGGGGGATGGGGGGATTGGGTTAAGGCCGTCTTCAGATGAATTACATCCCTTGAAGGGATTGTTTAAAAAATGTTGCAAAACACCTTTTGCTATGCGGTCTTCTATAGCTATTACAAGATCAAAGTAAAACAAGAAATTGAGGCAATGGTTCTCAACATTGAAAGCCCTTTAATAGTGAGTGTTTGCGGATTTCGAACACGTTTAAATGTCAGCCATGTCCAAGTCTCCTATATAGGCGGTGCTAAAACATCCTTTATTGAGGATATGGATGCATCGTATTGAGTAGGTTACCGGTATGGCTGACTTCAGTGAAGGTGCCATATTCTCAGGGTTATGGAATGTGCAGACAATGCACTCGGTTGCGGACGAATGTTCGTAAAAGTCGTTACAGGTTTAGATGATTTAGGGACAAAACAAACAGTATTATATCTTGTAAAATTTACTTTGTACCTTATCAGAAATAAAATCAAAATTCACGTCCTTTTACTCTTGATTATTGCAATTTTCTAGATGATTTCGTGACTTAATTTTATAAGGAGCTATGAGCTCCCTGTGCACTTTTCTTTGTGATACTTGGGCATGCTTTATGCGATATATATATATATAATAAATTCCTACTTACGACCACGCCGAAATTACGACCGCACCGCTAATACGACCGATTTTGCAAAGAACAGAATATTTCCTTCTAAAAACCAATGGTCGTTTGTCCGAAAATGCGACCAGACCGCTAATCCACTAATGCGACCACCAATTTCAGAACAATTTGATTTTTTCCCACTTAATTAATGACTGCAATTACGATCACTCAAATTTTTCTGTATGTTACCGCGAATCGCCACGGGAATTAACACGTGCGACATCGTGTTAACACGTTAAGCGTGTACATTGTATATGTATCCGTTAATTGCTAACAAGTCTTTTAAACGTTATCAAGACAACGTATCAAACTGTTTGATTGTCTGAAATTGTTATTTAAAGATGTTTGGTGTTTTACACCGCTATTTTAACAAGAAATTGTTGAAATAATTAATTTGTTTGTAGTTAGACAAATGCCCGCTGCTCGAATTGACTGGATTAAAACAGATTTAATTAGATCTAAACGGTGTTTGTTTGTTATTATTAATGTAAATACGTTTGGGATTTCAGCGGAGAATGAAGTTTGAATCATTATTAGTTAAGTGCGTCCTTAATTAATACACAGTTTGAGTATTTAAGGCTAAAGAAATTAAAGAAAATAAAGCTACATATAAATTTAACACTGTGTTTGCCATTATTGCGTCTTGATTGTATTCCAATGTGTTATTATCTGCCAGACCTTCCCCGTATAGCCTTGTCCACTAATCAGACCAGACCGCTAATAAGACCAGTTTTACAAAGAACCATAGGTGGTCTTAATAGCGGAATTCTACTATATATATTTCCTTCAGGCTTCAAGAATACATGGAAAACAAAAGTAATAATTTCTTCTTTTAAATGTTCTTGTTTTCTTAGGATCATTCTGTATCGAAGTTGTTTGATTGGAGTAGAATCTGCAGGTTCTACGTCTTGTTATCAATTTATCAATTAATCAGCAATGTTCATACTGGAATTTCACATTGCTAAGGTGAAGAAAAGTACTGAAAAATATTTCATACAGGAATTGTAGAATGTCTGAATTCTGAAGTTTGATTTGATCGTTAACACTGTTATTACCATATTCGTACTTTTTTAACACTTACACTTAAAATAACACTAACAGGCTGCAGGGCAGAGTTATCTGTAACCATTAATTAATTTAACATACTTATATGACAAAACTGTTTCAAGTTGCGCCTCCCAGGAGCGTTATTAATATACGTTATATCACTTTAAAACTGTTCAACAGAGAAAGAACTAAAATGCATAGCTTGTAATGGTTTGCCTGGGATAGGTAAAATGCAAAAAATGGATTAAAACTTCATTCTTCTGCACGTTGGACATACTTTGATTTCAATCAGTTTTGTGCAAATTGTAAATTCAAACGAGTCAGTTTATAAACATTGGCCAACTTAGTTGCGACATTAGTTCTTATTTAGTTTAAAGGCAAGGGACAAATACATCTAATATATTTCTATTGAACTGCCTGAGTGAAAAAAGTGATTTCCAGATTTCCTCTGAACATAGTTGACATAATATTTCTCTAGTGTTTAGTTTTCAAAAAAAAACCTCTGGTGTATTAACAATGCTTTTATATTACCTCAACAAATAACGTTAATTATTGATCCTAGATACTCAATTCATATTTGATGTAGATGTTATAAAAGTAAACATTTAGACCAGATATAAGACAACATTTAATCTAGAGTGTTTACGACCTTCCTCTATAACTTGACGTTGTGTATGAGCCAAGACGGTTCAGGTTTTAATGTCCGTTACGAATTTCTTAAAACAAACATTGGGCTAACAGTTTTACCTTAAGAGTGTTAACAATAATATAGAAATATATAATCTGACCTTTGATTCTGACTCAAAAAATATTTTATTTATTTCACCACTATGAAATGCTGAAGTCAAATTGTCAAAATATTGAACCCAGAAATAAATATCAAAACAAAGTCACATTATCAATATAACAGTACAGCTGGTTAGATTTATAATACCACAACAAAAGGATGAAGTGACACACTAGGTCAAATCCAAGTAAAGTTCCCAGCTCAGGAATGTAAACAAATAGTACAAACAGGACCATTGAATGAATGAATGAATGGGCTATAATAAAATCAATGCGGAAAACAAAACATGTTTGTTTATATACACTAAAATGTCTATGCTAAGATGCTGAAAGAAAATATCTTGACTATCAGCTACTATTATCTGGATGCTGCAATTTTCTTAAAAGAATAATGTACGGCAAACCTGAAAAACTTTGATCAAAACCAATATAAAGTAAATACTGTCATATCTGGCAATTCTGAAACTTACTACACTGTACAAAACTGTATGGAATCAAGTAAGGGCCAGCTTACGGGTATACCTGTAATCAAACTATAAGCATATATTTCAAATACTTATTTAATACTGTATAACAACACTTCCACTATCACATACCTTTCTGGAACCCTCAGGAAAGAAGAAAGTTTGTGCAAGCATGCAAAGTGGGTAAGACATTTAGTAAAAATCCTATTTGGGTACTGAAAATCGAACTTTTACGTCGATTTCAGGGTATATGGGTAATGTTTTTAGTGACACACCTAATTTTGCAAATTTTGTATTATAACGATAGGATTTACTAATTTACTGACTGACTGACTATGACTGAGTCACTGATCAATGACCGACTGACTTACTCCGAATGACTGATTAACTGGCTATCAATTTAAGTCTTTAAATGACTATTTGGGTACCACTTCCAATTTTAAACGTACTCTATCATTTAAATCTATTTAACTTGATTTCAAGAAATAAAATGAAATCAGAAAAAAAATACTTTAAAAGAATTGCTAAACCATCGGGTTTATACCCATTGAAAATTAATACAGTCTGATCTTTCTAAATTTCAAAAGCACAGACTGACTTTAAAATGTATTATGAATACTGGACATATATAAATACCGATGAATCCTCAAACGTTGAATTTGGTAGAGATTATAATCTGAAATCCAATTTTAATGGCACTGCTATCTATTCAGTCAGAATAAATTTTCTTTCTTTCAATTTCACTTACAAGAATGATTATCTTAGCAAAATCAGTACTTTTACACGGTAAACTATCTGTCAGTGCAAAAAATAAATATTACCTTTCACTGACACTAACTAATGAAATAAAATTGAATTCCTCTCATTTTCTCAAAAATTCACTTTTACATGAAAAATTCCTGTGAATGACAAAAGAAAAAAAATGGACAGAACAAAAATCACTCTGTCAAAATAATGATAAACACTTATTACTAAAAGAAACCTGTCAATACGTATGCAACTTTATTAAAAAGAAACCTATCCGAGACGTATGCAAATGCAGATGCTCTAAATTACTTTAAAATTACAACTGAATGGGTCAAAAATTGAACCTAGCCAAAATGTGTACACTGAAGTCTGAAAAACGTGGTTCTACTTTTCGAAATTAATATCGCTCTTACTCAAAGTTTTAAGCAACGAAAGTCGTAAAACCTGGTCAAAAATCTAGGTATTCAAAAATCAAATACAACCAATAAAATAACAAAAACACTTACATAAATATCCTAAAATCCAGTTTTTCCAACACAAATATTAAAAACACTCTAGCTAAACTTTACACATATTGTCATTGTCAATTTCTCGGCTAATTTCTCTAATACTCAAATAGTTCTCTTCACGACGTTATGTTCACTCCTTCACGCATTCAAATAATTCACCGGTACATAGGTTTGGGACCTTTTCGGTAAGATTGGGGAAAGTAGGGGGGAAGTCCAAGAATTTATCTTTGAAGGAAATTCTAATTTTAGTACGTAAGTCTTTTATGAAATCGTCCATAAATTCACGGCAATCACGGATCCGTTGTAATTGCCTAACTCAGCACAGCTGCTGCGGCCGCTGTATTTACGTGTAACTAACGTTTCCGAGCAGAAACGTCCAAAATCAACTCTGTCGTTATTCGAATCATCTGATGGATTTGTTATACAGATGGCAGAATTCATCCACGACCTGGCTTGACGTTTGGAGTTTGTACACGTCGTTCTTGTCGGGGAGCCATCGTAACCTCGCCTCGCACATATTTTAAATTATATATATATATATATTCTTGACAAAAAAAACAAATAATTTATGTAAGGCTTACAAAATGTTCCGATGCCGCATACGAATTTCTACTTCGCTGAAATTTGTTTGTAAATTACACATATCATTAATTTGATATGCTTCATGAACTTCAAAGGATAACGGCTTGTAAAGTTTTATAACTTGTCACTAGAATTAAGAAATATAATGTTATTTTGAACAAAATGGTGGTTCATTAATATTATCTCTGTGAGGGCTAGTCAAATATAGTCTATAATTTAGATGTTTGCCTATTTTTTTCATTTGTATCCCTTTTATATCCCTTTACTATCTATATCACTGTGATGAGATATATAACTTGAAAGTTTTCTAACTCTAGTTTGCACATTTGCCTCAGCAACGTAAGGATGTAACCAGTGCAAAGTCTTATAGGTTATATGTGCATCATGTAGATATATTGGGGACACAAACTGAGTTGTTAATGTATTTCCGCTTACTCGGACTTCAAGGCTACAACTACTATCATGGCATCCTCTGTCGAGACTTCTGCGACATGATACTGTTTAGAAATATGTATGGTTGTTCAAAGTTTGTGTTTATTCAAATAAGTTATCAATCTTCCTGCTATACTATAGCTGTAACACATCAGGTGGTATAAGTCTTCTGTATACATTTAAATTGTATCTCAAGTACCGAAAACCTGTTGCAGATTTAAGCATGTCTGATTTCTTTTCATCGTGTGTAAATCCCAAAGTTTTCATTAAGTCTTTGACGTATAGAAATGGCCTGTTATTTATATGAGAATATCCACTCTGACCAGGTCTAGCCCAGCTTAAGATAACCCCTTCTCTAGCATGACGAACGATATTACTGATATATACACTTTCGTATTCTTTCGGTATATGCTCTGCCACCTCTATACTTAATATCCAATCATAGATTGGCAGGCCATATTGTGGAAGGGTCAAATCCAGAAATTTTACACGTCCATTGCTGGTTATTTCACAAAATGGGGCCCCGTCATATGCATCATACACATTTATTTCATTAGACTCAAGAAAGAATTGTTTGTATAGTCCTGGCCCATCACCAAAACTTCCGATGCTCTTTCCTGTAAATAAATGCCTCTGCAGATAATAAATATTGAAAAATTTAGCAGCATAGAAGTCAACGAAACAAATAAGAACAGCGCGTGATTGAGTCTGTTTATGTGCGGTTGTGATATGTGCAACATCCAAGAAATTGTATTTATTTTAATTATTTTAATGATCAAATAGCGGTAACCGAAGCCCAGGAGATATCACTTGAGAGGCCAGCTGTCTGAGGATATAAATGTGTTGGTTATACAATATTTGAATAAATCTACATCAGAAACTCTTTGAATACTACTTAATCAGTTTACTTTACCCATCCATGTTTTGCGTTTACTTATCTTCGAGAAGAATTGTCATAGTGTTTGTTTTAAAGCAATTATCATTAAAAACTTGGGATCAACGTATATCAAACGGTATTGCTAACTTTATGACAGATTAACCGTACAGGTTTTACATAGGGCAGTCATTAATACATAATAAAGACCAAATGACCTGGCAAGCACTTGCTTTTCACAAGCATAATTCGTCATATTAATGCTTTTCTGAATAAAACAAAAGAAACACAGAGGGAAGAGTTTGCCCTTTCCACTTTTTAACTATAAAGTAGATTCTGGACCTGCAAAAGATAGGGGATTTGGCAGCCATATATACAGTCCCAATCCAATTGTATCTGTATGCATGGTGCATGTATAACAGTAAGATGATCTCTTACTCAACTTCTAATACATATTATGTGAGGAAAAATATAATTACACTTTTGTGGACTTTAATACTATACAGTCCATCAGAGCATTTCCTTTAGAATTTCATTTAGTTTATTATCAACTGAATTGAATATAGTTTTCAAGTTTGTAAAAAAAATAACACATGATATTGTGTTCATTTTCTGATACCATTATTCCTCATATATATTTCAAAATTTTTTGATCACATAGTACACATTAGTGTCAACTTATTGAAAGACTTTCTGACTACACAGCAAGTCATTTGAATATCTAAACTTGATACTGTAATTAGTTATTACATGACACCAAAAATAAATTTCCACATATTTCAAGTTTTAACTTTGGCTCAGAGAACATGTGTTGGGTACATGGACCAGTTATATATGATTATAAGGAGTCATATAATATATGTCACAGAGAAATGTCTGTCGTACTTCTTTTCTATTCTAACATTTTTATATTTTTTTTCTGAAAATAGTTTTCTTCCAAAGCCTGAATGCATTTAGTATTTAGTAGGCTATATATTACATACTTTAATACAGCATGTAGCATCATTTATTATTGCATGACCGTTATATAAATCGCTGGTCAATAGTTTGTGCTATTTCATCGGTTTATATTCGAAACATGATTTCTTGGCTAGTAAGTCAAACTGTTGAAAAGTAATCTGTGAAAATTAATATATCATGTTATATAATAAAACACTTATTGAATGGCTTTAAAACCAGTCATTAGTCACAATTATGACCCTCAGTCCTTTGGACCTTGGTCAATAGCTGGACTATTGACCGGTAAGCCATTCAATAAGTGCATATCATGACATGACTTTAACTCTTCTTCAATAATTATGAATTAGAAATATATTTCAATAACATATCATGCTAGCAATGAAGGATATCTAATAATACTTTGGAACATGAATATTCTCCACTCTTTTCGTGCATAAAACTTTTTCCACACATTTTTAAATTCCTTGAATTATAACTGAAACATACTTATATGACAGCTTACAGCTGGCAGCAAGTACAGTGTGCATATTATTCATGACAGTGCTTGGATGATGATTGCAGTATTCTTCATGGCTTTGTGCATTTATATGCATTATTTTAGTGCAAAAAATAAATAAATAAATAAAATTATAGTATTACAGTATTTTAATTAGGAAATGTCTAGTCTCTGCTGTGCAGACTGAATTTAGGTATATTACCCCTTCACAACTCCTTGTACAGATTTGAACATAATTAGATTTTTCATATAGAAACTTTTCATATAGAACAAAAAAAAAACACTTTAAAAATAAATTAGCATGATTTTTTATTGAATTTCAATGTGAACCATAGTTTTTGGACGTGAAACTATTTTTTCGAACGTGAACCAATGTTTACAAACGTGAACTTAGATATACGAGCGAGAACTTAGGTTTTTCAAATATAAAACCAGGTTTTTTGAATACTAACCTATTTTTTTAAAGCGAAAGCATAGGAAAACGTGGTAACCCATAGTTCACGCTCGTTAACGTAGGTTCACATTCGTTAACCCAAGTTAACAGTGGTAAACATAGGATAACGACCGAAATTCATAGTTCAATCGAGAAACCTAGTTTATCAAACATAATGTTTTATTTTTTTGTTTTTGTGATTCTTTTTAGAAGAGAAGTTGTTCTTCAGTTTTCCCAGAATATATTTATTAGTATTTCAAAAGTATTGATCTAGTAGCTGAATAATACTACATTTTCGCGAATGGCACCGAAAGTACCATGACATGAATAAACATTACTCTGTAACCAGTTTATTGAAACAAAACATTAAAAAAAATGTTTTGCTGATAATACAAGTTCTTAATTTTCACTTACGGCTCTTTTGTGTTCCGCTTCACAAATGACCGTGATTTACTGATTAATAGTTCCAATCAGACGACCGTCTATGTCTAAAGTTAACGTTTCTAATATCATTATGGGTGGAAGTGGCTGATACATGTTTAGCAACTTACAAAGGTCATAACAAAGGCCATAACCTTATATATCTAAAATGTTTAACGATTTGATAAGTACACCCATGATACCTCTGATTAATCCTATCTGTATGTTTACATTGATTTTGTCTCGTTTAACTTTAAATTTTTGGTTAATGTGCATGACTAGCCACTGAAGCGATTCTACTGCTAGTCCTCACTGAATGCCTAGTCAAAAGCTATGTCTTTATTTTGATGTTGTTGTCTTTCGTTGGTACCGTTTTAAATGACATACCTGTTTTCCTCTCTCATGAATATGTTGTATTTTTTTAATGATTATTTTGCCACTTCAGTGCTGACTTGCTTTTAAATGTCTGTATCTGTTGCTCAATGCTTCCGTTTTATTGTGTAGGCGATAATTACTTTATTTTGAGGCAATTTTGATAATAATGATTACATTTCAAACATTCTTGCATACCATTGTTTCCTGGTTGAACCTCTCGGACATTTCGCAGGTATTGTTAGTTTGGTAACTTTATAGATAAAATATTTTAGCCAGTCAGCGACAAATCTTCTCGAACCAGTTAAAATTGGCCGTGAAATGTTTGACCACGTCCTTTAAAATATCAACGCTGAATTACGAGGCATATAATTTTGTTTCTTAAGGTAAACTTCTAAACATCCGAATAGAGGAATAAATCTCTATTAACCATATTTATGTATTTTTTGTGGACATATTTCTATCGTTAGCCAGTACTTTGCTTATGTATTGTTTTACGTTTGAATTCCGAAGGGCCTAATAATGGCGATGATTGATAGATAGCAGTCACTGTCATTAGTAATAACTGTTGCACATAAAATAAACCTAAAGTTCTTCTTGTGAGTTTGACGAACCCCTGATGTATGATAACTGTTTTCAACAGACCTTTCAATAATTTTATCAAAGCAGTCACAAGGTTCTTGTCCGTCCTGTGCTGGCCACCTTCGCCTTTGCTCTGACTTAAACACCAGCCTCCCGTTTTACTCGTTCTATTAGTCCTCTGAAATAAATAATGTTATGTATATGAGATGTGCAATAGAAATTTAGTTTGAAAAATTTGTCAATAAAAAGGCTATGTTTCAACCTATGTATTCTTAAATTCAAATATAAGGTTGCAGGCGTTTTGACATAATAGTCATCAAAACGTTTCTACAGTCAAAAATTATACAAATCTGTCCTATATAGATATATTTGCAACAATACATTTGATTAAAGTCTAGAATTTCCTCTGTGATATAAAAAGGACAGTATATTTAGAGCTTTATAAAGAAAACAAATCAGATCAATTGAAACACATTTATTTTACAACTGCTTTAATGCCCAGCTTGTTTGAGATATAATCTTGGGATATATACCCTTGACGTCCACATTATTCCAAGACTTGTTTTGATAACGATATTTCTTATTTTTTTCTGACTTAGTGAACTTATAATGGAGAAATAAAGTTATTTCTAATTACTATTCAAAAGATTAAGCGAAGTTTTATAATCTCTCTGTAAATTCCAAGATTTATTATTCAGTTATAAAAGCAGGAAACGTGGAAAAGAAATCAACCTATTTTGCTATCAAATTGTTTCGTATTATGTCTTATACTGTCGCAAATGAGTTCACCTCCATGAGGGGTAGGTGGTCTACGAATGTGCACATCGCAAACTATATATCAAAATGTTTGTAAGAGTCTTAAGTTTCCAAAACCAGTTGATGCCATAGTGCAAGTGGTGGGCAAAGTGCTCAAATTCAAGATGGCCGCCAATATGGCTGTCGAAAATTAAAAATCATACTATACATATTGACTGGACAATATATTTCAAATTTAAAGGCATCGTCCTAGTCTTATACTAGTTTCTGTTGCAGAATAGATGAAAACATAGTTTATTTCATCTTTAAGTAAATTGAAATATATTCTTACAAAATACGATGGATTTTGCATGCAAAATAATCAGAAAAAATCGTTGTTTTACATACATTCTTTTAATAATTCTACCACTTTTAATTGCTTGGTTATATTTTACAAGTTTTATGCTTTATTATGTTTAGACTTTCATAAACTATAACATAAGTATTTGACATGTACATGACAACTTTTAATTAAATTAATATCTGTTAATCCAACAATCAAGGGCTAAGTAAACAGCTTAGTGGATGGGGTAAATCTATGTACACTGACATATGATATGTGTAATACTTTAAAATTCATATTAAGTAAAGGTGCAGGTGTTTTAATCTGCATGTTTTTTCTTGACGAAACAAATACGTGAAAAAGAACTATTACATGAATAAAATGTGGCATATATACCGACATTAATAAGACTAAGTTACATAATTGGTGTGGGTAATCAATAAATGATGAAAATATATCATTTTCACATTATGACACGGTTCGATCTTGAAGTAAACATATATTTGCTAAAAGAAATTAAAAGAGGCTGAAATGTAAATTCGAACACTAAAACTGCATTTAATAGAGTATTTCTTTAGCAATTACATAAAATACTGATTTAAACTTATGAACTGCTTGCTAGTCATTTTCTTGTAAAAAGAGAATGTAAAAATGATTAATATACAACACACGTAATAATGTTTTCGACATTTTATGTTCAGTTGTAAGCTTGTAAACTTGTGAGATATGATAATGTCAGTAAAATATGGAGAACTGCTCTGCAATGACATCTTTTTAAGATTTGAATAAATAACCTTTAGAATGTTATTAAATTCTTAAAAAAACAACAACAAAAAAACAACATACATTGAACACATATTGATTGATACAAACTGACACAATATGATTTAAGTAATATACATGTAAGTCATGGTTTTGAAATAGCAACATTTTAATTTTATTTATTTGTTATTTAAGAAATCGTATGTTTTCTCATACTTTGTAGTATGAGGTAATTACAGCAGAACAAAATGTAGAAAAGCCTTAAATTGAAGAAGGTCTTTGAGAACATATCCTTGGAGCTATCTAGGCATTTTAATGGGGTATCATTGTATACGTCAAATACGCACAACTTATAACATATTTCCGGTTTAAAGTTTACTTGTAAGACGTAAGTTGTTTCTGTAGAAATAAAATGCTTACTTATATCTATAGAAATGAGTTCATCTTTGGGATCGCATCACGCGAATATTCAGAGGGGCCAAGCCCTCGCCTCCCGTATGTCTGATCCAGCAATGCATACATCTTCGAACCTTACGGGTGGCGCAAGGGATCATACCCCTTATCCGAATACAAATGAAATGAGTTCATCATTGGTATCGCATCATGCGAATGTTCAGAGGGGCCAAGCCCCCGCCTCACGTATGTCTGGTACAGCAATGCATACATTTTCGAACCTTACGGGTGGCACGAGGGATCAATCCCCTTATCCAAATACAAATGAAAAGAGTTCATCTTTGGTATCGCATCACGCGAATATTATGAGGGGCCGAGCCCCCGCCTCCCGTATGTCTGAACCGACGGGTCAAGCAGCATCGAACCTCTACGCTGGCAAAGTGTGCCAGATTCCTGCTGCATATAAACCAGTTCTGACTATGACATCAAGGGGTACTGGGGGACAAGTACCTCCGTTGGTACAAATGCGCCCACATCGGTTTCCGTGCCAAGCATTATTAGTAGTGGCACCGGAGGACAAGTACCTCCACACGGCAAGTACCTCCACATGGTACAAATACGCCCGCATCCGTGTCTTAGTAGAGGTACCGGGGTGGGGGAGGGGATGTCAAGTACCTCCGCCTGGCACGAATACGCCCTCATCAGCTTTTGTGTCAAATTATCTTTTGGGTGGTTCCGGGGAACGTGCCCCGCAACAGGGTACAATTGTACCATCATCAAAGTATATGCCGCTATATCCTATGAGTGGGAGTGGAAAACTGTACCAGTTTTGGGTATGGTACAACAATCTCAGGCTGAAATATGGAATAGGCTGTGTCCGCCCGACATAAAACAGTCCACTTTGGTACAACCGCCCAATTATAAGGGAGAAGCAGGACTGCAGGGCCCTATAAGTGGTTCAAATGTGCCACAAAATTTACCCGCACTACATCCTACAGATGGCCCTTGGGATCAATCCCGTCCACCTGACGGGGGCCAGAATGCTATTGCTAGACCACCCTACCATATGGATAGATCATCCCCTCCTATTGACACAAATGTACCCGCAACAGTTTCAGCACCAAAACCCACAAGTGGCATTTGGAATAATATCCGTCCACCTGATCGAAACGCTCTGGTTCGACCACCCTACACTATGGTTGACACAGGGGTTCAGGCCTCTAGAATTAGTACAAATGTACCGGCTATGGCTCCTGTACCACATCTCACCGGTGTAACAAACGGTGGTTCGAACCTTTCCACATGGAGCTAGTGACCATGTTGTTGCAGAAACACCCTACTGTATGAGTGGCACACTTAGTCAAATATACAAGCTCCCTCTCGCGTAGCGCAACCCAGGGGTGGTCATTTGTGTCAACCCCTGGCACCTGGAATGGGTTTCGTTGGGGTTCAATCCATTCCAACCAATGTAGCTTGGTCCGGCCTTCCCTCAATCCCAAATACTACAGTTGTTGCACTGCCATCTTGCGTCCTTTGCGCAAATGCCCGCCGATGTTTAATTGCCTCGACACCATACACTATGGCTGCTTCAATGCCACCTGATGCCGTGGCTACTCCCATGATCCGCACCCAGCTTATGCAAATATGCATGCTAGGGCACCGTTCCAAGTGCCTGCCACAACGGCACAGATCTTTCCTAGGGTAAATGAGTCGATTGTACCCTTGGGGAGGTTCTGGTCTGTTATATTCAGATTCAAGAGATACAACGCCTTATGAACATCAAGTCAGTGCTGTGGTTCCAGTCAATTTACCAACCAATGGTTCCATCTTGAACCATGAAACAAACCTGGGCCCCCAATCGGCTATCTGTGACCTCAACAGCAGGCGCCTTACGTGCTCCCCAGTAATTATGGTGTGCAAGACTATAATAGCTCGGGTGTGCGGTTTATGAACCAAAATGGGGTTGCCCTCGCACAACCTTCTGCAAGACCAAACGAAAGTTCCAAGAAGAGACTTTAAGCTGCCAAATCTGCCACCATATGATGGCACCTCATGTTAGTAAGTCCAGCTGAACATGTGATCCATCTCAAACTAAAATACGCTCGTGCTTAGAACGTGCCAAGAAATTTCAACAGTGCCATAATGCATTTCAGGGCAATCTGTCTCCGCATAAGGAATGTCCAAATACTAAGGCTACTAGGGAGTCAATTCCCAGACGTTCAGAGAGGCTTGCCTCCAGTACAGACTCAGATAGTTCAAGTCCGACTATTAGTTCTAAAGTCGCTCCAACCCCAACGCAACACACCCTCTCAGAGTTACTAAACAGTATGATTAAAGTCCAGGAGACCGCTAGCAAAAGCCAACTTAAATACCAAGAAAACGCTACTAAGCAGCAGACAGATTTGTTGAAAGCTATGTCTGAGCTTACCGCCAAAGTTGATCAATCATTGTCTCCCTCTCCGTATAGTCCCAGAAGAAATAAGTATCGGGAAAACAATCCGGGTAGATCAGGTAGTTCTAGTCGGAATGGGGGAGGCTGCTTTAATTGTGAGGGAAATCATTGGCTGAAGAATCGTACATGCCTAGATCTCCAGGGAGATGCTTTAATTGTCAGGGAGATCACCTGAGAAGTGATTGCCCTGAACTGAAGGAGCAGAGTGATTCTCCGACTGACCGGAGGATCGCTTTTCAAGAGTAAGCAATATTTCAAATAAGGTAGGGTGTCCTCCGTGATGATCGCGTTAGGAGTCTTAGTTTTTATATTTATATTTTGATGTACACAGGGGAGTACTCTTGTACATTTTACATGATGTAGGTGAAATGTTACAACCGACCAATTCAGAATATATAAAACAGGGGAGGTTACACTTGTAATTGTATATAATGTACATGAATTGCCTATTTTATGATTGGTCAGTTTAGGATGTTTAAAAAGTGGAGATTACCCTTGTAAATTTTATATGATGTAAGATATTAAACCAGGGACTTTACCATTTTGTATATTGTATGTTCTCAAGGATCTATTCCCCATGTGGTTCTGGGACGATCTGTGTATGAAAAGAATTGGAACCACTGCCTTACCCTTGCATGATCGTAAGAGGCGACTAATAGGGTCTTAACACTTGGTTTTGCAGTAACTCTGTGATTCCAGCAGGTATGCAAATTTTGATTCCATACCTCATGTTTTGATTTCGATGTAAATGAGATGTGGAACCAAAATGTATAGTCCTGTTTGGCGCCATATAACCTATACTGTGCTGGTGAGCCGTAAAACCCAAATAAATAAATAAATCTCCTTGCATTTACCGGGAATGTCCAGGCCATTTTGAGTATTCACCAGGTCACCGACTGAAAATAATAAATTCCCGATAGTTTGTTAATGCTGGAGTCGAATGCTCAGTATTTTGTCCTATGGGGGTTTTCAGATTTGGCAGCCCACATTTGTTGGGCATTTTGTCCGATGGGGTTTTCAGATTTGGCAGCCCACATTTGTTGGGCATTTTGTCCATGGGGTTTTCCGATTTGGCAGCCCACATTGGTTGGGCAGTTTGTCCCATGGTGTTTCCGGATTTAGCAGCCAACATGTGTTTGGCATGACTGCCCAGACAGTGGCAGACATTATTTGAACGTGCACAACCGGTGTTTTGACCCTAACAGTCAAACATATTCAAGCCCTGTATTTCCAATAGAAGAGCGGACAATTTCGTTATTTCCTGTAACTTTGGTATAAGGGAAAGTTTCCCTTGATCTAGGTAATTTAATTAAGCAGTGTTTATTCACTGTGTATTTGGTGTAGGGGAAATATTCATTTATTAAATATTTACATTTATAACCTATATCTGGTATGGATGGTTCGTTTATTTTATAAATATAAAAAAAAATAGTATTGCAGTTTACTCTATAAATCACAATGCAGTTAAATAATCAACATAATGTACGACTGTTATAACGCAAAGAAATCAACAAGCTATAGCAGAGTCTTCAAAGGTGTTGCTGCTGGTATAAAATATAAGTCATAGCAAAAACATTGCGGCAGCCATCTTGGCGGCCATTTTTTAAATAAAAAAAGGTTTCGTTTAAATATATATTTCGTAGTTTATACATTGTTTTGATAATGAAACTATAGTAGGATGTATACATAACTGAAGATGATTATCAATTTATCTTTTATTTTACCTGTTATTAGATATATTCTATATTGAATTACCCCACCCACATTAACATATATATTATCACTAATTTGAATGTATCCTTTAACAAAATAATAATGTTATTACAATTTATTATCACTTATTAAACATGGGATTGCATTGTGCAAGGAACAAGTAAATAGAGGAATACAAACAAAGTATATTGACCGTATGTTCAAGAAACTAGTATTTATCACATTTTAGTCCATATAAAATTGGTATAAAATGTGTAAAAAAGTTGTATTTCATATCGATAAATGCATATAATTTTTCAGATTTATAACTTTCACATTTTTATAATAACTTCAAATTAATTTACAACAGTTAAATGCTTTTATTTTGCAATTTTATGCATTGGTATCATTTTCATGTATCAGCGGCCATGTTGGCGGCCATCTTGAATTTGAGGACTTTGCCCAGTGACTAGAAACTGGCATCACGCAGTTCTAAAAACAACATATTCTGACGAACATTTTGGTATGCAGAAGTTGATGTGCACATTCATAGACCACCTACTACCAGTTTTAAGCTACTTATTTGGCCATATTTGCAGCATAATTACATGTTTCCAATCTTTATTAGATATTTTCAATGTACAAATTGGCATGATTTATGCAAATATGCATAATGTACTGAAGTAAACCAACTAATTTAGTTAACAAAATCGGTAACAAACTCTCAAAATGATATTAATGAACTTTAACATTATTTATCAGTATCATAATTAGAAACAGGTGCTCATATAGTTATATTTTAAACAAAAGAAAAATGAAAGTATATCTAAAAAGAAAATAGCATGTTTATTTGTATAGGAACAGTTTAGAATGATTTTAGTGTGAAATTTAGCATTCAAACCAACTATTTCAGCTAACAAAATCGGTAACAACCTCTCTGAAACCACACTCATGAACTTGGACATTACTAATCAGTAACAGAATTTAAACTAGGTGCTCATAGTTACATTTAAAATAAAGTAGGTGCTCATAGTTACATTTAAAATAAAGTGATTTTACTGAAGATTACATAGTTGTTTGATTAAAGGGTTCCTATTAAATTCTTATACAAAATTTTGACCCACCTATCAGTTATCATCAAAGAAATCCACTTATCTGTTTCTAATACATTTGGTTATTTGCATAGGGCTAACCACACATGGACCGCTGGTGGAGTGTTAAAAACAGTTGGATGCCAAAAGACCCATTTTTTACTTCATGGCCCGACAATCGACTTACGTGTGTTAGAGATTCACCTGGAGGGGATTACTTTTATTTACACTGTCCCGTGTCTTTTGAACATGGTGGGGGTAAGAGTGAGGTTGGGTGCGCACCATAAACCGGTTTAAGCTCCCCAGTGGTGTTTTTGCCACTGACCGTTCCAAGGCGGTGCCACACTGTGTTCCTTTGTTTGTTCGTTTTTGTCGTCGTGTGTTTGCTTTGTGTGTGTGTGCGCGCGCGCGTGTGTGAGTGTGTGCGTGCGTGCGTGCGTGCATGTGTGTTTGTGGTGTGCGCGTTTGCGTGCTGTGGGTTTCGTTTTGGGGAGGCTGCGTTTTTGGTGCGTGGCATTCCCTGTTTGATACTTATCTTTGTTTTTTTCGGACCCAACCGGTATATTTCGGAATTAAATTAGATCCTATAATTAACCAGTTTTCTATTATCACTATGTACTACTTTCGAACCTACCACATAGTGCTCTTCTGGTGGAATAGGCGATAGCCAATCAGAACCGTACAATTTTAGATATATGTTAAACGCGCTATATTTTACACTATGTCCTACTAAATTCCATTTATTGCTAATCTGATGAAATAGGCGATAACAAATCAGAAAAGTACTATTTTAGATATATATCAAACGCGCTATATGTTTATATAAACACTATGTTATATTTTCTAAAATTCCACATATTACTCTTCTGATGGTTGTGAATGAGATGTGGAACCAAAATTTGTAGTCCTGTTTGGCGCCATATAACAGAACAGAACCGAATTTTATTTAAGACTTGTACAAAGTACATCGTCATGCATAATAAACAACATATTATGATAATACAATGTCACGTTAACATGATCTTTCAAACATATGATAATTATGAATAATATAATATTTATACAACAAATAGTAATGTTTAATGATGGAGGATGTTCAGTTATAATTAAACATATGACAGTAAAGTTGGTAGGCAGTTGGTAGTTGGTAGTTGAACATTCGAATAACCAACTACTTACTAGTTGCCAGTTGGTTATTCAAAATGTATAAGCAAGTCTGATTACCTTTTAAAACATAATGAAAAAAAAACATTCTAATACATGTTTTGTTCTTTAAAATTAATCTTCATTTCTTAAAATGCATTCAGCAGTCTCAAAAAGTACCTTGAGAGCCAGTTGCCAATTCGCGATATGTTTCAGAAAAGCTTTTTTTTCAGTCACAAATGGATAAAATCATTCAATATGACATTTAATATGGTTTTTAATATCAATATCTGACGCTTTCAACATAAAGATCAGTCTTGGAAACACTAAGGAGAGCCAGTTGCCAATTCGCGTGCGAATAACCAACTGCCTACTGGTAGGCAGTTGGTTATTCGGCATTTTACATACAGTCAGTGTTTTGATAGAACATGATAAAAAATTTATTCTAACCCTTGTTTTGTTGTTGTTTTATGTTAGTATTTATTCTTTTAAATGCATTCAACAGTCTCAAAATGCACCAGGAGAGCCAGTTGCCAATTCGCGATATGTTTCAGAAAAGCCGATTTTTCAGGCACATATGAATAAAATAAATCAATTTTACATATATTTTGTCCTTTCATATCAATATCCGACACTTTCAACGTATAGGTCCGTCTTGGAAGCACTCAGGAGAGCCAGTTGCCAATTCGCGTGCGAATAACAAACTGCCTACTGACATTTTACTGACAGTCATTGTTTTGGTTGAACATGATAAAAAATTCATTCTAACCCTTGTTTTGTTGTTGTTTTATGTTAGTATTTATTCTTTTAAATGCATTCAACACTCAACAGTCTCAAAATGCACCAGGAGAGCCAGTTGCCAATTCGCGATATGTTTCAGAAAAGCCTTTTTGGCAGACACATATGAATAAAATAATTCAATTTTATATATATTGTGTTCTTTCGTATCAATATCTGACACTTTAAACGTATAGGTCAGTCTTGGAGACACTCAGGAGAGCCAGTTTCCAATTCGCGTGCGAATAACCAACTGCCTACTGGTAGGCAGTTGGTGGTTATTCGACATTTTACTGTCAGTCATTGTTTTGGTAGAACATGATAAAAAAATTCATTCTAACCCATGTTTTGTTGTTGTTTTATGTTAGTATTTATTCTTTTAAATGCATTCAACAGTCTCAAAATACACCAGGAGAGCCAGTTTGCAATTCGCGATATGTTTCAGAAAAGCCGATTTTTCAGACACATATGCATAAAATAATTCAATTTTACATATATTTTGTTCTTTCGTACCAATATCCGACACTTTCAACGTATAGGTCAGTCTTGGAAACACTCAGGAGAGCCAGTTGCCAATTCGCGTGCGAATAACCAACTGCCTACTGGTAGGCAGTTGGTTATTCGGCATTTTACAGACAGTCATAGTTTAGGTCGAAAATGATAAAAATATCTATCTAGCCCTTGTTTCGTTCTTTAATGTTAATATTTATTCCTTTCAATGCATTCAACAGTCTCAAAATGCACCAGGAGAGCCAGTTGCCAATTCGCGATATGTTTCAGACAAGCCGATTTTTCAGACACATATGAATAAAATAATTCAATTTTACATATATTTTGTTCTTTCGTATTAATATCTGACACTTTCAACTTATAGGCCAGTCTTGGAAACACTCAGGAGAGCCAGTTGCCAATTCGCGTGCGAATAAACAACTGCCTACTGGTAGGCAGTTGGTTATTAGACATTTTACTGTCAGTCATTGTTTTGGGAGAACATGATAAAAAATTCATTCTAACCCTTGTTTTGTTGTTGTTTTATGTTAATATTTATTCTTTTAAATGCATTCAACACTCAACAGTCTCAAAATGCACCAGGAGAGCCAGTTGCCAATTCGCGATATGTTTCAGAAAAGCCTTTTTGTCAGACACATATGAATAAAATAATTCAATTTTATATATATTGTGTTCTTTCGTATCAATATCTGACACTTTAAACGTATAGGTCAGTCTTGGAGACACTCAGGAGAGCCAGTTTCCAATTCGCGTGCGAATAACCAACTGCCTACTGGTAGGCAGTTGGTTATTCGACATTTTACTGGCAGTCATTGTTTTGGTAGAACATGATAAAAAATTCATTCTAACCTATGTATTGTTCTTGTTTTATGTTAGTATTTATTCTTTTAAATGCATTCAACAGTCTCAAAATACACCAGGAGAGCCAGTTGCCAATTCGCGATATGTTTCAGAAAAGCCGATTTTTCAGACACATATGCATAAAATTATTCAATTTTACATATATTTTGTTCTTTCGTACCAATATCCGACACTTTCAACGTATAGGTCAGTCTTGGAAACACTCAGGAGAGCCAGTTGCCAATTCGCGTGCGAATAACCAACTGACTACTGGTAGGCAGTTGGTTATTCGGCATTTTACAAACAGTCATAGTTTAGGTAAAAATGATAAAATGATAAAAATATCAATCTAGCCCTTGTTTCGTTCTTTAATGTTAATATTTATTCCTTTCAATGCATTCAACAGTCTCAAAATGCACCAGGAGAGCCAGTTGCCAATTCGCGATATGTTTCAGTAAAGCCTTTTTGTCAGACACATATGAATAAAATAATTCAATTTTACATATATTTTGTTCTTTCGTATCAATATCTGACACTTTCAACGTATAGGTCAGTTTTGGAAACACTCAGGAGAGCAAGTTGCCAATTCGCGTGCGAATAACCAACTGCCTACTGGTAGGCAGTTGGTTATTCGACATTTTAATGGCAGTCATTGTTTTGGGAGAACATGATAAAAAATTCATTCTAACCCTTGTTTTGTTGTTGTTTTATGCTAGTATTTATTCTTTTAAATGCATTCAACAGACTCAAAATGCACCAGGAGAGCCAGTTGCCAATTCGGGATATGTTTCAGAAAAGCTTTTTTTTCAGACACATATGAATAAAATAATTCAATTTTACATATATTTTGTTCTTTCCTTTCAATATCCGACACTTCTAACATATAGGTCTGTCTTAGAAACACCCAGGAGAGCCAGTTGCCAATTCGCGTGCGAATAATCAACTGCCTACTGGTAGGCAGTTGGTTATTCGACATTTTACATACAGTCATTGTTTTGGGAGAACATGATAAAAAAATCATTCTAACCCTTGTTTCGTTCTTTTATGTTAGTATTTATTCTTTTAAATGCATTCAACAGTCTCAATATGCACCAGCAGAGCCAGTTGCCAATTCGCGATATGTTTCAGAGAAGCCGATTTTTCAGACACATATGCATAAAATAATTCAATTTTACATATATTTTGTTCTTTCGTATCAAATCCGACACTTTCAACGTATATGTCAGTCTTGGAAACAATCAAGAGAGCCAGTTGCCAATTCTCGTGCGAATAACCAACTGCCTACTGGTAGGCAGTTGGTTATTCGACATTTTACATACAGTCAGTGTTTTGGTAGAACATGAAAAAAATTTCATTCTAACCCTTTTTTTTTTTGTTCTTTAATGATATTATTGATTCTTTTAAATGCAATTAGCAGTCTCAAAAGCGCCAGGAGAGCCAGTTGCCAATTCGCGATATGTTTCAGAAAAGCCTTTTTTTCAGACACATATGCATAAAATAATTCAATTTTACATATATTTTGTTCTTTCATATCAATATCCGACACTTTCAACGTATAGGTTAGTCCTGGAAATACTCAGGAAAGCCAGTTGCCAATTCGCGTGCGAATAACCAACTGCCTACTGGTAGACAGTTGGTTATTGAACATTTTACAGACAGCCAGTGTTTAGGTCGAAAATGATAAATAATTTATTTTAATCCTTGTTTTGTTCTTTAATGTTTTTTTTTTATTCCTTTAAATGCATTCAAAACAAAAAAAAAGAACAATTCTTTTTACGCCTTAAAAATGGCATCAACAATCTTACTGCTACATGTCGCGTCAACATTAAATCGCCCCTGTTTAATATACGCACTATTGTGTGTTCTATATACTTACTAAAGGTTAGGGTTATGTTTAACATAGGGTTTACTAGTGTATATTCAATGTATGCGTAAACTCAATGCGTGAGATTTAATGCCGACTACAAGTAGATAGTTGTTTTTTTGCACGCCACAGGCTCTCCTGAATGTTTCCAAATGAAAGTGTCAGATATTGATGTGTAAGTACAAACTAAATGTTTAAATGGATATATCTATTAATATTGAATACTTCTATGACTTTCGACCGAAATAGTGAATTTTTGACAAATGTAAAATAACCAGCTGCATACCATTAAATATATTCACATGGCAGCAAGTCACCAATTAAAATCCTCGGGAAAACAAAGCTGCAGGTCAAGTTCAATAACACCGTTCATGAGATCGAGTTTCAAGAAGTTTCAAGTCATAAATCAAGCTGGACGAGGAATCTTAGGTCATAAATCGGTTGTGCTAATGGGGATATTACGCATCGGAATTTAAGCAATGTGCAGAGTTCATCAGGGCTGAACATCTGACTGGGGTTAAAATGCCATTTCAGGACAGGTTCAAAGGCATTGTAAAATTGAAAGAATATCAGTTAAAGGCACACCAAACCAGTTGCTCAACCCACGAGAAAAGTAACCTTCCAAATTGGAAAAAAATGTTGAAAACGAAAACAGACAAAAAAAAAAGATAAATAAACAAAAAACTGGTCTTCCTGAAAAATGCCGAAAAACAAACTGTTAGTAGAATTTGTAGTCTCATATTGCTAATATCCAGCAATATGTAGACTACAAAAGAGAAAAAGAGTTATATATAACTTATATATATTTTTTATTGATTATTAAAAGAATAAGTGCTTTTGTTGTATGTATAGTATATTGTAAACAAATCTGATATGCACCACTCATTTACCTTTCTGTACGTCTGTTTCATTTTTAACCATAATTTAAATGTAATTTAATTCACAAGTTTTTGGTTATTGCTTTGATATTTTCAATAACTAAATAGTCGAGTTGAGGTGTTTCAAATTCATGATTTATATATAGTCTACAATATCATAATGAGCCGCGCCATGAGAAAACCAACATAGTGGTCAGGATCCATGCTGTTCGCTAACGGTTTCTCTAATTGCAATAGACTTTGAAAGTGAACAGCTAGCTTGGATACTGACCATACTGTACAGATGCGCAGACTGGTCTGGATCCATGCTGGTCGCAAACACACTATGTTGGTTTTCTCATGGTGCAGCTCATATAACAATGTTTTTGTTTTACACATTCCTTCTAATTATTTCACACACTGTCCAGTGTAATTACCAAAGTTGACCACTGCCGTAATCTATAGTCCCGCTGCTGAGTGTTAATGTCTATTTTATTGACTTGGGAGTAATATTAATGACATGCATCGTCTAAGCAATCTAGGACCTGATATATGATGTGGTAAATGCACTTCCGCATTTGACCTTTTTATACAAAGACATAAATCCACTACGCATAATGACATAATGATTATATTATCAAATATCCTCTTCATATAATTTAATAACGACTCTATTATACGGCAGCGCAAGCTTCGTGTGAGGATTTGGGGACCGTTTTTTTCTTTTTAAAAAGTATCCGCTTTATATAAAGAAGTACTTACTTTATGTAATGGTATTTGAACGAACTCCATGTAAAGAAATATGTATTATATAAAAGGATGAAACAACTTAATATAAAAAAGTTTGCACTTTAAATAATGCCAAATATGCAAGCAGTTCTTTGTTGCATAATAAAATTTCAGTTGCTATTACTATTTTTCTTGTTTTGTTGCTTCTATATAATAAAGTGAATAACGTGTTATTGATATTGTCAACCCAAAAACTGAATTGTCATCCGAGCCGATGCAGTGAGGGTGTCGTTGACATTTTTATCATTTTAGACTAAAAATGGACTTTCTTGAAAATGTCGATTTACTAACTTTCTACCAGTAGGCATTTGGTAATTCACAAGCGAATTGGCAACAGACATACCATGGTGTTCCCTGGATCTATTTACTTGTTGAAAATATTTGATACTGAAAGAACAAAATTTATGTAATTATATGAATTATTTTATGCACATGTGTCTGAAAAATCGGCTTTTCTGAAACATATCGCGAATTGGCAACTGGCTCTCCTGGTGAATTTTCAGACTGTTGAATGCATTTAAAAGAATAAATACTAACATAAAAGAACAAAAAAAAGGTTTGAATGATTTTTTTATCATGTTCTACCAAAACAATGACTGTCAGTAAAATGTCGAATAACAAACTGCCTACCAGTAGGCAGTTGGTTATTTGCACGCGAATTGGCAACTGGCTCTCTTGAGTGTTTCCAAGACTGACCTATACGTTGGAAGTGTCTGATATTGATACGAAAGAACAAAATATATGTAAAATTGAATTATTTTATTCATATGTGTTTGAAAAAAAAGGCTTTTCTGAAACATATCCCGAATTGGCAACTGGCTCTCCTGGTGCATTTTGAGAATTTTGAATGCATTGAAAGGAATAAAAATTAACATTAAAGAACAAAACAAGGATAAGAATGAATTATTTATCATTTTCGACCTACACAGAGAATGTCTGTAAAATCTCGAATAACCAACTGCCTACCAGTAGGCAGTTGGTTATTCGCACGCGAATTGGCAACTGGCTCTCCTGCGTGTTTCCAAGACTGACCTATACGATGACAGTGTCGGATATTGATACGAAAGAACAAAATATATGTAAAACTGAATTATTTTATGCATATGTGTCTGAAAAAATCGGTTTTTCTGAAACATATCGCGAATTGGCAACTGGCTCTCC
Source organism: Mercenaria mercenaria (assembly GCF_021730395.1). Lineage (NCBI taxonomy): Eukaryota > Metazoa > Mollusca > Bivalvia > Venerida > Veneridae > Mercenaria > Mercenaria mercenaria. Next base: position 89,558,424 of record NC_069366.1, on the reverse strand, counting down.
TGGTGCATTTTGAGACTGTTGGATGCATTGAAAGGAATAAATATTAACATTAAAGAACGAAACAAGGACTAGATTGATTTTTTTATCATTTCCGACCAAAACTATGACTGTCTGTAAAATGTCGAATAACCAACTGCCTACCAGTAGGCAGTTGGATATTTGCACGCGAATTGGCAACTGGCACTTCTGAGTGTTTTCAAGACTGACCTATACGTTGAAAGTGTCGGATTTTGATACGAAAGAACAAAATATATGTAAAATTGATAAAATTGAATTATTTTATTCATATTTGTCTGAAAAATCGGCTTTTCTGAAACATATCGTGAATTGGCAACTGGCTCTCCTGGTGAATTTTGAGACTGTTGAATGCATTTAAAAGAATAAATACTAACATAAAAGAACAAAACAAGGGTTAGAATGAATTTTTTTATCATGTTCTACCAAAACAATGACTGTCAGTAAAATGTCGAATAACCAACTGCCTACCAGTAGGCAGTTGGTTATTCGCACGCGAATTGGCAACTGGCTCTCCTGAGTGTTTCCAAGACGGACCTATACGTTGGAAGTATCGGATATTGATACGAAAGAAAAAAATATATGTAAAATTGAATTATTTTATTCATATGTGTTTTAAAAAAAAGGCTTTTCTGAAACATATCCCGAATTGGCAACTGGCTCTCCTGGTGCATTTTGAGAATTTTGAATGCATTGAAAGGAATAAAAATTAACATAAAATAACAAAACAAGGGTTAGAATGATTTTTTTATCATGTTCTACCAAAACAATGGCTTTCTGTAAAATGTCGAATAACCAACTGCCTACCAGTAGGCAGTTGGTTATTCACACGCGAATTGGCAACTGGCTCTACTGAGTGTTTCCAAGACTGACCTATACGTTGAAACTGTCGGATATTGATATGAAAGAACAAAATATATGTTAAATAGAATTATTTTAATCAGATGTGTCTGAAAAATCGGCTTTTCTGAAACATATCGCGAATTGGCAACTTGCTCTCCTGGTGCATTTTGAGACTGTTGAATGCATTGAAAGGAATAGATATTATAATTAAAAAAACAAGGGTAAGATTGATTTTTTATCATTTTCGACCAAATCTATGACTGTCTGTAAAATGACGAATAACCAACTGCCTACCAGTAGGCATTTGGTTATTCGCACGCGAATTGGCAACTGGCTCTCCTGAGTGTTTCCAAGACTGACCTATACGTTGAAAGGGTCGGATATTGATACGAAAGAACAAGATATATGTAAAATTGAATTATTTTATTCATATGTGTCTGAAAATTTGGCTTTTCTGAAACATATCGCGAATTGGCAACTGGCTCTCCTGGTGCATTTTGAGACTATTGAATGCATTGAAAGGAATAAATATTAATATTAAAGAACGAAACAAGGACTAGATTGATACTTTTTATTATTTTCGACCTAAACAATGACTGTCTGTAAAATGCTGAATAGCCAACTGCCTACCAGTAGGCAGTTGGTTATTCGCACGCGAATTGGCAACTGGCTCTCCTAAGTGTTTCCAAAACTTACATATACGTTGAAAGTGTCAGATATTGATACGAAATAACAAAATATATGTAAAATAGAATTATTTTATTCATTTGTGTCTGAAAAATCGGCTTTTCTGAAACATATCGCGAATTGGCAACTGGCTGTTCTGGTGCGTTTTGCGACTGTTGAATGCATTTGAAAGATAAATACTTACATAAAACAACAAAACAAGGGTAAGAATGAATTTTTTATCATTTTCTACTAAAGCTATGAATGTCAGTAAAATGTCGAATAACCATCTGCCTACCAGTAGGCAGTTGGTTATTCGCACGCGAATTGGCAACTGGCTCTGCTGAGTGTTTCCAAGACTGACCTATACGTTGGAAGTGTCTGATATTGATATGAAAGAATAAAATATCTGTAAAATTGAATTATTTTATGCATATGTGTCTGAAAAATCGACTTTTCTGAAACATATCTCGAATTGGCAACTGGCTCTCCTGGTGCATTCTGAGACTGTTGAATGCATTTAAAGGAATAGATATTAACATTAAAGAACGAGACAAGGAGTAGATTGATTTTTTTTTATCATTTTTAACCAAAACTTTGACTGTCTGTAAAATGTTGAATAACCAACTGCCTACCAGTATGTATTTGGTTTATTCGCACGCGAATTGGCAACTGGCTCTCCTGATTGTTTCCAAGACGGACCTATACGATGAAAGTGTCGGGTATTGATACAAAGGAACAAAATGTATGTAAAATTGAATTATTTTATTTATATGTGTCTGAAAAATCGGCTTTTCTGAAACATATCGCGAACTGTCAACTGGCTCTCCTGGTGCTTTTGAGACTGCTGAATGCATTTAAAGGAATAAATATTATCATTAAAGAACAAAACAAGGGTTAGAATAAATGTTTTATAATGTTCTACCAAAACACTGACTGTATGTAAAATGTCGAATAATTATTCACACGCGAATCGGCAACTGGCTCTCCTTAGTGTTTCCAAGACTGATCTTTAGGTTGAAAGTGTCAGATATTGATATGAAAGACCATATAAAATGTCATATTGAATGATTTTATCAATTTGTAACTGAAAAAAGAAGCTTTTCTGAAACATATCGCGAATTGACAACTGGCTGTCAAGGTACTTTTTGAGACTGCTGAATGCATTTTAAGAAATGAAGATTAATATTAAAGAACAAAACATGGATAAGAATGATTTTTCATCAGTATGTTTTAAAAGGTAATCAGACTTGCTTATACATTTTGAATAACCAACTGGCAACTAGTACGTAGTTGGTTATTCGAATGTTCAACTACCAACTACCAACTGCCTACCAACTTTACTGTCATATAAAACATTCATAATATATTTATAATAATTCTATCAACAAGTAGGTTTAAATGTGTCGTTAAAGTTGCTAATAGAAGACGCATATGTTAATATGTAATAGTTATAGTATGTGTGAGAGTGTGTTACCAGGATATATCAGAGCTAGGGGTACATCGAGGGTATTTTTCTCTGCACATATCGTCGAGGCCGGTAGGCCGAGACAGATATGTGAAGAGAAAAATAACGAGATGTACCCCTAGCTCTGATATATCCTGGTAACACACGAGCACTACATATTATAACTGTTTTATCGCATAGTTTATCATTAAAATTTATATATCATTTTCATTTAAATTTGTTTATTATTATTTTTACTATTTTGATTCCCTTTCTGCACCTCGCTGACTGAAACACTAAAACTTCTGTTTTAGAAAATGTGTTCCCCAGATAAAAGTACCCAACAAATTTCTGCATTGGTTTTAAATCTTTGCATTTCATTGGCCAGACATATTGTAAAACTTGTTGTTTTGTTTGTAAAAAAAAATCAAAGAAAAAGAAACATTTGAGAAATCTCAGAATTTCATATATTTCATGTATTTCTGAATTTGGCAATAACTATCAAGTTTTTGAAATATTCTAGTTTATTTATTCTTTTACTTTATAAATGTAGGTGTTTGTGACATTTCTCTGTGAACTGTAAATTGGAGCTAAAATCATCTTTTCTTTGAAAGGAAAAAATTATACTCCCTTGATAGGACCTCAATAGAGAAAAAGTGTTCCGATATATATCGGTTTCGCATCTTTTAATCAAAAAAATCATACGGAGCACAGGCCTCGACCACAAATTTTCCTTCTTCTTTAAATTAACAAACCTATTTAATTCAAAAATATATTTAAATTTGTGTGGTCGAAGCCTGTGCTGATAGTGAAACATTAATTTTTATGTCCCCTGGTGTCCAACGAAAAGTGTTCAATGCACTGGTAAATCCAAGGATTACGTAGATGGTTGTGAAATGTGCTTGATATTTTATAAAGAAATCTAGATTAGAAGCAATAAATTTTTACCACACAATATTGTCTGTTATTATTCTTTACTATGTTGATCAATTCAACGGAATAAATACCCTGGTAGCTGACGACAACAACAACAACAACCACCAAGACAACAACAACAACAACAACAACAACATTGCATTGTTTACACTCTACCTAGCAACATGAGAGGGTAAAAAATATATCGTAATCTTCGCTCGAATCTACAACGATTTCTCTGAAGAGATGTGATTTACTGAATTACTATGGACCCTCTGTAGCCAGAAAAAAATCATCCACTGATCAAGTGAGTAGATTTATTTGACACTAATCAAAAAATCAAAATGAAACCATCGATGAAAATGAAACCAAAGACGATTTATTTAAGCCATCGCACCGTAATGGAAAAATTTACTGATCTGAATTGCAAAATTACCTTTTTAAGTATACATAAATGATGGCTTCTTGAACAGACGAATTGTAATTGTCAAAATACTTCGCCCACTTTCAGTCAATATTTACTAAACTAAATATAGACTGCTTAAAATAGTAACATGCTTCTGTTCTTATATAATTCCATGGACCACTTTTGTAACAGAAAATTAGCACAGTGGATACGTCACTGTCTCAAGAACTGAAAGACCGAAGATCGAATTTTGACTTTTTATATTTTTTTATTGTTTTTTTTTATTTTCACTGTTTATTTCAAATTCAATAAAATGCATTTTAATCTAAATATTACAAAGATAATGCCATCATAGATAGAATGTTTTACAGAAAAACAACGTAATGATATAATGTTTTATAGAAACTGATAACTTCCCCGCATGAATTAGTGGTTGATATAAATTGTATGTTTAAAATACAATGAACATCCGTCTTTCTTGAACCTCTGGAATTTGTATACAGTGTCTTCTGCGGAGCTTATTGAGAGGGTATCAACGTGACCGCAAACAATAGATGACCGAAAATAATTGATCATTGATTTTTAGCTTATTTAAAATCGCAATAGGTACCCGATAACAGGAGTTTCCAGAAGACTGTTTGTTACCTTAGTATGACGATGGTGCGTAAAATACGGTAACGAGGACGCTTTAATTTCAGAGTCATTAACTGGTTCTTAAGCATAACAGTGTAAATCAAGTTAACACTGGACTCCCTTTTTCCAATGTTATTCATTTAATAAGAGTTGCGGGAGCTCGAACTCATGGTCCCTGTTTCCGTAGGCAGATAGTTACCACTGAATCATTCTCACACCGTATTAATCATTGAACACACGGATTTTAACGCTTTTATGTTAAAAACAAAACAAAACAAAAAACAAAACCAACTGTTACAATGCTTCATAATAAATAAAATTAACAATTTCACTTGCTGCTTTTAAAGGATGCTAATATGTGCATAATTTTACGAATATTCACTAATGTGGACGTTATTTTTTTTTTTTTTCAGAATGCCAAAGTTTTATCCATGTGCTGTGTGTCAAAAAAGAACAAAACCAAAAGAACGAAGGTCAATAAACAAAGACATTAAGAAATATCTACAGAGAAGATTGTTTATTGAGACCAAAGAAAGTGACATTATATATGTAACAAGTGCAGACACAAGTATTATGTGGCAGAAACAGTGACTTACAAAAGAAATGGAAACAATCGGTCAGATCCAGAATATATTCCATCAACAACACAACCAATGAGCAAAAGTACTCCAGTTAGTCCACCATCAGTAAGTTTAAATTTGAAAACTACAAGCAAAACTCATTCTCGATGTTTAGTGTGCAAGCGACCGGGTCCGAAGCTTGTTGTTCTGTCGTCTGATGCCAGATTCAGTGTATTTCTGGAACAGAATATACTAATACCTGCTGGTTCTAGATGTTGTCCTGTCCATCTGTATGAAGGACTTCTCAGTGCCACTTCTTTGGAAAATGTGCCAGTCATAGAAAATGCTTATGTAAACAGGACATTCATTCTTAAACTTCTTACACAAATGCGGGAAGTGTGTCACAGCAGACAAAACAAACTTGATTTTGATTATTTGAAAGACTCTGATTATGAAAGCTTGACTGGTTTAAACCATACTCAGTTTGATGATGTTTTTCGCCACATAGCAGACAAACTCCGAAATACACCAGTCAGATCTGCACGTACTACACTTGGTATATTTCTGTTAAAGATGAAGTCAGGTTTATCAAACAAGTTACTGTCAACACTGTTTGGAATTAGCAGATCAAGCATCCGACGTGCCATTTCGTCTGCCAGACATGCTCTGATGAGAGGATTTGTTCCTTTGTACCTCGGTATTGAAAGCCTGACAAAGGAAGATATAATAAACAACCATACCAGACCGTTAGCAAAGTCTTTGTTTAACGCGAACAATGGACAACTGATACTCGTTCTTGATGGCACATACGTATACATCCAAAAGAGCAACAACTTCAGCTTTCAAAGACGTACTTATTCAATGCACAAAGGTCGTCCCTTAATTAAGCCCATGGTTATAGTAACGACAACAGGATATTTTGTCACTATCATGGGCCCTTACTTTGCTGATTCAAAAAATAATGATGCGTCCATTCTAAATCATATGTTAAAAACAAATACAGAGGAAATCAGAAACTTCGTACAAGAAGATGATGTATTTGTAGTTGATAGGGGTTTTCGGGATTCTCTGTCACTTCTGGAGGATTTGGATATTAGAGCTGAGATGCCATCGTTTATCAATAAAGGTCAGAAGCAGATGCCTTGTGAAGATGCAAACAACAGTAGATTTGTTACAAAGGTAAATACTAGTCGGTTTTATTACTATATGGAAAGTCAATTTTGCATCAAATATAACTGAAAATACAGTAAATGAGTTTATAATGTAAGCCTTAGTGCCGAGTTAGACACATTTAAGTTATGATGATATTAGATAAAGCAATTAATACACGTTTATAAAACTCATGTAATATCGTATTACATTATTATTATATATTATACATATATTAAATATGTAGGGGGAAAATGCGGTCATACATGTACAGGTACGCTGTATATTTCCTTTGTAATTTCAACGCGTTTGCAGGTAATTCACTAGTCTTTCTTTATAAACTCTACCTGTAAAACTGAAACTGCAAATATCGTTTGATTGGGATCATCTGCCATTTTCAGCAGATGTTTATTATTATATGTACGTACATATACATGTTAACGGAAGAACTATCTTTGCTTTTAAACCCATTCTAAACTGTTTAAAACTAACAGTACTGTATGCATTAATTATTACGTCTATGCATACGTGTCGTCTGCTACTAGTAGATTTTCACATCATGAATTAAATATCTTAATTAAATGAGCTGCGCCATGAGAAAACTAATATAACGGCTTTGTGACCAGCATGGATTCAGATCAGCCTGCGCATCCACGCAGTCTGGCCAGGATCCATGCTGTTGGCTTTCAAAGCGCATGGATCTTGACCAGACTGCGCGGATGTGCAGGCTGGTCAGGACCCATGCTGGTCGCAAAGCCACTATGTTGGTTTTCTCATGGCGCTGCTCAAATGTAATATTCATTAAGTTTTAAAAGTAATTGATATAGTACATTCTAAGTCAAGTCCATGAGGTTTAATTACCATCGCCATTATATTTCGTAATTGGGACTATATAAGCACTTTCTTAAGTACGAGTAAGTAGGTTTTTTTTTTCAAATACAGATCGTAAAAATTGACTGGTGATCTACTTCATTAACTTACCTTTCTTTTTACATTCTTTGTGCATGTTTTGTGTTATATCTTACAGATTCGTTGGGTAGTTGAATCAGCAAATGCCCGAATTAAAAGTTGGAAGTATTTCAATTACGTTCTGCCAACTAATCAAATTCCATACATTGGAGACTACCTGAGAATAGTATGTGCGCTTTCGAATAAGTATTTCCAGCCACTATGCTCTCCTCACAGTGAAGATGGTGACACTCGTTTGGCTTCGAGGATGCTGTCATTATCATCTGGTGGTAACATTTTGAAGTCTTATGTTGAAGCAAATAATGTTGAAAGAAGGTCTGCACTCTGGAAACCGGTAAGTGATGTTGTACTTGACAATTTTCCGAGGTTCACCGAGGAGCAACTACGCTCATTGACATGTGGCGTATATCAACTGAAAATGTCTTCGAGCTACATACAAGAGCATTTAGATGGCAACTGTGATATACAGGTACATGTAGACGACAATGACTTGTTACGCGTTTGGATTCAAAGTCGTCATACGTCGTCAAGGAAATATCTTCTATGGATCAGATATTCGTCGTCTGATATTATTGCATGGTACTGTAAATGTCGTGCCGGAGAACGTGTTGTCGGCATGTGTTCTCACATTGCCTCTGTTGTTTGGTATCTTAGTTATGCGCGACATTTAGAGAGTAACATTTATGGAGTTCAAAACTGGGGAGAATATCTCGCTGATGCTAGCAAAATACCAGAGCCAATAGATTTGTCAGATTCAGAAAGTGAAGCCAGTATTATAGAAGAGTGACTGTTTATACGGTGCTAGATAAATATGTTACAAGTTGTTGTAAAAGTATAGATATTGTAAGACAGTAAGATTTTTACGACAGAAGTGTCATAGTTAGACGTATTACATTTGTTTATTTTCGGTTATCGTTTCAACATTCTTTCATGTACACTGTTGTATTTACGTCATTTGCATTTGGCAATTATAAAAATGGTGACGTTTTGACTGATTCAAATTAATATGTTTCTGACTGATTCAAATTAATATGTTGTAAATGGAAACTCTTGTTGTCTGTTATATCTGTATTAAAAACAATATTGCAGAATTCAAAAAACGTTCATTTATGACCGATAATCATCGCCGTTCTACATATTATATAGAGATTGAATCTAAGTAATTCTATGTCCTATTTGGTTAAGATTTTATTTAAGCTTGTTGGATTGGATTGAAACTTCACTCACATGTTCATTGTGATGAGATGACATGCAATTTTCAAATTGGATAACTCCGTTTCACTTCTTTAAACAGTTATCTCCATTTTCGACTACCGTTTTCATAAGTGATAAGGTTTTTGAACAGCCAAACGTTGCAAGTTGTTTATGAATATTTATTAATGTAATTGTTGTAGCATGCATAGTATACTTGTATTCCTGGATTTTATTTCAGCAAACGCTTATAAAATCAGAAAGAAAACATAAGCGTCGGTCATTAAAGAGGAAACATGCATTTTTTCCGATATCCCTAAGATATATCAATTCTAAAGCGTATCCGAAGTTATATCGTAAACATTCAGTCATTGCGATAGAGCTTGTTTATTAGTCATCTGGAACTATTTTAAGTACTTTTGCACTGATTTAGATATTGCAATCTTTGTTGGCGATCGTAATTTTGCGGTTTCCGGTTCAGGCGGTAACAAGGCTCTGTCCATATGCCACTTAAACAGTTTCGAACGCGTTGGATACTCGTACAGTCTTGTTTTCCTAAAATCAGAAGACGGAAATGAATGAAAACTTATGAACTATTTTTAAGCATTATGTTCCTACAGTAAGGTATGAAAATGTGTAGACAAGTTTCATATAATACGAGTTTTGAAGGCACCATTGAACAAAAATAGAAAGCTCTGTCCTGTATGCCGGAACTACAAGTAATACATGTGAAAGACTTATCAGTATACTGTTCATTCAATATATCGCTACTTCCTCCGTCCATATCGCAATTCTTGTCCGGCACCACTGACTGGAATTAAGCGAAACTTCGAGAGAAGCTTCTGTCCATAATAATAGGATTCGGTCCAGTTTCGAGTTATTATCCTTTATTCATTTAATTTAATGTACTATAGTTACAGGTTACGAGAAATATGCACGAGTTCTGCAACAGAAATATTGCGCGATTTTAGCAACGCAATATTTTTCCGTTAAAGAATGCATATTTATTGATCCATAGATAATAACATTTTGATTTCATACGTATCTACAAGTATAAATATAATGTAAATATTTCGAATTTGTTAAATAGCCTGAATGATTGACAATACTGAACTAAAAAAAGAATTTATGCAATGACACACATTAAATTAAAAAATACGTCGCGCATCCGATATGAAATGCAGGCGTCAGTGTATGGAAATACTGACCTGTCGGTACCATAGTTACTTAACGGGGAATAGAAACAAGAATGTAATAACTCCATTTATTATATACTATATTATTTTTCTCTTAGAACTAACTGCTGGTGTTCCGAGAAACATTTTTTGTAAGTTTTACTGCTAAAACAAATAGTTTGCCCAGTCAATGAATTCCGCTCTTGTGCGTTAAATATGAAATAGTTTTAGATATTTTGCGTAACATGCATTGGTTTTACCGATAGTTTCTTGTTATAAACTGATTTAAATAGACAATTTAAAATGAACCTACTGTAATTTCTTTTGCATTTATCAGATTTTTATCAATGAACAATACACTTTTATACATATGATCAGGCAGTAAAATAATTGAAAAAAACCGCCTTATGTGAATAACATTAAACGTAGTTCTTATCGTATTGTATTTTATTCACTTTGTTATCATTACATCATATGAATGTATTATAAACATGTATTGAAAAGACATTAAATGTTTTTACTGAAATCAGGTTGTTATTAATACACGACAAGACTGATTAGATACAAACTGTGTCATATTATTTTCTAATATCTATATAACCTATACTGTGTTGGTGCGCCGTAAAACCCAAATAAATAAATAAATACTCTTCTGATGGAATAGGTGATAACAAATCAGAAGCGTACTAGAACGTTGGTGAAATGGCAAAAATCAGTTTGGTGCCAAAAGACTCACTTTTTCAATTCGCGGCCCGACAATCGACGTAGGAGCCAACTGTTGACTTTTCGAACTCAATCAGACCCTAAAATTAATCACGTTTCTATAATAACCATGTTCAATACGCTATATTTTTATATAATAACTATGTTCTATGTAAAAAAGACACATATTACTCTAATGTAATAGATGATAACTAATCAGAAGCGTATTAGACCGTAGGTGAAATGGTAAAAAGAACAGTTGGTAGCCTTTTCCACTTCGTGGCCCGACAATCGACTTAGGACCCTACTGTTGACTTTCTGAACTCAATCAGACCCTATAATTAACGAAGTCTATATTATCACCATATTCTACTTTCAAAAATACCACATATTGCTCTTCTGATTGAATGACTATAGCAAATCAGAAGCCTACTGTTTTTAGATACATATCAAACGCGCTATATGTTTCATATAATCACTATATTCTACTTTCAGGTTTATTTTAATTCGATTAAAAGATTTAATTCAAGCACACCCTACTTTAGCCCGGCGTATTGTGTATTTCCTATAAGTAGCCGGTAACCAAACATTTTTATCTTTCGTTTTCATTAGTGCGTAAATTGGTTTGTTCCAGCGATTTTGATTGGGTATGCCTTTCATTCAATCTAGTAACCGAGAAATTTAGCGTCAGTAGAGGCCTTTTTGTTGAACGTGTCACAATGACATTTTCAAATTATCTGTAGTAGTGTTATAGAACTATAATTTCAGAAACGGATATAAGATAAGGAATTTTAATGACGTAAAACTTCAAAACGTGACTTTAAAACTAATTTAAAACCTTAATAGACCCTTTTCTGGGTCTCAACAATATAGCATTTGTGATCGTTTTTAAACTGTTATATCATCGCATATTATCAGTTTTATCGCTAAACTATATAAAGGTCAGCGTATATTATTTTGAATTAACGCTGCCTAATTAAAATGATTGAAGTTATGAGCTGTTGAATTGTGTTCATTTTATGCATACGAGTTATCAAATAAATAATGTAAAACCGGTGCCATTGGAAGACGTTGCATCGCACTGAAAAGTCGTTAGGTTATATGAAGAATACGGAAAAACTCCTCAATTTACTTTTGAAGTAGAAACATCATATTGAGACACATTAGAACTTTTCGCGGTTAATATTTTTGTAGGTTTAATCTAAACTTTTTGATATATGTTTTGAAACTTCGAACACTTGTTGCTAGTTGTCATCGCCTTTTAAATTTTTTCTTGAAAATATATTGTTATTTCATTTCGAACTGTTGACTTACTGACTATTGTTCGGACTAAACTGATGTCAAAGTGGTAATGAATATGATAATTATTCTGACTGATAAATTTCTCACCAAGCTTAGGTACAAAATCCCTCTTAAATATTTTAGGTCTCAAAAATCCATAAAAAATGAGTAACATGAAAGCGACTGAGGTACAAACATATTTACATGATTTAGCAAGATATTCTATTAAATAACGATACATCTTGTGCAGAATGTAGTAAATTTGAAACATTGCAGAAAATTTACATTCCTTCTGTTTTTCACCAGTATCTAAATTTTATTCTCAACCGTTTTAAAACAAATTTCTGTGTCAAATATGCATTTTGTGCTAAACTATTTGAAATGAACATTTTAAAACAAATCACCCAAACTGTGAGTGAGTAGATTTCAGTGTTTGACTCGACTGTACAAACTATATGCAAAGCTATCCTGTGTGTTTTCTGTCTGCATCAAAAATCAGATTTCTGTTAAAAAGTTTTGATGTACTTTTACTTTATGTCTGTTATCACTTAAAAGCTGAGCTTTAAACTTGAATGTAAGAAACCGATAGTTCTTAATTATGCCCCCTTTCTAAGGAATTCCAGGCAATTTCACTCATTAATGGCTATAAATCAATGCATTTTCTTAAACAATTTTTTTAAGATAATGCCTCTTTTCACCATACAGCTTTGAAATATTCAACATGCTGCTTCTACGACAGCTTTAACTATTATATGCTATGACGCGGTTCATTTACACTATTGTATGGCGTTGTATTCATTGATGAAATATTTTTGTTAGAAAGCTATTGAATACTCGATCGGCTGCTGTTGTCACTGAATAGCTCTTATTACAGATTACACACATCAACAAAATTTATTTTTGATAGAATAAGTGATACGTCTTGTGACTATTCTGTTTTTCTATACACTCTTGTATAAAACCCTAGACTATTGTTTCTTATGTACTTTTAGACGGCGAAACTACATTGTGAAAACTATGTCTTTACCACACTGCAATACACGACAAACACATTTCAGTATCAAAGAAAAACAACGTCTTTCAAACGTTGTGAAAAAGGCGTCTTTCCAAGGTGGCAAAAAAGACGTCAACGCACCTTTCGGTATCAACCAAAGACACAAAGTTTGTCCAGTGTTGTGAAAAAGACGGCTTTCAACGTTGCAAATACGATGTCAACACACCTTTCATTATCAACCAGAAAACAACGTTTCATCAAAGTTGTGAAAAAGGCGTCTTTCCAACGTTGCAAAAAAGACATCTTTCTCACGTTGTGTAAAGACGTAAATGCACCTTTCATAATCAACAAAAAGCAACGTCTTTACAACGTCAGGAAAAGACGTGATATCAACGTTGAAAGAAAGTGGTGTGTTTCCTGGGCTACGTATATCCGGAATATACAGACTCGAATACTTGTTCCGTCTATTCTAATATACGGGGAAGTATACGGGGAAAAGATCTAAGACCATTCGAAAACGAGAAATAAAATCTTTGTTGAAAAAATAATAACTGGAATATTTCATATATATTAGGGATATATATATATATATATATATATATATATATATATATATATATATATATATATATATATATATTTTATATATATATATATATATATATATTATATATATTCGGGATACGTATACGGATCCGGTATATACATGAAATATACGGGCTTCCCGTACACTAGATGTTCCAAATACTGGATCCTATATTAGGTCCCTAAATTTGTGATATACATCTCGTATACTCCCGTATTTTCGAAATATACGAGACCATACACTCTCGTATATCGACCCTCATTTTGCAGATTAATTATCTCGGATGAAAATCATCTCAAATCGGGGTCGTGAGTTCGATCCTCAGGCGGGGCGTGTTCTCCGCGACGATTTGATAAACGACATTGTGTCTGAAATCATTAATCCTACACCTCTGATTTGTTTGGGGAAGTTGGCAGGTACTTGTGGAGAACAGATTTGTACTGGTACAGAATCAATGAACACTAATTATGTTAATTGCCCGCCGTTACATGACTGAAATACTGTTGAAAGACGGCGTGAAACCCAAAACAAACAAATACAATCTACTTACTATCTCAAGCACATAATATATTACATCTGGGGTACATTATTATATATGAATGATAAGTTTACTTTTGAACGCAAAAAGTACTATATGAAGACATTTTAAATTGGTTTTGCCCCCCCCCCCTCCCCCCACCCCGCAAATAAAAGAAAAATATCGTTTATGTACAACGTCTTACATGGAGACGGAGACAAGTGCATATCAAGCACACATGATATTATCTTATTATCTCAGTAAAATATACGAGGAATAAAACGCAGATAAATAATAACAGGTTCTGATTCAGAGTGTTCATGGGAAATTATTTATGGCATTCGGAATGCACCTCAATGCCTTAAACTATAGATTAAACTGTTTAACCTAGTGTTTAAGACCTCTTAAAATCATAGTTTTAAGTGCGGTATGCACAATAATGTTTAAACCGTGGTTTTAAGTCTTATACTACGGTTTAAGGTCACTAAAACCCATAGTTTAACAGACAACCAGCTAAATTGGTTTTAAGTCTTATCTGACCTGTTAAAACAAGGAAATTATGTATTCCACTTTAAACCCTAGTTTATTACTTTAAACTAGGCCGTACAAAGAATCTTTTAAAGTATTTGATTACATTGATATATCAGACCTCTGTCAAAGCTCTGCTTTGCGATGTATGGCTTAAACCGTGTTTGATGCGTTCTCCGCTACCAGGAAATCATTACTTTTTAATATTTAGAATTTCAGTGAAAGTAATTAATGTATGGCAAAAGCGCAACCTAAACTGCATAACATGTTGCTTACCCCTGCTTTTGTTATTTAGAATAGTGATTTAACAGTTACTGTAATAGAAGAAATCTATGCAATAAGGAGTTTCTAAAAACTGTTTTTATTTAAATGTTGTTTATAAACGTTGAAAGATCTTGTTCGTGTCATTTTTTAAAAACTTTTGTGTAATTTTTATATATGTTTATTTGAGAGGGGCTATAGCCAACCGGACTGTTTTGAGACAAACCGCTTGTTTCTACAAGTGGACTGTATGTTGTTGTTTTTTCTTTGACTGTCTCTGATTCTATGACAGATATAGTTTATTTCTCTGTTAGATGCTTGTTTTTTTTTTTTTGAGACTTCTAAATATAAAGCGAATATAAAATTCGTTTAATTACGCAAAACCTCATACTCTCTACGCTTCCTATAAAAGCCAATGCAAAAACAAATAAAGGTAAGTGTGTGGTGGGGGGAGGTGCGGGGGGGGGGGCTTCACGGGAGCATAAGCACCCCAACAAATAACGCAGACGGATTGCTAGCACAAACATTAAGGCCCGAAAGAGTTAAGTGTAATAAATATTACATACCTTGCATACTTCCTGTCCGACTTCCTGTTGTTTCTTGTTCAGAATTTTTGATAAATTATTCCTTTGTTCTAATATAACATTGAATATCGTCACGCTTTCAGTATTTCTAACGGTGTTTGACTGCATCACAAGAGTAGGTGTACACGTGTTTCCACTTGTCATCATAATTTTGTGATAAGCTACGTTTAAGGCCGCGATAGTTAAACCAACTGCAATGTTTTTCAAACATTTTGCCATTTTATCACATATGGTGCAATCTGTTGATTACAAAAAGGAAAACCTATAACGTATTAAGGTATTTGCAGAAATATTATATTTAATTTGCTTCACATGGTTGCCAAGCAAATCTGTAGATACTAAATATATATAAATGTATACATACATTTGTACTGCTAGAGGTGTTGTTGCTGGAATTTGTCTGGTATATTGCGTTTGTAATTGGCTCGTAAGTTTATCTCTACTTAAAATAATTGATAGTGTGAACTATTATCCTCGCCTATCTCTCGTTTAAGAAAGCAAACTGTTCCGCATTTAATCATTTCCTTTGATGCACACAAACTCCATAAATTAGTTGTATCCTCGAGATCAAGTTAACTTCGAAGGACATAATGTATATCTTCTCTCTCCCAATCGGTTATTAGGACTAAAATGTCACTACTGATTTCTGAGACATGATGACAAAGAATTTAACATGTATGCAGGTTTTGAACCAGTAGAAAATAGTGATACAACTCGAATATGTGTATAAAGCAGCATCAAAACACATATCGTGTAATCTACCGTTAATCTAGGCGAGCTTACTACCTAATAAATGTTATAACAATTTTGGCGTTTTGATATGCATTCATTCTAAGCCATGATTTGAAATCTTAGCTTATATCTAACATATATAACGACATAAAACAGGTCAAAAATAACATCAGATTCGTGATCCTGACTTTCTCCTGAAAGTAACAATAATTTTGACGTATTGACTTGCTGTCATTATTTCAAATTCTGAGCCTGGATTTGTCATCTGAAACGATTTGAGATATGGCAAACATAACTCCAGATCCGTAATTATTCTTAGTTGTGACAATTATCACCTTTTAACCTACTTTAACGATTTTGAATTCTGAGCCTGAAAGTGAAATCTAAAATGATTTCAGGTCATCAATAATTACAGATTCGTAATGCGTGACACTGACTTCCTATTTAAAGATAAAACAATATTCACCTGTTGACGTATTTTCATGTTTTCGTATCTTAGCCTGGAGTTAACATATAAAACGAAATGAGATAGGTCAAAATTAATATCAGATTCGTAGACAGCGACCCTGACGCCCTGTTGAAAGTCAAACTACTTTTAAACTTTTGACGTACTTTCATGATCTTGATTTCTGAGCCAGGGTATGGAATTTGAAATGAAAAAGATAGATCAAAATTAATTATTTCATTAAGTAATCAACGACCTGGCTCCCTATTAGAAGTTATATCAATATTTTACCTATTGACCTACTTTTATAAATTCGATTTATGAGAATGGATTTGACATGTAGATCGATTTGAGATAGGACATAGAAAATGCAGATTCGTAATCAGTGACACTGACTTCCAACTAGAGGTAGTAAGAATTTTTACCCATCGACCTATTTTCATCATTTCGTACACTGTGCCTAGATTTGACATCAAGACCGACTTGAGAAAGGTCAACAATAATTGCAGATTCGTCATCAGAGACTATGATGTATAAAAAACATAACATTTTTTATCTTTTCACCTTGATATGACATTCGAAACTAATTAAAATAGATAGAAATAATAGCAGATTCGTAATCAAAGATCCTGACATCCTATGAAAATTTATATTGATATTATGAGGCTTGAGTGTACATCTGAAACGAACTGAGATAGTTAAAATATATTTGCGCCCGCCTGCTTAACTAAGTAGGTAGAGCGTTTGGTCTACGGATCGCGGGGTTGCGAGTTTGATCTTCGGGCGGGGCGTATGTTCTCCGTGACTATTTGATAAACGACATTGTGTCTGAAGTCATTAGTCCTCTACCACTGATTCATGTTGGGAAGCTGGCAGTTACTTGCGGAGAACAGGTTTGTACTGGTACAGAATCCAGGAACACTTGTTAGGTTAACTGCCCGCCGTTACGTGACTGAAATACTGTTGATAAACGGAGATAAACCCAAAACAATTAAACTATATTTGCCGACACGTAACCAGCGGCCTTACTTCCTATTAAAAAGCTACCTAAGAATTTACCTGCTGACCTTTCATTATTTAGTATTATGAGCCTGGATTTGATATCTAAAAGGACATCACGTAGGTCAGCAATAATTTGAGATTTTTAATGTCAAAAATAAAAACAAAGACAAATATCAAACAGGGAATGCCACGCACCAAAGACGCAGCCTCCTCAAAACGAAACCCACAGCACGCAGACGCGTGCACCACACACACACACACACACACACACACACACACACAGCCAACACATTAGGACAAAACGAACAAACAAAGGAACACACACACACACACAAAGCCAACACATCAGGACAAAACGAACAAACAAAGGAACACAGTGGGGCACCGCCTTGGAACTGTCAGTTGCAAAAACACCACTGGGGAGCTTAAACCGGTTTATGGTGCGCATCCAACCTCACTCTTACCCCCTCCATGTTCAAAAGACACGGGACAGTGTAAATAAAAGTAATCCCCTCCAGGTGAATCTCTTACACACGTAATGGAAACAAAAAGGCATGGCATGTAAAACACAAAAATGCTCGTGTATAAATATATAAAAAGCAAACCTTAAGAACCAAAAACGTATGTACTCAATGTCTTTTCAGAAGACAGAGCAAGAGAAACACCCTTAAGGGCCCGACGAAACATGCCAGAAGACAAATATCAAAACAGTTCAGTCCTGGTCGGATTTATAAACTGCTTATCATAGAGTCTTCCCCCTCTTCCGTCAGACACAATCAAAGAGGGAAGCGTAGTGTCCAACTGTAAACGGGTTGAACACTAAACATGCGGTATGTCTCAAAACAGTTGGGTCGTAAGTTTCTCCTAAAATTCATAATAAATTTGACCTATTGACCTTCTTTCATTATTTCGAATTCTGAGCCTGGATTTGACATCACAAACGACTTGAGATATTTAAAAAAACAACATCAGATTCCTAATCAGCGGAACTGCCTTCTTCATCAAGTTATAACAATTTTGACCTTTATTACCTATTTCGAGGGGTTTAATGGTGGATTTTAAATATAAAACGATTTGAGATTAATCAAAAATAATTGCGTATCCGTAATCATCGACATTTTTCATGGTTTTGAATTCTGAGCGTTTTTATTTATTATTATTATTATTATTATACCAGATTTATATAGCGCCCTTTTCATGATAAAAAAGTTCATAGACGCTTTACATATGGCAAACGCAGCCACACAGGGCGCAAAATTCATCCTCTACTAGTACAGAAACAGAACAATCTGACCAGAAGGACAGAGTGAAATAAAGCCCACAGAACAGACAGACACAGGCCTGTTTGGCTAACTTAGCCTAGCTCTTTGCGAATATACAGTCTGGTTCTTGAAGGTGTCCGGTGTACAGCACCGATACACGCGAAGCCGTCTTTCCTGGGA
This sequence comes from Mercenaria mercenaria, assembly GCF_021730395.1. NCBI lineage: Eukaryota > Metazoa > Mollusca > Bivalvia > Venerida > Veneridae > Mercenaria > Mercenaria mercenaria. The sequence goes on along the minus strand of NC_069366.1, from coordinate 89,539,381 downwards.
AGAACCAGTATAGGCTCTTATTCAGGTGGGAGACACTCAAGAGCATTTCAGAAATGTCCAGTTGCTTGACCGTGATTCGAATCCCGGACGTCTGGATTGGCAGTCGAGCGCGTTATCACTACACAAGCGGCCCACCTTTATCTATATTGACTTAATATAGGTTAAAAAATAATTGCAGATTCGTAATCAGCGACCCTGACTTCCTACTAAAAGTTACCACAGACTTAACATACTTTCATGATTTCGTATTCTTAGTCCGGATTTGATATTAAAAAGTACTTCAGAAATAAAATTAATACAATATTTGTAATGAGATATACTGACTTTCTATTAAAAGTCATTATAAATTTGACCTATTGACCTACTTACATAATTTCGAATTCTAAGCATGGATTTGACATCTCAGTATTCCAAACAACTTGAGATATGTCAAAATAACATCAGACTCGTTGCCTTTCCTTCCCATAAAGATATAAATATTTTGACTTATTAATCCACTTCCTTAATTTTGTATTTTGAACTTGGATTTGACACCTAAAACAACTAGAGATAAGTGAAATGTCAATAAAGATTCGTAATGAGCGACACTCTCTCTATTATGAGTCATAATAATTTTGACCTACTGACCTACATTTATGATTTTGAATTTTTAATGTTAAACGACTAAAGATAGATAAAAAAAACCCTCAAAACTCATATTCACAGGCCTTATATCTTAATAAAAGATTTAAAAGTTTCGACTTAAAACATGCTCAAATTCTGATCCTTGATCTGTTATCTTAAGCAAAGATTTGGAAAAAGTCGTAACCAGATACCCTGTCTTCCTACTAAAAGCAAAATCATATTTTACGTTTTACCTACTTTTGCAATTTCTTGTTATGAGATTTGACATCTAAAACGGCTGGAGATCAGTAATACTAGAAGTTACAAGAAATTTGACCAATCGACCTACTGGCAAAAATAATTGCACATTCGTAATCAGCGACCCTGACATCCGATTATAAGTTATATCAATATTAACCGATTGACCTACCTTCATGATTTCGAACTCTGAGTTTGGTTTAACATCTAAATCTACTTGTCAATAATATTTTGCAGATTCGTAATAAGTGACCCTGCCTTCTAACTAAAAGAAATTTTACCGTTTGACCTATTTTTATCATTTCCTACTATGAGCCTGCATTTGGTCATCGAAAGCTTTATGAGATAGGTCAAAAATGAATGCCTATACTTAATCAGAGACTCTTACGACCTATTAAATGTCATAATAATATTGACCTATTGACCTGATCTCATGATTTCGAATTCTGAGCCTTGATATGGTATCTGAAAAGACTTAAGGTAGGTAAAAAGCAACTGCAGATTCGTAATTAGTGACCTTGACTTCTTATGAACATGTTTATACATATCAACCTACTGACCTACTTTCATTAGTTCGAATAATGAGGCTTATTTGAAATCTTAAACGACTTAAGATAGGCTAAATATAATTGCGAATTCGTAACCAGCGACCCTGACTTCCTTTTAAAAGGTATCTTATAATTGAATAATTCTCCTACTTTTATGATTTGTAATCACGTCATCTAAATCGACTCAAGATAGGTAAAAATAATAACAGACAGATTCGTAATCAGTGACCCAGACTCCTTACTAAAAGTAACAACAAAAATAACCTATTGAATTATTTTCTTAATTCTGAATTCTGAGCTGGATTTCATATCTTGAGATAGGCATAAAATATTTGGAGATTCGTAATCGGCGACCCAGCTTGACGCATTAAAGTAACAATACTTTTCATGATTTCGATTTCTGATCCTAGATTTGACTTGAGATAGGTCGTCGATGATAATTAGAGATTTATATTGATCGACCTGACTTTCAATTACAATTAAAATCAAATTTGACCTCTTGAGCTCATAATTTTGCATTCTGAACTTGAATTTTACATCTTAACGACTTGAGATATGAAAAATTAGAGTAGATTCCTAATAAGCGAGCCTGACTTGCTATTTAAAGTCACTTAAAGGCTTTTGATTTCTGATCCTCGATTTGACTTTTAACATGACTTCAGACAGGTCAAAATATATGCCGTTTTGTCATCAGTGACACTGAATTCCAACTGAATGTAGCAAAAGTTTGACCAATAGGTCAATTTATCAAAATTATAACTACTTTCAGTAGGAAATCAGTGTCACTGATTGAATATTGTTTACATATCGCAATACGTTTTTAGTTTAAACATATTTATTTCGAAAATACATCAATTTAAATTTTTACAGGTATACATATTTAACACAAATACGAAAGGGATAAGAATGAAAGAGAACTTATATAGTTCCTCTCCCTAAATAACAACAAACACATTTACATCAATGGCGGATTATCATTTCATTCAGTTTAAAAGTTGATAATTTTTAAAGATATCTTATTTGAATAAACAGTAAAGTAGAAAAAGTAAGGTAAAGGATATTTCATTATGGAATTAGGATAATGAAAAGTAAGACAAGCTTTTCATTGATAAGTGTCATTGATATATAACAGAAGTAAAACATGTGTGATAAAAAGTTTAAGAAAGTTAAGCTGCAAAAAAGAATAATTAGAATAAAAAAAAATATTGAGATAGTTTAGGATTCCATACGTTTTTGATGCCAAATGAAAGCCCAGATTATGAAATCATGAGAAAGGTATATCAAAATTGTAATACTGATTACGAATCTGGAGTTATTTTGACATATATCATTTCCGTTTTGTGATGTCAAATCCAGGCTCAGAATTCGAAATCATGAAGGCAGATCAAAGGTTATTTTCATTTGTTTTGCCGTTACGAACCAAAAACACATAACCATTAGAAGAAGAAAAATAATGGTATTTCTGTTGTCACTCTAGTGGCCTATAAAAATGCCCAAAGTCTCCCTATTTGAACAAATTTGATATAATGTTACTACAGACCAAGTTCCATGAAGATCTATTGAGCGATTCAGTGGAATAGGTGCTTTAAAGGTATGTCTACTTTAAGTTCCAAAAAAAAATGGGCTAAGTGTCATTAACAGAACAAAAACATAATAAAGGACCTTATAATGATGCTTCAGACAAGGTTTTTGAAGTCCCATCTTATAGTTAATCGGAGAAAGTTAGTTAAAAGTATTTCTATTTATATCTCAAACTAAATAAATTTGTTAAAGGACCTTATTATGATGCTACAAATTAAGGTTGAAGACGAAGATCCATCAAATCACTCATGAAAAAGAATCGTTCAAAGGCGTTTCTAATCTAAGCTCTAGCAACTTCAAAATTGACAAATCGCCCCCATAAGATCAAACTGGGAGAGGACATTGATGAGGCTACAGACTAGATCTGTTAAATAACCATCAAGTGGTTCATGATGTCAAGAACTTATTAAAAATCTATTTGTACCTCTAGCCTCAAAAAGGGGCAAAGGACAACCAAATATTAACAGAGGTCTAGGCAAAAATGCAACTGACCAAGTTTTGTATAATTGTGATCAGTACTTTTAGAGAATCAGATGTTTAATTAAAATGGTGATGAAGATCGACGGACGAACTATCCACCTATGCAAAAAGCTCTCAAAATTCAAATGAGCTTAAAAGATAGGAATATAACATTGGTTGTGTTTGGAAAAGAGGATGGTTATGACTTGGAAAGTTTGAAACAGTGTACAGTTGCAGGCAGAAATAAAGAGTAATATAAAAACGGTTGATTTTGCGATATAGTTATTACGTAAAATACGTAGTTGCAAAGTCAATATTATAAGTTATTTATAAGGCTTAGTATTAAGTTAAATTTTACGCCTACTGATAAAAACATGGAGAAACTAACTGAGCATAATGAAAAGCTAGTTGTATTTGAGAAATATAACTATTTTGACCAAAGCTTTTAAGATTTGTTGTTCATTGTTGACAATAATTACTGTCGTTATTGAGTGATTAAAGTTATTTTTTTCCTTTTTATTGTATTCATTTTCCAAAATGCTACATTGTTCTCTAAAATATGGTGCGTACGAATACCGATCTGCAAATAAGCGCGCCCCCTGTTCGAACCATCGCTTGGTGTGTTGGATTTTTTTCTTTCAGGAAGAAGTCCAGCTGATATGAGGAAAGTCGTTACCCAGGTGTCCACCCGTGCCAAAAAAAAGAGAAAGGAAAAGATATATGGTCTGTAATTGTGTCAGTTTCACAAAAATCCAACTACAAACAAGAGCAATCCTACAGGAACAGTGACTGTCATTTTGTATAAGAGGTCATTCGAAATTTTTGGCCCTGATTTCAATATAATGAGAAATATTATTTTGCTCTATGTCCAATTTTGTAATGTCACAGTGATTCGTTGCCCGAGAGAGCAATAGAACCATTACGTTTTTTTTACTTTTGCTAAATTTGCTCCAAAGTAAAAAATGTTTTTTTGCAGAAAAATTAAAATTGAATGTATTAAAAGCAATTATTGGCAGAATAAATTAAATGCATGGAACATGTGGATATATATTTTATCGTTTAGAAATAAAGAAACTAGAAGCAAGTTCAAATTTTCATGCGATTTTCTCCATGTTTAAAAAGGGTAGACAGAGCATCGTTCCACTTATGAAACGATAGGTAAACTATTATTGCAGATTCTAATCCAGCGACTCTTATATCCTTTTGAAATTTATAAGAATATTGACAAATGGTCAAAACAAAACTCCAGATTCGTAATAGCTGCTCTATCTTTCTACCAAAGTCAGAACAATTTTTACCTATTCATCTACTTTCATGATGTCGTTTTCTGAGCCCTTGATTTGACACTTAAAATGACTTGAGGTAAGTAAAAATTATGGTAGATTCGTAATCAGCGACCCTGGTTTTCTTCAGAAAGTAACAGCAAACTTGACGTAAGCTAAGTTCATGATTTTATATTCTGAGCCTGGATTTGACTTCTAAAAGGACTTGAGATAAGTCAAAAATATTTGCAGTTTCGTAATCAGCGATTCTCAATTTGTGTTAGGAATTACAAAAAAAATAACCTATTGACCTACCTCCAAAATAATTTAAGACTCGCTATAAGCGGCGCAGACTTCCTAAATAAAAGTTATAACAAATTTGACCTACTGACCTGTTTCCATGATTTCGAATTCTGCTCCTGTGTTTTATATCTTAAACCATTTGGGAAAGGTAAAAAATAATTGCACTTTCATAACCAGCGATCATGAATTCTGTTAGAAAATGCAACAAATTTTACCTATTGACCTACTCGAATTATTTCGTTTTTCCGACCCTGCATTTTACATTTAAAACAATCTATTTGAAAAATAATTGCAGATTCGTAATACCCGATCTGACTTCCTGTTAAAGTTTAAATATTTTGACTTATTGAACTACTTTCATGATTTTGAATGTTGTCTACTAAGGTTGAGTTCTCTGCCGTCTTTCTGAAGTTGGTATCTCTCACTTTATACTAGTTTAAAGTTATACTATCTTTGCTATGATCCTCGTATCATCTCACAATCCTTGTCGTCCGACTTTTGATAAAAGAATTACTCTCATTTAAGATGAAGTGCTGCCTTGCCGCCGTCCATGATCCTAAAACGAGTTGACCGATGGAACTCCATGCCGTCGATGATGTCTCCGTTAAAATTCCTTCCTGTTCACCGTCGATAATCCATGATGCAAATACCGCCATGTAAAATAACCGCAGAACGTCCATCGCCGAACTCCAACACCAGACCGTTACTGATAATATACAACCCGAGTAAGAAGTGAAAAAACTGGTAAAATATGAAAAATATCGGCTGCCGCCGATAGAAGAGTAGAGTACGATTGTTGCAGCCCGTTTAAAAAAATGAGGTGTCAGCTACCATGAACCATGAAGTGTCGTAATGGTTCCTGTGAAGCTTCGTATTCTGCACCCCTTACATTCTTAAAAATATATTAATTTTGACATATTGGAAAAACAATCTTGAGGACACAAGAATAATAGCAGATTCGTAATCAGCGACCATAACATATATTTAAAGTTATAACGTCTTTGACCTTTTGACCTTTATTGATGATTTCGTATTCTGAATCTGCTCTTGACATCTGAAATGACTTGAGAAAGGTAAAAAAAATATATGCTGACTCGTACTAACCGACCCTGATTTTCTATCAAAGGCCATAATATTTTGTTGACTTGTTAACCTACTTGCGTGATTTCGAATTCTGAGCCTGAATTTGACATCTGTAGTGACTTGAGATAGGTCAACGCTAACTTCAGATTCGTATTTAGCGGCCAGTATTAAAAGTTTTCATATTTCTAATCAAATGACTTTCATGAGTGCGAATCTAGATCCGGGTTTGACATATAAAACAACTAGTGATCGGTAAAATATAATTGCAGATTCATAATCAACTATTTACGTAATTTCATCATTATGATTCCGATTTCTTAGCCTGGGTTTGACATCTAAAACGACTTGAGATATGTCAAACAATTTTGCAGATTCATAATATGCGACCCTGACTTCCTACATAAAGTTACATTAATTTGACCTATTGACCTACTTTCATGTCTGCATATTCTGAGCCTGGACTTGACAATTAAAACGATTCAAAATATGTAAAAAATAATCGTAAATGCGCAATAAGCGACACTGACTTCTATTGAAAGTCATATGTTTGAACTACTGACATAATTTCTTAATTTTAAAATCTGAACCTTGATCTGACAACTAAAACAAATTAGATAGTTCTTAATGTTTGATGTTTAGCAATCAGAAACACTGACATCCGTTAAAAATAAAAATACTATTGACCTACTAGTCTACTTTCATGATTTGGCCTTGATTTGACAACTAAAACTATGAAACGATTTGAGATTTATCATCATTCATTGCAAATTCATAAGCAACTACCGTATTTTCCGGACAATAGGCCGCTGCACCGTATTGGCGCAGCCGTAAATTTAAAAATACTCCGCACTGCGGTGAACGTGACCATGTTGTATGAAGAGCTGTCCTCGATAAATAGTCACTGGAGCCGGTTGAATTTAGAGGTAATCACACTTGTTAATGCAAAGAACTATTTAGTCCGAACTGTAAGTTACCGTGAGCTGTTTTCAAAGGCCATCTCGGCAAAGTCATTCTGTTCATTTTACCTGATTCGATCGGATAAGCAAAATATGGCTACATCGACAAAAAAGAGAAAATTGTTTGGTTGCATACGCTGAAGAGAATAGAAATCGGTATGTTGGTCGCTACTTTGAGGTATGTAACGGAAAACACTGTTCTGTTAAGAAATCAGATTACATATATTTGACGCAATACCGGTAATTGTCTGTTTTCGTCTATTCATCTTTTGTCTACAGAACAACAGAGATTCGAAACAAATGGGCTAATTTCACAGTTTGTCTTTCGTAGAGATTTTACAAAGATGGGAATTCTTTGAATTATGAACATAAAACATGTTGATTTTGTGTTAAAACTATTTTCAATACCGATATATAATATAGATATTATTTATAGGCCACATGAAATGCCCATTTATAAAAAATAAAATGACGTATAGGTCGCTTCGACGCATAGGCCGCACCCCTGAAAATTTCACTTTTTTGAACGTATAGGCCGCGGCCTATTGTCCGGAAAATACGGTATCCTGACTGCCAATTTTAAGTTAAAGTAACTTTGACTTATTAGCCTACTTTCATCATTTCAACTTTTATGTCTGGGTTTTAAATCTAGAACAACTTTAAATAGGCGATTAATAATTGAAGATTCGATATCAGTGACTACTTCTTCTTATCAAAAGTAACAGTAAATGTGGTCTATTGATTTATGATTTCGTATTTTGAGCCTGGTTTTGACATCTAAAACGACCCAAAAACGGTAAAAAAATATAATTGTAGAATGGTACGATTACTTGCAAACATAATTGAAAACAGTAACTACTTTAATTATTTCGAATTATGAAATTGGATCTGACAAATAAAACGACATGAGATAGGTAATAATAAATGCAGATTTAAAATATCCCGTATGAAGTAATGAAGCGTAATACACCTGGATTTGAGGCGTAAACCAAGCGTAATGGGTTGTTACGTGACAAGAACCAGGCGTAAAGGAGCAGGACACGTAATTCTATTTCACTTACGGGCGTAAATCGCAGGAAAACCAGGCGTAATCATAATTTAGTAAACCAGGCGTAACCTATTCATGTTAGACAAACAGAGGCGTAAAGTTAGACTTAGAATTTTTGTTTCTAAGTGAGAGGCGTAAAGTTTGACTTAGAAATTTTCTAACTTATAGAAAGAGGTTAAGTTTGACTTAGAATTATTTTTTGAAAGACCTAAACAATAATGGTAAATTTGGACTTCGATTTTTTTTCAAGAGCAATGCAAATGAAATCGGTGATACCACAGACAAGAGCCAATCTGTGTTGATAACACAGTAAACTTTATAGAGAGACATTAATGACTTAATTAATGAAATTTGTGTTTCGTTATAAGTTTTGTCCCTATTTCTTTACAGCTATAAGCAGCAAAATAAAACAGGAGCTGTCAGTGGACAGCGCGCTCGACTATTCTCAGTGCTTGATAGTATAATATAAGCTATGGGTTAAACTTTAACATTACAATAAGCATATTCTAAGTCGAAAAGGAGCCATAATTTAGTCAAAATACTTGGTAGAGTTGCCTCCTCCATTTTACAGACTGGGGTCAGGATGGTAAACAAGTATGCAAAATATGAAAGCAATATCTCAATTGACTTTAAAAAATAGTTGGGGTGGTACGCAAACTTTAACATTTATTCTAAGTCGAAAAGGGGCCACAATTCTGTCACAATGCTTGATAGAGCTGCCTCCTCCTTTTACAGACTGGGGTCATGATGGTTAACAAGTATGCAAAATATGAAAGCAATATCTCAATGGAAAATATTTGGGGTGGTACGGAAACATTTGTGTGAAGCTCACGCTCACGCCGACGCCGGAGCGAGTAGGATAGCTCCCCTATTGGTCGAAAAGTCGAGCTAAAAATATGTAAACCTGAGATTTTGTATTATACCCTTTGCTCATGCAGTTTTCCGCATGGCATTTCAAGATCAATAAAAATATACATACAAAGTAAATATCTGTCAATACATTTGAGAAATTGTCTAACAAATCTACTATTTCCTGTTTACATTCTACTGGTAACTCTGGATTTATCTCTACATCTTTGTACGTTTCTGTACCCTGTTTTATAGGACACAAAACTATATACTTTTCTACTCTACTCGAAAACTCATCACTACTTTCATTCGGATCTAATCTGTCATAATCTGTCTGATCCTCCTCTACAATAGCTGCTTCAACCTTACTTAAAATTCCCTTATCTGGTATAGACTTACTATCATCCTTCCTTTCACAGTACTGTTTCAGCATGTTTGCATGAAAAGTTTTCAACTTTCCGTCTACATCTATCCTGTAATCTAGTCTATTTACTACGTCTACTACTACGTAAGGACCCTTCCAATGTAACAACAACTTACAATAGGCAACAATACAAGTACCTTACTACCTGCCTTAAACCTCCTATCTCTAGCCTTCCTATTGTAATACTTCTTGTATCTAGCACTACTTTTTGCTAACTGTTTCTGAGCTATCTTACACGTATCCTCCAACTTTTCTTGCAAATCCATAACATACTGGTAAGTGGTTTTAACCTCATCATTCTCCGTCTTTCCAGCCCATAACTCTCTTAGCACAGTTATCGGTCCACGGATTGTTCTACCGTAAAGTAACTCAAAGGGAGAAAATCCCAAACTTTCTTGCGGAACTTCACGGTAAGCAAACAACATAGCATTCAAATACCTATCCCAATCTCTAGGTCTCTCACTACACATACGCTTCAACATTTGCTTCAAACTACCGTTAAACTTCTCTACTAAACCGTTACACATAAGGTGATGCGGTGTTGTAGTTAACTGCCTTAATGACAATAACCTACTAACTTCTGCAATAAGGTCTGACGTAAACTGCGATCCACAATCGGTAAGCATTTCCTCTGGCACTCCTAATCTACTGTACATATCTACTAATGCCTCTGCTACTCTCTCAGTTTCAATACTAGGTAGTGCTATGGCTTCCGGATATCTAGTAGCATAATCTACCATAGTCAAAATATATATGTTTTTCCTATCAGTCATAGGTTCGATCGGACCAACGATATCGACAGCAACTCTCTTAAACGGAGTATCAATCAAAGGCATTTTTCCTAGCGAAACTTTACTTACTCTACCCTTAGCTATAGTACGTTGACAAATACTACATGACTGACAGTACCTCCTAACCTCTGCCATTACTCCTGGCCAGTAAAATTCGCCTAATACCCTATCACTAGTTTTCCTTACACCTAAATGGCCTGATAGTTACGAATCATGTGCAACTTTCATCACAGTTTCTCTAAGACATTTAGGTACAATCAACTGTCTACTTTTGTCTAAATTCTGGGAGGTATACTCTCTATATAACAATTTATTCCTAATCTCAAACCTAACTGAACCTTTACCTCTACACTGCTTAATCGTACCTTCCTCAGCCTTCTTTCTACACAAATCTAAAGTGCTATCTTTCTGTTGCTTTTCTAAGAATTCCTCTCTAGATATATCTAAAATCTGAGACGGAACTTTAAGCTTTACTTGCTTCCTTACTTTGGCTTGCGTCCTAGTTTCTACTGCTGACGCTAAACTACTAAACTGAGGTTCTACAGCTCCCTCTACATTCCCAATTATAACATCATTGTTAGGATTATCTACAACCAACGCCTCTACTGTACCCTTGAAATACGGACAATCAATATCTATTCTAGCTACATCTAGCCTCTGTTCACTCCCACCTATGTACTTACATCTACGGGTTTTCTCTAAAAACTGATTTGCTTCTACTAAATCCCGTTTCACTATCATACATGTACAACCTGTATCCCGCATAGCGATTACATCCCTACCATTACAAGTACCGGGTTTTGTAGGACATGTACTTACACTAAGCATACCTAACTCCTTAACATCACTGAGTTCTATAATACTATTTCCACTGTCTGACCTACTTGACTTACTCCTATCTCTATCTTTATTTCTTCCTCTACCTCTACTCCTAGATCGGTCACGGCCTCTACCTCTATTTCTATTTTCCTTACTATTTCTATTCTCCCCTTTACTACTTTCCTGTTCCTGCTCTACCTCTACCTCTGCTGCTGCATTAGCACTATTACCGCACTTTCCACTCCTACAGTAATATGAGCTATGCCCTATACGACCACAATTAGTACACTTCAGTACACCAAAGGGTTGATAACCTCTACCTCTATTAGCAACATTGCTACAACCTCTATTACTAGTGCCTACATTACGACTACTAGGATACTGTCTCTGAAGTATTTCATTTGTTTATGGCTCCGGTCCTTATTGATTCGATTCACGACATACTTGGGATCTCCACGAGTCTTTGCAAACAAATCTGCATCTTCTGCTACATCCCTAGCTTTAACTAACCTCTTACTACTCAAATTCTGGTATAGTTCTCTATTATATACACCTAAAAATTGGTCCCTAAGTATAAAATCTAATAATCCTTCGTACGTTTTCTCTACCTTACTCGATCTAAGCCAACCATCTAAATTTCTACTTATTCTGGCTAGAAACATCACAAAGGTCTCATTATCACGAGGCCTTTCAGTTCTAAACTTTTTCTTATAGCCATCGTCAGTGAGTTCGAACTGACGTAGCAAAGCGGCTTTCAGTTTATCATAATCCTTTCTATCTTCCAACGGAAGCCTATCAAAAACCTCTGTTGCCGTACCCTTTAGAAGGAACGGTAAGTTAAGCGACCATATCTCTTTATCCCAATCCTGCGCAACAGCGTACGTTTCGTAAACATTCAAGTACGCATCCATGGAATCAATTTTCTCATCAAAGAGAGACATCTTAACCTTTACCTTTTTCTTACTCATCTTTTCTAAGTCTGTCTTAAACTTATGCTCTGTTTCTAATTTCCTACTTTCTGCTTCATCCTTCTCTGTTTCTAACTTCCTAGCTAACATTAACTTCTCCTTTTCCATTTCTAACTTATCCTGTTCTAACTTACGTCCGTATTCTAGTTTATCTAATTCTAACTTACGTTCATACTCTATCTTTTCCTTCTGCAATCTAGCCTCCAACTCTAACCTTACTCTCTCTGCTTCTAATCTTTCCTTCTCTGCTTCTAAACTACTTGGTTTTTCATATTCTATCTTTTCCTTCTGTAACCTAGCTTCTAACTCTAATCTTTCCTTCTCTGCTTCTAACCTATCTTTCTCTGCCTCTGCTCGTAATTTCTCTGCCTCTAACCTATCTTTATCTGCCTCTAATCTACTATGTCTTTCCTCACGTTCCCTAGCCTGCTCTTCCTTAACAAAGTTACGTAACTCCTCTCCTTCATAACCTAACTCCTTTCCTACCTTCGTTAACTCTACTGCACTAGTCATGTTTAAATGATTACACTATGTTAACACAAAACAACACTACGCACTAAATCAACTATAACCACCTGAGACACTAGTTAAACAATCGTGAGGGAATACTAGACTACACTAATTTACACTAGGGCTATAAAGTTACCACTGTAGCCAAAACAAAATTCTATACTCTACGTATAAACTACACAAAACGTCCTCACTAAATTAATAATACACTAAGTTGCGCAACAGTACTATGTGTCAATCAAGGTTGCATAGGCAACAATCAACAATGTACAGTGACAGTAGGCTGTAACACTACCCTAGCCTTATCAAATATCAATCAACTGTAACTAGTGTTAACACTTTAGAGTAACAAATAAAACAAAAATAAATCAAAGTGCTTTATCCTAAGATAAAGTATAGGTATAAGACAACTGTGTAGCACTAAAACACAAGCGTAGGTTAAAAGTATTTGCAAGTAAACAAGCTTGCTAACGCACACAAAGTAAAATACTGTATCTAGTATGTATACAGTACACTAATACATATTAGGATCACTGGGAGAAGTAGGGCGACGCACACTTAAGAGTGAGTAGGATAACTCTCCTTGTCACGGGCGGTCACTGTCAGCACAGATATATTGTGGCTTAATCATAGAGTGACACAAAATAAACCCAAAAGAAAAATAAAAGGAACAAACTCACCCCAGAATCCAAGTGTCGTATGCAACTGTCTATCAGTCTGTGACCACTAAAGCTGGTTAGCTGAAGCTATGGATCTGTCCTTGTCTTGTCTGAGGTAAAACGTCACTCTGAAAAATGAATAAAACTATTATATGTGTACCAATACCACACAACAAGAGGAATCTTTTCAAATTATTGCTGCAGTTAAATGGGTGTTAATAATGTTCGAATAGCTACTGTGTCTGGTCGACCAATCCCACTTCTGACACCATTGTGACAGGAAAGACCGTACCGGCGACAGTAACAATCAGAACAAATCAACACCCTTTACAATATTTACAAATTTATTTACATAAGATGATTATTAACAGTAAATAGATGATATGAAAAAAAAACTGATTATAAGAAAGAAAGAAAAAAAAATCAAAGTTCAGTATCTCTAGATACAAAGTCCGACACTTCCATTTTTATGTGACGTGGCACAGTTCTTTCATTTAATTGCGAACTTTAAGTAGCACAAACAATATATAACGTATCTTTAAATCCAGTCCTTTAAACCGTGAATACGTTGATTCCGTTTTGGCTCCCTATGGTGGTAGGTGATTGCATCCCTGAGCTGACTTCAGAGGATAACAAAAATCAGCGTCTTTGCGGCTTACGGCACAACCATGGGACGAAAGCTCTGCGCTGGGAAAGTCACATCCAGGCGAGTGAAGACAAGTGAACCTCGGGCATTGTACTTCCGGGTTATGACATCACCAGGAAAATCGTCTGGCGGAAGCAGCTAAAATATATAACATATGGTAAGCACCATAACAAACAAAAAAGTCAGGGTATAAAACTGCTCCTCTGGGTACACCATACCTCCGTAGGCTCCCATAAATAATACTTGCTAAATATATGTGCTACTAAGTTTATACGTCTCGTGATTAAAATACGTCACTAATTACTTCCATTATTACAAAAAATACTTACTTAAAAGACTAAAGTTAAAGTATGAAAAAGCTATGAAAAGTTTATGATGAAAACATTATAGATACGGAAATGATAAACTGCAGCTATTATTTACAATTACAAATTAACAAAATTCAATGTAAATCAAACGTTATATCATAGGTGGTATCAATAAAACGGACGTTATATGTATATGCAACAGACTGGCACACAATTTCATATTACAATAATATATTACATACATGGTACTAGACTTGCCATATAGATTTATACATTACAGTGCAATGCAGTAATAGCGTTCCATAACAACGAAATGTTTGACATATGTTTTGAAACAGAGTACTTTATAAATATCATGTTACAAATTTCAGTACAAAATTTAAATCTTATATAAACGAAACATTTTAGATTCCTCTTTCTAAATAATTTACAAAAGTCTGAAAAATTTAATAAATTATCCTGACATACCGAAACTAGCCAAAATCACATGACGAAAAGTAAATGTTATAGAATTCTGTAGAATGCACAAAAATTTACCAAATAAAAATCGTAATGCAAAAATCATACAAAAATCTAACAAATAAATTTCTTACCTCGATCGAGTATAAATTTCTAGCAAGAAAAATTAATCAGACATAGATTCGTCTATAATGTTGGAAGGTGGTGTGCGCAAGGCATATCTAGTCCAGTCTATTTGAAGGGTAAAGTCCCGCCAAATACTAAATTTCATGGGACACACGGCTAAGCCGTGAACTCTGACTATTTGTATTTCCACGGGATTCACGATATAGCCGGGAAATCTGACTACTTTGGCGCGGATTGAAATTGACAATTTGAGGCCCATTATAGTGGTTTTCGGGATAAAAACATAAATTACTGAAGCTTATAGAATATCAACTTTCTTATTACTGAACCGAATTTAATGAAATTTACATGGAAATTTAAGTTATGAAATGCAGAAAAACATCAGAGGTATTTTATGCGTGAAATCAGACATTTACCTCAATAACTCAAAAATGTACAAAAAGATGATGCAATACCTGCATTTACACTACAGATAAAATAAGGCCCGTATGTCAATTTGTGACATCATGGTGAGTACGACTAAGCTTTAAATATTCTTCAAATTCATAGTCTAGCTGAAAATAAATTAGGAAATAAAAGAATATTAAATTACACATATTGATCATGTATTGACCCTCAGAAAAGCTAGGATTGTCAATAAAAATTGCCAATCTATTTGTCTTAAATAATTTGTACACTTTGTATCAAAAACAATAGTTTACGAGGCAATTTTCTATATGGAGAGTCAGACCAACTGTAAAAATGGGAACGAGTTTGACTGGGGACGAATGAATCGTAAGGACATCATTTACGCGCTTTCTTCGGAGTTGCGTCAAATTCACATTAAAATACAATGAAGATCAGTAAAACTTTACCATTTAAATGAAATTCATATATGTAACTGCCTGTTTTTATTAAAAAATATATATATTGAGAAAATACAAACTCCCGATTGCTATTAGAAGACAGGCGCCACCATGTTGTTTACCAGTAGATACCTCAGCCAATCAGTTTTACAGGAAATCACTGGCTACCTGTCGCACTATTCTAAAGTTGGTGATCGCAGGGGACCAGTACATTGTATTTTTGTATTGAAATATTTGATTGGATAATATAAGACAGAGGGCCAACTGATTCGAGAATTTCTATTGGTTGCCAAATTTGTTGCACTTTTTGCGCCATCTTTAAAACAATTGTGCGACCAAAACAAGATATTTGTTGTGAAAGAAATACGTTTGTGCCAGATAATTTGGTAGTAGCATGTACCACGCTGACCAAAAATTGAATCGTTGAGAAATCCTGTGACTTAATTCCTGAAGCAAAACACCTTTCCAAGTCAAAAGTGTCTGATGGGGCTAGAAGTCCAGCGGAACAACATTTCAGTTTCCACAGACAAAGAAACAGTCGTAACTAGTACGTCAATACTTTCTTTTGTTTTATAACTATAAAAGTTCTGGAATCAATTTTACTTATGGGACACTTCCAGTTTAGCGGTCCCTGGTCGGAAATACGTAATGACACTCATTACTTCAGTAACTTGAATATTGGTTTGCGAAAAAATCATTCTCCAAGGCCATAAAAACATTTAGGGTCGGGTCAAAAATTTAGGGTAGGTCGGGATACCGGAACCAAACAGTTTTTTTATGCCTAATTTACGCGGCCATCAGAAGCTAAAAACTGGGCTATTTACTAAGCTGAAGTAGCTAGAACTATCTGTGACTAACTTCACAAAATTCAAATATATTTCTAAATCAAATATGGTGGAGATGTGACAGACTCTGGCTAGCTCTTAGTAGGAAGAGCGTCCTCACAAGAGTTCGGGTTGTTGTGGGTTCAAGTCGCAGTAGATCTAGGGAAATGTTTTCCATGGCAGGAATTATTATGTGGCAGTTGCCTAAGCGTCCTGTAACTGTACCTTTAGACTATTCGTACACGGCAGGCTAGAGGTCCAGTAATCAATATGAATACTAAGAAAACTATTAAAATTCACAGACACTTGAGGTTCGAACCCCTCACACAAACCATTCTCCTCCGCCCCTGGTTAAGTTTAGCCAATATTTTTTAGCATTTGACCATGTATTGTGCATAGGTGGCGATCATAAAACGGCCATTCTGTAACATTTCAGCGTCTTTTAAATAAAATGTATTTTTACCATCAATGCGCTCAGTATTTCCACCCATGCGCAGGTGGCCGAGGGACGGATATTTCCATCCGATTCGTAAACACATGATTGATATTTTTCTTGCATATTGTATACATGTTAGCATTTTATTCTTGCAGATTATTTTCTTGCATACCGTATTTTACAAAAGGTAGACATAGTTTCTTTTTAGCACTCTTTCTTACAGTGGAGAATGAACATAAAGCGCGGGAAATTAACGTTCGTAAGCAAAATGGACGTCATGTTGTTTTGCGTTACGCACATAACTTTAGTGTTATCGTTTGTAGCGTAACGTTATGTTTATATGGTTAACTAACGTATTTTGAATCGAGAAATATACTATAAGGAACGAAGAGAAACCATCAAGGTACCTGTTTTTTATGTTTTTTTACATAAACAATATTTTATCAGTGCATGAACCACTAGTTGTCATTAACAGCACGAGAGTCATCCGCAAAAATCCGGAAGTATTTTGGAAATTGTTAAAAGATAGTCGGCGTAGTAATATAAGTAGTACACCGGACGTGGACCCTAAATCATGGAGGGACTATTTTCGCGGTTTGTTATTTAAGGAAGACCAGCCATGTTTGTTGGATTTAGAATGGGGTATAGAAACAGTTAATGAGGAATATGACCAGGTTTTAAACTCTACAATTACGGTAGAGGAAAATACTAAAAGTATTCTAAAATTAAAAAATGGGAAGGCTCGAGGTACTGATGGGTTCGGGGCTGAGTTTTACAAAAATACTAGGCATATTATTACTCCGCTACTACATTCATTATTTATTAAGATTTTGAGTACTGGTATATTCCCGGAAGTTTGGAGGGATAGTATTATAGTTCCTGTACATAAATTGGGATCTAAAGAAGACACGTCTAATTATAGGGGAGTTGCTCTTATTAACGTTATGTATAAAATATTTGCGAATATTATATATAATAGATTATATACATGGTCGGAAGAATTTGACAAAATAAATGAGTCGCAGGCTGGTTTCCGCGTCGGATATTCTACGATAGACAACATATTTACTTTGCAAAGTATGGTACAAAAATACATAAGTAAGCCAGGCGGGAGATTTTATGTTTTATATGTGGACTTTAAAAAAGCTTTTGATGGCCTGATACACCATAAATTGTTTGCCAGTTTGCATAGAAAGGGGGTGCAGGGTAATCTGTTCAAAATCCTATAATCTATGTACTCAAATTTGCGCGGCGCAGTGAGAGTCGGTGACGGTAAATTATCTCAGCCCTTTCATTGCAGTGTTGGGACCAGACAAGGGGACGTAACCAGTACGATAGTCTTTAATTTATACATTAATGAGTTATCCTCCTTCTTGAGATCAAAAGGTCATCGGGGTATCTTTATAACGGAACAAATTGCGGACATTATATGTATACTTTTCGCGGACGACGTCGCGAACTGTGCAGACACAGCGGTCGAACTTTAATTACAACTGAATTCAATAGCGCAATTTTGCGAAGACACCGGTGTGACTATAAACCAGCAAAAAACGGAAATAATATGTTTTCAAAACGGAGGACCGCTTCGAACATATGAAAAATGGTTTTATAATAATAGTCCAGTGAATGTTACTTCGATGTATAAATTTATGGGGTTGATTTTCACGCCAAAATTAGCTTGGTCTAAAGCGCAATCAAAGCTTGCTGCACAGGCTCGAAAATCTATTTATGCTATAAAGGATTATCAGAAATCTTTTGGTGCATTCTCACATAATGAATATTTTAAGCTGTTCGATTCAATGGTTAAACCCATACTTACTTATGGGGCTGAAATATATGGAACCGAAGTATGTCACATATTGGAGCAGGTTCAAATTCAATATTGTAAGCAGTTTTTGGGAGTTAATAATTACGTAAATGATAGTGTTGCCCTTGGTGAATGTGGCAGATTACCTTTGTTCATTGATCATCATGTAAAATGTATTAAGTACTGGTGTAAATTACTTGCCTTGTCTGACGCACTATATCCCAAAAATTGTTATATTATGTTGAAAAGGCACGATGAAATAGGAAGACAGAATTGGGCTAGCGCTGTCAAAAATTTGTTGTATCGCTATGGCTTTGGTTTTGTATGGCTAAGTCAAGAGATCGGTGATGTTAGCAATTTTATTTGTGTCTTTAAACAAAGATTAATTGACTGTATGAATCAAATATGGCATGATAATATTCATAGCTCGACTCGATGTGATACATACAAACATTTTAAAACTTATTTAAATCCCGAAAGGTATTTGTGCTTGAACTTACCATTTTATGTTAGAAAATCACTTGCAAGATTTAGATGTTCTAGCCATAAATTTGCTATTGAGACTGGTCGCCATTTTGCAAATTCCAAGAGAAGATCGAATATGTAGATACTGTTTCATTAATTTTGATATTGAATGGATAGAAGATGAATTCCACGTATTTTTTAAATGTTACAAATATAGGCAAGAAAGACAAATTTTTATATATTCCTGGTATGCAATGAATTCCCTCATTTTATCTCATGCAATCTTTAAATGATGATAGAATTAAATACATTGCTTTTATGTTAACGCTATTATGAAGCTAAAGGATAATGAATAGTTACATTTCTGGGCACAACTCGTATCATTATATTTGTTTTATTGTAATACTGTATTATGGTTCTTGTTCTTGTAATGGGGGGTGCCAGATGGGTTTTGCGGGCATGGGTAAATTCACCGGAATCTCCGGTGTGCAAGAATAAGGCTTTACCAAACTACCGGTAAGCTGAACAAGGTTACAGTATGAATTATAAACCTTATCCTTAAATATATATTCTGTTAATTTCCTTTTTTAAGTGCACATCTATTTTGTTTACATGAATTTGCCTCTGAATACAGGCTGTAGCCCCTACAAAAGTTTAAGTATTTTTCTCCAGTCTTCTTAGAATTTATCCACAATCTTAAAATTTCAAATTTAGTTTATTTACCTTGAACATGATCTTACATATAACTAATTTCAGGCTCATTTTATTTACGTTTAAACGTTTTCTAAGGAATATTTAACACTAATTTTGTAATTATTACAGCATTAAATTGATATCTGATTTATATTGTTAAATTATGTTTCCGCTTGTGTAGGTGCCTGTGCCAAATGAGAAAAACAAGCACGATAGTCGTCATCTGAATAAAATTCATTATGTCTCCCACATCACAGTGGTGTGGGAGACAAATTGATTTACTCAAGTCTGTGTGTTTGTGTGTGTCTGTCACAAAGCTTGTCCGCATTCGAAATCAAACATTTCTCATCCGATCTTCACAAACTTAAATAAAATGTGTTTGACTAGAAGACCTCGGCCAAGTTTGATAACTAACAAAATCGGTCTAGGCATATTGGAGTTACCGCCCTTGAATTACCAAAAATCGGCCTTTTGACTCTTGTCCGCACTCTAAGTCGAACATTTCTCATCCGATCTTTACCAAACTTAAACCAAATGTGTTTGACCATAAGACCTTGGCCAAGTTCGATAACTAGCCAAATCGATTCAGGCATTTTGGAGTTACTGCCCTTGAATTACCGAAAAATTGTCCTTTTTGGTCTTGGCCGCACTCTAAGTCGAACATTTTTCATCCAATCTTCACCAAATTTGAACAAAATGTGTTTCACTATTGATAAGACCTCGGACAAGTTCGAAAATGAGCCAAATCGGTCTAGGCATTTTGGAGTTCTGGCCCTTGAATTGTAGTGCGTAAACAATATATATAGATTGCCTTGCTATTTAGATGATTAGGCAGATGTTGGAGACATTCGCTTTTCTCAAAAGCAGCTCTAGTTTCTTTATATTTTCACTGGGCCACCATGGCCGTGTGGTCAATGTAGCTGACTTCGAATCACTTGCCCCTCATCAATGTGATTTAGAGCCCAGTTGGTGCGTTGAATTCTTCATGTGAGGAAGCCATCCAGGTTGCTTACGGAAGGTTGATGGTTCTACTCAAGTCCCGGCTCATGATGTGGGGCTCTTTGAGTCTTCTTCCACCATCAATGCTGGAAACATCACCATATGACCTATAATTGTCTCAGTGCGTCGTTAAAATATTTAGTCAATAAATTAATTATTTTCACGATAAAACGTTGTGGTTGTTGCCCAGTTGATCTGACGAAAAAATTAAATGAAGCTTTTATACTGATTAAAAAGAATTTCACTGCAATATTTTGAAAATCCAGATGGCACTTACAATCACAGTGTAAATTTTATTTATTTTTTAGATACCCACAGTGCTGGAGATATTCCCAAATGCACCACAAATCTGGCAAAGATCAATAGAAAACTAATGACTTATGTAGGCGTTTTAAAATAGAAAAGTGGAAACTCCACAGGTAGTACAACAAGACAAAAACGAAAATGTTGCAGGCATTGTGTGATTGAGCCTGTTCATGGACAGTAGTGGAAATGCAAATTATCGCTCATATTAGCGCGAAATGTTTATGACAAGCTATTGTGACCACCCAATGTCAGTCATCAAACTTTCATTCTTAGAATAAAGCTTCTCATATTGTACAATCATTTAACTTCATGTGAGGAAGTCATCCAGCTGGCTTACGGAAGGTCGGTGGTTCTACTCAGGTGCCTGCTCGTGATTAAATAGTGCACGGAGGGGCACCTGGGATCTTCCTCCACCATTAAAGCTGGAAAGTCGCCATAATTATTACCTATCGTGTGTCGGTGCTACGTTAAATAAAAAATAATAATAATTTCGTGGGCATGAAATTTCGTGGTTCGGTCAAAACAGAATTTGCGTGGGGATATGAATTCGTGGATTTCAACTTCTGAATATAAAATGAATGGGAATTGTACTTGTTCGTTGGGATTAAATTTTGTGGATTGACTCAACAACGAAATCCACGAAAATTAGTCCCCCACGAATATCAATGATTTCACATTATTTGGAAATTAAAATATTAATTTTCTTATTTCCGCAGCTTCTCCGCATTGTGGTTAATTGTTTTGGGTTTCCATGGCTCAATACTCCGCATTGCACCCCTGTTTGATGTTTTGCACACTATAGTACCACGTAGCCTAGATTATACTATTGTACGCACAGTACATGCATACATCCATTGCGGAAGTATTAAGTGAGATCACAAAGATACGCGACCTGAGTTTGCTCCCCATTTCCGCTTTTTTCTGCTTTCTGCTTTTTGCTTCAGATTTCTGGGTTTCAATACTCTGAATTTATTCTGCGTTAATTGCCAAAATAATTCTGTGGAGAAATTTTAGCTAACCCGTACGAAGTGATGAGGCGTATGAAATTGGAACTTTCTGTATGGATTTATTAAATTGGAACTTTCTTTATGGAAACCTTCGCAATGTTACCAATGCGACTGGTATTTAACAATACAATAATGTATACACCTTTTTACTTTTATGGTTTTAGATATTTTTAGATATACTTTTCAGTTAACTTTGATCATTTTTTTTATTTTTCGGTGATATATGACCTTTTCGTGTTGGTTGCTGTAAAACCCAACTTAATCATATTTTTTGGAGAGACATTGAATATAAAACAAGAAATATCTTTAAAAAAGATGGTCGGCGAATTGTATTAAGACAAAAAGTTTATGAGGTTTTCATCCATTTGTGTTATTCTATCATCTATCTAACATTTGGAAAATAGCAAAACTAAACACAACACTTAAACAATTTTTATGGTTCTCTTTGCATTTTTCACAAAGGTCTCGTAACGGTGCAATATTGTTTCGTTTCTTTTTCTATGTCGAATAATTACAGCAGTGGTCTTGAAGTCACTTCTCTACCTAGAAGACATTAATCGATCGGCTAATCACACCCTTATACATGTGATACGCAGACCCTATTCCGCTCTCCCTGTAAATTGATACATATTGGTATTTGAACAGGTTTCTTTTATATTTATTAAACTTACTTATCATTTTAGATATATCAATATTCTTGCTAAATATACTGAGCGAAGCGTAGCTTTAAAACTGTAAACAGCGTCATTAAACACTCCTTGTCTGACATTTCACTTAGCGTTGCACAATTAGGAGAGTGAAAAACAAGAACAATCTTTAAAAAAGATTGTCAGCTAATTGTAGTAAGACAAGAAGTATATGAGGTTTACAAATCGTGTCATTCTATCATCTATCTAACAATTTGCAAATAGCAATTTAAACGGTTCTCTTTAAAATGTTCACAAAGGTTTCCTAGATTTGCAATTTTGTTTCGTTTATTCTACGACAAATAATTACAGCAGCGGCTTGGAAGGCACTTCCCTACATTGAGGACTCTAATCACACCCTTATTCATGTGATACGCAGACCGTATTCAGCTCTTTCTGTAAATTGATATATGTTGGTATTTGATCAGGTTTTTATCATATTTATTAAACCTACTTATCATTTAAGATATACCAATATTATTGCTAAATATACTGAGCGAAACTTAGCTTTAAAACTGTGAACAGCGTCATTTAGCATAAATGCTTTGTCTACATTTCACCCAGCGTAGCACAATCAGCAGAGTGAAACAAATAGACACTCTCGTCCAATCAGGCAGAGTGTTGCATAACTCGTTCATTTTGATAAATTATCTATAATGCGTTACCGAGTAGTCTGATTTGCAAACTGAAATCACGTGGCATGGTCACGAATTCGTTTTTAAAACGGCATTAAATAAAAACACCACTACTGGCATAGAACAGCTATATTTCATCGTAGATTGATGTTTAGGTGATTAATCTATATATTTATATGGCAATTGCTACGGATCGTGTTACAATTGATAGAAAATGTTGTCCTTATTTCTTTACAGCCACAAGCAGCAAACAGATGCCAACTAGAACTATCCAGCAAACATTAGTAACTTCCCTTTGCCAGGATTCAAGATCCGCCTTGTCTTTTTTACGTCTGGTCTGTTTTACGCGCGTAATATTTTATGCCTGGTCTGGTTTACGCCATTAATTTTTTTACGCCTGGCGTACTCATTTGCATATTACGCCTCAATTTACGCCTGGTTTACGCTTGGTTTAAGCTTGGTTTATATGTTTCCTTTGATACTGCAGTTACGCCTGGTTCTTGTAAAGTTTACCCCTGGTTTCCGTGTGGTGGCCAGGCGGCACACTTCGTACGGGATATAAAAATATACTAACATCAAGTATAGATAGTAAATATAGGAACTTTTAATCTAAATATCTGCACAGAATAATCGCGACAAATAAAAGTATGCTTTTTAGTAAAACAAAAAAAAAAAGGGTCGTATCGAATATATGTGACTTCTGTTCAATGAATGTTGAATCTATCGAACGCTTATTTTGGGAGCTTAAAAGTTACTTTCATGAACGAAGCTTCCATTTAGATCTTAATTGCTCTACTATTTCTTTCTTAACCACAGAAAAAGACCAACAAAAAGTTGCACAACATTTTATTCTTCTAGTAGCAAAATATCATATTTATAGTTGTAAAGTAAGAAAATGTACACCAAGCTTAAATTTCTTTCTAAAATATCTTTGGAGAAGACTTGAAATCGAAAGCTGTATAGCACTGCAGCACGACAAAATAGAAAAAAAAAACATTATCTGAAATGGAAACAAATCCTTTCCTATGCGGTCGATTTAAATGAAATACAAAAAATCAACAACAAAACTTGCAAGAGTTGCCGTAGATGTATCTTCTTTTCTCTGTTTTTTAATAATTTTTTTTTATTATATCTGCTGATACTTGCATATGCATATTTTTTGTAAATACAGTCGTGTGTGAGTGTGTGGGTGTGTGCATATGCATATATGTATGGATGTGTGTATGCTTTTTATGTTGCTGTTGTTTTTGTTCAGGTATACATGTGTGTGTGTGTATGTGTGTGTGTGTGTGTGGAAGATGAAAATATTTCTTTGTGAACATAGTTATATTATGAAATAAAAACATTTGATAATAAAAAAGGGTAATAATAATTGCATTTTCAAAATCAGAGACCTTGAGTTATACGAAACGTTTGATATTTTGGCCTGTTTTCGTGAGTTCGAGTTTCAAGTCCAGATTTGACATTTTAAAAGACATGATATTGGTCATAAATAATTGCAAAATGGTAAAATAGCAACAATGACGTCCTATTGTAAGTTATTCTAATTTTGACTTATGGACCTTCTTTGATGCTTTCGACTTGTAAGCCTGGATTTGACATCTAAAACGACTTTAGATAGGCAAAAAATATTGCAGGTTTGATATCAGCGACAATGACTTTTTATTAAAAGTTATAATAAATTTGACCTATATGCTTATTTTCATAATTTCGTATTCAGAGCATGAATTTGACATCTAAAACGAGTTGTTATATGTCAAAAAATAATTGCAGATTCATATTCAGCGACCCTTACTCCAAATTGATATTCATGATAGTAATGGTTGATAGCGGCGAGTTATCGTTACTTACTAGGTGGTGCAACGTGTCCCGGTCCATCATTCGGATTACTTCGAGATTTATCTCACACAAAAACGAAGAAAGTTTACTTCCGTGTTCTATAAATTCAATTTAAACGTCTTAAAATGCCAAAACTTGTTGTTCCGTACCGGGTTGTCATGAAAGGGGAGGACATGAATACACTAGTAATCCTATAAGAAGGGCGATATGGGTACAGGCCGTTCGACGACTTGATGAAAACACAATGAAAATGTGGACGCCAACAAAATCGTCCGTCGTATGCAAGAAACACTTTACACCGGATGACCAAATAAAGGAGACTATTTTTGGTATGATAATATGATACAAACTGTATAATTTCTCGCCTGTAGCATGTTTTCGTATTGCGATTTGATTTATTTCAAAACGAAAGTACCAACTCACAATTATTTGGGAGTGGAAGGGGTATTGTTTCAATATACTTTCTTAATTTATTTCATCATACATAATGGGTTATTTATTGGGTACGTAACATGTTTGACTGTCTTTCAATCTGACAAGGACTACAATTCTGGTCTTAGGTGTCATTAGTCAAAATAATGTGACGTTAGATTGTTTTATATTTGTGACTGGCATTCTAAATGTCAAAACTGCGGAGGACCCAAATAATGGAGAATGAATCACAGTACACAGTCATGTAAAGTTATTGGATCTATCGCGTGTATACACACAGTAAACTTTTAATCGTGTACAGTAAATACTTACGTTTAAATCACCAGAATTTTCATTTAAACTTACACCATGTAAAGCATGAACAGCGATGAAAATTTTATCAGAAATTGCTTCAACTATTTATTGTATTTCGAGTGTTTAAAGGGAGTGGGATATTGCTTAAATGAAAAAATAATCTCAATATTTTCTAGGATAGCGTCAAATTTGTTGGACTAGGGTGTCTTCAACCCTGCTTTTGTTTCCATATTTGTCAGACATTGAAAGGACGGCTTTGTATTTAGGTAGTGCCTAGCTGTCCGGTAACTGCATGCCTAGCCTGTGTTCTAGCAGTCCGGTAACTAGACGTGTTACCTTTCTGGCCGTTATTTTAGCTGTGCGTTAATCAAATGCGTTCTTTCATGATTTATCTGTTGTATTTTTTGTCAAAATATTGTGCTTGTTCTTTAGTTGATAAATTGCTAATCATCATACAATCAATGAATAGTTGTGCTAAAATGCAGATGTAAACAAAGGACAAAAATATTGAATTTTGGTCTGAGTTAAGCCTGGTATTTGTGTACAGGTTTATATTGCCATTTTTTTGCAAACAAGGTAATATTAAAATGATAAATTAGATTCTATTTATTACACTATCAAATAAATAGATTACCGGACGGCTAGAAAAACCATAGCAGATAGGCTAGGTGTTCGGGTTCTCACAAGGCTAGACAGTTCCTCGTGTTTATCCTTGTTTTGTACCTTATAAGTTAAAATACCGACAGATCTAGGATATGACAAACGCCCTTGAAACGGGTCCCTTGTATCTATATTGAAATGCGATATTGCTTATAAATTAAAATAAAATCATTAAACATGTCTTTTATTTCTTTATTTTAAGGATTGAAACCTAGATATGAACGGCTTCTGGCAAGAGCAGTACCTAGTATTTTTCCTTGGACAACAGCGGGAGGGGAGACAGCAAAAAATAGGAAAGAAAGAGCTTTGAAGAGAGATTATGGAAAAAGTGAATTAGATAGGTCTTGTAAACAGGACTTTGAGAGAAGTTTTACTGAACATGTTGATTTCGCAGAAGAAGTAATAGAGACTGAGACATTCACAGCAACTCCTCTATTTGAAAATGAATTCACTGTAAAAAAAAAACTGTATCACCCAGACTGATGAGACACCAATGTTCTCAACTGAGAGATTTTCTTCGATTAAAAACTGATACGTTTTTATACAGGTCTGGAGTCATATGCTAAATTTATATTTGGGACCTGCAGCATACTGTTTGAAATACATATATTTTCAAATAAGTGGTATATCTGTTGAAAATCAACTGTTTATGACTTTGACGAAGTAAAGGCGATATTCAACAAACTTTGAACATTCAACTTTTTTCTCAGTTTCTGAATCAAGTGTGAAAAAAAATTGTTTACACATGGACTATATCTATGTCAAAACAGTGGAGGGAAGCCAATATATGGCCAAGTCAGAATCTGGTGAGGTATTTTATGCCGTCGGATTTTTAATTAAAATTCCCAAAGACAAGAATCATAATTGATGGAACTGAATGCCCGATTAAAAAACCTAAAGCACCTAGAGCTCAGCAGTCTACATATTCAACATACAAGAACAGGAACACTATTAAAGTTCTTGTTGGCACAACACCTGGTGGATTAGTAAACTATATTTCTGAAGCTTATGGAGGGTCTACCAGTGACAGACAAATTGCTGAAATGTGTAAAATTGTAAATGCCTGTCACCCCGGGGATAGTGTAATGACCGATAAAGGTTTTGACGTTCAGGATTTGTTTGCGACAGCAAATGTATGAGTTAATGTACCAACGTTCTTCTAAAAGAAAAATAGAATGTCTGGGAAAATAGTTCTTAATGACAGAAAAAATATCCAGTAAAAGGATACATATTGAAAGAATTATTGGACTAGGAAAAACTTACAAGACCTTGACAAAAGTCATGTCCTTTAACGGGCATGGAAACAAAGTTGTCGTCTCATATAGCTTATGTCTGTTTTATGTTGTGTACCTTCAAAACATGTATAGTTTCAAAATATGCTTAGCACATTGAGTACAACATAGTTTCTGTTGACAGTTGTTGATGTCAAAGAAATAACAACACTTTGATATAATAAATATGTATATATTGAATACTTTCTGCAAATTATCAAACAAGAGATTAGAAGCAAGTTAAATAAATCAATTTCAAAACTTCTTTTTGTGTTTATTCCTGAAGTTCAACTTGGAAAATGAATACTTGATGTAGCATCAGTACAGATTTGAAATATTTATGACGGACCATTTTACTAACTACTCACCATTTGATACGGTGATATCGTTTACATCACTGGCATTTAAAAATGATATCAAATGTATTCAAAGATATCAGAAACATTTTTTTTAATTAGATAATCATTGTACCATTATTAATTCTAAATCAGTCTTATTGATATCTTTAAAACAATTTAATGATATCAGTGATATATATAACTCGTTTAATAAAATCAAATTATATCAATAATTTTACATCACAAAATGGTTTTTCCATATCAATGATAGAATTAATTAAAGATGTCATGAAAATGGAAACATTTCTTGATATGAAAAAAAATATACCATTAGTGTAATTTTAAGATACAGGTATTCTATTTGACTGAAGATATTCTTGAAAGAATAAAGTCTGATTCTTAAAACTGAAACATTTTGTACCAGCAAATATTTTATTATTGCATCTAATATGCCAGTATTCTTCAATTTCTCAAGAAACTAAATAACTAGGAAAGTGGTACATCATACCATCAGTCACTTCTGTATGTCATGTTGAGGCCTTAATTAAAAAAAATGTTAGGTTGTAGTATTACAATCCAAACATTTTTGTTGTTATGTAGGTAGTATTTTTGCATAATATCATATAAGGGAAAAATTCATCTAACGGACTAGTCGCAGTGATGTTTACGGATAGGTCAGGTTACCGCAAATAAAAACATCTGAGAGGTGTCAGTTTTCTTAATATATATATGACAATGAACTCAGTCTATATAAGGCTTGTAAAAATGTTTTTTCCAGCAGGACCATTTTGAAATGGCTTTCAAAGAAAGTTTCTAACTGGCCAACCATTCCTGATATGAAAGTGCCATTTCTTTCAATATCAAAATATTTGATGTCCCTTATCTTTAGGTTATCTGCTGAACAGATAATCAGTGAACATTTTTAGCTCCAGTGCACAATAGCTGGCCTTGGATTTGATAATAGTAATTATGATTCATATTAAGAGAGTATTGTCCACGGTCGTTACAACTTAAATAAGGCACTGTGACAGGAGAGATATCAAGGAAGTTCTCTTCTGGCGAAAGTTTTAAAAAGTCATGATCTAATGCAACAGCTTAAGTGTTTGCTGGTCAAAAGTTTGAAATATTGGCATTTTGGATATGCCAGGAAAATTTAAGCATGCTTTTCTGAAATGGTCTTGATAGCTAACAGAATATCTAAACTGCTCTGGTCTTGGGTCAAAGTCAATGTTTGTTAATTCAGCTGCACCAGGCATATCAAGTGTATCAGCATTTATGGACTTCCTAAATATTTTTTACACTCATGAAAACTTTGCAATTTTTGGGTGCATGTTTCTTCCGTTTTGTCTAGTTCTGTTCTCGGAAATTTTGAATCCGAGTTGACATCCGCATATTTTGTGGGATCTGGTAATATCAGGTTGTATTCAGGCTCTAAAGTCTCTACATTTCCAAAGTTTTGATTTCTCTCGTAAGACACTAATCTGTAAATAGAATAGGGAACTACTTCAAATAAGATGTATTACACGGCAGAACAAATAAATTCGTAATGAAAACTTTGAAAACAAACCCCACCCACTCACAGATGTATGAACAACAACGTAAAATAAAAATGTCTGGAAATAAAGAAATATCAAGAAACAAAGGAAAATATATTTTCTGTACATTTATTTAGACTAATATAAAAATAAAGCTACAATTTACTCTTCAAACAATAGCAAATTATACGCGAAATAAATGTAGACGGCGTTCATTTTCGCCGCGGCGGCATTCTACTTTCGTTTTCAAAATAACTGTTTTCTCTCTAAAATTACGGGAAATTTACGTACCTTTCAACCAATTCATTATTATGTCCAAAAAGTCTAGCACCCCTTTTATTCAGTTCTGCCTTCAGTTGTGGAATTGTAAGTGATCCGAATTTAGATTCCATTTTTAAAAACAAAGAACGTTTGTTTTGATTTGTCTCAGAATGATTCTAATCGATAAAGGATTCTGATGGACCGGGAACAGTGGCGTCATCTATCGGTTGGCATGGAAAGTTAACCAACTATTATCTGCCATTGCCTATTGAACTACTTTCATAATTTCAAATTCTGAACCTGGATTTGACATCTTAAACGACTTTAGATGAGAGAAAAAAAATCGCAGATTCGTAATCACCAACCCTGACTTCCGATTAAAAGTTACAGCTCATTTGAATAGCACAGGTCAATGATAGTTGCAGATTCGTTATCAGAGACCCTTACTATCTTGAAAAATAACAATGATATTG
Source organism: Mercenaria mercenaria (assembly GCF_021730395.1). Classification (NCBI taxonomy): domain Eukaryota; kingdom Metazoa; phylum Mollusca; class Bivalvia; order Venerida; family Veneridae; genus Mercenaria; species Mercenaria mercenaria. The sequence continues at coordinate 89,508,915 of NC_069366.1, read as the reverse complement.
ACCTATTGACCTACTATTGACCTACTGTCATTATTAGTTTAGAAATGTTTAAAGAATGACATTCTTAAAATGGACCTTGTGGCAAACTCTGTTAACCAACTTTAACGTGCCGTTGTTTAGAAATTTTGTAAATAAACAGTAAATGATATTCTTTAAGCTCAAGTAGAGGCAAATTTCAAAATTATGGTCACTCTCCAAAAGGTTTGCAAATAATTCATTATACCATTCACTTGAAACAAGAAACATCAAACAGTTGACAAACAATTATAAAACGCATAAATAAAACTGTCAGTACATTTTTTCTTGGGTGCCACAAGTAAAAGTATTATTGAGACAGTATCAGAATTTATGTCGAAAATTGAAAAATTAAGGTCGAGTTCTACGAGACTGTTTTAAATTTTGCTCACTTCATTTAAAAAAAAAACCTTGAGGTAGAAGGAAAACTACCTACACTACTTCCACAATATATAATCTGGAACAACTGAAACGGGAACTGGAAACCGGCATTTACCTTAGATTATGCTGTCGTCCAATCGGAGCGCTAGGTCATAGGTCAGTCCGCCATTACTACCGCTTCGAGAAAGAACCACACACTCTGTTGTTATTTTTGCCGATTTATAATTGTAAACGTTATGAAAACGTGCTGATTTTGGTGGAAGAAAGTTACAGTAAGTGTGATATTTTTATAACTTATTTAATTTTGTTTTCACGCATGATTGTCTTTACGAATTTTGTTTGCAAAGTTTGCACTTACTCGGTCGGATGCTAAAAACAAGCATCGTGGGTAATTTTCGGCATTTCTTGTAGTTTCTTACTGATCAGTTTCCAATTAGTTATTTAAAAGAATGTTTTATATATTAGACTTTGCCTTTGTATTTAACTGGGCATTTTTTTAAAAAATCTTAAAGAAATATCGTCACATTCACCTGTTTCCACATTTCAAGCCGTCGTGTGATTTTTCAAAATGGCGGCACCATCTTGCTTTATATGCGGTTTAACTCGTCTTTTCAGTGAAAATGTCGAAAACCATTTGTTATGTAAGTTGTTGAAAACAAAAGTTCTAATGTGAAATTATTGCCTGCAAATGGTTTTTAACGGAAAATATCTATGTTAATATCATTTTTCGCAGTGTGAAAATGTCCAAATCTAGGCTCGTTTTGCCATTCGGAAAAGATTTTTTTTTTTTATATGCTTATTGCCTCGTCGATTCAGAGTATTTAGATCACATCATTTCTGATATTTTTTGATAAAAATAGAAACTTTGAGTTGCAAACTTTTGCCTGGAAAGATTTTTTTAATCATTTTGATTTGTTCTTCATTATTTAATTTTGATTTAAATCTGGGGTATTTTTACCTCAGGTCTACTGAAAAGTTTAGAAACAGAATCAGTTTCAGAAAAATGTTGGCCTTGAAAAAAAAATTTTTTTACAAGAGTTTTCACATTGTATGACAGAGACCAATTATCACCAACTTTCCCTATTGAAAATATTGAAAATTCCAAACTTCACAATATTTTTTCTTTAAAAAATTATTTTAGCAATTATAATGTCCACATTTTTACTTATTGAAGAAATGACCAGCATTAAATTTGTACATGAAATAGCTTAAGCTTCTTCCTAGTTTCACAAAAAAATCATTGTGCAGCAAAATGGCTTGAAGCGTGAATGTTGCCGGCTATGCACGTGTATCTTGTGCTGTAATAATCATTTTCATGGCATAAATATTAATATATAAAAATTAAAATCTAGTAACATGCCAGGCCTCGACACTTAACAGGTTCTCGGGATTCTTTAGAAAAATCTCCAGACCATATTTGCAATTTATTTTTGGACAAAACATCCTATCGAGAAAATTTTCTTTGCCAAAACATCTTATGCCAAAACATCGTGGTCAAAACGTTTGACCATTCTTATATGAGAGGGTTCGACCCATGTGTAACATGATGACGGGTGGTAAATTAAATTGTATGTACAATTTGCACTTGCCCAAGTTGCACAAGAGATATTTGACCAGTATTTAATTAAACAACAATAAGAACAATATTGCCTTTTTGACTTATAACTATCATATGGACAAGTACAAAATAACAATTGACCAAAATGGACAAGTAAGTCAAGATAAGATTCAGCCAGCCCTGTGAATAGATATGGACAGATATGGATTTATTTTCATTATTAAAAAAATTGCAGACAATCCTGGCATGATGGCATCTCGTGTAAACCGGGCATGTTATAAATAGGGTTGTCATTGATAGAAACAATATAGATGTATCAACGGTATTTTTTGGTTGATCGATTATCGATTCCCATTTTTAAAAATCGATACTTTACAAATAGAAAAACAGTCCAGATATTAAAACACTTGGACCATCATATAGTGTGCATTTAGATCCTTTTCAATAGCAGTATGTACATAGTATCATGTACCACATCAATTGTAACAGTTATAAACCAGTGGGATCGACTTATTCTGTTCTACCACGGTGTCCGGACTCCGTCTGTTCATTGGGAATTTTGTGTCTGCTCTTTAACTCTCCAACGCCATGAAGGATTTCGATGAAACTTCACACAAATGTCAGAGGTCATATGACTTCTTTTGTGTGTATATTGCTTTACATTGCAGTGCATTTGTTTTTATTTGGCATATCGCTGTAATTCTCTTACAATGATTTTTGTTTTATGAAATTACTTCCCTTTAAGTTCCTATAAATAGCTTATTTTTTAACTTTTTTAAACTTTATTGGCCTTATGGAAAAGGCATGACTACTTTTCTGTAGTAACTGAATCAGAAGCAATTAGTTGTGTATTCATCCTATTAATTGCAAACATTCATGTTGTTTTCAAAATGATATAATAATAACAACTCCTTTCTTGTTTCAGAAAAAGGTTTGGGTGATTGTATCGTATCAAAATGCCCCGCAAGAAGTAGTCTAGGCTTCGTGTTGTAAGAAAATATACATGGAAGAAGAATCATGATAAGCCGAAGGACTGTCAAAATATCAATGGTAATTTTTAATATTGTTTTATAATTATGTAAATTTATAACTGTCAGCAGTTGTTGTGCTATTAAAGATTAAGGATGCATTTTGAATTTGCACTGTCTGTCCACGTGCGTGCATCGGTGTAAATTGATGTCCTGGTTGTAACTTAATATTCACAGCTGGTGTGTGTGTGTGTGTCTGTGTGTGTCGGGGGGGGGGGGGAGATTGAAAATTGTTTGACAGAAAATGTTAACCTGGGGTCTCATACTTATGTTCATCTAATCTCAAGGGTATGTGTGTCAATGACCCAGATTTCTTGGGTCAAGGTCATTACTTTTATTTATTTTCCTTGGACACTTTTAGCATACTTTGGCATGCTTTCAGGGGTATTTTTATTTGAATAGTAAACCTTTAATTTACATGAAGTTTAATATTACTGTTGTATGATACATGTACAGGCTCTGTAAAAATATCTAGTTTTGACTGTATGTACATGTATTTGTAGATTAGGTCAAAGAAAAATCACATTTACTAGAACCAATACCATGTATGATAAATCTAGAAAATCTTATCTCGTCCCATTATATATTTTACACTTTGATCAGCATTTGGATATTATTAGTTTTTTGATTGCTGGATGTCCGGCGTCCATCTGTCTGTCGTCTGTCTGTCAACATTTAGCCATAGTATGCGATAGAGTCTGTATTTTTCAACTGATCTTCATGAAATTTTTTTTTAGAAAAATTGCCTTGATGAAATCTAGGTCGAGTTATTTATCGGGCATGTGGTTCAAAAAGTAGGTCACTAGGTCATATCTATGCAAATACATGTTTAAACACAAGAGACCACATTTTTGGTCTAATTTTAGTGAAAATTTGCCAGAATATTTGTTTCCATGAAATCACAAGGTCATGTTTACACTGTTATGGTGCGTTTCTCAGGTAAGCGACATAGGGCCATCTTGGCCCTCTTGTATTTATTTTTGATGATAATAGAAAGGTAGTCATTCATTTTGTATACATTTCTTAACCGAGAAAGGAACATAACCTTTATGTATCATATACTGAGCTATTTATTCTGAAATGTACACATTTGCATTACTATTGTGTAAGAAATCATTATCATCATCAACACTTTACTCTTTATTTATATCTTTTCAGGCTCTTCATGTTCAGATGAATCCGATCAGTTCTTCTCAAACATGTTCTCCAACAGTACCTGTGAGTGCGGGAGGTCGTTGGTTCGATCCCCGGCCGCGTCATACCAAAGACGTAAAAACGGTACTAGCAGCTTCTTCGCTTGGCGCTCAGCATTAAGGGGATAGTGCTAGGACTGGTCAGCCCGGTGTCAGTATAATGTGACTGGGTGGGGTATCATGCCACGTGTCTACGGCGTGATATTCTAGTGAGGCAGCACTATAAAGTTGGGCATTGTGCTCACTGCTACAAGTAGACACCGTCGTTTATATGGTTTATATGACTGAAAAATTGTTGAAAAAGACGTTAAACCCGAACACACACACACACACACCAACAGTACCTGTACATCAGATTCAAGCATACCGCATCCAAAACATGATGACGAGAACTTTGAAATTGTTGATAGTGATGGTTATCATGCTGATGAATTTTATGTTATTTTGGACAAGCCGTATAGATATTGTGCAGAGGCTGACCTAGAAGAATTTGTTTCTAGTCATAAATGTAGAATGTACATTGCATTCCGAGAGGAGTTTAAAAGTCCAATTATAGACTAACAAGATTTCGTGCTAGTGAAGTCATCTAAAGAGATTAAGTTTGTAAGGTTATATAACAGTGACAGTGCATATAGTTCACCCAGAGTTCAGATGTGTTTATGTGTTGATAGTGATTTCTGCATTAGTATAAGCGTTCATGGGAGAAGCCTACCTGATACTCATACCATTTGGAAAGATATAGGCAGGACATGTAACACACTTGCTAGTGTTCAAAAAGCTTTGTGTGAACTGAATAAATACAGTGTTTGTGAAGGTAATCAGGACAAAGACTTACAGGAACTTATACCAGTTGGTGCTTTCTTGGATGTATCAGAAGGTTATCGGTATCAAGGTAATAGAGAGGCATACTACATTGGATCAACAATACGCTCTACAAGTTGTTGTATGCTCATTAATCAGATTAGAAAGAAATGTCAGCATTGCAAGGTGTATCGGAGAACGCTCAAGAAGACATGGTACCGAAGACAAAGTTCTGAAATGTTGGCCACCCCCGAAAAAAAATGGACTAAGAGCCGTGTATCAAACTTTAACTTGACTAACAGCCAGAAGGTCTAAAATTAAAGCAAATGCGGACGTACACAGAACACTTGGAGATAGAGGTTGCTAGATTAACCAGAAAAGTGAACAGTCTAATACAAAAGGAAGGTGTTGTTTTAAGTAATACAGAATCTGAGGATTTGAATAACATTATGGAAATGTCTGACAAAGATATCAAAGAGAGCTATCCGGATGAAACTTCTTATCAAAGAATATTCTGGTCACAGAAGCAAAAATATTCAAAGCTAAAGAATAAGAGAGGAATGAAGTGGCATCCTATGATAATAAAGTGGTGTATCTTTTCGAAAAGTAAGTCGTCGACAACATATGATGCTCTTCGTCAATCTGGATTTATTCAACTACCCTCCGTAAAAACATTGTTCGATTATACAAGTTTGGTTAAGAAAGGTACTGGTTTTCAGACAGACATTGTCAATATATTAATGGATGAGACTTCAAAATTTGACGGTCACCAGAGAATAGTTGGAGTCATTCAGGATGAAGTAAGAATAAAGAGTGATCTCGTCTATAACAGCCATTCCGGTGAACTTGTTGGATTTGTTGATTTAGGAAATGTGAGTAATGACCTGACGACATTAAATGAAAATAACAGCACTGTAAAACCAATAGCAAGATATGTTTTAGTTCTAATGAGCAGGGGTATTTCTAGTAACTTAAAGGTTCCCTTAGCCCATTTTGCTACCAATGGGGTTACCTCAGACCAACTTTTTGTATACTTTGGGAAGCAGTAGAAATTCTAGAACTTGATGTCGGACTAGAAGTTATGTTTATCACCAGTGATGGAGCTTCGCCTAATCGTAGGTTTATACGCTTACATAACGATGGAGGGAATGAAACTGTTTTTAAGGCCAGAAATATTTTCGCCCAAGAACCTAGATGTATATATTTTATCAGTGACCCACCGCATCTTCTGAAAACGGCGAGAAATTGTTTTTCCAATTCATATTCAAACAATAAACACGGAGGATGTGGAAGGATGGATATGACATGTCTTGGCTACACATTGTAGATCTGTACAATGATCATTGTTCAGGCATTTACAGACTTTGTCCCAAACTGACCAAACAGCATATCGATATAACTGCTTTTGGGGCTATGAAAGTGAGACTAGCAGCCCAAGTCCTCTCTTCAACTGTGGCTAATGCGTTAGAATTGAATTACAATAATCGTGTCACAGAAACCGTAAAATTTATTCGAAACATGGATAAATTCTTCGATTGTTTGAATGTTCGAAACCTTGGAGAAGGTCGTAAAAAAAGGATCGACAACATCCTACCTTTCACATCAGTTGATGATCATCGTCTGGATTATTACAGACTGAATTTTTAGGATAGTTTCAATCCTGGAAGTTAAGTGTAATGAACAAACCAGGTCAGTTCACTAAATCTGAAAGGAACGGAATGCTCCTTAGTTATCAAACTATAGAAGGGTTAGAGATTACAGTAAACTCCGTAGTTAGTTGTATTAAAGACTGTCTAAGAAAGGGAATGGAGTTCGTCTTAACTGAATAGTTCAATCAGGACCCTATTGAACAGCATTTCGGGATTCACCGCTCTAGTCAGGGCTGCAACACGAACCCAAACTTAAATGACTTCAGTAACGCGATGGTTAAGATACGAACAGTTGGAGGGCAGGCTATTGCGCCATTCACTGGAAATACTAAACGACATATGAACTTCCCTGCAGTAGACACTGCTTCATTACCAAAGAGAAATAGAGTTAATAGATACTAAATTGTGTTTTGTAAAATTATCCTGAAAATAAATGCGCTAGCATTTCTGCATTGTGAAATTTCAATTTTGAACAATGGCAAGTTAGAATAATCAGAAATAATTTGTCAGGTTCAATGGATAATTTTTTCACAAATTCTTATTTATGCGCTATGACTGGATATTGATGCAGCAAGGGATATAATGGAATCTTTAAGTCTGTTCATGTGGAATGTTTTTATTTATCTTGTTTTATTATTACAAAATGTATTGCAACATATAAGAAATTGGATATACTGTAGCATGGCATATAATGTTGCAAACACAACTATGAGATAAAATCCTTGACAAAAAAAAAAACAATATGGTTAATGGAAGACTTGTTTCATAATAGTTTTGCATTCCTTTTTATTCTGATTCATTTAACAAGAATTTATCTTTTTTGTACTGGACAATCTACATCTGGTTTAATGTGTCTATTTGGTATTTGATTTATCCTTTAGCACTTTTCTCATGGACTTTGAAGATTCATTTGAAGTTTTTAAGAGTTCAAACTTCTTTTTCTTGGCTGCAGCTGGACCTCTTACATTAAGAAAAATAACTACACTTTGTTCAATGATAAAATAAGAGAAATTTCCCGTAATAACCTTCTCTGCATAATACTTCACCATATGGTCCTCCATGATTACTTCTTTCAAAGCTACGTAAGTTTTGGGACAAACGTCTTTTTCGTCAACACTGTTCCTTAAGCAGATTTCACATTCCCGAACAAACAAGAAGAAACTGTCACTTGGTACTTTAAGACCACCACCCACGATTGACTACATTTGTCGACTCCGAAAATTTGCTAACAAATGTTTTCTCGGAGTCTGTTTCATTTTTGAACAAGTTTGCAAGAATGTCGCCACACTTTGTTTTGTTATTTTCTAATCTTTTCTGTAGTTGTTTAAGTATATACCCACTAATATAGAAAATCACTGATTGATCTGTATGTGTTAATGGTTCACTCTTTGTCTTAGTTATTTGTTTGTATACATCTGTCCGGTTTCTTACTAAATCTTCCATTAGTTGTCTATTAAGCACAGAGACACATTTTGTTTGTTTGTTTGTTTTGGGTTTAACGCCATTTTTCAACAGTATTTCAGTCATGTAACGGCGGACAGTTAACCTAACCAGTGTTCCTGGATTCTGTACCAGTACAAACCTGTTCTCCGCAAGTAACTGCCAACTTCCCCACATGAATTATCAGAGGTGGAGGACTAATGATTTCAGACACAATGTCGTGTATCAAATAGTCACGGAGAACATTCGCCCCGCCCGAGGATCGAACTCGCGACCCCGCGATCCGTAGACCAACGCTCTTACCTACTGAGCTAAGCGGGCGGGCTTCAGAGACAAATTGTCTAAGTTTCTGATTTTCAGTATGTAGCTGTTTCAGAACTTGTATAAAACTGTTTGTAACATCTTCGTTGTACAATGACTCGTGAAACTATTGTAAAAGCGCCTCGTTTGTGTTTTTGTCTGCCTCTGCTGCAGTGCTTAAGATCTTAAAATACAGTGGTTGAAGGTTTTCGACCAGTTGCTCACGTACTTCGACATTTTCCGCGATAGACCTAGCCAAAGTAATGATTCCTTTGCCATGGACAGAGGACTTCAGATTCCTGAATTTGTTTTCTTGCATATTTTTTAGAGAGATGGTAAACATTTGACTAAACAGAGTATTAAAATTTGGCTCTTGATTTTACTGGCATCTTTTCTGTATTCAGAAGCTGAAAAAGGTAAAAGTACTTCATTTAATTTTAAACCTGTATTAGTGACCTGATAAAAGCATGTTTTTCCAGCCATCGATCTTATCCTGTAATATACTGTTGTATTAATCTGTACAGTATTGATATATCATATAATTAATTCTGTTATAGAATTGCTATATGCATATAGGAGCCGCGCCTTAAGAAAACCAACATAGTGCATTCAGAAACCAGAATTGATCCAGACCAGCCTGCACATCCGTGCAGTCTGGTGTATGGATCCATGTTGTTTGCTAATTGCTAGTTTCCCTAATTGCAATAGGCTTTGAAAGCCCACTGTGTTGGTTTTTTCATGGCGTGGCTCATATGTTATTGATGTAATATCCTGTAATATATTGTAGTTTTAATCTGCACACTATTGATATATCTTATAACTAATTCTGTTATAGAATTGGTTTATCCATATATGAGCCATGCCATGAGAGAACCAATATAGTGCGTTTAGAAACCAGAATTGATCCAGATTAGCCTGCACATTCGCGCAGTCTTGTCTGGATCCATGCTGTTCGCTAATTAGGCTTTTGAAAGCGCACTGTGTTGGTTTTCTCATGGCATGGTTCATATATTATTGATGTAATATCCTGTAATATATTGTTGTTTTAATCTGTACAGTATTGATACATCTTATAATTAATTCTATTATAGAATTGCTTTATGCATATATGAGCCGTGCCATGAGAGAACCAAGATAGTGCGTTTAGAAACCAGACTTGATCCAGATAAGCCAGCACGTCCGCGCAGTCTGGTCTGGATCCATGCTGTTCGCTAATTAGGCTTTTGAAAGCACACTGTGTTGGTTTTCTCATGGCATGGCTTATATATTATTGTTGTAATGTATTTATATGTAGATACGAATATTAAAAAAAAAAAAAAAAAAAACAAAAAAAAACAAGAAATAGATATACTAAACAAAGTATCGAATAAGTCAGAAGTGTGTATGTATTTTGTCAGTGATTCAATTTCGAACTTAAAGTACAGATCAATTATTACATATGAGCCATGTCATGAGAAAACCAACATAGTGGCTTTGCGACCAACGCAGTCTGGTCAGGATCCATGCTGTTTGCTTTCAAAGCCTATTGGAATTAGAGAAACTGTTAGTGAACAGCATGGATCCAGACCAGACATGAAACATTAGCGATCTTACATTTTCGTATCATACGTAAGACTGGGATGTTATCATCAACTATTTTGAGATTAGATTTCATTGCACATCCATGTCGTCTTAATGTTTCGTTTTTTCGATTAAGGCTATCTTATTCTGTGTGCTACTTTGTTCTACGGAAAAAATCAACACAAATGTTTTTTTAGCTCGACTTCTACTATCAAAGTCTACACCAGGAGAAACAATCCCCATAACTCTGGTTTGAATTTTGACAGAATTATGCCCCTTTTTAACTTAGAATATTTGGTTAAAGTTTTTGATAAAGTCAAATATCTCTGTTACTATCAAAGCTTTTGACTTGAAACTTAAAATACTTATTTACCATCAATATCTACACCAGGAGAAACAATATCCATAACTCTTACGGACAGCTCTTGTTTATCATCTGTTTGGTTTTAATCAGTTATATATATTATATTGATATCCATGTTGTTCTTTATAACAAATGAACTTGAATATATTGTAACTATAATATTACGTTACATTTATTGTTATTTATGGCAAATGTTCGTATTTATATTGTGTTTATAATGTGTTCCTTTCCTGTACTTATATAGTTATCATGTAAATGCTCTTCAGTTACGGAGGAAATAAAGATAATAATAATAATGTTATACATGTATTAATGATTAAACAACCAGCAGTTTAATTAAGCTTTAGATTCTGATTTATATATGAGCCGCACCTTGAGAAAAGAAACAAAGTGGCTTTGCAGCCAGGGCAGTCTTACCAAACTGGTTCCATGCTGGCCGCAAAGCCACTGTGTTTGTTTTCTTATGGCGTGGCTCATATATTATTGCATACTAAACATTAGATCATAAACATATGCAAGTATGAATGTAGTTAAGACAAATATGCTTTTTAGAACATAGACAAAAGTAATGTTTTGTGCATTCTTTTTAATACTTTATTATGTATGCGTTTTATGCTGGTTGATAAATAATGGTAGAATGTTGTCTATGTGTTATGATGATGATATAGAACAGATTATTAAAAGAAAAATCACAGAAGTTTGTCTTGCTTTCTTGAGAAATGTTCTATACCTTAACATCAACAGTCAAAGTAATAAGCACTGTGCAAAGCGAAAAGCAAATTGTGTAAAAATATCCATTGACAGTGCCATTCACAAGTGAAAAAAATATTTTACAGATGATAGGGAAGACATTACATGATGTAAGTCCGGGAAATTATACAAACGTTAAAAAAAATGGGTGATTCCTTTGAATACAGGCTGACTCGGATCATGACTGAAATTTACTTTGCTTATTCGGCTCAAATTGTTTAAGTTTTCCTGACACAAATATCACAAGTAAAGATAACATTTATGAGTATCAAGTTTAATTCCTGATCCAAAGAAAAATTATAAGTACTTATTTAGATGCATAATTGATGCATTTAGCTTGTCAAAACTTCTTACCTGCTTGTACGTTGTCCATATAATCAACATTTCTTGAACATTGCTAAATTATCTAAAATATATGGTCATTATTGACACTTGAATCAAAGTTTGTGATCCGAATCAGCCGAAATATATGGTCATCATCTACCTTATGGTCCAAATCAGCCTGTTTCCATTCCTTTTATAAGACAAGCTTTATTCCAGACTTCAATACAAAGCCAAGAGCAACAATATGATGAATTTTTAACATACCTCTCACATTCTGTTTCCCGTGTTTTGTGCGAAAGTGACCTCTCAGTCTCGAAATTGAGGCATACGTTTTGCAACACTCGTTACAATCATATATTTTTTTAGACTTTTCTGAAGTAGAATCGCCTTTGGATTTAGTCCTAAGTTCAGTCTGAATTTCATTGAATAAGTCATCGTCAGAGATGTCAAATTCACTCTCGGTAAAATCCCCCAGTAGATCATTCAAATTTATGTCGGAAAAATTAACAAAATTCTCTTTTCCATAGGCCATAACACTTAAGTTTATGAAATGAAGTGACAATATTGAATTAGAAGCATATTTATAAGTTATCTTGAGTGAATTGAGCTTCTGCAATTTATATTTTACCATTTTATTGCAGTAACCAAACTGCGAAAATATTACAAGATCTTTCCTTTATATTGTTAAGGCTGATTTTTTTTTCAAAGACACCTAATTCCTTGTCGGTTTTTTTATATATAATTACCGAAATCTAACAAACTGCTTTAATTTCAATTAAAAGATCTTTTTTCTAAAAAAAAAAGAAGAAGAAACGTATATAAATAAGATCTTGAAGAAATAAGCGAGCTGAAATTTTGCATGACGCACGAAAATAAACGCTAAACCTGTATTTTAACGCGCCGTCAAGCGATTCGGATTTAATAAATTAACATAAAAATAACATTATATTGAAGATAAAGAAATATGCAATCAAAAGACATTTTTCTTGTTAAAATTGGCCCATGTACACTAATATAATGAGGATTTAAATTAAGAATGTATTTGTTTTTATGCTTGATTTTCACCGAAATTGTTTACGGGAAAACGCGTGAAACTAAAACCAACCAATGTTTAACTTGTTGCCGAACGCTTTTTTTTTCAATTTATGGCAAAGAAATTAACACCTTTCGAAACAGAAAAGTATAAGCTTTCTGCATACACTTTATGTTTTCATATCCGACCAAAATCAGTCGTTTGATAAATATTTGAAGTTATGTGGTAAAATATTTTAGGCGTCTCTTACGCTAAAAACACGCTTATCGATACCGGTAGAAACTAAATATCGACCGCTAACGGCTTATCAATATTTACAGGTATGGACGACAGCATAGTACAAATAAATGTTTTGATTTATAGGGAGTTTCCACTCCCCGTATTAGAAAAAAAAAACAAGGAAGAATATCCAACAGGGAAAGCCACGTTCAAAACACGCAGCCTCCCCAAAGACACACACGAACAACCCTCGCACACAACACAGAAAATGAAACACCAAAGGACAAAACAAACAAATATAGGAACACAGTTGGGCACCGCCTTGGAACGGTCAGTGGCAAAACCACCACTGGGGAGTTTAAACCGGTTAGACCTTCCTGGTGTAATCTAAAGAGTAAGGCGAAATAGAAAGCTTTTACCGCATGTAACTCAGTATTTATAAAGATCTCTGACTTTGGCCCCTTCTGTTTCCTAGGTAAATTCGCTTTGAACAGCAAGAAATTGCTCATCAGGTGAAACATGTCCACATTTTTTACAATAAATCAATAACAATCCTGAAAAAAGTGCAAACTTAAAAGAAAAGATGAATACAACGGAAAAATGGTCCAAGTTTGGCATGACACTATGCCCACCTAAAACAAGAGCTCTGCAAAGATGGGCAATATATGACCGAAGGGTTACATCTGAAAATGGGAGAAAAATTTAAATAACTTTTCTGTTGAAGCCCAAAGGACAGGAAAAACAAAGAGAAGAATAAAAATTTAAGTCCACAGAAAATCCTTACCAGGTACACGAATATCAAAATACACCTAAAATTTGCAGGTACCATCCATGTTGTACCATGAAAAAATGGTCTCGGGTTTCCCTACGGTCAATGATAAGAAAAAATCAATATAAGCTATTAACGTATAAAAGGGATTACACGAGTGTAAGCTTTGACGTCAACGTCGTTTTAAGTATAAGAGATGTTGGTCGAATTGACTTGGAGCTAACATGTGATTAAAAGAATATTACATTTGTGACTTTCCTCATTGATACATTTATTAAACACGTTGAATGAAATCGATAGAATGCTCGGCAGAGGCTCGCACTTTAATCATTTCATTCAACTGTTTAATAAATTTAGTCTGAAAAGACACTCCTGTTATATCCTCCATATCTACTTAAAATGGTTATGCGTAATTTTACATACTTCTAAACGTTAGGCAGATTTCATGATTAACTGTTAGAGGTCATCTGAAATTTATCACGATACAGTTTATTTCTATAATTTGTATAAGTCACTATCTAAACATTTATATTTAACAATACTTAATAATGCACAACCCTGAGCTTTGCTCATAGAATCTTCAACTTACCTTTTATTTGTCTCATAAATGCATTATTCACATTTCAAGCTTATGTATTAATTGATACAATTCATAAATAGCTGAAACAACTATAGAACACAGAAGAATAGGACACCTTTTCTTTCCAATGTGAATATTGTGTGTATTTATAGTAATAATACAAAGTCACAATCGACATATTTAGATATGTATACAACTACATATTATTAACAGGGTAGATATTTAATTGGTAAATGATATATTATCAAAAGTTTCACACTAGTCTTTAAATGTCTGCCAGGTCCGATTGGACAGTGTTGTTTTATAGTTAAAGATGTTGTGTTCAAAGTATTGGGTCCCGTTTGTCCTGAAACATTGATTCTCTAAATTTGCCTTTTCTAAGGTTCAGTAGATAAGAAGTTGTTCTGTGGAATACGAAGATATATCTCTTTTGTATCCATTTTTTTTTTTTGCCACTTTGTTATAGTAAAGTTTTATCATACCCGAAAGCCTTAAAATCACAATCATACATATTTTGTATTTTTCTAATAACCCTTTTTGAGACACCTTTGTAAGCTTCTGACATTGCTTCCTGTCTTTGTTGCCTACTTTCCGTTCGACTCAACGTGTCATTTTTCATTTCACGGAGGAAAACGTTCACTATAAAGCTTACATTGGAATATGCCAATTCATTATTGAAATACGGACTGGAAACGGCCTGTACTTATTGATGTATCCCTGAATTTGAAATGACTGCTAAAGCCTTTGGCAATAATGGGTCCAGTCCAGACTTTAGCATTAAGTTGTGCACGAAAATATGCATCTTTTATTATTCCTGGTATCCTGCTTTCAATACGTGACTCATACAGTAATTTTCTTATAGCGTCATATGTTTTCGGTTGTTTTTCCCACCGATTGCAGCACGTACTTCATGTCATTTTCCTGTTTGACTGTAACGTAGTGATTTGAATTGCATATAAAAATCTTTAATCTTGGGAAACATGGTCCATAATCATTAGACATCACCCTTCTCTTTATAAGAGGGTCCGACGCATATTCTAGGAAGTCCTGAAAGTTGAGAGAAAGTAATCTCATATGTGAAGGACCAGATTTCCTAAGACTTGTGAGCTTTTGCAAGCTGTTACTTTGTTGATGAACAATTATATCTTATCCTAACGGAATTCAGTGTGGCAAATATATCTTATCCACAAATGCAGAATATAATCTGGAAAACGGATTTCGAACTGGAATGATAGTCAACGTGTTCTCGAATTTAGATCAGAAAAAATAGTTCACTTTTTCTATACGTGTATTTAACTAACTGACGAGGTGTAGTTAGATTGTATATTGCATAGGTTGGTCCATGTAATACGGCAAACATTTGTGTAGTGAAAAGATATCCTATCTTAGGAATAGTAATGCAACTGAGGTTAAGTTGGTCATTGTACAAAAGTTTTACAGACGATTTTGTTCATGGCTTTGTCACATTATTGACTCTGCAATATGAATTTATATTATCTTTCATACTCTTCTGTATTTTAACGTTCATGTCCACAAACATTTCGATTTGACGATCCGTGCTATTTTTCCTTGACATCGAAAACCATTTTTTGACGTCCAGTTGTGGCGCTGGTACAATATATATTTTAGAGATATCAATACAGGATATCTTCTTGAATTAAATTATTTTTCTGGTGTTTATGCATGTGTAAATCCTGGCGAAAAATAACATATTGAATAAAGACAAGAAGGGACTTTATCTTATATGGTTGCATTGAAACAGGGTCAACACATGCATGAAGAAGAGAAAACGAATTTAATCCTTGTAATTGCAAACATTGTAAACATGATTCCATAGCAAAGTTTCAGTTTCTTGAAAATTTTACTATTCGCATCAAAACATTCGAAAATAAATTTTTATTAGATTTTAAACCAACAATAATCATTAGTCCTCCCGCTTAGCTCAGTAGGTAGAGCGTTGGTCTATGGATCGCGGGGTCGCGAGTTCGATCCTCGGGCGGGGCGCATGTTCTCCGTGACTATTTGATAAACGACATTGTGTCTGAAATCATTAGTCCTCCACCTCTGATTCATATGGGGAAGTTGGCAGTTACTTGTGGGAGAACAGGTTTGCACTGGTATAGAATCCAGGAACACTGGTTAGGTTAACTGCCCGTCGTTACCTGACTGAAATACTGTTGAAAAACAGCGTTAAACCCAAAACAAACAAACAAAAACAATAATCATCAGAAAGGAAATGACCTATCAAAATAAAAGAAATATAGCCGTTTATCGAATGTTACTGATATCGGTTTTAGCAATGACCCACCTTTGAAATCCGCGAATTACAAACGTCATAAAAGGTTTTCATTAATGTGCCGCTTTTTATAGACGCAATCTGGACCAGGTCTGACATATTAATGACAATGTTAATACTGAAAAGATATCCAGATGTCAATTATTATTTAACAAGACTCGCTACTTCCTTACGAATTCCGGCACCATCTCAGATTGTGATGATTTTCTGTATAAGTGAACGGCAATGCATTCTCTTTCAAATGTTGCATTTTTTAAATAAATGTATGATATAGTTTTGAGGTCGAAGCGCCCCCTAGCGGCAACAATAAAGTTGCTCCTTTTTAGAGTTAAACGCTAATTATGTTGACATTTTTTATCCGATTTTGACGGCAAAACGTTCATTTTATTCTACAGACATTTTATTTTATCACAATACCTTTATTTGAATGAACTTTTACAAACTGAAACGATTATTTACAGCAAAGGACCGCAAAACCTATTTTAATGTCGGAAAATTTTGCCTCGTCCGTCACATAAATTAGCAATAAAAGCATGTTTTAGACGGTGATTTTTTTTTCATATTTCCACTTTTTGTGCAACATTTATAAGGCTAGAGTTCGTTGATTTTTCGTTACTCAAACCCGCCGACCCTTTTTTCCGTCATTTTCGAAAAAAAATCGGAATTTCAAAACTTTCAAAATTATTTTCGGGCGACGATCGATATTTAACTGCATTCTGACGACGACAACGTCGATATTCTTCAGCGCATTATCTGTCAGTGTCATATAGGCGCAATTTCCGCCCAAACGGAAGCGTCTCCCGTACGTAAACAAAAACTTGTGTGAAATTTAAGATTGTCTTTGAACGATTTATGCGCGATGGAAAAGCGGTATATTTGGTTTGTGATCTAGTATATAGACAATTAAACAACGAAAAACAAGTTCTGTAAAGGCCAAGAAGATGAAATCTAGAAAAATACTTCAGCGAAATTTAGATAACGAAATGGTTGCGGTCAGTAACGGTGTCTCACAATGCTAGAAAAACATATATTTATCCGACGTAAATAACAACGGTAACATTGAATGTGAATTTGACATGGATTTGGCAGTTATATATTACATGGGGATGAGGTATAGGAGGAACAAAGTGCTGCCAAATAAAGCAGTCATTCGTTTCAGATTTTGCGTGGACGTGCCAGGACGGAAAGGGACCCAGACCTGTGATTTGCAGCAAAAAAAGCACGGTATTTGGGAAAAGGCGAATAAAACCCTGATGTAAAGTCAATTTTCGGGGAAAACTCCATAATTTAAAAGGTATTTTCTGAGGGAAGGACCCTATGAAGGGAAAAAACCCTGTGATATGCTTATGAAGACATATGACAAGTTGCCTGATTGGAGGTATTTATCTTTATATGCCATTGTATACAGATCCCTTCAAGGGACCTATGTAGCTCCTTATGCTTTCAGTCATTTTCTGACCATCGAATATAAAACAAAGAGTGGTCCGTCTTTGAATCACTTGCCCCTAACTAATGTGAGAAAGATATCCAGCTGGCTGACGGAAGGTAGGCCGTTCTACACAGATGTCCACTCTGCCTGAGATGATGCCCGGAGGGGTACCTGGGGTCTTCCTGCACCATTTAAATCTGGAAAGTCACCATATGACCTATAAATTTGTGTCAGTGTTACTTCAAACACAACAAATGAATATTAAAATGTATTAAGTAAAGATCTTGGTGAGAAAAGTATGTGAATTAAAAATAAAAGTATGTACATATTAAAAATGAAACTAACCGATCAGACCATTGAAAATGACAGATGGTTTGCTATTCAAACATCAATGTAATACTCGTCGGAGATGTTATGACCAAGGGCAAATAGTACCAATGCCCTAAGAGTGATTTTGTTAAAGTTTTTGAAATCATCAATTTTGTGTTCAAGATAATAAGAAACTTAAACAAAGAATGGTAATTTTCTTTGTATTACTAGTTAAATGCGTATTAAAGTAGTGTTAAAATCCTTTCAGGCAACAAATTTGAAGTGATCACTTATCGTCTGGTGTTTTAGTAACTTTAAATGCATTTTTCCCCTCCTCCTGTCAACATTTTTCTTCCCAGAGAGTAACAAAAACAAAAAAAAAACAGTGCATAAGATTTTTCGCTATAACGTTTCCTAGCATTACTGACCGTCGTAATATTACGAGAACTTAACCTCAAAACTGAGTCCTCATATATATCCTTACTCCATATATATATATATATATATATATATATATATATATATATATATATATATATATAGTCTTCTTTCATTCTTTTTCGTCTTTTTTTTTATTTTGCAAATTCAGTAAAACCTGTAAACAAAGACCACCATCCGGAAGAAACTGAAGCGGCCTTTCTTTACATGTGGTCTTTATTCATTGGTGATTCTACTTTAAATGAATAGTGCACTTTTTTATCCCAGTTGGGTTTTATTCATAGGGTGGTTTTTGTTCGGATGTGGTCTTTAAGTTTGCCTGTAGGTAGAATTCGTTATAAATCGCACACATAATTATGTTGTGTTTTTCAGATGTATTTGATTCGAAATTAGTTACAGTCAACCTACATAAAAGGAAAACATAACGAAAAAGGTGTCTGACAATTAATTCTAGCGACTCGAGTTTTTTTGTTTAATGATCACTGGTAAATACGTTTTGCACTGATTGTCTAATTATCATCTATGGAGAATAGACACAAAACTGTGTTCTCTTTGTGTTACATTAATTCAGTCTTTCTTTGGTCAGTTAGTCGGTCTATTTGATTTCAAATAGGTTTATCGGCAACTCAGTTCTTTTTCAGGGTAGGTAGACAATTATGTCTGCAATTGTGTTATGTTTCCTCACAATATAGGTGGAAGAGGAACACAGATTAACTACTGTCCTATTTGGTAATCGTGATAAAAAAATCGAGCGACCAAGGCTTAAAATTCTCGCCAGGCATCTCGTGATTTCAAACGGCATAGACAGGACTTGCAGAAAAATACAGCACGTGCTCCATGAAAACTTAGAATGCGTTTCGTATAAAACCGGAGTTATTGTAACAGCGGAAATGAGTGAAAAATAGAAGCAATCCTGTAACCGTTGCTTAAGGATGCAGGCTCGAATTTTTTCTAACGTGAAGAATTTTTTCATACTCTGTGATCTTGAAGAACATTAGTTTCCAAGACAAACAAGAGAAGAAAAAACACAGGTCACCTAACTCGTTTTAATTTTATAGGGCATTTTCTTCACCCACTGTTTAAGCATTTCTGAAATTTTGTAAAATTGAAAAAAAATGGTGGTACTTTAAAAAACATAATATCCCATTTAATGTTATAGGGATTTCAATGTCTTACAGGTTAATATGAATACAGGGTGATGTCAGTATTATATAAGCATAAATGTCACTAACAAATCTCTTTTATTTTGACATGTTGACATAATTACCCAACCCACTTTATTTCCAATGGAAAAAATGTATTTAGATCTACAAACAAATTCTGACACTAAGATTTTGAAAATATTTTGCAGCATTAATGACACCCAAAAATGCTTTGAAATGGAAAGAAAAAAAGTTGGAGTCACCGTGCATCTAAGAGATTTATTAAGAAAAAAACTATCAAAAACTGGTGAATTTTGATATTTTTTGTTCTTTTTGATTTAATTTATATTTTCTAGATAAAACAAAGTGCTATCTTGATTTTTTTTTATTTTTTATAATTGTAGCGTATCATTATATGTATCAGTCAGGAAACTATCAAAACCAAACCTGATCTACTTTCATAGATATTTGAAATTACCTACCCCTACCCCGTTGTAAAACTTACGTCAATTTTAGGCAAAAGCCAGCCAAACATAAGGATGAAAAAATTTTTTCGCAAAAAGCAGAATCTATTTGGTTAATTGGTACATTATTAGCCATATTTTAATTATTTAGCATTAATTTTTGGCAAAACTTTTGTTATAAAGCAATATTCGAAGAGACATTTTTCAAAATGGCGGATATTCTGAAAAAAACGCTCGTACATCCTTAAGAGCCCAGAAAAAACGCCAGCTTCTTAGAAGTAATCCTATTCAATATGGAGACAAATGGATTCGGTATAATGTATCAACTGATAATGTAAATTCAGAAACCTATACAATTTTTTCAAAACGTGACATTATTTCCGCATTAATAAAGCTTCTCCAGTTGACACATCATATGAAATAAACGGATATCGTATTGCATCTCACTTTACATTTCACATCTTTTGTGTTAACTGAACTACCTCACAGTTCTCAAGGATTTATACAGCGTATTTCATACAGATACATGGGGTGGTCTTATATAATCTTTAAACTATTAAATTCTTCTATTTTAAAGTCTCATATTTATATCTCCTCGATTTACCGTGAAAGGTATTTTAAAAGCGACAGAATACAAATAATAATAAAAAATATTTTTATTATTACCTCCCTTTATTAAATTCAAAATCTGGGAGCTATGTTTGATTAATTCGGGCGTATATCATCTTTATCGTGGCATTATGATCAAGTAATTAGCCTTTATTCATTTATTTATTTATTTATTTTCAGAGGGAAAATGTGATATTTTTAAAACGTTTATTTTTGAATTGTTAATAATACAGATTTTATAATTAATATGAATTCAAAATAATGGACCGATAAAATGTTGGAATTGTACTTTTATATTTTCCTACTTTTTTAAAGCTGACATTCATTAGTAAGAAATTAAAACGGAACAAGAAATAATGTTTTGATTGATTGAGTAGTCAAGAGGCAAGGACGTTTTTCTATGTTCCCAGTTCCTTTACATTTATATAAAATGGCGACTACAAGTTCTTCGGTTTTTGAAAGTGAAAATATGTCATTTTACTTTCTCCTCAAAACTAAATCGCAGTCAATAACCAAATAGCTATTTTCTTCATGTGTGAACAATTATAAAAATAGTAAGATGAAGTTTAATTCAAAATATCATTTTCAGAAGTCGATGGATACCAGATCTAGGAAGACTTTTGATATTTACATCTACCCGCCAAATGATGTGATTCTACGAGCAATAACAATAATTACAAATATTGAAATCCATGAGAAATTAAGTTCAATAACTACGAATGTGTGTTATCAACGGATACCCGATCAGCTTTAATTAACTTCTGACGTTTTTTAAAACCGTTCGGAAAATTAATTAAAGTTGCACATAACCTATCATTCGATTAAAATGAATTATTGTAAAACGTATAACTGTCGAAGGATTTGGGTACATACTTACTTTATTCTAACAAGAACATCTCGACAGAAAAGAGTAAGACCGAATACAAATGGATGAATCTTGTAAAAGATATCTTATGGCTTTTGTACAATGCTCGCAGCGCAGAGAGCGCTTTTGAAAACTGTTGCAAATTTCGAAAGAAAAGAAAAAGAAGATATTCAATTACATGTATAGAAGGCAAAACAGGATTGTAAATGAGAAGAAGTATGTGAAAAAAGATCCTTTAGAAGCATAGAATGCAACCAAGCAGAACAAGAAGACAAAAACAAAAATACAAAAAAAATATTGGACACTTGTGTTTCTGTAGAGCACTCAAAACCATTCATGGCAGATTGGGATGTGAAGGCCTACATGTTTTATTTTGGAAGTTATTGTCTGCGCGAAGAAAAAGACAGCACAAGTTTTGAAGAGGTTCAGGACAGTCATAAGGCTACAATATTACAGTATGAATCTATGTGAAAAGAAACTGTAATAAAATACATTTACTTATTTAGTATTATTTTTATTTTTCTCAAGCCACTTGTTTACATTAATATCAAAATGATATTTATAAATGACTAAACATAAAAAATGTAATAAATTAGGCTCATCTGCCTCCGTTTCGACGTTAAAATGTCGTAAAATTACGACGTTAAGCTTTTTCGTTTGGTTTTTTATTTTCGTTTATGATTTTATTTATTAATGTTTCACAAAATGTTAACAAAATGCGGTAATATATAAAAAAATCACCGTTAAAAAACTTGCATTTTTTTGCTATTCTATCTGACGAACGAGGCAAAATTTTCCGAATAATCGTTTCAATTTATAGAAAGTTCATTGAAAAATAGATACAATGATAAAATAGTATGTCTGTAGAATACAACTAACGTTTTACCGGCAAAATCGGATAAAAATTGTCAAAATCATGAGCGTTTTACACTAAAAAGGCGTATATCTATTGTTGCCGCTAGGCGGCGCTTCGGCGTTAAAACTATCATATATTTATTCAAAAAAATGCAACATTTGAAAGAGAATGCATTTCTGTTCATTTATACCGAAAATCATCACAATCTAAGATGGTGCCGAAATTTGCGAGGAAAGTAGCAAGGCATGTTAAATTGTAAAGCAACAGTACCCTTGCAAGTATCTAGCTTCATTCAAATCGAGTATTACCCTGTACAACATTTTTCTGTATGTATAATGTTTAGCGATCCAGACATCATTTATTCAAAATGATTTAAACCGAGTATATCCATGAAATCACTTTATTAATTTTACTGCCACAGGTACATTTTAGGTAGTCACAAATATACATATAAATGCAAGGCATCAGTGTCTAGTATTGTCACGAACTGAGGTAGATGGTAAATTGATTAAAATGATTACCAGAACAGAACAGAAATTTTATTTAAGACTTGAACATAGTACATCGTCATACAAACAGTTCATAAATACAAGTATTTTGTATCACGTGATCATGTGTTTGTTGGAAAAAAAACACACACACAACATTTTATACAGCATAACAAAGTTAAAGGTACAAAGAATAGAGGATGAACAACAGTATCAATTATTTAACAGTGAGAGTCTAACAGACATAGCAACTTTAACATAATTTGCTAGGTTTTTTATAACAGCATGTTTAGTGTTAATAAACAATTGTATCATTTTAAACATACTAGACCTTTAGTAAAAATATCTTTCAATATATTTCTTCCTTAAGACGTGCATTTAAATAAAAAGTGAAACTCGTCCTCTAAATCTAACAAATTACAGTTTAAGCAGTATCTTCCATTTCTAGGTATTCTGTTACGTGAAAAACGACCAGTCTGTATTCTAAGAGAATGTGCAGATAACAGTAATCGTATGTAGTCCATTCTAAGACCAAAGGGTAATACGTCCAAATATGGTTCAAAAGCTAAATCTTGCTTTAAATGTTTGTAATGATCAAGTACTGCACTGTTGGCTACAGCAGCATTCCATTCTTGAGTATAACAATGACACGTTGCTTACTTGGAAACAGTTTTACATCAACAATATTAGAGTTTAAAAATACATCTGCAAATCCAAATTCACTTAGCAACATTTTTACATTTGAAACCCAGTTAGTATGGCCATTTTTACAATCTCTTAAACCTTGTTCATATGTTTTTTTTTGCAATATGATATTATCTGAGTGTAATAATTTAAACCAGTATTTGATTATTCTAACATATCTTGTTATATATAGAGGATATCTCCCTAGCTCGCCGTAAACACCTACGCTGCATGTTGAAGTTCTAACATTTAAAATACGTTTACAAAATTTGAGTTTTGTATAACCCCATATTTCTGACGAGTAGTTTAGTATAGCACCAACAAAAACATCAAATAGCTGGCATAAATTTCTAGGTTTTAACTTTAACTTATTACATTTTATTATGAGTATTTAAGGCTTTTAAGGCTTTTCCTGACAAATGTTCCTGATTCAATGCAAAAGTGCCAGTATAGTTAAACACAGTTCCCAGATAATTAAAGTCAGTTACATTTTCAATGTTATGGCTATTTTAGGTCCAACTCTCATTTGATAATACACGTCCTCGCTTTCTAAACACTATGATTTTTGTTTTATCTGAGTTAACCTCCGACCCCATTTATTGCAGTATAAGTAAAACAGGCTTAAACTTAACTGTAATTCAGACGGGGTCTTCCCTAAAATTACCATATCATCGGCAAAGAGAAGTAAAATCAACGCTATATCATCTACACATAGGCCGAGGTTTTCGGGTGACTGTAATTGCAATTCTAAGTCCTCAACAAACAGTGCAAAGAGCAGAAGAGACATTACCTCTTCTTGACGCAGGCCTAATGCATAATAGAAATAATCAGAGTACGAGTTACATTTCTTTACACATGGCTTAACATTATCATACATACTCCTAATCATTCGTTATAGTTTCCCCTGTATTCCGTTTCTATATGATTTCAACCATAATGCGTTTCTGTAGATACTATCAAAACACTTTTTAGATACTAAATGCTGCATAAAGTCATGTATTATTATTTAAGAAATGCTGCACAGTAGACATTAAAACAAAAATCGCATCGATTGTTAAACGACCTTTTCTAAAGCCGAACTGTGCGTCAGGTATTATATTATTGTTATCACAGAATGCAACAATTCTATTATCAAGTATTGTAGTAAAACATTTTGAGAAGCAACTTACTAAACTTATACCGCGATAATTATTGACTTCGTCACTGTCGCCCTTTTTATGCAGCGGTATAATAACACCATCGTACCATATTTCAGGAATAACATCAGAATTTAATACAGCGTTGAACATATCACATAAATGAGAGGCAATAATATCTATGCTCTCGTTCATCAGTTGATCACTACCTATGGCTTTATTTCTTTTAAGTTGTTTAACAACATTTACAGCTTCATTCACTATGATTTCACAATCTCATTCTTCAAAGGGACAATCGGTATTATAAAAAATTATGCGTGGAACAAAAATCTTCCGCCTCCTTATTTTTACATTGAAAAAAATCATTTTCTAAATTTGTAAAATAATCATAAAACTCTTCTTAGGGAATCCCACTATCTGTGCTCCTTTTCTGTTTCTTACTAAAATATTTCCAAAACAATTTGGGCTGACAATGCTTTAATTGTTCGATCTCCTTTAATTTCCTTTAATTTCCTCGCTTCGAAACATTTCATTTTCTTGCAAGAAAATGGCTTATATTCTTTTTTTACGTAAACAGAAACACTTTCTATTTGAAGGGCATTTACAATTATTTAATAATCGCAACGATTCCAATAACGTGCCCTTGCATTCTGACAATCTGTATCAAACCATTCAGCCATTTTACCCAAGGGCGTATCACAAAAGGAACTATGTGTGTTACGCTTAATATGTTTTAAAAACATAGGATCGCAACATCTCTTGAAATGTTTGTAAAACGGTTAACAGTGTTATTTATTGACGACCTTTGAGTAATATCTATATAACTTGTTAAATGGTTCAAGTTCGAGCTTTTGATGTACCGGGAACATAGTAATCATTTTAAGTATAATCATTTCTTTGGTCAAAACAATAAAAACACTTTTTACACCAGCACGATTATTTAAGTCACCACAAATATACACGGATCATTGGGAGTCGAAGTCATTCACATCGGACAGTCTTCTCCCCAAATATATGACCAACAGATGTATACATCATTTTCAAAATTGAAAAAGCTTTTGTCCAACCTTAACCAAATTATAGTGTCAAAATGATTTCTAACAATTTCAGTACCAGCTGCCAGAGAGTCTTTATAATACACAACTATGCCACCGCTACATCTCTTTGCATTGCGGTTTTGAAACTTTCTGTAGAAGTTACAGCTACGGTAACCTGACAATTCAATATTGCTATAGTTATTTGTCCAAGATTCATACCAAAAACACATTATCGTAATTTACAATGCTTGTGGTAAAATCGTCACATTCACGCTTAGCTCAAGTAAGTCCATGACAGTATTTTAAGCTCATCCTCTCTGAACCCCTAGTCCTTCGCAGGTCTTCCGTCGACATAGAGCGTATCATATGCTAATCATGCTGAGTTGCCGTTCTTCCGTGCTTCTTTCTTCCTAGGTAGTAATTTCTTTCTCTTTTCTGTTACTTCCTTTGGGAACTGTTCATGAACAAAATATGGTGTGCTTTCCAAAGTTTTCCAATGCTTTCGCACCAACTTCCTCCCTTTAAAGAGTGTGAATTTTGCCACAGTTTTCCGACATTTTCAATCAATTTTTGGACCCATCCTATGTACTCGCTGGAATTTCATTGAGTCTGCAAAATTGTTCGCTACTTTCATCTTTTCCTGGATTAAGTATCTCAGTTTTTTCTCCGTTTCATCGCTACCCTCTGTCGGGGCCTTTGCTATATTCCAAAATACTAAATTGTTACGCATTGATTGCGATTGTAAATAAATCACCTTCTCGTGTAAACTTTCCTTCTCTTTCTCAAGCTGAACCTATCATGTGTCGGTGCGACGTTAAATCCAAAAAAAAAAAAAAAAAGGAACCATTCTATCGTTTACTATTCCAAACGAAAAATTTGTGCTTTCCGTCCTATCTTCTAGTTACTCAATCCTTTTGTCAGATTTTTTGCTTTTGTCTTCTATAAACACCCATAGTTTCTTCATTTCTTTATCAAAATTGTCGACCTTTCTTTTCTCAAGCGGAATCAAACGTTTATCTAGACTTGGTATCTTTCCGTTTATCTTTTCCAAATATACTTTTATATCTGAGTTCGTAGGCTGCGATTAACTTTCTTCTCCACTGCTGGCCATATTGGGTCTCTGAGAGTGGGTGGGGGTATATTCTGTCTGAGATTTAGATTCTTTATCAAAGATACCAGTAAGATTTAGGACACAACTTTTATCACTGCTATCATGATCATAAAGTACCTGATTCGATTGGCTCAAAATATCACTAACATTTACATCTTCAGGGATTGCAGTAAATCTCCCCGCCTTATTCTTGCACTCATTGTTCACGCTGTCGTCACTTTTCTTCCTTTTACTGTCTCTATTCCTATTTCCTTTCCCCGTAGAATCCAATTTTCATATTCCACACTTATTATCCTAAGTCATAGTTCTTTTAAAAACAAATTTAGTCCATTTCCGACGTTTAATTGCTATTTTTTTATTTTTACCAGAACAGAAAAGATATTGACAATTACATCATGTCACGTGATCACTCCAAATCATATGTATGATATATATTTGAACTTGTCGAAGTCCTAATATGTTATAAACAACGTACATATTTAAAAGTTTCTATTATTGATGTAATTTTGATAACTTTAATTGCCAAACTACCAAGGGCGCTGTAGAGGTTTCGAATATTGTATTTTGTATAATTTGTCTCATTGTTTCAGATGATAATTGCCTCCAAATGTGCGATGTGCATCATTTTCAGTCAGTACTTCACAGGATACAATAGCATTTCTTTGTGAGGTTACCTGGTTATTTTTTGAAACAATGGTTAAGTATAACAGTGCTGTATGAAATAAATTATAAACAAATAAAAGAACCATGAATGAGAGGAACCCTTTAATAGGTATATTGTTCATCTTACCTTTGGAAAATAGTAGCAGACAAGTTACGATTAACGTAAATATACAGATTAGTTTTGTGCGAGGATTACTGAATGTCATTTGTCTTTTCAAGGATCTTCAGGGTACGTCTGAAATAAAAAATAATTACAGTTGGATATGCATACATCTACATTCACTGTACGTTATAATACTTTTCTGACCTAATGCCAATGAATTTTAGTTAGACAAAGAAAATTACACATGTCTAAAAAGTTTGTATTAGTAGTCTTTGTAAATAAAAATGTTAGACATTCCTGTCTTCTGCAGAATAAAATGCTGGTTAAACTTTGAAAACTGAAAAAAACATGCATGAACATCGCAGCAAAAGATCAGTTGATGTTATTGGAAGGCGGTTTTGGATTGGTTAAGAAAGGTATATGGAAACTGTTAAGAGTCAATGAGACATAGCTAACTGCATAAAAAGGTAATATTTACAATCATAAAATTAGAGTAAAAATCAAGATATACCATATTTTCTGTAAATTCTGGAATATAATACAAGTATCTGACTTAATGCATGACTTTTTTATTTGTCACTTTAGAATTGTAGGTGTCAGTGGGTATTTGGTCTCAAAATGTCATTCAACAAGTAGGGCAGGAATGTTTAAAGAACAAATGTAAAAAAAATGAATAAATGGATCGATTTTAAAAGCTTACAGAAAAATACTATTTTTGGTGTCTAATGTTTTAAATAAGAAGCTGTCTGAGGACAGGACAGAGTAAGGTAGTGAGATCTTATTGAAAAACTTTTCGGTATTTCTTAACATCAAAATATTAGCACATTTAACATTTGATGGATATACATTATCATTGCGGATTTAACAAAAATAGATTTATCTTTAAAGAGAGAATATATACTCTTTGGATATAAAACATTCAGTTTCGAATTCATGAGGACTTTGGAATCATTACAGATATAAAGCTGACCTGGACATAACTATTTTTGTATATTATAATTTGATTTTACGGCTAATTAAAATTTTCAAGGTATAAGAATTGCTACTTTTCAAATTAAAGGTTGTTATTGTTACCAGTAGCTGATTTGTTATTTGTTACCTTTTGAATTTTAAGTAACAAGCAATTGTAAACCTTAGACCTAACATTTGACAGAATCTTTTCTTATAATGGAAACCTATGGGTGCCAGACCTAAACCAAGACTTATCGCGAAATAACGACTGCATGTTTATTCTAGTATCAATATATGAAACGAGCCAAGGAACTTACTATATCGAAATCCTCCATTTACCTTGAACAGAATTTCCAACGCAACGTTTATTTTTATACGCAGCCATATGTTTACGATATTAGGTAACTAATGGTGTACACTGACTGGTCAATCAATAAACACATGTTTGAACTTTGGTCCGAAGTTGGGATTACGCAATGGAATATGGCAATCTCGTCGAATACATTCGATAGTTTGCTCAAGTCTCAATTTAATCGCTACGTACATGTAAAGGTTTCTATTTACCTGGCGATCGAGGGACTGATAGGGTTATAGACTTCTGGTTTGTCCATTTGGTAGCTTAATATATAAATGGAGACAATTTAGTATTTTCTTAAAAATCTGTTTGATGTCTCTCAACATTGCGTGAACTGCATGCAGTTCACTCCCTGCTGGTCGCTAACTCACTATGTTGGTTTTCACATGGCGCAGCTCATTTATTTTTTTATCATAAGTTTGACGCCGTGGGAGTAACATAAAGCCATTGCATAATATTGGTATTACACTACTGTAATAAAGCTTTGATGATAACGTCGTTTTAATAACATGAGACGTTGGTTAAATTGACTAGGTCTGTAATAGGTCAAGAAAGAAGAAATTGTGACGTTTTCGTAGGAAAAGATTGAATATTAAATTTGTGTCTTTCCACATCGTAAATTTTCACTTTGTTTAACAAATTCAATATGATGTGACACTCATGCATTATTCTCTATTTAAAAGAAGCCAACGCTATCCGTTTAAAAAGCTGTTTCATCACACGAAATTCTCCAAATGATGCTACTTTTTCCAATAGACTTTTAGTCTGAAAGGCATCGCTCGCATTCATGCATATGTAAACAAAAATCAGACACCAGTAGGCTTGCCAGCTCTTATCATAACATTTGATAATCGGTAAAAGGATGCAAGCTAAGTTAATCAATGCTTGTTTTCTGTATGTTTGTGAGATCACTCGTATAGATATACCTAGTGAGTTTGAAATGTATTATCATTCTATCATTTAAATTATTGAAATGACGAAAATTTGGCATTTAAACAACCTAGCGAAAAAAATAACTATTTTAATCGAGTCATTAAGGTATCTACTTCCCTTTTCTCTTTGTTTTCCACATGTTTTAACCTGCACACTTCTGTGTGACTTGACAATTCAGTAGAACATAATACATTACAAAATTATAACAAACAAAACTTGGCTAAATGTATATACTCCAGAAAAAGTATTTATGACCGGTTATGGGAGGAATCAACAAGCATAAAATGTGGTTAAGGTATTGGACCCGTAATAGAGTACCTCCTTTTTGAAGAGTATTCAATTCCTACCATAAACCTACTTTTCAGGGGGGCGTAGGTTCAAACCCCACTGGGACCAAAATTTGCTTTTCTATAATTTCTTTTTTTTTTCTAGTTAGTTTTTACTTCTTTCAAGACTAATTATGGATGTATTGTACAAAAATGGAAACTTATCATTTTATAAGCGATCTCTTGCTGTTCAAAGTGAATTTACCTCTGAATCAGGAGGGATAGAGTTAGACATCTTTAAAAATACTGAGTTACGTGCGGTAAAATTTCTCTATTTTGCCTTCATTCTTTAGATTACATATTGTGGAAGAAATGCAGGTAGGTTTTACTTCTGCCCCAAGGTTATTTTTGAATGAAGTGAGTAAAATTCAAAAGAGACTCACAGGATTCAACCTTAATTTTTCAATGTTGGAGTTAGACTTCTGTCTCATTTAATCTGTTTACTTGAGGTACCCTAGAAAAAAAATGATATTACAGTTTCATTTTGTGTTTTATTATTGTTTAACAATAGTTTGATGTTTCTTTTATCAAAATTAATGCTGTAATGAATTCTCTGCAAACGTTTTAGGTAGTGGCCATCAAATTGCAATTTGTCTCTACTTGAGATTGAGGAAATACCATAAGTTATACAAAATTTACAAAAAAAGGCACGGTAAAAGTTGTTTAAAATTTGCAACACAGTGTGAAACATAGTTAACTTTAAGAATATGCCAAGCAAATGCCATTTTGTAAACATTACTATTAGGGGTCCAATACCTTAAATGGTCATGAAATTACCTTGTTTATTTTTACATCAGGAAGGTAGAAAATCATTTTAATATACATGTATGTTTATTGTAACTGGTTTCTTCAAAAGACCGGTGGTGAAATATCAATTTCAAGAATTTACGATTTCTGAGTATTAAAAATCGGGAAGTAGAAAACATAAATAATTGAAATGAAGTCCAGAATTCTTGAAGTTGTATTCGTGAAATCATGCACTCGTATATATTTGAATTCTTGAATTTTTCACATGAAATATGGAAATCGTGAATTAATGAAGTTATGAATTATTGAATAATTGAAATCTTGAATTATTAAATAATTGAATTATTAAATAATTGAAATGTTGAATATGTAAAATTCTAAATTATTGAAATCCTGAATGATTGAAATCGAGAATTCTTGAAATTGTGAATTATTGAAATATTGAATTATTGAAAAATTGAAATATTTAACTTTGAAATTGCGAATTATTGAACTTCAAGAATTCAAGAATTCACGATTTTTGAGTGAAAGGAAATCTTGATTTTGAAATTTTATAAATTTGTTCAATACCAAGAATAACAAGAGCTGTCCGTAAGACAGCAAGTTCGACTTTTCTCAGTGCTTTACTATGAATAAGAGCTTTGCCAGTAATTTTTTTATAAAAATTTAGCAACAAGTTTCAAAGTTAAAAAGGGATATAACTCTGTCAAAATTCAATTCACAGTTATCGGGATTGTTTCTTCTGATGCAGACTTTGACAGTAAATAACCCTTAAGTTTCAAGTCAAAAGCTTTGATAGTAACAAAGATATTTGACTATTAAAAACTTTAACCAAAACAATCTAAGTTAAAAAGTGGCATAACTCTGTCAAAATTCAAATCAGAGTTATTGGGATTGTTTCTTCTGGTGAAGACTTTGGTATTAAATAACTATTTTAGGCTTCATGTAAAAAGCTTCGATAGTAACAGAGATATTTCTCTTTATCAAAAACATTAACCTAAAACGTCTATGTTAAAAAGGGGCATAACTACATGTGTATGTCAAAATTTAAATTAAAGTTATGGAAATTGTTTCTCCTGGTGTAGACTTTGATAGTATATAACTATTATAAGTTTCATATTAATAGCTTTAAAAGTGACAGAGATATTTGCCTTTATCTAAAACCTTAACCAACGGCAACGGTTGGGCGAGTGCAATAGCTCTACTTCTTCTTCGAAATGTCGAAATACAAATGACAATACTGACATAGATTTACATGTATATGGCACGGACCCGACAAAATTTATACATCAAAATTATATTGAAATTTCCAGTTGCACTGTAATTTAACAGAGAATAAAAAGCAGTATTATTAGGTAAGATTCATACTAAACTTGTTTGTGTAATTGTTCAGCATACTGTGGTCAACAGGCTCTCATATTCTGAGTAATTTATAACACTTTAAAGAAACTCAATTTCTGCATTCAGGTTTGTGTAGAAAATGTAACAATGCTAACAGTATACACTTACTGAGTGGCTTGCTTATTTATAGTATCATATATCACTATGAATGCTGCAATCTGAATGACTAAAAACTGAATAAATGAGTTCAACAAAATGAGCAGTTGACTCCTTGATTATTGACCTCTGAAATATGAACTAATGACCGCAGGGACTATTTTTGGGCGTGATTTCCGAGAGTTCTCACAAAAATATTAAAGAAACCGTACCTATATCATACTATACTAAATTGAGCGAAAATCTTGCATCGAGGTTTTCAGTCATTGTCCGTTCTGGTATATATTCTTTTTGTAATAATACCCGCCCCGAATGAGTCAATCTTCTAAAACAATAGGGAATTCCTGTCATTTTATTTTTAAATGAATATTGCAGTATCTTATGCGTGACGTACACGACCAACTAAAATTTCGGATATGTATTATGCCCAGTCAGCATGCTTGATACGCAATTTACGGAACGGCTAATGGCTGCGCCCATGAACGATTTTGGCCTGTATTATTTAAGTTTAGAACTTATTTTGAGGCAATGCAACAGCATTCAATATTGCAACGTAGTACATTCCTGAGAAAATGGATAATTGCTGGTGATATGCAGTGTGTGTTTAAATACGGATACGTTTAATTGTTGCAGTAAGGACTAACGGTCAACAGTCATTCAGTAATTTTTTCGTTCCCAGACTAAAGAATTTAATTTATACAGTTTCATTTCTAAAGTTTTGTCTCACTAGCACAGTTAACATGTGTCGAATATATATTGTTCATATAGCACAAACTATGGACCACAATTTATACAGGGAGACATGTAAAAATGTTAACTAATGACTGCCATGCCATTTAATAAATAATTATTATGTTTTATTACCGGACCTTAAAAAAAAAATCAATATTTTTTTCCTTCAAAGTATGACTTAAGCCAAGCTAAACTATAGACTGGCCAACAGAACATACTCTTGGCTGGCTACTTATACAAGGAGTTATGTAATAATAAATATTGTATCAAGATGTTTCCAGATTCTTTAATTCATGCCCCTCATCGATGTGGGTTCGAAACCTCATTTGGGTCGTAGAATTCTTCACGTGAGGAAGCCATCCAGCTGGCTTACGGAAGGTCGGTGGTTCTACCCAGGTGCCCGCTCGTGATGAAATTATGCACGGAGGGGCACCTGGGGTCTTCCTCCACCATTAAAGCTGGAAAGTCGCCATATGACCTAAAATTGTGTCGGTGCGACATTAAACCCAACAAAAAAAAATCTTTAATTCATGTAACAATATTAAAGGTAAAGGTAAGTTTTATTTACCATCGCTTGGTGAAACAATCAACATAAGCTCTATAGAGCTTTTCTGCGACCCTATATTAAGAACAGTTACAACCAATAATACCTCACCCCAGCAATTTGCTGGTACCCATTTACAGCTGCGTCGACTGAGGCAATCGTGATAAAGTGCCTTGCCCAAGAACACACCGCAATGAGAGTAGCCAGGATTCGAACAAGGGGCCTTCACCTCTGTAGGAAAGCGTCTTAGCCCTCTCGACTAATGCGTCCACTAATATTAAACAAGAGCTCCCGGGTGTAAAGGTTCTATGGAATTTCTTAAAAATTTCATGTACAAATGTCCATGGAGTATTCGGACGGATTTTCCGCATTTTACAAGGAAACCAAGGGGAAAAAGGCAACTTTTCAGGGTACAGAATTCACGAAAAGCTCGGAAAATTTTCCTGCACAGCCTAGAAACCCTGTAACTTTCATCATAGACAATTTTGCAGGGTAGCCCGGAAGCCATGAAATATTCTTACAGTTTTCCGGGCTGGACTGGAACTTATTCCAGGGAAATATTTCAAGCAAAGCCTGGAATATTTTCTAGTAGAGGCTGCAAACTGGACAGAACCTAAAACGCAGCAAATATAGAGAAGACTGTAGGATGACTTTCTCACTATCATTGTGGCTGGAAAAAGATACTAACATTTACTTAATATAATTTTTGATATTTTATTTATTGTGTTTAACATGAAATCGAGGTATTATTGGGTCTGGCTGTCCCGGCAAGTCTTCATGGCTTCAGGACCTCTCGAATCTTGTCACCGACCTGCATGGGCTCCGCATTATACTTTTCCTTCATGATATTTGCAACAGCAACAAAAAATTGATAATACTAGATGGGTGGATTATTTAATTTTGTTAAAGTAGTTTTTCTTCAGTATTTATAATGTGGATGTAAATGTCAACATATTCATAGAAAGGAATACTGAAATTATGAATTGAGCCATGAAGACTTTGTGTATACATTCAAAGATCAAAACTCAATGAAAATTCAGGCAACCCTACAACCCTATGTGTGCACAAATAGCCTTGCTACTGATCTACCATCATTCCTATGAAGTTTCATTTATATCACAATTGCTAATGTAGATATAGTCCAGACAAACTGTAGTTGAGTATGATCCTGCTTAGAGATACAACGTTTGTCAGTTGCACATAAACTTAAGTTTTACCTCTTTCCGGTGACAATCGATGGTCTGTAATGTCACTGACATCCCAAGTTGTGTTGACTGCCAAGTGATTACTTAATATGGTACTTTTAATCATTATGTATCATATTGGTCTGGACTTTACGAGGGATATAATTATAAAAACTACCTGGGTTCTGCTGGAAATGTTTATCAGTTCAGTCATGTTTGGGGGAAATTGCCAATTGCACATATTCATTCAAATATAGAACTATGGCAGTGTGTACATATTACTATAGTATTATATATTGCCAGTATTGTTACATGTCTTTGAACTATTGTATGGAGCCTTTGAACACTATCACTACAAAGATTAGGTATCAGTTCATTCATGTGTGCTGATACTTTATATGCACATTTTTGATGATATACCTGAAAATTAGATTTAACACTTAGATGTTCAAAACAATTAGGTTATTATTGGGTATGTCAATGACCTAAACTTGAAACTTTACATTGTGATGAAGAATGAGGCCAAAAAAAAATGTTTCTGATGTAGCTTCTACCAGACGTGGCAAATAGAAGGTAAATATTAATCAGCCAACGGTATTGTTTAAACAGTCTTTATTTTTGCTGCTTAGTTCAACATCTGAATGAACATGATTATATTAATAACTTTGAGTATTCTGAAGAAGTTATTATCAAACAATGTTTTAATTGCCCCAAGCTTATAAAATAGTCAAGCATTTAGCATGTAACAGTATGTAAAAGGTGTTTTACAAGTATAACCTGCACATTTAACAAATTTCTAACTAAAAATAACCCTTTAATTATAAAATAGGATTACATGAAATATTTTTTTTTAATTTCTCAGAGAACTGATTCAAATATTATCAGACTATGATATTGGACCTAAAATATAGACTGGCTATTTTCATGATTTTAAAGATAAAGATTAAAAAATATATATCATAGTCTAGGAGCTAGTCTAGGACTATGGAAATGCAGTTCCTATTAAATGAGCTACCATTTCCTTTTTTTTTTTTTTTTTTGAAAATTTGAAAATCATATCTTAATATTGAAAAGAATTAGTAATAAATGTAGTTCAATATATCAGAAAACAAGAGCGCCGATAAGCGGGGCAATATACGCCCGAAGGTTTATATCAGAGGATGGGTGCAAAATTTAAAGAATTTGACTGTTGAAGCCCAACAACAGGAACAACAAAGGGAAGAAAATTAAAAAAAAAATCTAAGTCCACAAAAAATCCTTACAGGTACAGGTATGTCAGAATGCATCTAAAAATTGAAGGTATCGTCCATGTAGTACCATAGAAAAGTGGTCTCATTTTTTCTCTACGGCCAATAATAAAAAAAGTTTCAAAACAAGATATTTATAGTAACATAAAAGGGAAGTAATTCAAAAAAAAATATTACAAGTGGAAAAAGGGATCTGCCAAACAAAAACAAGAGCACTGCAATGCAGAGCAATATACACAAAGCAAAGTCATATATGACCTTTGACCCCTAAGTGTGACCTTGACCTTGAAACGAGTCATCCGAAACATGCGCTTTGCACGTCGTCCCAATGTGGTGAACATTTGTGCCAAGTTTCTTTGAGATCCTTCAAGCAGTTTAAGAGTTACAGAGCGGACACGAAACAAATTGATATGACCTTTGACCCCTAAGTGTGACCTTGACATTGAAGCGAGACATGCGCTCTGTACGTCATTTCTGTGTGGTGAACATTTGTGTCAAGTTTCTTTGAAATCCTTCAATGGGTTCAAGAGTTACAGAGCGGACACGAAATTGCTAACGGACGGACAGACAGACAGACAGACGGACACCGGGGTAAAACATAATACGTCCCTTCGGGCGTATAAAAAGGAAGTAAAAGTACCTTTAAATAACAAAAAGCTGCATAATATGTGTATTTTGCAATATTTTCGATATAATGTTCTGCCGTTTCATGAAAGAGTATAGTATCTATGATAACTAAATAATCCATAAACATATCACTTTCCGTTAAAAATAATTTACATATAATAACAGGTTAAAAACATTGATTTAAAGCAAATATTCCCTGAATATACTGTGTACAGTGGTCAGCTGACTAATGGCATTGTTTACCCTCTGATACAGCCCTGGCTTAATTTTTTGGACTCCACTGAATAACTTTATTTAAAAAAAATATCCTATTTTCCTTCTAGTAAATTAAAAGCATGATTTACTAGAAAATGTGGCTGCTTAATAGTTGTAGTGGAACAAAAGTGCATGCAGAAAGCAAAAATCATTTGTTGAATAACACAGTGAAACCTAAACCACCTGCTTCCTGTTTAATCCACTTTTTTAGTTTTGACATTGTTAAAGGTAATCTAGATTACTATTTGAAAATAAATCAATTAAATGAACTCACCTGGTGTATTCTGTTCATTATTGTTAACTTCGAAGCTAAAATAAGCTGTACATACATGTAGCAAAATAACTCCGTAATCTGCTTTCATACAATGAACTTGTGTAGATTTGAAATATGATATTATTGAACAGATGTGCCATTTACAGTCAGCTAATGAGGGATACATCTATGAAGTTAAAAATATTTTTGTACTAGAGGAATATTTTATTCCATTTACATACTCATAAATTTTGAAGATTACTTAGATATAAAACAAACAAAAAAATAGGGATTACTTTTTTTGGGTACATGTACAGCCCCAAGAAGTAGTTCACTGACTTTATTTTCATCGGTTGATCTCTTGCAATGAGTTTCTATATATAAAGCATGCCAGATCTTATTAGTCTGAGTTAATCTCCTGTTGTGAGACAAGCAATTCATACTCTGCAGTCTAGATCAATAGACCCAAATGATTTACTTATCAAAAACTCCCTTCGGCAGGTAACTTTGAATGAATTGATGAAAAGAATTGTATCATTTTATGCAATTACTGTTGCTGCTATTGTTTTTGGTGTTATTCTAGAAGAAAGGAATCATGATATTTCAATAAATTTTAATGTTCGATCAAAATTAGAATGAATCTTTCTGCAGGTGAATAATATGACCAGTTGGATTAAAGTAAATGTTTTTAACTTTTTATTCCATTTCTTTTGATACCTATCTCATTTAGTTAATGGTAGTTATAAGTCATAACACATACTTACCCAATAAGAGATTTTTGTGATGGGAATTGGTGGAAATTGTGGACTTAGAATTTTGGGAGGTATTTCTGTATGTAAATACTTGCAAGCATGTGTAAGCTTGCAATAATCATGATCAGCCTGTATATATATTGTCACTACCTTGCTGCAAGCATTAATGTTGGTTTGAGAAATAACTGCAGAAAGTTATACAGCAGAGCTAACAAAATGACAGAATTTTTTTTCTAAGTTCATTCCATTCCTATTTTATTCAAGTGGTAATTTTTCTAAGTATTTTCAGTGCTGTTTCCAGCCTATAAAAAAGACTAAGTTCCAATTTTCCGGGTATAATTCCAGGGTTTCCAGGCTAATTCCATGCTATGCTGGAGTCTATTTTCCGTGGTTTTCAAGATTCCATGTATTAGGTTCCGGGGTCTATCGAAATCCCTGGAAAATCACTCATTTTCCATGGAATTCCAGCCTCATATCCAGGGAAACCCTAGAAATTGTACAGCCGGGTTGTCACTAATGGTGACAAATACCCCCACAGCGCCTTGATCTTTGACCTGGTGACGCCAAAGTCAGTAGGGGTTGCCTACTCAATAAGTACTATCAGCATGTGGAGTTTGAAGGTCCTGGGTGCAGTGATCCGCGAGTAAAGTGCCTTCATGCAAAAAGTTAACGTTGTGACGAACGAACGAACGAACTAACGAACGGACGGACAGTTGAAAACTAATATGCCGCCCATCTGTAAGAAATTATTTTGAAATCGGACCATGCATGTCAAAGTTATGGCCCGGACATAAACACCACACTTTCCCGAACACACACACACAAACACAGCACACACACAGACAGGAGTAACACTATATGCACCCCGCCCCCCCCCCTTACCCCCACCCCCCACCCTTTTTATGGTGGGGACATAAAAACATAGTCCTGTAAAAACAGTTGAAAGTACACATATTTAGTGAGTCATGTTACAAAGTCATGCAAAACAGCTGTTAAGTAAATGTAAGTCAACTAGTATAGATACATGTACCTCTTCACATAAATGAAGAACCTTTTAGTAAAGTCCTCTTACCCTTACCATGCTAAATTTCTATAATGAATTTGTCTATCTTCCAATGTGGACAGCTAACCATTGAAAGGGATGCTCACCGAAAACGATAGTGGGAGAATGGCGAACTTATCCGATCATTTTAAATCAGACTGCACGGATGTGAAGACTGACCATAATCTACACTGGTCGCAAAGGCAGAACCAATCGTGTCCAGCATCGTAAGGGTTAAGTTGATCCAACATATATTTGGATCATTTTGCTGTTTCTTTACAAAGAAGACAGATTTTAAACTTCATGAAAGCTTTTCAAAAAAAAAAAACAAAGAAGAAGAAGAAATTATGAAGTTACTGCAGTGTTGCAGACAAAAAGACATATCTATACATTTATATCTATGAACAATAAAAACCTAATTTTTCTATTTTGAAATGAAACTTTTCTCTAATATTATTGCTTTCTAGACCTTGATATATTGAATTAAATACAAGTGTCAAGAAATTTGTCTTTACTGAAAACTTTATAAATGTATGATTATGTCACAATCATTTTGTAAATTACAAATTAAAAAAAAACTATAAATGAGTGTAAGGTCTTTCACAGATATCTCCAGACTTGAATCTTTAACACCACACTTTACAAAGATCTGTTATCTTGCCAACTTTTCTGATCGTGTTTTAGAATGGCTACTGGTTTTCCTTGGATGCTGAAAACTGCTGTAAATCTTTTACTGGAGTATACCTGAAACAAAAATGGTAAGAATATTAAATACTATGAAATCATAAAATACTGTCACTATAAAACGTTTTTTTTTTTTTTTTGGTTTTTTTTTTGTGTGTGTTTTTTTTTTTTTTTTTTTATTTTGCTTTTTTCTGGAGACATGACATCTCATCTCAAATATTAATCCCCAAAGAAAAGTAAGAAATCCATAATTGATGTCTATTAGTGTAGAAAGAGATATTTTTCTTTCAAAATGAAATATGTTTCACCGTTTGTTTCGGTGACGAGTATCTAACAAGAGGGCCATGATGGCCCTATATCGCTCACCTGAGTACCATTGCTCTTAATGATAAAATCAAGTTTTGGCATAGATCACATAGGCATACACTTCAAATATAATCAGGATAAATATTTTCTTGTAACAGTTACTTTTGACCTATGGGTCACATACTAGTAATAGCCAATTGCTATACAAAGTTTGAGGGTCCTCGGCTAAAATACTGCTTTTTGTATTAGCACGACTATTCCTTACCCTGGAAGACCTAAATAAAATTTAAAACCGATCTCATTAGGTGCTGCTGAGATATATTCATTTACATAAAATAAAGGGCGGTAATTTGTCATAAATTCAGTCAAAAGTTATCTACCCTGATTGTCCGATTCCATCTGATGGCATAAATGACATTTCAAATCAATATCTTTATTGGTTACTGTGATACACCCATTTTAGTTTGAAACAAAGGGAGGTAATTTGACATAAAATCAGTCCGTAGTTGTCTATCCTGATTGTCTTAGTCTAACTAATGACAACAATGAAATTTCAAATGATTCCTATAAATAATTACTGAGATAAATCCATTTTTAATAAAATCAAGGAAGGTAATTAGCATCATTATATGCATGCAGACGATATAGAGTACAAAAAAAAATCTGAAAAGTAGATCTCTCGGAAGCACCGAAAACAAGGCAAACAGTGAAAATTGTAGACTCGGTTTAATTGAGTCTGTTCATGAGCAGTAATGGAAAATGCAACACTGCCCACGCCCCCTAGCACCGGCTTAAGCAGTATTCAATCTTCAAATCTAAATGAGTTGAAATCAATGATCCCGAAGGACCAGAAAATATAACAACAACGAGATGAAGTCGGGGCGACTTTTTACGGCCGCCACACAGCACTTAACACCTGCTGTTGTGAAGTAAATAAAATCTGAAAAGTAGATCCCTTGGAAGCACCGAAAACAAGGCAAACAGTGAAAATTGCAGACTCGGCTTGATTGAATCTGTTTATGAGCAGTAATGGAAAATGCAACACTGCCCACGCCCCCTAGCACCGGCTTAAGCAGTATTCAATCTTCAACAAGCCTTTACAACAATATATTAGAAACGTAAGTAAAAGTAGAAATTTCTTACCATGGAAAACATAAATAATGTTTCAAACCAATCTCATTAGAAGCTGCTAGGTATATTCATTTACATAAAAATGAAGTGAGCTAATTTGTCATAAATTCAGTCAATATGTATCTTCACTAATTGTCCAAGTCCATCTGATGGCATTTCAGTTGCGGATAATTTTAATTTGAAATAAAGGGAGGTAATTTGACATAAAATCAGCCCATAGTTATCTACCAAGTCCAACTTATGTCAATAATGAAATAAGTACTATAAGTAGTACGTACTAACTGATATAAATCCATTTTGATTAAAATCAGGGGAGGTAATAAGATATAAAATAACTCCAGAACCTATGATTGGATCTGACAGATTCATCATTGAATCCAAGATTTATTGTTGTTGAAGATATTTTGCCAGTTTGTATCAAATCAAATCGTAAATGAAGTCTCTATATGGCTGCAAAAGCAAAAACAGCAAATTTTAGACCTTTAAGGGGCAATAACTTAGGAACCCATGATGGGATCTGGCCAGTTTTAAAAAAAAAAACCGAGACATTATGCCCATACAAGTTGTGTGCAAGTTTGATTAAAGTTGATTTCAAAATGTTGTCTCAATCATGTTCACAAGCAAAAAATAGCAAATTTTCCC
The DNA here is from genome assembly GCF_021730395.1 of Mercenaria mercenaria. Lineage (NCBI taxonomy): Eukaryota > Metazoa > Mollusca > Bivalvia > Venerida > Veneridae > Mercenaria > Mercenaria mercenaria. The sequence goes on along the minus strand of NC_069366.1, from coordinate 89,467,113 downwards.
CTTTAAGGGGCCATTACTCTTGAACCCATGATGAGATCTGGCCAGTTTTAGAAAGGAACTGAGATATTATGCCAATACAAGTTCTGTGCAAGTTTGATTAAAGTTGATTGCAAAATGTGGTCTCTATTATGTTCACAAGCCAGAAATGGCAAATTTTGGACCTTTAAGGGGCCGGCCCCATAATCCTGAAACTTGGTCAGAATGTTTTCCTCCTTAAAAACTCGGACAAGTTTGAAACTGGGTCATGTAGTTTCAAAAACTGGGACACTAGGTCAAACATGTTTGTTATGTTGTGTTACTCTGGTGAGCGGCCTAGAGCCATCATGGCCCTCTTCTTACTACACAGAAATGTTCCCCATGATTAGACTATGTGTCGTACACATTACTAATTTTGTTGTCAGTCAAAGATAAAGGTCACCTTTTAAAAAGCAAGTGTTTTATAATGGTAGGGGACTTCTGTATTGCCACTGCAGTACTTGATCATATTTTAAAATTAATTTGAAAAAGGATATAGACTGGCTGAGTTCACAACATTGAATAATAAAAATGTAAAAAAGATACACCATAGTCTACTCTAAATGGTAACTTGATGCAAGTATAATATCACTGCTGTCTGTCATAAAATGTCAATTTAGATAATATTGATTATTGAGTTTTAATGTTATATTTCATGCTGTCTTTTTAAAAGAAATATCAAAAAAAAATGACATTTTTCACATCTTTAATGATACTGTACGGTTTCACATACATATCTATATCAAGTATAAGTTTAACTTTATTCATTCAATTCCAGTAAGCTAAAAGCCCGTGAGAACAGTGAAATTAGCATGCATGCATAAATACTTGTGTATATGTGTATACATGTTACATTTAGAGGTTACACGCTAATAATAGATTAATGTTACATTTATAGTATCCACTAAATATGAACAGAAAAATACTCCACTCCCATTGATAAAGATATATTCCGGTCTTGAACTGATCCTTAACAATATGAAACAAAAGAAACAACAGATTAGATAATCGACTTTTCAATTTTCTTTCAGGAAATGACTACTATGATAAATAAATAAGTATTTTCAGGCCCATAAACATCAGAGGGTACATTTTTCAGTGAAAATATAATTCTAAGCTTATTTAACTAAGCTTTTTAGTGAGTTCATTTCATTTTTAGCTCATCTGTCACGTAGTGATTTTTCTACTTTGTATACCACTTTACCACATAACTTAATAAATGACAAACGAACTTCTCTAATTCAAAAGACTTTTGCCAAAGAGAATGCTACATTTCTCGCTTGCAATTTTGATAAAGCTTTTTTACTAGCAATATTATTAAACATTATACAATGTGGACCTGTTGCGAAGTTTGTAAAGCCCTTTCCTTTTTATTGAACAACATTTACATCAGGTTGGGGAATGCAGTTTTTAGACAAGTAGTTGGTATTCCCATGGGAACAAATTGTGCACCCCTTGTCGCAAATTTGTTTTTATATTGTTATGAAAGGGACTTTATGTTGAACCTTTCTCCAGATACACAGGCAGATATTATAACTGCATTTAATAATACATCACGCTATCTGGATGATATTCTTGATATGGATAATCCGTTTTTTAGTCAATTGGTGAGTACTATTTATCCTAGGGAGCTTCAGTTAATTAAAACTAACAATTCGGATACTGATGTTCCATTTTTAGATTTACATCTCTCTATTTATGACAATATTATACAAACCAAAATTTATGACAAGAGGGATGATTTTAATTTTAGTATTGTAAATTTTCCCCATTTGGATGGTGGTACCTCAGGCTACATCTTATGGGGTATATATTTCTCAATTAATTCGGTTTGCCAGAGCGTGTAGCCATGTCAAGCATTTCAATGAACGTAATCAATATATTACAAGTAAACTTCTTCAGCAAGGCTTCCGTTATTACAAATTGCGTAAATATTTTGCTAAATTTTACTATCGTAATTCTGATTTAGTTTTAAAATTCAATAGTAATTTAAAAACACTTCTGCGAGAAGGTATTTCTAAACCCGTTTTTTATGGGGATGTGGTTTACAAATTTCGTAAGATCTTGGGTCATGGTAATTTTTCAAATGTATTTGGTAAAATTATAAAACGTTTTATTAAAAGAGGTTACGACCCAACTGTTTTGAGACATACCGCATGTTTAGTGTTCAACCCGTTTACAGTTGGACACTACGCTTCCCCCATCTTTGATTGTGTCTGACGGAAGAGGGGGAGGACTCTATGATAAGCAGTTTCTAAATCCTACCAGGACTGAACTGTTTTGATATCTGTCTTCTGGCCTGTTTCGTCGGGCCTTTATGGGTGTTTCTCTTGTTGCCCTGTCTTCTGAAAAGGCATCGAGTACATACGTTTTTGGTTCTAAAGGTTTGCTTTTTATATATTTGTACACGAGCATTTTTGTGTTTTACATGCCAAGCCGTTTTGTTTTCATTACGTGTGTTAGAGATTCACCTGGAGGGGATTGCTTTTATTTACACTGTCCCGTGTCTTTTGAACATGGTGGGGATAAGAGTGAGGTTGGGTGCGCACCATAAACCGGTTTAAGTTCCCCTGTGGTGTTTTAGTCACTGACCGTTCCAAGGCGGTGCCCCAGTGAGTTCCTTTATTTGTTCGTTTTGTCCTAATGTGTAGGCTTTTTTGTGTTTGCGCGCGTGTGTGTGTGTGTGTGTGTGTTTGTGGTGTGCACGTCTGCGTGACTTGGGTTTCCTTTTGGGGAGGCTGCGTTTTTGGTACGTGGCATTCCCTGTTTGATATTTTTCTTTGTTTTTTTCGACAATCATGGTAGATAATTATGGACTGATTTTATGTCAAATTAACTCCCTTTATTTCAAATTAAAATCCTCCGCAACTGAAATGCCATCAGATGGACTTGGACAATTATTGAAGATACATATTGACTAAATTTATGACAAATTACCTCAATTTAATTTTATGTAAATTTTCTTTAGATGTATTAAACACTGAAAAGTAATATTCCAAGAAAACATTGGAATGACAGAAACCAGACTCTTTTGTCACTGTGATATGTGTCGGTATCATAATAAGAAGGGACCTCATAAAGGGCGCACCTGCAGAAAGGGTCCATATTTATCAAGATGTTCCCTTAATATTGTTGCAGATCATTGCATCTCATAGTGATATAACATGTTGTCAAATTACTTGTTTACATTTTCCGTTTATATCCATAAATAAACGGAATAAAGCAAATAAGAAGTAAGTCAATAGTTTGACAGAAAACTATCTTGTGATAGGATGGTCGAACAGGGAAGAGAACCTACTTGAACAATTCAACACTCGTTACAATATTTTATTTACATGAATGAATATTTACAAATGATTAAAGAAAAAAAGAGGAAATTAATTAATTAAGAAAGGAAAAAAAAATGAATAACGAGCTCATTTCTTATGATGGAGTTCACAGTTACAGATGTTTCAGTCCGAGATATCTTATAAAGTTACCACAGCGACGTTACATATGTTTCAGTCTCCAATAAACTAGCACGTTAAAGAATTACACAACTTAAATACTGTCCCATCAAGTTGCGAAGACGTCGACACCATCCTGGCTCATCATACTTGGTGTTTGTATCACTGAGCGGTGTCAGTCGTGTTAAAAGATCAAAAACTTGGCGGTTAAGGCACAATCATGGAACTAAGATCCTCAGTTCTGAGTAATCACATCCAGGCGAGATACGTTGACCACGGGTGTTTAACTTCCGGGTCGTTATATCACCTCGAAATGTCGTCCGATGGAAGAAGCTGAAATATGTAATATATGGTAAGAACCAAAGCAAATACAAATAAAAGCACAAACTGCTATGTTTGGTACACCATACCTCTGCAGGCTCGCATAAATATTACTTGTCAGTAATACAACAAAGTATACGTGCTATTAAGTTCATACGTCACTTGAATACAATCCGTCCCTTAGTATTACTATCAATTATCTAGTTAATTACTAACTGGACTAACTAAAGTTAAAGAATGATCAGGATGTGAGATGATAATGATGACAAATCATATAAGTACAAATTCCTTTTAAAGACAAGAGTATTTTTAATTGCAGCTATTATTCACAACAACAAATCAACGTAATGCAATAGCCGGTATGTACGATAGCTCTATATTATCGACTACCATGAAGAAAACGGACAACCTGATGGTCATGCACCACACACGCACACAATATCTTTAAATTGCAATTAAATATTGAATATACGGTACCAACGTAGTCAAACCATACGTTTATATACGGTGCAGGGATACAGAATGATACATGGAAAAATACAATGCAGTACTGGCGTTCCATAGGGTACAACAAAAATATTGACAAATACGGTTTGTGTGAAAAGCACTTACTATTCATAAAAAGTCAGGAAAAAAATTAGCCTGACAACTCGAAACCAGCTAATAGCTTGCAGAAAAGAAAAAAAAAATACAAAATCCTTTAGAATAGTAAAAAAAAAATACTAAACGAAACCACAATTCAAGAATAATACAAAAACTAACAGGTAAAAGTCTAACCTCGATCGAGCGAAAACAATATCTGCAAAGAATAGTTTAGAGTGACATTCTGTCAGTCGGTAATATGATGTGCGCTACATATCTAGACTTGTCAATATGTATTGTTTTCGTCCCGCCAAAATATTGATTTTTGCACGTGTATCACGACAGAGCCGTGAAATTGACTATTCATCCGCGAAAGTAAATTGTACAATTTAAGGCCCGTTACAGTGGTTAAGGGGATAAAAACATAAATTGCTGTGTCAAAATTTTCAATTTCCTCAATACTGAACCGAATTTAATGAAATTTACATGGACATCTAAGTTATCAAATGCAGAAAATCATGCACGTGATTCTAAACGTGAAATCTGACACTAATCTCAATATCTCATAAATTTATATCGATATGGCTTATTATATGATCTACATATTCTATACCCTGTGCAAATAATAACCATTATATAGCAGCGGTGTATGTCATACGAACACTAATTAAAAGTGAAAAAGATATATTATAGTAGCCATCCATCTTCAAAATTTAAGCCATTTTGGACACAAATTATTAAAATTTATATTTAAACAGATATCAATTTGTTTATGGATTGTTAATTGTGTGTAGGTATGTTATGGCCACACTAAATTGATATTCTGTTTGTCTGATTCTCACACCAAAATATAAAAATTCAATGTTTTTAAAATGTTTTTATAACTGCTCACTCACAAAAGAAAGCGTGATTTTTTTTTTCATCATTTTCTGCATATGAACGTCTGGTTTATCTCCTATACAAGATGGGTATACTCAAAGTTGATGAAATTTTGTTTGGTCGAGCAGGGATTCAAGGAATTTGGGCATTGTAGCTCAACTATACGAAATGTAACGAATATTTTATATCAAAGTAAATTTGAACACCAAATAACCTTTTAAGTTTAGTGGAAAAGATTATCACACTTTTAATAAATAGTTTCTAGTTTATAAACCGCTTAAGTCATTATTGTTGATGATAACTTCAAAAACATACTTTAAATGTTTAACTAATAAAATATTTAGAAAACGTTCTTTTTTGCCACGTGTATCGTTTTCTAAAACGTGACCATATATCGGCAAAAGTTGTTAATTAACCCCTTATCTAATGACACGGGAAACATCTCGTCACTGTTAAGAGCATACACATAACCTGTCTTAAACAATGTAACAGTTGCACACATTATATTTTCATTAATATTATAAAGATGAATGGACTTTTCTACTGCTATCAGTAATATCAGTTATACCTAGATTACCATTAATTCCGTACTTTTCATACAATAATAAAGACATGAATAAAATTTATTATTTGAATATTATGACTGACGTAGATCTATTTTTTATATCCATATACGATAGTAAGACCTCGACACTAACGGTGTACTGGGATCCCAAGGACCCCAAATTCTGGTGAGGGAAACCAACTATTCAAAGCTTGGTGTTCCTCCGGGATACATATTTTTAATAAAGGCAATGTAGTAGTCCAAATTCAGTACCGAATAACATTCAATAATTTCTTAATTCTCACAAAACATTTGACGGAACTTTCACTTTACGACGTAGCGCGAAATCACTACCTCGGGCGATTTACTTGCTGCTAGATATGCAAGATATCCAGTAATCGAAGGAAGAGAACTAGTCACCATTCTTAGAAACATTTTTCGCGACTTTCGCAATCGGGCAAAAAATGCGAATTTCATCAAGGGCATGATATAACTTGTAAAAAAATTATTTGAAATTTGTCTCTTTTTTTTGAAAATTGAGTCTGAATATAGACTGTATGGCTGAAAGGGCCAAAATAGAAAACTGTGCCCCTTTCAGGGGAAGTAACTCTAGAATCCATGATAGAATCTAGCCGGTTTTCGAAAGAAACTGAGATCTTATTGTGACTTAAGTTGTGTGTAGGTGCGGTTAAAATCAAATATAAAATGCCACTTCTATCGTGTTCACAAGGTAAAATTAACAAATTTTGGCTCTTTCAGTGGTCAATCAGGGGCCGTAAGTCCAGAACCTATGATTGGATCTGACAGTTTTATCATGGGATCCAAGGTTTATTGTTGTTGAAGATATTTTGCAAGTTAGTTTCAAATCAGACCATAAATGGAGTCTCTATATGGCTGCAAATGCCCAAAATAACAAATTTTGGCCATTTAATGGGCCATAACTCTAGAACCCATGATGGGATCTAGCCAGTTTTCGAAAGGAACCGAGATATTATGCCAATATAAGCTGTGTGCAAGTTTGATTAAAGTTGATTGCAAAATGTGGTCTCTATCTTGTTCACAATCCAAAAGTAGCAAATTGTAGCAAAAAAAGCAAATATATACAGTTTCACTAAACATATTCTATATGTATAAAACAGTTTGTTGCTTTATTCCTTTTATTCTTGACTTCACTTAAACACGGTGGCGATACCCTGGGTATGCAGGGGAGCAAAATGGCGGCGGAATCTCTCGATTCAGGTAACATGTTTCATTATTACTGTCTTAATACTTAACCAATTTTAACGAAATAAAGACGAGTGCCCGCTCATAAGAATACTACATCCTCGGCTATAAAGCTAGGGCTCCTGGGTTTCGTAGTTTTTGTGAAAAGTGCAACGGCGCATTCTGACGGAAAAAATGCAACTGCTATGTAGGGGGGCATTTTTCTGAAAATGACTAAATCAGCTATCCCCGTGTGTTTCGAAAAACGGCTTGTGGGGCGGAACCGGGCTTGACATTTTCCAAAGCTGTTGTAGAACTTTAGCGAGTGAAATCGCCAGTTTTCGGCAATTCCAGGCGATTGAAAGGAAATGCTATGTAGGGGAGGTGTTTTCATTATGTTATGTGGGGGAGCTTTTGACATGTGGGGGTGACTTAACTGGCTGCTAGGCTGCTACAGGCACGCAGTGATATGATCATTTGATACATAAAGTATATATAATATGGATAGAAATTATCTCAGTGGAAAAAAAACCTTTTCAAGGATTTTTTATTTTGAAGGTGGATATGAAGTAAACATATTAATGCCTTCTACGGACACATTAGGGTACATATATGTGGAACAGATTGTCAACTCCGTCCGCTCAGATTCGTACTTGTATTTTGATAATATTCCCTGTGTTTTTATCCCCGTATCCGTTAAATCGGGGACAATATCTTTGTTGGTCTCTCTCTCTCCCCTCTCTCTCTCTCTCTTTTTAAAATATGAACTCGGCATTCAAGATAACTTTTTTCGAGGCAAATTTCTTTATGAAATCCTTCCATATTCACACATCCCATTCATTGTACATGCCCATTACATTGGTAAATAAACATTTGACCTTGGTCTTCGTTTTGCCATATTTACACGTCAAGCACATAGCTCTTTTTCCAGCCTCATATTTCAACGGGGGCATTGTGCTTCAAAAACACATCTTGTTTTTCTTACTTTTCTCATATACTTATAGCCAGCTAGCGTACTCCATGCCCCACCTACCAAATATTTTATTTTGTTTTCGGTGCTACGAGTGCCGTGGCAGCAATGTTTCCTTATCTAATTTTCTGATTAACCGTTTTAACTTTGGAAAAAATGAAGAAGAACGTTTTAGTATATTTATTAATTATAACGTAAACAGAAATATATAGTGAAAGTCAAAATCGTAGCATGATATTTCAAACCGAATTGTTGTAAATTGTTCCGGACATAAATTTAGCCTGTGTATGTGAAAGAGTTTGACCCATCAAAATATTGTTCGTACTAGCAGTAAATTTAAACGGGCCAACATGGTTCTTGCAATTGAAAAAAAAAAAAAGAATTGAAAGGTTCTATTCAATAATATTATGTTTTACGTGCAGTTTCTTTTTAAAATAAGGAGGAAGATAGTGATATTGAAAATGTTTAAAATCGTTATTTAGACGACTGCTTTACCACTTAGAACCATAGAATATTTTATGTTTCAACTGCCATGACTATATATCAGTACAATGCAACTTCTAATGCCACCTTTAATATCTTTTTCAAATTTCTTTAAAAGAGTTTTTATGAATGTCAGCATCGCTGTTCCTGGTTGTGGAGATGCAGCCGATCAACTGATATAAACCCCGGCCGCAAAATTCGCAAAAAATCCAACAGTGGCAACGTAGATATAATATGTTTTTAGTAATATACGTCGGGTTAGTCTTATTGAAACAGCATTTGACTTTCAAATTAAATTTTACTATTCTCACATGACATTTGCACCGGTGGTAAAGGAGATCGTAAAGCGTTTTCTTCGTTAAATGAAGACAATCTTTGTCGTATAATAGCAGTATAGGATGCACTTGCTATTATGAGGATGCATGATAACCATAACAATGAAACAATAATATATCGTGCGTACAAAAATGAAAGAGTAAGTAAATGAAAATTATTTTTCTGCGAGAAACTCTGCAAAGTTGATTTATAATTTTTTATGCCCGTGACAAACTGCCCGATCGTTCATCAAAATCAAATTATATTGCACGTAAAACTCGGGGTGGCATGGTTATAAAATGTACAAATCCTTTTAACGATTTAGTATGATGGAAAAAATACGAAGAAATTAAACATAAATATATCTAGTTAAACCTTCCTCTCTTTTTATGATTTTAAAAAACTAGAGGTTTGCGAATTTCGAGAATTTAGAAATTAAAGGTTATTTTGTAAAAATCAGCTATAAAATCTGCAGTAGATCTATATATTGAAGCTTCACTATGCAAAAAAATAAACGCCTCATGAAAATAGAATAGGCAGCTTGTAGTAATTGGATGAATTAATGGTTTATGTTTCAGATACAGTATAGAAAAAAAGATGAAGAGTAAGTGCTCATCAAATGTAACGTTAAATGCCAATAGCCAGCGTCGTAAACGTACAGCTAAAATGAATATGAAATACCAACTTCAGATGACTGAAATGTATACTGTAATAAAACCGCTCACAAAGCAGTTCACCCCCACATTTCAAAAGCACCCCCACATAACATAATGAAAACACCTCCCCTACATAGCATTTCCTTTCAATCGCCCGGAATTGCCGAAAACTGGCGATTTCACTCGCTAAAGTTCTACAACAGTTTTGGAACATGTCAAGCCCGGTTCCGCCCCACAAGCCGTTTTTTGAAAACACGGGGATAGCTGATTTAGTCATTTTCAGAAAATGCCCCCTACATAGCAGTTGCATTTTTTCCGTCAGAATGCGCCGTTGCACTTTTCACAAAAACTACGAAACTCGGGAGCCCTAGCTTTATAGCCGAGGGTGTAGTATTCTTATGAGCGGGCACTCGTCTTTATTTCATTAAAATTGGTTAAGTATTAAGACATGTTACCTGAATCGAGAGATTCCGCCGCCATTTTGCACCCCTGCATACCCAGGGTATCGCCACCGTGTTAAATCTACTTAATTCTCCTATTGATCTCAAATAATTTCGTTTTTCCCAGAACCAATGGTTAAATAAAAAGTCAGCCTGTCAATGACTGAAATACAGTTGAAACAGGCGTTAAACAAAAAAAAAACGCAAACATAAAACAAAATCTTTTTGAAAAATAATAAAGCAGACAAGCGGCATGTAAGCAGGGTGTAAAAATTAAATATAGGCTTATAGCTATCCGCTTCCCACAAGTTACGCTGCTTAGTACGTGGTTAAAAGGGAAGTAACCAACGAGGCCTCTGACTGGTTGAAAAAGTATATGGTATTCTGCAGTATATATCTACCATGTGAAGTGATCTCCCATTGGTGCAAAATATGTTGGATGTGTTTGAAAACTACCTTATTTCATTAAATAAAGCTGTAATCCATGATTACTGGCTAAAATAATATGAAATGGTGCATTTTGTTTAAGAAATATGCATGTTCTATCAGTAGGGCATTTTTATGAAAAATTAAATAAAATCATTGCCGGTTTATAGGTAACCGAGTTCAGAGAATAAAAAAGTGCCCTAAAGTGATGGTCAACATATATATTTACTGCAGTTTTACGATAGTTCTTGGATAGTTCTTTCAACCTGAGTAGGTGTCATCAAACGTTTAATTGTTAGGAAAGTCCCATGATCGGAAACATTATAATGTGGGCTTATGGAAATTTAGTTGGTTCCATTACAGCGCAATAATTCTACACCGTGCGCATGTGTTTACCTGTGATCGGCCATTTTCCAGTATATATGTAGTACGTGCGTGTTAAACCTCTGATTTTTTTAACTGCCATAGTTTGAATGTTTTTTTTTAAAAATCTAGATAATATATACATAATTGGAAAGTAGCAACAACCACCACTTTTTGTTGGTTTTGATTACAAGATGAAAATTATGTTTTTGGACTCTTATATGTGTATGAAAGACAAATCAATTGTGTTTTTGAACAAAAGATTTACTGATTAAGTTTTATTAGGTGTTAAAAGTCATGTCCTAGATTTTGACACATTACAATTTTTTTCAGTGTTTATAGCAAAAATGACCGCAGCTATTTGCATATTTTGTCCTATATGTAATTGATTTACTTTAATATGACTTATTTATCTATAACAAAGGAAGATTTTCCTAATTTCTTTAGAGAGTTTATATAGCCATTCAGTAAAAAAAATGAAAATAAAATTTTGGCTCCATTCAAATACATGGTGCTTTCAATTTGAAAAAAAAAAAAACAGTGTATAATTTACAATCTCCATACTTTCCCGTCTTACAAATCATACAGTATTTTAGGATACCTTCTATGTAACACAATAAGCTAGGTTTAAAAAGCGTTTTCAAGCGTTTAAATTTTTTGGAGGTCACATTTTTTGGAAATAGTGACTCAGGTGTTTGCAAGAGTTACCTTTCCTGTGATTGTTGTTATGGAAAGGAAAAAATAAACGCTTTCTATGTAAGTATTTCTTTATTTTATCCGTCGCTGTATTTTATTTTTTAACGTGATTCTCGCCCAGCGGATTTCGTAGGGGATTACATACACAAAGAAGAAAACCTTTCTACCACATGTTTTACCTTTTCTGGTTTGTACTAGGAGGCAGATATCGACCAATCAAAAACAATATAAAGATATTCAACTCTGGAGTACAATTATTTGGACTAAAGTAAGCACTTCACATGCTACAACAACTGAACAAGTACACACATGGTAATCAATGATTGTGTTAAGCTATAGTTACGTCCAGAGAATATCGAATTGCTTACCAATACATAATTACATGGAAATTGCAGAGAGTCATCACCTGTACATTACCTTAAAATGTTGTGATTACATTTGATGACAGTTACTTTTTGTGTTACATTATTTGATCAAAGTACTCCAGAACAGAAATGCTTCAAAATGAGTAAGGCATAAGAAACACTTTTAAAATGATTAACTGAAATGGCGAATATAATAACAGTCTACCTATGTTGTTATAAAAATTTGATTCAAATTTAACGTTTTTGTCATTTCTCATTGTTGGATATACATTTTACATTTTAATATTTCAAATTTTCTGTAAGCCAAGGTATTAACATTGAGAACAAAAAAAAATAAGTTTGGCTGCTATGCTGCATTATTTCTTCTTTTTTATTTTTTTGACCAAACATTGAGATTTGTTTTCATATCGTTAATTTATGATTAAAGATTTAACAGAAAAAATAGAAAAAACAACATTCACAAGAATAAGTGAGTTACTACAGTGTTGCGTTCATCCCTTGATATGATCTACTAGACTAAAATAATATGCGCTATTTGTGGGTCGGACACCTTAACTTAATTAATTTAACTGAGTCTAATATTGCTTAAATTGGTTGCGTTCTATGTTTCCAATGGATATTCGTGTAACTTTAATTGAATGCTTGAAATACTTAGTGACCTTAAACTACATAAAAAAACAAAATCTGTTTTTTACTTAATATATATAATTTTGCATTAAATGTTTGATACGGTATATGTCAATTAAGTTTTGAAGAAGCATATCTTTAAAACGTACAAGCACTAAAAGTACACATGCAATTTGCTTTAGATTTTTTTTACATAATCAAATTGGTAATGTAACGAATAAAAATTGATAATTAATTAGATGACTTATATATACTGAACAAAACAACTAGCCCACCATTTGTTTAAAGTATAATAAGAGTACTACCCGCAGAACATTATACTGTTGATACTATTTCAATATACATTTGTAGTTAAGAAATCATACAACGACAAAAAAGAAACGTCGTTTTTGTGCCCTATCGAAAACAAAAATTGATATGTGTACTACATTAAACCATTTTCTAGTAAAAGGTAATACACTACACCTCTTTTTACGGATGTTTTCATTCGTTTTCTTAAACACGACTTTAATAATATTTGTGTTACAGTAAAACAAACTGGAGTGTAGAAGTAAACTGTATGAAAATTTATCTTTGCCTAACTAGATATTTTGAAATTTTGATATATTATTGACAAGATATTTACCTAAATGAATTCTTAATTACATAAACGCACGTTTAGTAATGTATAAAGCATTAGCAAAATAGCAAAAAAAGTGGGTTAGCTGTGTTGTTTTTTTTTTTCAATATAGTTAGGGTTAACTGTACAACAGAAGTTCTAAAGACTAAAACCATCGAAAGATTTCTCGTCATTGACATGATAGCATTCCAACTTTGGATTGAAAGGGCTTTCTCGTTAAGGTAACATTGAAAACCAAAATTAAAAGTGAATCAACAAAAATATACATCTTATCTCCACATCCTATCTATAAAAACATTGCATCATTATTATTTTTCCCAAACTTCTAATGTTTTAGACTGATACCAGTTACTTAAAAGGGGAAGTTGTGTTCTTTTCTTTTCTGGCTGATATTGAGAAGAAAAAAATCGTCAATATATATTGCAAATTTTAGTTCAATCTAAATAAGAAATGTGTTTTACGAGACAGTGTCCGTGTTTGCAACATATTGCTTCTAATCTTACTTTTTCGTAACACTGATATCCTCGTACGCGTAACATCTGCTTCTTACAATAAATAGTTAATGAAACATTTGTGTAATTAATCCAAGAACGGAATTTCTGCTTTGCTAACAATGAAAAAGCATCAATTAATCCTTCCTAGTATTTTCTGTTCAGTTTTTTCTTTCGTCTATTTCTTTACAAGTGAAAAATTAAAAGGTAAAGACAATTGTGTGTATAATATGAAGGATGACGATAAAAAGGTAAGTTAATCATTTTTTTAATAACATAATGATGAAATACATATACTGTCAAAGTAATGAAACTTATATCTTTGATTAATGTGATAACTTATTAACAGATCAGTTCGTTTACACATTTAGTTGTAATAGCAAGTTTTACTAGATTCGTTTATAAACAAATCACTACCAGTTAATAAATAATGTAACAATAAAATACATATAAACGAACTTTACAAGCATTAAACAACTGTTTTAATATCAAGAGGATACAATAGTAATAGTGTTTGATAATAAAATTTATCATTCATGTTGTTAAGAATACATATGATGTTTTCGAACATCAGCTATACATGATATATATATATATATATATATATATATATATATATATATATAAATAATATATATCAAACCTTGAAAACATATAGAAAAAAATATAAAAAAAAATAATATTCTAAAAAATAAGTGAGTTACTAGGAGTTGCCTTGATCACTTGATATGATCTACTAGACTGAAATGATGTTTGAAAGATTACTACTAGAGTTTTATAGCTTTTGCACATGCATGTTAATTTAAGGGTTTCCACAATATATTTTTAATACAAGCATGTTTTGTGGTTAACATGTAATAATACAGTTTCTAATACGTATGTTAAGAATTCGCATGGCGGGATACCTTTAATATACACTCTTATGTAACTTTTTAACAGGGTTGGGATAAAGAGTTATTTTGCGTGCAATTAACCGGCTGAATCTTCCAGTCTTTTTTCCCATGATTGTTTCTAGGTGGTAACCCATTGTCTTCCTTAATGTGTTTGCTTTCACCTTGATTTGACCTTGTTGTGTTTTAGTTATACATAAACACTCATATGGGACTATTCGCACTGGATCCTTTTCCTTGCTTTGCATGTGATATATAATGGTACCGTTGTCTGTAAGTTCTGCTTTAGGATGATAATTAACCCTCGCTAGATATGTTACGAGAGTGTTACGAGAGCAAAAAAAAAGCAATTTAACAGCAACATTAATTCAAATTAAGGCAATACTTATTCAGTACCATATTTGTTCTACGACAACAGTTACGTTCATTTGCAATCAGGCTACATATTGCTAGCTTAGATAACTAAAAAGAGTTTTAAATTATGGAAAAATTGTGTATATTTTCAAAAATATGTTTCAAAAACATTTATATTCTGTAGACTACCAATTGAATAATGACGTTAGATATTTTTGTTTTTGTTGGATTTAACGTTGTACCGGCACAATTTTAGGTCATCTGCCGACTTTCCAGCTTTGATGATGGAGAAAGACACCATGTGCCCCGTCCTGCATTATTTCAACACGAGTCAGCACCTCGGACGAAATCGTCCTTCCGTCAGACAGCTAAATGTTTTTCTCACATGAAGAATTCAACGCCAAGAGGATCGAGCCCACATCGGTCACGGAAAAGCGATTCAAAGTCAGGGTTAAAGCCCGGGTATTAGATAGTGACAGTAGTTTTTTTTTTAGTTAGTACACAAACATGAGAAATATTTAACAAAAGAAATTTTGCATTTCATAGATTATTTAAGAACTTATCGAAAGTTAATTAAAATTAAGTTAAGTAGAGCATATCAAAAGATATTATTACATACCGAATGACTATCTGATTCAATTTGAAGTTATCTATATTTTGAAGGTATATAACTGGCATTTTATAACTAAAATCATTAAAAATAGAAACATTCTGTTTACGTACATGAATGAAAAACAGGAATGAAAATTTAACAGAAACAATGCTTAGTTCCAAAAATATGTCATCGCTTATTCTGGCTCTTTTACTACAACAAATAAAACTTTGTTATTTACATCAAATCTTATTGCTGTAAAAGTGCAAGTGAACAGAAATTGCGAAGAAATATGTACGAAAATGTCTGGGCAAACAATTTGGCCTTTTGAAAACTGCTTTGTAGGTGAAATCCTACATCAGTTCGAAATGATTAATTACAAGGTTTTAGCAGTCAGAAGATATGGTTTCTCTACTTTATATACCACTTAAACACATTTTAAAAATGTCACACTACATGTAACCGCCCTAATTCAAAGACACTTGCCAAGTAGACTGTTTCTCGCATATCATTTCAAAGCTTTCTAAAAGGTTGCAGTTTTCAAAATATATTATGTGCACTTGTGGCGACGTTTGTAAAGCCATTTCCCTTTCATTGAAGAATATTTGCATCAGGTTTGGAATTAAAGTCTCCAGACAAGTAATAGGTATTCCCATGGGAACGAATCGTTCATCCCTGTCTCAGATTTGTTTTTATCTTGTTATGCCAAAGATTGTACGCCTTTTTATTGCAACAAGTGGATATTATTTCTGCATTTAACAATGCATCATGCTATATGGACGACATACCTAATATGGAACATCCATTTTTTTGTTTCTCAATTGGTGGATACTATAACGTCCCCATGCGCTTCAGTTGAATACGACTTACAATTCGGATACCACTATTTAAATGGTGTACCCTCGGCAACATCTTATGGGATATATATCTCTGAATCATTTCGGTTTACTAAAGCGAGTAGTCATGTTGAAGATTAAGAAAATCGTAACCAAAATAATTCAGACAAGTATCTTCAGTCGTTATTGTTATAAATTGCAATAATTTTAAAAAGAATAACAATCGTTGCTCAGATTTGGTTTTGAAATTTAGCTAGAATTTTTAGGAAAGCTCTGCGAGAAGGTATAACAAAATCTGATTTTGATGGGGATGCATAAGGTTATTTTCAAACAGTATTTGATAAAGTTAAAGTAAAAAAGGCTATGACTCAACTATTTTTAGAATGCCCTATTGTTTACTGTTCAATCCTTTTAAAATTGGACGCTACGCGTTCCTCTTTATTTGTAGCTGACGAACAGGCAGAAGATCCTATTTTAGGCAGCTTTTAAATCCAACTGTGACTAAGCTGTCTTGATATTTGTTATCAGCCTGTTTTGTCAGGCCCTTGAGGGTGTTACTCTTGGCGCTCTTTCTTCTGCAACGTCCTTGAGTACATGTACTTTTGGTTCTAAATGTTTGCTTTCTCAAAGGGGGTGACTCTCTTACAAACAGTTATTAAATCCCACCAGAACTGAAATGTTTTGATTTCTGTCTTCTTGCCTGTTTCGTCGGGCCCTTAAAGGCGTTTCTCTAGATGCTCTATATTTTGCAAAGGCATTTAGTACATGCATTTTTTGTTTTTAATAAATGATTTTTACATAATTATACAAGAACATTTTTGACAATGTGTTTTACATGCAATGCCTTCTGTTTCCATTGCATGTGTTTGAGATTCACCTGGTGGAGATTACTATTTTTTTACTCTGTTCCGTGACTTTGGAACATGGTGCAGATAAGAGTGATGTTAGGTGCGCTTCATCAATCGGTTACGCTCCCTATTGGTGTTATTGCCATTTGCAGTGACAAGGCAGTGCTCAACCGTGTTCTTTTATTTGTTCGTTTTGTTATCGTGTGTTTGTTGTGTGTGCGCGCGTGTGTGTGTGTGTGTGTGTGTGTGTGTGTGTGTGTGTGTGTGTGTGAGTTTGTAAACGCTGCCAACTGGGTAATTTCGTATGAATACACACCAACGTACTGGGGATACGCCTCGAACCGGGGAATTCCCCAGTTCATTTTAACAATACCACGTTATTCCTGACCTTCAAATTAGTCATATCTCGAAATTTGAGCTGATTCTGAGCGATAGAAATTTATTCCCCGGTACGCCGGTTCTGGTCATACACATATCTCACACACAATCAGAATTTTACAACGGTGTGTATCTTTCGCCATTTACCGCAGTTCCCCAGTTTACCTTTATACAACTCGTAGTACATACACACAAAGGTTTAAATTATTTTCACTAATTTAACATAATGCTTTCGTTATTATAAGCTTATGAGTGAAAAGATTATGTTGATTAATTCATCAATTACCAATTAAATATCTTTTTACGTTCACAAGACAGTATTATATATTTATGTTACCGCATATCTTTTCCGGCTTATTGTGTTATGCGCTTTTATTGCTAAGTTAATGACTTGATTTGACAATACAAATGTTAAACTGAAAATATTATAATACACAGGAACACTATTCAGAATATACATTCTATATATATTCATCGCATTTAACAAACTTTCAACTTCAGGCGCGGTGCTGAAATATACAAATGTACTAATTCCTTTTGAATTACCGTGCTGCATTTGAAAAAATAAATGTAGTATTACCTTCAAAGATGTTCATATATTCAGCTCATAATGCAATTACCTATGTAAATTCAACAGTAATTAATACAGCAAAGCGAGAGAATTTTAATACAGTTTCGTTATTTGTAAAAAAAAAAAAAAACAACAACATTTGTACATTAACTTATTGATATTATTTACTACACATCAAAGAAATGCATATGAGGATCTGACTCCAGTACGTTTAAAATACTGATTAAGAACACGTGAAAATAATAAAACCTATATCATACAGTAGCTAACTTATGCAATTATCTTAACACAGGATTTTCATGCTATTTTCCCGCTGATTTTGTTCAGCAATCGCAATGTGTTGAAATCTATGATGTAAAAATGTCCCAAAAGTAAAAAAGATACTAATACCTCTCAAAAACCTGTGCTGCATTTGAAACAGCATTTGTTATGTCATTACCTCCTACGATGTTTATACATGTATAAGCAGCTGTCAACTTGTTACGCAATTATCTACGTGTGTTGAAGAGTAGTAGATACTACAAAGCCGAAATAGTTTAATACAGTTTTATTTTATTAAGTATTTGTCAAATTTAGAGACCACATTAATCATAACATTAGTACATTATCTGATTGATTTTATCTACTACACATCAAAGAAAATGACACAAGGATCTGACTCCAATACATTCTTAAATCTGTTTAAACACTTGGAAATTCTAAAGCCTAGATCATAGCTAACTCGTGCATTTACCTTAACACAGGAATTTCATGCTATTTTTGCGCGATTTTTGTTTAGCGATCGCCAAGTCTAGAAATTCATGATAGAAAAATGTTTCAACAAAGCATAGGCTATAAAGTTTGTTGTACATGTCCGAAATAATTGTAGTTTACGACGGTTAAAAAAAATGATAATGCTGCGGCTGCACGGGTTTAGGATCATTTGGCAAGAAAATATAGAAACCGTGAGACATCAATTAAACACATGGGAATCACAGCAAAACAATTCTCATGCAAAAAAATAAAATAAAATAAAATTTGATGTTCACATAACGAACAGATATATCCTACAGAAAAATTGTGCCCAGATTCTGCAACCTGAAGCACACTATTTTAAAACTTATGTCATAAATTTGCTATATTTTAATAAGCGTCTTATCTTTATAAACTGTCGCTTTTAGCATTAAAAAAGTTATTAACTTGTTACACAAAAAAAAATATTGATGTGTAAAGTTTGAAAGCTCAAAGTCTCAGTGCGTTACTGACATACAAAGGGTAATTTTTACAATGCATATGCTCATTAACCAATAGGAGTTTTTTTCTGTCACTAACATTCCTATCATTCTACAATAAGTATGAATATGACATACAATTACATCTGCACATGATATTTTCTTCAACGTCAGGTCCGTAGAAGTTCAATTTGATCAAAACAACGTTTTAAGAAATTTTGTTTGTTGGACGGGGTTGGAACGACCTCACTCACCTGCTTATCAGTTTTGTTCATCCAGTGATATATCACACCGTGCGTTTATTGCGGTAGCATTTTCTGTGGTATTTTGGGGAAAAAAAGAACGAAAATTATTGATGATTGGACTGACAGATGAGTTCCCGACGTATTAGAAAATACAATATGTAACGCATCGTATGAATTCACAACTTATTATACATGTACTAATCGTTTGATTGAAACTTGAAAACAGAGAAATTTTATTGCGATTGAAGGATTTTATTGAATATAAAGCCTTTAAATACATAACGATATTATTCGTTGTTACATATATGGTTATTTCATACTTCACTCATGAAACTGACCGACACAAAATAAGACATTTCCCTATTCGGTGACACATTAACACAGTATTTATTATGGGTGCAAGTATATTTATCTTTAGTTTTGACCGTGGCATACATATGATTTACTGGTATTAATAGCATTAAGGGAAACAAAAATATATAATAATCATAAAAATACTTACGATATAAATGTTCTGATTAGAACAACAATATCATGAATTTAAAATACCTATGACTGATTTCATTTTAATCTTCCTTGATCAGAACGATTATTCCGTTTCTGCATGTACTTTTTTTTGAAAGAGTACTGATAAACTTTGCGGTAAATTCAGCTGTTGCTTCCGTTTTCATTCTCCTACCTTTGTAATGTTTACTTTATATACATTTTCATGATCGAAACTCCAGATTGTTTTGTTTGCAATTAAATCATGTTCAGAGTCTAAAGGAAAAATCCTCACAAAATTGGGAACAAGACTTTCCGAGTGTGGGATTCGAACACACGACCTTCACAAATTTTGAACGATTAACTATGTAAAGTCAACGTTTTACTGAAGCCTGGTTTTCTAAAAACAAAAAAAAGATAAAAACAAAACCTTTATATGGGAAAATAGTTTGGAAACAAAATAACTATGACTTGAAATGTTGTAAACTTTGTTTAAGTCTTTTTTGATATTGATTGTTATTTTACCGGGCAAGAAATAACGATTTTCATGCAAAGTCAGGGACTGCGAGTCATTGCGGAGTTTGAATTAAGATTCCCCGATTTTTATTTCCTGTTGCCGCATATCGAACCTAAGATTTTACTTTGCATTTAAATAAGCGCAAAATTCTTTTTCCTAAAAAAAATCAAGTTTTCGTTAACCTGTTATCGGAGAGAAAAGCACAAATAAAAATAAATGCTTTGTTTCTGTCATTCTGCCTGATTTAGAGTAAAGTGTTTGCCTCAGTTCTATCTTATTCAAATTAATTACCTACTACTATTGTTTTCGTCTCAAGCCCGAGTCATCATGAGTTGATATCCTACTCTGGGAACGTCATTTTTGTAATGCCTTAACTTTTTGAAACTTATCATTATTAAATAGCAAACGGTACTATAGTTTAAATCATGATAATGTATGCAATGTAAATATAATAATACACAGTTCAAATGTAGGAACACAACAACTGAAAAATACACTGAATATTACGCCGATTAGGAGATTATCCAAATAAATTGTCTGTGTTTTTGCTGTATGCATGATTTCGTTAATCCGAATGGTTTTTAAAGGAACCACACTTATATGTTTGACTGTTAATTCTGTCTTTTGAACGAGTAGAATTGAAGGAAAAATAAATTGTCTGCTTAGCACAGATTCAAGGGCGGATCCAGGGATTGGGGCATTTTTTCTCGCTCGCTACGCTTGCATAGTTAATTCATCATTTGTCCTGGGTGAAAATATAAATATGCATTTTTTCTCGCTCGCTATGCTCGCATAGGCAATTTGTCTTTTGTTTGGGTAAAACAATGCATTTTTTTCTCGCTACGCTCGCACAATAAAAGTCCGACAAATTTGCATGAGCTTCTATAAAGCTTTTTATTTTACGGTAAAAAACTTTAGTAACCCCTCCCCATAAAAATCCTTAGAAATCGGGCTTAGAAATTCCATTCCGAGATACTTAAGCAAGAATAAGTCTGACGAGTCATTAAACATGGACTATACGTAGCATGTTATTTGGGTTGATTTTATCATAAAACCTGTCATTTTTCAATACCAAAAAAAGCACCTCAGAACGCTAAGAATGCACAAGATGGATCTATTGTTTTCGAAACGTTGCGATGGGGGTGGGGTGGGGAGGGGGAGATGGGGACATGCCCACGGACCCTCCTAGTTGTTCTACCACAAATATTTTGCACCCCTTACACCAAATCCTGTACCCGCCCTGAGATTTGTGAATGCCTAATTAAAATTTTTAGTTAAAACATAAAGAAGGAACTAAAACATACAATATTACTTATTCTTGCAAACCAGACGGGGATTTCCGGTATCTTTACCGGAGCTGAAAAGTCCATCTTACACCCCGGGGTGGTGTAAGATGACTCTTGTGCTGTAAATCACGTATAAGAACTACATATATGTAAACGTTTTGTGAAGTAATTTATATTCTATTTAAAAAAAACGGAATGAAAATTCAATACCATGACAGTTCCTATTGGTTCCTGATAGTATATTTCTCGATTCAAATCACGTTATTTTATCAAAAATTTGATAGTGAAAAGAATCTTATAATATCGAAGTTCAAAAGTTGCTGTAGGCAATGGAAAGTAATTTAAGCACACAACTGATAAAACCAGATACTGTTTTGTGCTTTATTATGTCTCTGCATCATGAGTCTGGTTTGTTCTTCGATTATTCTATGTCTTGTCATAAACAGTTATTTTAATGTTAACATTTGACATAGATAATTTTTGATTGAATGTCGAATGATTGACGTGCTACATGTACCTACATACAGAATATAAAACGTTCTCTATTGTCTGACCGCCTCTGTTTTCGGGTGGTTAGAATCGCTGACTTAAAATCACTCGTAAGTACTCACTGATTAAGGAGCATGGGTTCAATCCTTGCTACCGACCAGGTCTCTTTATGTAAGATTGTTGGGTAAACTGCCCACCTGACATAACTGAAATAGTGTTTAAAATGGCGTAAAACCCATCAAATCAAATTAAGTCCCTCGGTTGTCTTTTCTCATATATATGATATGTAACAGGAGCTTCCGCATTCACCATTTTAATAGCTAGATCCTCGTTTCAACTTTACACACGTACCTGGTTCGTTATACACTTGTACCTCATTTAGTCTTTACACTAACTCCCCGTTTTGTTGAAACACACAATTCCACATTTCGTCTATACACAAACACCCGGTTTGTTACACACTCACCTCAGTTGGTTTATACACAAAATTCCCCGCTCTGAATGTGAAAAATCTCATTGCTTAACAATTGAAGATAGCTTTAATCTAAAGCCTTGGATAATTTTAAGATCATAAGAATAAGAGTTGATAGAAATATGATAACTGTAACTACAGTAATAAAGAAGTTCCCAGTTGGTAGGTTTATAGCTTACATCCCCGATTGGTTGCGTTTACATGTATGTGTGTGTGTGTGGGGGGGGGGGTGTGTGTGTGTGTGTGTGTTGGTAGTGTGCACATCTGCGTGTTATGAATTGCGATTTTGGGAGGCTATGTGGCATTCCCTGTTGGATATTCATCCTTGTTTTTTTTGCACAAACATCAGACTGTTTTGCAATAAATGTTATAGTGCAATAGACCAAATATCGCATGCGTTATCAAAATAAATATTTGTTTGAAAAACAGTGTTGCAATTTTAATTCTAATTCTAATTTGATTTGTAGGAACATGTGTGCAATGTCATTGTTTTATTTCTATATCACATTTCAGCTCATTTGAAACATATAAAGCAAACAAAATCTGATTCGGAGTAAAGTACACAGAGCTCACGATTAGTTGAAATTGGATACGTTTAATATTTAGAAATCTTTAAATGTATTAACAGCGGCATTCATCTTAAGCAGTTTATGACAGCACTTGACTACACAACAGTGGCTTTAAGTTCATGTCTGCGTCTTTTGCACAGACGTAAAATATTACTTACACATATCCAATTTCCGTCTTTAACTAGAATAGTATTTTTTAGATATTAACATTTGATAAAGAAATTTAAACGAATGTAACTAAACTGAAATGTTATTTAACTGTGTTTGTAGTGATACAGTCATAGTTTAATGTCATGTATAACTGCCAAGGTCTGGTGTTAAAATAACTTCACGATTTTCAGTTGTGGTACACATTTATTCCATTCTTTGCTATATATGTATTAAGTAAGTGTGTACCACTTTAAACCTGTATTGTTTATTTCACAATTTTGTGAATTCATATTTGGAGAGATACTATGACGTAATTTTACATACTTTCAAGTATGATTAAGGGTCTAACATATCTTTAACAAATGCATGTTTTATTTTGGAAATATATTCATTCTAACAAGTGAAAGAGAACACTTTTAGAAAGTTATTGTCTCAGCATTAGACTGGCATCCGTGGTCAGAGTCCTTCAAAACAAATACCTCTACCATAAAATCCTCTTTAATAGCTCTTCCTTGAAAAACAAAACAATATCTCTTATCTCTGTCTCTAATGACTAGAAAGATGCGATCTGAACACTGACAGAATTCTGCCAGGCTAAAAATCACCTTGAAATCCGAAACCACTGCAAATGTAGTCATGATGTAACATAACCTTTGATTGACTCAAGTGCAAATCAGAGAATCCTTAATTGACTTCAAAGTCTGAATAGTCTGAATAACAAAGTGTTTGTCAATGGGTCCTTTATATTACCAGATGAATAGGAGAGGTGTAAATCAGCTTAACATTTAATACCTTTCATAATTGTATCATCTTTAAAATGTAAATACAATAGATATCAGTAATCTAAAATATGATAGAGTTAAACTATTTTAAACTGGAACATATTAAAAGTTTATTGTTATGTAAAAAACATGCTTTAGAAACAGATACTGTACCAGTTTTGGTGCTCCTAATGAACTTTGATTATTGAAAACAAAAACATATTTTTCTTTTCTATCTTAATTTGTGGTACATCAATCTATAAATATGCAAAATTATAAAAAAATCTGTTCACTAGAAATAATTGCGGAAACATCTTTAATAGGAGAAAATTACTGATGAAATCACACAGTGAAAAGAATAGCTGGTGGTCAGTATATTTAGTAACTTTCATGAAATACTTTAATCATAATACTTCTCCGTGTCCCAGTAGTTGACTTAAGATTACTTGCCTTTCACCACCTAAGGTTCAAAACGTCACATAAGGTGTTTGAATTCCTCATGCACTAAACTGTCTAGGCGGCTTCTGCTCAACCCGGGGCTTGAGGGCGTGGAAGGTAGCATGTATTTTAACTACCGTCCATGAACAGGCTCAATCAAACCGAGCCTGCAACATTTTCGTTTTTGTTGTGTTGAGCGACCTGTGGAGTTTCCACTTTTTCTATTTTATGGAATGTTGATGATTACACTCTGATGTCTGCCCATGCCTGAAACAATGCCTGGAAGTGCACCTAGGGTTTTCCTCTACCATTTAATGCCAAAATATGACCTACACTGTTTCTGGTAAAATTTCGTATTACTTGTCTTTTCATCAAATACGTCTCAGTGTACTAGTTTCTAAAGACATTTCCATGTTTAACTGACAACAGAAATGGTTATACCAGAATATCTATTTGAGTTTATAAATTGCATAGAACGTCTTGCTACATAGATTGTGCCAATGTTACTAACTAAAAAAAAGAAATTGATTGTATAAAAATAAAATTGTGTTTTTGCAAATTAAATTAGTCAATCGTAAGTAGTATTTTGCAACTATAAGTAGTTTTAATTATTTTTTTACTAACTGGTAAAGGCAGACTTTGTTAGGGCAACCCTGATTGTATACATCAATTTTCTTCTTTTAAAAAAGTACTTTTCATTTATAACGATTTCATAAAATCAACCTAGTGATTTCAAACACAATTTTAGTGATATTATAATAAAAACATAAACTCCTGTGATATTGCCTGCAATAATGTTAACAACTAAAAATAACATTTTGAAGGACGTGAATAATAAAAAATGTGTTCAGCTATTCAGCAGCAATAAATGTACCTAAACATATTACTGCAGGAAATTTACAATGTTTTATCTTTCAATTCTAGAGAAAAACTAAACATCTTGAACAGGTAATTAGGAATAGTTCAATTAATCTTGTTGTTGGTCAGTTTAGCGTGGCTATTGACAGGTGGTACTAATTGCTCTTTATGAGTTTATATAACCTCACAATCGCATTTTATAAGTCTGTTGAGAAGAGCCTAGAGAGAAAATGAATTTCTGAGAAAATGTCGATCAGTATGAAGAAAGAAATTAACATAATTACAGATTATTTGATCTCAATAAACATTTTAAGTCTGCCTCAACATCTATGCATCTTAATTGAACATATAGCAGAAACAACTACAAATCATAATTTTACTTACAAAAAAAGTATCAAACATTATTAGTTTAATAGCTGACGGCTGGATTATTATTATTGCAGTTTAATAGAAAATAAATAGTCACATAAATAGTCATGAAAATAAAAAGCTGTTTTCATCGTATGATGAAATTATGACATTCGACACACATACTTAAATTCAACGTCCAGTGTTAATAACTGTTCAATTTTCGGTTATAAATTTTTGATTGAAAAACTCGTAACATTTTGCTGTCTTTTATGGTCAACAGTTCATTAAAAAAACCTGTGGTGACGATGATTTGAAACACAACAATGATTTGTACTTGATACCATGCGACAAAGTGATTGATACTATGAGTGCTGATGACCTCGACGTAGTCTATTGGAAGTAAGTAAAAAAGAATATGACAGTACATTTCAAAACCTACAGAGATACTGAATCAACTGTTGGAAACAATTAACCGAGTGTCTCTTTATTGCTGTTTAATATTTGGAACTAATATTGGAACAACGAAGCATACGGAATTATAAACTGATGCTCAAAATTGTATTAAAATATTCTACCATTGAATATTTTGTCGGACAGTCTTTAACCTAAAGTTGATTAAAAGTAGGTCAAGTTATTTTTTTAGTAATTTAGCAGTTTGAATTTCTCCATAAATAAGCAAAATAACATAGCGTACAATAATTGTAGCGATTAAATCAGCATCCAACATATTTATATTTATTTTTAAGGCAAATGTTTTGAATATTTGTGTATGGATTAGCACATACTCAGTTATATTTTGGTTTTGTAAGGTTACTTGATATTTTTCTTTATTAATACAAACGCGTTAACCTTGGTAAATTTCACAACATTTTGTAGGGACAATTTTTTCCTCTTATATTTTAACTTCGTCAAGAAATTTACAAAAGTAATATTCAGTATAACAATGTTTAGAAATATTGTTTATTAAAATATATTGAAGTATATACATAATTTCATGAATTAAGTCAATTTGCATTCGTTCAGTTAACTTTCAAAGAGAGAAAATATAGCTTCACTGGTCCCAATCAGTAAAAAAAACTTAAATGTCACCACTGATTTGTGAGACATGAAAACAGAGATTTGAGTTTATATGG
Organism: Mercenaria mercenaria; assembly: GCF_021730395.1. Classification (NCBI taxonomy): domain Eukaryota; kingdom Metazoa; phylum Mollusca; class Bivalvia; order Venerida; family Veneridae; genus Mercenaria; species Mercenaria mercenaria. Next base: position 89,440,240 of record NC_069366.1, on the reverse strand, counting down.
AAATGTTGAACCAGTAAAAATGTGTAGTACAATTCGGGTGTGTCTATAAAGCGGCATCGCTACTAATCTTAGTGGGTTAGTCGACTTGCTGTGGCATGTGCGCGCTCGTTTGTACTGCTAGGCGCTTTCCCGTAATTGGTCTGGTATATTGTGGCGGTGATTTAGTTCGTATAAATTCTCTCTTTCATAAATAAATTTATAATACGAACTTGTATCCCAGCTGATCTCACGAATTGGAAAGTCAACAGTTCTGAATCTAATTATATCCCTTAATGCAAATTATCTCTATATATTCAGTGTATCATCGAGATCCAGTTCAATTTCAGAGAGAGAAAATATAGAAGCTCTGGGCCTTATCAGTTAAAAAGACTAAACTGTCACTGCTGATTTGTGAGACATGAAAACAGAGATTTGAGTATATATGCAAATGTTGAACCAGTACGAATGTGAAGTACAATTCGGTTGTGTATATAAAGCGGCAACGAAATTAATCTTATTGGTTTAGTGTATTTGCTGAAGCATTTGCGCGCTCGTTTCTACTGCTTGGCGCGTTGCCGTAATTAGGCTGTTCTGTTATGACGGTGATTTAGTTCGAGTAAATTCTCTCTATCATATAATAATTTATAATACGAACTTGTATCCTATCTGACATATGTTCTGAATTTAATTATATCCCTTAATGCAAATTATCCCTATATATTCAGTGTACCCTCAAGATCCAGTTAACTTTCAGAGAGAGAAAAAGACTGCCTTTCTGACAATATGCAATTACAAAAAAAATGTTACATTTGTGTACTAGTACACTGATGAGCCGATAGTCGAAACTAGTTTATATAAATAAATAAATAACAACAAAATATAAACTACTTTCGACTATCGGCTCATCAGTGTACTAGTACACAAATGTAACATTTTTTTATATATATATTGAGAGAGAGAGAGATGATCGCAATATGAATTAGAAAGCTGACGCGGTAATAGGTCATTCAAGTGCACGCCACTTTCCGATGTTTGATTGCTCTAGTGACCAAATATGCAAACGAATGTTGGGACGTAAGTAACAAAAAGCATTATAATACACATAAATAAATACGCATTTTGATTTTTAACAATTATAAAAGGTGTGTTGAGGACATCCTTTGCTTTTATAGGTGTAGGTTGATATGATATTATGTACGTAAAATATTTGGGTCGTTATTACTGGATAACGAAGTCAATGTTACGGAAATATATTAAATATGGCATATAGGTGAAAGGTAAAACAATAGTTTTTGTCATTTTATGTCTTGTCTTGCGTTTTTTTAACATTAACCACAGCTTTTATTGAATAACGTAAATGTTTATTTTCTATCTTGAAAAAATGTTCAGAAATGTATTGCACCTTTCGGATGATTTTTCATATCATTGTCTTCTTTTTAGCTCACCTGAGCCATAGGTTCAATGCGAGCTTTTGTGACTGCTTGATGTCCGTCGTACTTCCGTCAACAATTTCTAAAAAATATTCTCCAAAATTTCTGGGCAGTTTTACACCAAAATTCACAGGAATGCTCCTTGACTGGCCCCCTTTTAAAATTGCACAAACAATTAGAATCCATTCAGAACTGTGGTTGCCAAGGCAACCGAAACGTAAATATTACAAAATCTTCCCGGAATCTTTTAACCGGATTTCAAACATATTTTGTAGAAATTATCTCTATGTGACTTTCTTTCAAAATTGCTTCATTAATTCTATTTCGTTAATGAGCATGACCGCCAGGGGGCGGGGCTTATTTTTTCCCTATATGGCTTAACTGTAATTTCAAAAATCTTCCCTGAAACCTTAAGACCTAGAGCTTATATATTTGGTATGTGACATTGTATAGTGGACTTTTACCAAGACTGTTCAAGTTACGATCCCAGGGTCAATATTGGTACCGCCCCGTGGTCCTTTAAATTTCTATAGAGTTTTATAGGAAAAGCATAATAAATATTCTTCTCTGAAACCGAGAGGCACAGAGCAAAGATATATTACTTGTGGCATTGTCTAATGGTCCTTTACTAAGATTGTTAAAATCATGACCCAGGGTCCATTTAAAGCCCCGCCCCGGGGTCATTTAGTTTTTATGTGAGTTATAAAACAAAAAATACTTCAAAAATTATCTGATCATATTTCTTAGACTGTTTAATTATAATTACCTGATGATCCCAAGTAATTAGGGGTCTCTTGACTGTGACCCTGACCTATTGACCTACTTTCTTGTTGTTTTTTAAATACAGCCTTGAAATTTGGATAACATTTTCCGTTTTGCACACATATCTTAAAACTGACTTTCAGTGACCATGTATATGATCTACTGACCTACTGTTTAAATATTTTAGCATCAGTTTGATTTTTGAAATTTTCACAAAGATTTCAATACCTATGCTATATTTTACCTTTTTACCTACTTTCTTATTTTTGATGATATGTAGCTCATAATGCTCGATCCATGGTCATCATGAATCTCTTGTTTGTAATTTATTGTTCTTGTGCTAACCAAATGCTTGAAAAAATAAGCACTGCAATTTTCAGTTGTACATATGTATATGGCAAGTATACACAAGTACAAAAAAGCCTCATTCAAACTCTTTGTATAATATTTTAACACTGATTAATAATTAGAAAAGAACAATACCATTCGCAAATCTGATGATTAAAAATAATTGATAGTTAATCATACACCATTTCATGGTCGCATTATTCTTCAAATAATGAATTTCAGTAGATTAGTCAGAGGTTTTTCACAGACACAATCAGTAACGCGCGTGGCCACCTCTACTGGCAACCTCAGCAGCAAGACGTCGCCCCAACGGACCCGCACCGGTTACGAAGCAGATACAATGGGATTCTGGCCCACTCCTGTTGGACGCTGCTATCAGTTCCTGGAGGTTGGCAGGCTGCGTCAAAAGTTATCCAAGGCGTGTTTAATCAGACTGAAATCCGGTGAGCATGCCGACCAAGCCAAAACGTCCATGTTGCTCGACTATAAAATGTTCCTGGTGATTCGTGTAACGTGAGGGCGCGTGTTGTCATGCTGAAGACCTAGTCTTGACGTTGACGGAATATAGGAACAACCACAGGACGTAATATCTGGTAGATGTAACGCCTGGCTAAGAACTTAAATTGGCACATGACGAGTTGGACTTAAACCTATGGTTGATGGCTACCCAGACCATAACTCCGCCCAAGCCGTAAGGACGTCGTATATATTTACGTCCGTCAGCATTCTACAAGTTGAAACGTGACTCAACACTTAACAAAACGTTCTGCCAACGCTGACCGCAATGGTTGCATGCCAAAATTAAACGTTGGTGACGGTGACGTAGCGTACGGACTAGACCACAGTAGGGCCTGTGGCAGATAATTTCCCGTTCTCTAAGCCGATTTCTCACTGTATGTCGACTTACGGGCTGTCCACGATTACCTACCACTAAACGTGACGTGGATTCAGCAGTCACAAATCTGTCATGCAAATGGTGTTGAAGTGTGTAATTGTCCTGCCGTACTGACGTTGTACGCGGTCTACCCGAAAGGGGCCTATACCGTATAGCGGGTTATTTCTGCGGTCAAAATATTCTGCGTTTTGGTCCCAAAAAATGTGAAACAAATTTCTGCGTGTTTAATTTCCGCGTTTTCACTTAAACGGAAGAGAAATTTCTGCGTTTCTGCCAAGGAGGAGGTAATTCCTCGCATGGTCGGACGTTGTGAGAATGATAGCGTATGAAATCAATAAACTAAATTACTGGTAACTTTGCATTTAATGAATACATTGTAGGATATAATAATTGCGAAATGAGAAAATGTAAATCCATCAACAATAAATTATTGCATAACAACTGCAAACTACGGTATAAATATAACGGTTACACTTATATAAAGGTTACTAAAGTATACCTAGTTCGGAAGATTGCCACAAGGGATTAATATAAACAACACAAGTGAAATTCACTCAGTTTATTTCATTCACAAAAGAAAAACGTTTTCTGAGGGATTAACAGTTAGGACTTTGTTTGACTATCAGACCTAATTATGATGATTATACCATTATCGGTAATTGTTAGATGGTAACGGTAATTTTCAATAATTAGTCCAGGTCATTGTGAACTTCGGATTACCTTGGGTACCATAGCGTGAAACAACGTTGGTGAAAAAAAAATGCAGATTTTTTTTGCGTTTTAAATTGTTGCTGGATGAATATTCTGCTGGAAATATTTTTGCGATTCTACCGAGAGACCGCAGAAACGCAGAAATATTACCCCTGCAGAAATAACCCGCTATACGGGTTATATAAGTGTTTCCGTGTCTATGACACATCGAGCAGAACGCAGTATTGTTGAACGTGGACACGTTAAAACGTCTAGCGACTTGTTTTCGCGTTCGCCCACATTCGATCATAGAACTTGGGCCCTCTCTGCGAAATTTAGCCTCGGCATTATCAATCAAAAACTGATTAATTCTCAGAAACTTTCTAAAAATATGGCGGTATGTCGACTAACAAATGTACCTGTGTAAAATTCGCTCAATTACACCACATGGTTGACACACAAGGTTTACACGAGGAAATCATGAGAATGTACATAAATTAAACAATGGGCTGAATTAAATCGTACGAGTTTCTATTGGCTGTGTTTGTCGGTCATGTACATTTCTGCCCAACAAACTTAAGCTATATAACGAAAATAACGCCAACATTCGATAAGGCGTTTCTTTATCTCGTCAGGATATATTTAAAACATTTGCAGACTCAAGCGGAAAATTATTGCTTGGATGTAAAAGAAACATCTATGAACAAAGGATACCGTGCTTCTTGGAACAGAGGAGAGAGAGAAATACTAATTTAGGTTCATACTTTTAGAATTATGATTCTGAATAGTTTAATTTCGTTTGGCTCTTTGTCTCTAATAGGCGTAGAAAATGATCGCATTTTTTAAACAACAGTATGTTACGGTATTATTGATGCCTGTATATCCGTTTTCTTTTCCTTTTTTGACAAAGTTTACCTATAGCTGACAAAGGAATGATTCTTACTAGTTTTTGCGCCACTTGCGCAAAGGTCAATGGCCCATTTGTGAAGAATTCTATTGCTGCCCTGTTTCAGATCGATAAACAGCTACGGTTTTTAAACTGTACAAATAAATCAGAATTGCTAGACGTATATCCCTATTGTCTGGGTACTTGGCCTAAAGGTCACAAACAGCCAAAATATCTTTCCTGTATCCAGACTGTAGTAAATTAAATATCAAATAGGGAAAACCACGTTCCAAAAATGCAGCGTGCCCAAATCGCAAACAGCAGAACATACGCGCACTCACGCATGCACGCACGCTTGCACGCACGAACATACGCACGCATAAACTCATACACATACACTCACTCATATACACTCAGAGAGAAAGAGAGAGATAGAGAAAAAGAGAGAGAGAGAGAAAGAGAGAGAGACAGACAGACAGTAAATGTACGCGGACAAAACGAATAAATGATTACAATCACGTAATGCCTTCGAATAGAAAACACCACTCTGGGGCATAAACCGTTTTATAGTACACCTTACCTCACCCTGACGCCAATCATGTTCCAGAATCAAAGGACAGTAATAATTTAAGTTATCCCCGCCAGATGGGTCCCTAACAAACATGATGGCACCAGAAGGTACTGCTTGTAAAACATAAAAAATGTATTTGTTAATTTACATCAAGCATACCTTAGGAACCGAAACGTAAGTGTTCGATGCCTTTGAAGAGGACAAAGCATTAAGAGACGTACCGAAGGGCCTGGGGGATGTGTATCACTTACAAATTTCAAACTCTGAAGCATAACTAGCTACATATAAAGAAATATCTCATTTGTTTTTGGGGTTAGTAGTTCAAACGTCAACGACACAAGTGCACGATACAGTATTTACATTGTTTGTTGATAGAAAATAAAAATTATCTCCGTTTTACATTATAAGATATTTCTTGGCACATTCTTTCTTTTCTGTCACCATTTTACAATTTACAAAAGAAACTACATATTTTTCGTCTATAAGTCTTTGAAAGCATTTTTTGTTTATTTCAAATGTCAATCCCATTCATATTTTACATTCATATTTTACATTCATATTTATACATCGGAAAAAGAAGTAATTTTTGTGTAAAATTACGACCGGTTTTACCATAAACATGAATCGTCGGGAGAATGTTTATAATGACGTCGTCGTCAGTCAACGACGGATCAATAAATATGTCTCTTATGTAACGAAAAAAGTTAAACTGTCGTTTGCATCATTGGAAAAGCAAAAAAATATGAAATAATGAATCGTAGATTCTGCAAATACATAATATCGAAGGTAATTTTTATGTAGCTTTTGAGACGGTTTAATAAAATGTTTTTCTGTCGTCAGGTGCCATTTAAGAAATAAATAATGGACGTCGAGGATAACAAAGTATTAATATTATTCTCAGGAACAGATTTAGTATAGAAAGTATAGAGGACATATCAAAAGTTCTATGCAAGATATTACAGACATTGACAAAAGTGAGAGTGGTGAAATTCATGACGAAAAATGTACAAACAGAACAACTATCGGCACAACCATCAAACACAAATTGATGAAGAAATGACTGCATTAAAAAGTCAGAAGAAAGGTGGATATAGAAAATAATTTCTAAAACATCTTTGGAAAGAGGAATGTAGTCGTGAAAAAAAAAATCGTCTAAAAGATGGCAGGACAGAAATGACCCGGTTTAAAATGTATCAAAATTCGTTAAAGATTGAGTATGAACACAAAAAATATTAATTTATCAAAATTGACAAGATTGGCTTTGAAAACCAGCCAGTATTAACCTTTACCCTGCTAAATTTAAAAAATGGACTGGTCCAACAGTCAATTTGGGCAATACCAATTATTATTTGAAGGGGTGTTCACTAAAACTGATTGAATAGCGAACAGTGTAGACCATGATCAACCTGATCTTGGTCTGCACTGGTCGCAAAGGCAAAGTCACTTGCCGCCAGCAGGCTAATTGTTAAATGAAAAGGACTGTTAATACAACATTTGAAACTCCTAATATCAGGACTGATGAATGTGCTCACTGCAACCAATATAACAAATGACCAACATACGTTTCTGTTGTTAATAACCCAAAAACGAAGGGAACCAGGCAAGAATATAACAAAGGTCTTCCGTTTTGAATTGATGGAAACACAGCATACGTTGTTCGCCACGGCAATAGTTTACAATAATCGCGACCAAAAACGACTGCAAATCAATTCTAGAAATGCAAGGAATAAAGTTTATCATCTTTGTAACGATTACAATCTGAAAACACGGACTAATGGTCCGCAGAGGACAAATTCAACTAGAATTGGATAATTGTTACACTCCTCGATATGATACACGCACTAGTTATTTCAAAGACCGGCCTCAAAGGTTAGAATAGGATAATCGTAAATGAGAACCAATGTCCGTAGGTATTTAGGTAATCAATATATCAAAAAAAATTTGAAAATGAACATGAATATAGACTGATAAAGAAAGGTTTAAAAGTCATTACCATACCAAAGAAACAAACTACTGAAGAAAACGAAAATGGTATTCAGAAATTTACTAAAGGATGATACTGAATCAAATATAAGGAACAGAACCAGACTGATCCGCCCAAAAAGAGAAATGTATTTTTAGATCAACTTATATAAAGTATTGATAAATTTCCAACAAAATGCGAAATCTTAGATATCAACATTTGAGGGCAATGCTCTTAAGAAGTAATACATGATGCTACTATAATAATAAAGACGCTGATAAAGGTGGTTTTGTAATACTGGGCAAAGAACATTATAAACTAACGGTTATAACTATACTATATGATCCGTCTTATTATGAGAAACTTAGTAGTGATCCTTCAAAACCTGAAAGAATAAAACACAACAAACTGACCGTCGAATTTCATAACTGCCTTACAGATAAGGGTATCTTCGAAACTTTAAAGTAAAGACAAGTAACTTTTACGGTCTACAAAATGCCCATAAAAGTAACCAAGTTGGAGAATTGTGTACAAAGGCCAAAAAAGGAATATGCAGAACTCTCAAATCAGATGGATTGTTGCTGGCCAAGAGTGTCAATCCCACAGACTCAGTAATGTTTCAGATTTTTACAAAGACGACTTACAAAATATCCTAGCTATTTACGTGATAGTACAGATTGTCTAAACTCCCTTCCAGAAAGAATTACAACAGAAACAATTCTAGCGTCTTTTGATGTTGAATCTCTGTATCCTAATATACCTCACGGGTTAGGTCTGGCTAGAGGAATTACAGCGATCAACTAAAACTTATGGATTCAGTGTTGTTATATTTTCTGGTCCATTCAGCATATGTGAATGTGTGCTTAATCCGGTGCTAGGGGGCGTGAGATGTGTTGCACATTTCATTACCTCTCATGAACAGAATCAATCAAACGAAGTCTGCTATTACTCTTTTTGGTTGCATTATTTGCTTCCAAAGGATTCTTTTACAGATTTTATTATAAATAATACATCCTACGTTTACGGCAAATTCTATAGGGGACAAAATTTGCACCAGTCTATGCTATACTACTTATTAGCTTGAAAACACATTTTATTTATATAATGATATTTCTTCTGAATTTTATGACGCTTTCTACTGAAGACCCAGAAATTCTGGAACAATTCTTAAACAATCTCAATGGAGATGTTTAACTACTTACCTCTATAATATCTCTCATTTCCTCATCATTTTAAGAAAATGGTAGATCTTTTTGATGACGCTAAAAACTCTGTGTTTCTCTAGTTGAGTGTTGATTTTCTTTTACTGAATTAACTTTTTCTCGTGTTTAGCCTAAAGCCTTTTTCAACAAAATTTTAATGACAAACGGTAACTGCGAAGTTTAAGTTATTTTCTAAGTTGTGAAAGTCAGTAATTACGATACAATGTATTTTAAGCTATGGCACACAATTATCTTTCTTGCAAGACGGAACGAAATATTTTCTTTTGTGTGTATTGGGGTTACAAAATATTTACCAATTAATTGTAGACAAACAAAAATAAATTGAAAGTAAAAGGCAACCCTCCAATCCAAAGAAATTATTAACACTCACGAAATTTGACGAGACAAGACAAGATTACCGAATTAAGAAATGTGGAGTAGGGAACTGTGGGTTATGTCCTCATCTTCTACAAAAGAATTTAAAAGTGGCAAACATTTGAAAACCAAGGTTTTTTAACAACTTGCGAAATTAAGAACATGGTAAATATGGTGGCTGATTTTTGAAAACATTGTCTGTTCGTTCTGTCGTCTTTTCGAAAATATGATTTTTTGTCGACATTATGTTTTTTCGACTTTTTATTATCTCGTTCTCCGCTCGAGAAAACATGAAATAATAACGCTTATGGGCTGAAGAACGAAAGAGGATATATACTACGTGCCTATAACGGCGCTTTAAATTTGTCATCTTTTCGTTGTTTCGTAACTGCCCATGTAACAACTAAACAACGAGAGGACGACAAATGACAAAACAACCAAAGAACGACGTTTTGACAAATGACAAAACGGCACACGTGATATTCACAGTCATTGTTATCACAACTACACGGCCCAGAGCTTAGATATTTGACACGTAGCAAAGGACAACTGTCCTTTACTAAGACAGGTAAAATAATGCGGGGTTCTCCTGCTTTATATCTTCTTGTGTAAAAACATCCTGCCCTGAGCGTAGATATTTGGCATGTATCATTGTGTCATGGTCCTCTACCAACTTTGTTAGAATACAGCATCCCAGATCGGTCGATTATTATAAAAACCCTATTGTATAATATACTTCAAACAAATGATAACCATGAAGAGACAATCAATGTGACATGAGCAAAACCCAGACTCGTAGTTCAAAGGTGAAGGTCACACTTATTAGTGAAAGAGATTTAGTCATTTTCCCTGCCCTGTAAATAACTCTGCCATGAAATGATTGATTAATATTCGACTAGCTATGCACCGACAGTCATCGTACTAAGAAAATATTGTTACGTGCAAGATACAGACCCTTAACACAAAGGCAGAGGTCGAGATTTGAGATCAAATGCCAACAGTGATTTTTCGTGTCCGCACTATAATTCTGCTTCTCGTCAACATCCTATATTTACATGTACTAGTTCGCACTGGGCATATTTACTGGAAGGCGACACAACGAAAATACAACACTTCTATTTTCGACTTTTATTTATTTCGTTGTTTCGCCCCGAAGAGACAACAGACGGCGCGTAGCACTGTAGTCATTTCGTTATTTCGCGTTTCCCGCGACGTTAACGGCGCGCTAAATCGTCGTTTTTTCGTGTTTTTGCATCCGAAACAACAACAGAATGAAAGGACGAAAAATAAAATGACGACGAAAACACCCGTGAAAGAATGACAGAACGAAAAGACGACGTCGGCAGAGATCAGTCTCCATAGGTATATGTGTTACGCTGGTTTGGTTGTAAGGAAAATTATATAGAAAAAACTATCAGTCTAAGAAACAGGATGATACTAATGATACGCATCTTATGCAAGTAGATACTGCGATACTTCCAGTACGCAAGATGTGAACAAAAAACAAACAAAAATCAACGTTTAGCGAAATTCCACATTATTCCATTTTACAGACCGAAAGAAAATAACAATAAATTACGAAAGATTTAAGTGTTTTTTCGAGTGATGCAAACGGCAGTTTTCCCATTTTAAGTATTTACATAAACGGCGTCGTTATTGGTAACGTCGTTTCCTGACAACGTCATTATTAACATTTTCCTGAAGATCAGTGGTAGTGGCGATTGTGTTTGACATTTTTAAGTCATAATTTTACACTTAAGTTTAAATTATATGTTACCTAAAGGCATCCCGTTCAATCTTTTTTATCGCAAAATTATCCGTATTGTTCAGTGATTCTGCCTTTGCGACCAGTGCAGACCCGTGCAGGCTGATTATGGTCTGCAGTGTTTGCTATTCAGTCAGTAAATTTTCAGTGAACACCCCTTCTAATAACAAATTGTACTGTCCTAATTGAATGATGGACTAGTCCATTTTAGAAATTTAGAAGGCTAAAGGTTAATTTTTGTTATACATACTGAACAAAAAGAAACTTCAGATTTTTATACATATTTTGAATTTTATAAAGAAAAACGAACATGTCAAATGACCTACATATGTTAGGGCGAACGCTTATGTGTCAAATAAAACCAATTAAAACTGTATTGTCCGCATTACAGAAAAAAGAAAACGTTTAACTCGATTTTCTCGTTCATGCATTGACCAGTATAATCCGTGTTTATAAAATTAAACCTTATAGTCTGATTTTATAGATTGTGTTGTCAATAAGAAAAATACTTTGAATTTTATTTTTTTTCTTCGTCTGCACGTGGGTGGTTTACGTGGACGTCGTCCTTACGTTGGCTGTGTTATGACGCGACTTCACCGCGTAAATAGTGTTAATTGGATACGCACACACCATCGCTGTTTAAGGCAACAATGGAATAGCGTTCTCTTTTCCGGCGAGTCGAGATTTTCCATACATCGAAGTGATGACAGGGTTCAAGTATACCGTAGAAGAAATGAACGTATGCGGGCTGCTATGTAATTGAACGAGACCGATGTGGAGGTTTCGTCTCGGTCTTAGCAGGCATTGCGCATTGTTATCGCACACCTCTCGTCGTGATCGGTTGGAACTTGAATGCCCAATACTACCGAGATGAGATTCCTTCTAGGCACGTCATTCCTTTGTTTCAAAATAATGCCAATATCACTCTGTTTCAGCAGGATAATGCCACAAGCCATACAGCTAGAGATACTGTGAATTTTCGCAGGACGAATTACATTGCATTTATTAATGACTGGCCCGCTAAAAGCCCAAATCTGAATCTCATTGAACACCTGGTGAAATGTTAGGACCAGCGTGTTAAACGTTGTCTTATTCCACCGCCGGACGTCGATGAACTAACTCAAGCCTTAATTCAGGAGTAGAACAACATTCCACAGGCCGAAATCAACGCACTTGTTGGTTCTATGCGCCACCGACGCAAGGTAGTCCTCGAAGCTCAAGGTGGCCATACCTTGTATTAATGTGTGATTTGGGTGTACGACCCCTACGACATTTAATCAACCATTTAATCAGTTTTCCGTAAACGTAGATCGATACCATTTTCCACACAAATTCACATTGAAATAGTCTTGTAATACATAAAGAAATAGTTTAACCCTTTATTTCATATTTACGTATATCTGCACTTAAACACAGCAGAAGATACTTATTTTGTTTGGTATATATTCGAAAACGAAGAAAGTGAAGGCGATACATGTTGATTACATGCTTGCTTCCAATAATCAGGGTGGGTGAATTCATGTCAATTGTTTTGACATCACATTATGCTCACTCTACCATGGGCTTGAAGGTATTTCGCTTTATTTCTACTATATATTTTCGTATTTAGATATATCTTACCAATCATATTCTAGCCACGATCAATGTATAATTCTATAATATGGCTGTTGCCCTTTTTCCATTTACCTTGCAGATATTTTCGAAGCGGTGATTTTTTATTCTATAAGAAGTGTAATCACATGAAGTCTAAAATTAAAAGTAAGACATTTTATGTATTTCAACAGGTGTGTTATTGGTATAAGTTATTGGAAAATGCAGTGCGATTAAGTATTTGCTTCACGCACGAATTGTAAGTGTTGATACATGTTTTCTATTATGTTCCAGTGATACATGTCTGAATGGTCACATTATGCCATATATATTACATTATATTATATCATACCATATTTATAAAGAACTCTTTGCACATATACACGTTCAGAGGTGCTTTACAGAATAAAATGCAAACAATACAAACAAAAAACGCATTCAACACAGACAAAAAATGCATTTCATATACATATTAAAAGGTATGTAAGTGACCCTAGGATAAAATATCGTTCTACGCTGTGTTATGTAAAGAACAAACATGTAATGGTCAGTTAACGAAATGTTATACAAGGAAATGGGGTTTTTGCAGGCTTTTAAAATGAGCTTCCCTGATCTTGACGGAGAGGGAGTTCCAAAGCTTGGGAGCAGTGAACGAAAGGAGGTGCAATTGCCATACATCACGGTTTTAGTTTTTGGCATAACCAGTAAGAGCTTGTCTTGTGATCTTAGGTTTCTGACCGGTCTATACACTTCTATCATATCCCTTATATAGGCAGGGAGCTGATTGTGTAGAGCCTTAAAGGGTTGGGTCAAACCCTTGTACTGCACCCTGTATTTCACTGGCAATCAATGGAGACCCTTCAATACCAGTTGTATATGATAGCGACGGGGCATCTTAGCGATAACGCAAGCTTCCGTGTTCTGGACATGTTGCAATTTGTTAAGTGTGCTGTTTGGAATACCACTTAACAAGGCTTTACAGTAGTCTAACCGTGAGGCAACCAGGCTGTTGACAAGGGTCTTTCTGGCATAACTGGTAAGATAACGTTTGATGTGACCTATTCTGCGAAGTTGTGCACATCCAGCCTGGCACACAGAGTTGACTTGTTGTTCCATATCCATAGTGTTGTCAAATACTGCACCAAGATTCCTAACATATTTTGTTGATTTTATCACAGAGTCACCGACCTTCACCGAGACGTCCTAAATGTGCTTAGAGTTATGCTTTGATGTGAATAACATTACCTCCGTTTTATCAGCATTGAGCTTCATCATGCTTGTTACAATGCGTCCAAGAGACAATTTCAGTCGGACAATTCGCAATGCCGAGCAAAGCCTCACTTCTAGTCACAGCTTCTATCGGCTTAAAGGACAGGTATAAATGAGAGTCATCGACGTAGAAATGATAATGATAAGACGTCCATGACGTTTGCATATGGTACAAACGGGTTAAGTGTACATGATATAGTTCTTTGGACCAAGTACTGATCCCTGTTTAGTGGTCAATCATGTCGCAAGCTGCAGACAGATCGAGTAGCTCGTTATATAGTTCTGGTAGGGAGGATATGTGATGATATTATTCTGTACCTTTATCAAAGACAATTTGAAACTTTATGTACGCTGAATGCAGTCCCTCGTGTAGCTTATTTTTACTCAAGTGCCGCTCATGACGCGCATCTACTTCGAAATGAAAGGGAGATTAGACACAGGCCTGTTTTTTGTTTTGTTTTTTAATATTTTGTTCAAGACCTGGTTTGATAAGCAGATGTCTTATCCTCGCATTTTTAAACTCTTTTGATACATCTAATTCCATTGATGTATTTTTGATATTTGTTATCAACGGCAAGAGCTCATCAAGGCATTTCTTCAAAAGCCATGTCAAGTTCACATGATTTGTTTGGAGATTTTTGTATGTCTTGTTGTACCTCTTCTGTCATTGCAGAAGCCAAATTAACAAGACCGTTTGCTACTTCCTGATGTTCTGAACAATTCAAGTCTCTTGAATCACAATCAGTTTGGCCATGCGAATAATGTCATTCCTAATGTTTTCAATTTTTGCCATGAAAAACTCACTAAACTTCTGCGCAAGTTCTTTTGGGGATCAGTTGGAGGGAAGGGCAGCATCATAACTGTTTTCTAATAGATTTTTCGTTATTTTGGCTAAACCTGTGTGGTCAGTGCCTACACGACTTTACCTTAACAGAGAAGTAGTTGCTTCGGGTCAAAAATTAGGAGGTTATTTACCGTGTCACATTGGTCCCTATAAAGTTGATGGCCGATTATTAGTTTAGATTTACGCCATTTTCGCTCAAGCTTGCGTTTAAATTGTTTAGCCTGATGAAGTTCGTCTGTAAACCATGGACAGCTAGGTCGTAGAACGACAGATTTTGTGCTAAGGGGAGTATGTTTATCTATCAGTAGTGGTTTGTATATGCACTAACTAGCTGATCCTCGTCTATGCCTTCTGGAAATGTATTTAGTGCAAGGACGCTGAGATGTCTTGTTTCAAAGAACTTACGTCAATAGAGCATAATTTCAGGGGAAAAAACATCTTCCGCTCCAGAGCTGGTTTTTGGCACAGGCGTTGAAGTGAATTGCATAATGGTCTTGTGACATATTACCAGTATTGACAAAAAGACCTGAATCGGTGACCTTGACACCTGATATATTTCTGCTGTCGTTCCTGGTAATAACAACATCTAATGTATGACTACGAGGTAGGTTCAGTCACATGTTGATGCAGACCACATGACTGAAGTACACTGGTAAATATGACAGCATATCGGTCTGATGGAATATCGAGATTGAAATTCATGTCTCCCACAAAAATTATGTCTTTATCAACTGTACCATATCAGGAAGGTAGGTAATTATTACTCTGGAAACAAACCAATCTTTAAACCGTTTTGTTTTGTTGTTGGTGGTCTATGTATCAATGTCCCTCGTGCAGAAAATAATACTTTGATATTTAAATTAAAATCCATGGTTTCAAATTTGTTTAAAACCTTTGTCACGACTAGATGCAATAACACGAAGAGTAAATGCAGATTTATGTATGATAGCCACACCTCCTCCACGGCTGTCGCTGCACCGTGCAACATTGTTAAATGAATAACCACACTGTACAAGTTCGCCAATACACGTTTTATCAAGGTTGTTCCAAGCTAATTCTCAGTGAGTGCTTCCAATTCAAAATCATTTGAAACTGTATAATCACACAGGGAAATTGTCTTACTTTTGACAGAATTCGGGTTAAAACTGCATACACGCATTTTCTTCTCACTTCTTCCTGTTGTAATAGATTCATATTTAATTTTGGTGACATTTTTGATGTTATACTGCTAAGTTTCAATATTTTGACTATCCATACAATTTGAAATATTTGTAAAGATTGCATTTCTTGGTCGAACTATAATTGTGATTGCTTGAGGCAGTACTTGTCAATTACACAAATGGAACCTTTCATTGACAGCCCATATTGACTTAATTCTATATTTACCCCCTCTTGTTCCTCTGTATTTTAAAATAACTTACTGTTTTATTGTAGTTAAAAGAGTAACATTAGGCCTGGATTTTCCTCCGGGTATACTTTCCAATATAAAGTAGTTCACGTCTATTGTATTGGTGGTTGACACGTGTGAAGAGAAATCGATTGAGAAATTCAACGTAATTCTGAAAAAAAGACACTAATAAATTGAAAAATAAAATACAAACAAAGTGCAAATAGTTCACAAAACTATTTAGATCAACCTCTTTACAAGCAACTAATACACACTCAAGACAATTTTCACATACATGTGCAGTAATTCAAGAGAAATGTCATGGTCACAGTGTGTCCAATAAATTTAGAAAATCGTGTATATAGCAGGTGATTCCAGTCTTCTATAATGAGGTCTTTTCAAGTGTTTAGTGTTGACATACATTCAATGTATACGAGTAATAATAATAAACAGGTAATCAAACAGCACTTTCGGGCTAGTCAGATAATAGTGAATATAAAACATCCTCAATCGTTTCCCATTTAAAGTGCGATTTTCATGCCTTTTGTAAGCCAGAACCTGTTTTATTTCATTGTAGACCTATACTTGACATTTTGGTAGCATTTTCAAGAAGCAATTTGCTGATATAGAATTGAAAACACACATTACTACACATGTGTTCATACCCACATTTTAACTGTGAGTTTGGAAGATGTTCCATAGTGTTAGACAAATATTCTCTTTAACAACATACATTTAAAATATCATTTTGATTACGCATGTTCTATATGGTACCATAGTCTGACTCAGTTACTTAAATCCAATCTCCAAACCACACGGAATAAGTTAATGAGGTTTGTTCTGGACCTTGATGCTAGGTCGCACATTGGCCCAGAGCACTTTAAATCTCTCAACTGGTTACCAGTCAACAAACTTGTAGACTAGATTATCCTGTGTCATGTTTTAAAGATAAAAAATGGGTTAGCCCCGGACTACATGGGAGACAATTTTATCCCACAGGATACTGTTCATTCATATAGGACAAAGTTAAGTCACAAAGGTGCTTTTGCTGTTCCAAAGGTCAAAGGTTTTGGGTTAAAGTCCTTTTTCTTTTCTGGTATTTCCCTATGGAATAAGTTGCCTGCTAGTATAGCACAGACTGAGAAATTACCTGTTTTTAAAACGTTAGTAAAGAATTATTTACTAGACAGTTTAGCATAATTACTTTAATGTGTTTTAATAACTATTTAATGTGTTTTAATAACTATTCTTATGTCCTTCAATGTATGAACATTTTAATTTAAGCTCGCATTTTACTTTTTGATATAGTTGTGCAATTTCCATCTAGTCACATAATTCTTTATTTGATATAGCTGTGTAAGTTCCATCTAGTCACACATACTTCAATTTCCATCTAGTCACAAAATTCTGTAAACTCTGTTATGCCTCTCTATGTCATGCAACCAACACAAAGGACCACAATGGAAATAAAAGTTTTCTCTTTTTTGTGTAATCCTTGGTGACGGTGTGCCTGTCATGGCTATTTTTAATTTCATGTATGCATTATGTTATTATGTTGTAATTGCTATACATGTTGTTGTTAATTGTCCATGTATGTGCACTACTTACCGAAATAAATCTATCTATCTACCCGTATTATTTTTTATGGTTCATTTAAGCCCATAAGGCTAGATCTAGTTTAGTTTTCTTTTTAAACGGGCCTTGGTATGTGTAACAGCTATCAGAAAAGAGTGACATATCTAGTATTTTTTTACTAATGTGATACCTAAAAAACAAGGACATATATCAAAACCCTTTACAGGTAATATACTTTTATAGTGTCAGTTAGCGCAACACTTGCAGCACCTATGAATGTTATCTTATTTCTGATTAAATAAAGGTCGTAGCAAAAGTTCAGTTTATAGAATTATACACAATGACTATTCAAACTCTTACAATTCCTGCATCTGTGGACGGTGTACAAATAGTCTTGTTATCCTAAAGGAGAAAAGCTGTCCTGTTATTTCAATATTATTTCTGTGTTACCTCTGCAGAGATTTGTCATGAACTTCTTTCAACAACCATTCAAAAAACAAATTAATAAATAAAAACAGTTTCCGTTTCTGCTGAAATCAATATACGTATATTCAATGCATCTCATAGCATGAACCTTTTGGTATATACATATTTTATAGCATTTGATTTTGATTTCATGGTACTGAGAAGATTATGATAATCAGAAGATTATGAGAATATTAATTACTGAAGGGTCAACCAATATCTTATTGGTACCACATGGCTAGAACAGAAATAGACAACATTTTATTTTACTTACTACAACCTATATAGATGCATTATTGACTAAGAAGAGTCTGGAAATAATGTCCCCTAAGTTCATACGTTTTTCTTATCTTTGACGTCGTTGATAGTTTATGATTTTTTTTCATAAAACATACCCAGTATCTCTGCTTTAAACACACGCCTAAATTGGCGCTAACCAGTGCTAGTTGGGTTGAATGTAACATAAACAAAATGACAAGAGATATAAAAGTACAATGTGAACACTTGAATTACATAAAAGTATTTGTGTTATAATATATACTCTGAATGTTATTTGAAACTTTTTAATCTGGTAAGACGCCGAGACAAAAAAGACACATAATATTGTACACCCTATAGTGGATATTAAAGAATTCTAATATGATTAATACAAGTTTTATTGGTTGCACTTTTAAAATATAAATCCAGATATTATTAATTTATTCAATGATGTTAATTAGAAAATGGAACAGACAAATATGATTGTTAGAACATAATATTAATAAATGCATTGTGTATTTTGCAGTTTTTGATTTGAGGTTTAAATATTCTAAATATAACTTGAGAGAAGAACTCATTCTTTTTTTTTGTGTACATAAGTGGGAAATGTCGTCATACGCCAGTATACAAAATATAAAATAGCTGTAAAGATTTCCATTAATTGATTGCCATTAATAGAATGTGATTTATTAGACCTTCATAATATTATATCATTTGTCTCTTTGGCCGAGATCGATGATACGACTTTGAAGTAATAAGGTTACACGTTTTCAGGTCATGCGTTTAAACCCAACCGAAACCGCATTTTTAAATCTTGTTTTTTCCTCCTTTTTACCTTTTAAGGATGTAGGATCGTTTTTCTACCATTAGGATTCTTTTCATACTCTGTGAGCTTCAAGAACATTATATTCTTAGACGACAAACAAGAGAAGAAAAAGCACAGGTCACAAAACTTGTTTTGATTTTATTGGGCATTTTATTCACCAACTGTTTAAACATTTCTGACATTTTGCACAATTGAAGAAATGGTTGTTCTTTATAAAACACAAAATACCCCACTTAATCTTATAGGGATTTAGGTCTTACAGGTTACCACGAATAAACGGTGATATCAGTATTATATAAGCTTAATGTCACAAACAAGTCTCTTTCATTTTTACATGTTGACATAATAACCCCAACTACTATATTTTCAATGGAAAAACATATTTAAATCTACAAAATTAACTCTTCCGTTAAGAGTTTAATGACACAAAAATGCTTCAAAAAAGGGAAAGAAAAAAGTTAGGGTTACGATGCATCTAAGAGATTTATTTAAATGAAACGTTGAAAAACTAATGAGTGTTTAGTTTTTTAGTTTTTGAGTTTGTTTTGTTATAAATTATATTTCCTAGATAATATAAAGAGCTATGTTGAAAACTTTTCATTTGAATTATAGCTTATCATTATATATGTCAGTCAGAAAAATCATAACCAAACCTGATCAACTTTAATATATATTTGAAATTACGGACCACTACACCTTTGTACATCAATTTTAGATAAATGTCAGTCAAATATGAGAGTGTAACATTTTTATTTAGCAACAAGTAGAATCTGTTTGCATGAATGGTACATAATTAGCCATAATTTAATTATTTAGGATTATTTTTGTTATAAAAATATTGTTAGAAAGAAATATTTGAAGAAACATTTTTCAAAATGGCGGATATCCTGAAAAAAATGCTCGTACACTCTTAAACACTTTTGGATATGTTTGCAACTCAAATTTTTAACAAAATGTAATCTTTATTTTCTACAAACCAATAATGGTAATGGAAATGTCAAATACAGCCTTGGCATGAACAACCTGGTACTGGCTTAAGTTGAACAACCTGTCACAAATTGACATACGGGCCTTATTTTATCTGTATTGTAAATGCAGGTATTGCATCATCTTTTTGTAAATTTTTGAGTTATTGAGATAAATGTCAGATTTCACGTATAAAATACCTCTAATGTTTTTCTGTATTTCATAACTTAAATTTCCATGTACATTTCATTAAATTCGGTTCAGTATTAAGAAAGTTGATATTTTATAAACTCCAGTAATTCATGTTTTTATCCCCAAAACCACTATAATGGGCCTCAAATTGTCAATTTCAATCCGCGCCAAAGTAGTTAGATTTCCCGGCTATATCGTGAATCCCGTGGAAATACAAATAGTCAAGAGTTTACGCATAGGCCGTGAATCCCATGAAATTTAGTATTTGGCGGGACATTACCCTTTAAATAGACTGGACTAGATATGCCTTGCGCACACCACATTCCGACATTATAGACGAATCTATGTCTGAATTATTTTCTTGTTAGAAATTTATGCTCGATCGAGGTAAAAAATTTATTTGTTAGATTTTTGTATGATTTTTGCATTACGATTTTTATTTGGTAAATTTTTGTGCATTCTACAGAATTCTGTAACATTTACTTTTCGGCATGTGATTTTGGCTAGTTTCGGTATGTCAGGATAATTTATTAAATTTTTCAGACTTTTGTAAATTATTTAGAAAGAGGAATCTAAAATGTTTCGTTTATATAAGATGTAAGATTTATACTGAAATTTGTATCATGATAATTGTACTCTGTTTCAAAACTTTATGTCAAACATTTCGTTGTTATGGAACGCCATCACTGCATTGCACTGTAATGTATAAATCTGTATGGCAAGTCTAGTACCATGTATGTAATATATTATTGTAATTTGTAATTGTGTGCCAGTCTATAGCACATCTAATTAATGTCCGTTGTAGTGTATGGCATTAGATATTATATTGATACCAACTATGATATAACGTTTGATTTATATTGAATTTTGTTAATTTGTAGTTGTAAATAATAGCTGCAGTTTATCATTTCCGTATCTATATTTTTCATCATATACTTTTCATATCTTTTTCATACTTTAACTTTAGTCTTTTAAGTAAGTAATCTTTGTAATAATGGAAGTAATTAGTGACGTATTTTAATCACGTGACGTCTGAACTTTGTAGCACATATATTTTGTATAAGTAGCACGTATTATTTATGGGAGCCTACGGAGGTATGGTGTACCCAAAGGAGCAGTTATATGCCCTGACTTATTTGTTTTTTTGCTATGGTGCTTACGATATGTTATATATTTTAGCTTCTTCCGCCAGACGATTTTACCTGGTGATGTCATAACCCGGAAGTACAATGCCCGAGGTTCACTTGTCTTCACTCGCCTGGATGTGATATTCCCAGAGCAGAGCTTTCGTCCCATGGTTGTGCCGTAAACCGCAAAGACGCTGATTTTTGTTATCCTCTGAAGTCAGCTCAGGGATGCAATCACCTACCACCATAGGGAGCCAATACGGAATCAACGTAATCACGGTTTAAAGGGACTTTATTTCAAGATACGTTTTGATATTGTTTGTGCTACTTAAAGTTCGCAATTAAATTAAAGAACTGTGTCACGTCACTTTAAAATGGAACTGTAAGAACTTTGTATCTGGTGATACTGAACTTTGATTTTTTTTCTTTCTTTCTTATAATCAGTTGTTGTTTTTTTTTTTCATATCATCTTTTCATTGTTAATAATCATCTTATGTAAATAAATCTGTAAATATTGTAAAGGGTTTTGATTTGTTTTGATGGTTACTGTCGCCGGTACGGCCTTTCCTGTCACACAACCTCATGGCAAATTCTTTGTTGTGTTACTTAAAGTCCCTTTAAATCTTAAAATCAGCATAAAATTAGTGCATAAAATTAATGTCCTGTCGTGTGTACATGAAGGTTTTAGAAGTCCTGTTCACCTTCGCAACAACAGGTTGACAACCTACTATCTAAGAATTCTGGTAGTTTCATACAGAGTTGTGTTTATTGTTATTTTCGCCGAGCCGATTTCCGTCAAGTACCGATTGCCTCCGTGACGCGAACGTTGATTTATGCAAATGAGAAGTGCGTACCCAATATTGAAGACGTAATAACCACTCGTAAACTGAAGAAAATGTCTTCAGTAAGTTAATTACGAATTTGTTGTGTTTTTACGAAAAACTAATGGTATTTAAGGTAATTACTGTTCAATGGCTATTTACAATTCTTGCATCATAATAGTTAACAACATGCCGCATAAGGGTTTGACTTAACGGACAGAGCACACATTTCGTGCTCGATCCAATTTTGTAAACAAATATACAGACGATATCATCCGTGGTTATAATAAAAATACTCACTATAAAAGTCAACTGCCGCGGTGGCCGAGAGAGCTAAGGCACTGCTTCAAAAAACTCTGTTTTTGTCAGGGCTGCGGGTTCGTCCAAGCAATATTCCATTTATTTTTTTTCATTTTTGAATTATTTTCACATTCTTTTAATGATATAATCTCAAGGATTAAAAATCATTCCAAAAAAAAAGAAATAAAAGGTTGTCCTCAGAAGGGAGCGAACCCGCGGCCCTGATAAAAACAGAAAGACCCGCCGATTAAATATGTAAACACTAGCAGTATTTTGTCATCCATGCAAAATACTAAATGGCGTTTTGCGGCGATTATTTTTCGAAGGATAAAGTGTCAACATAGACGAAATATATGCTGTTCTGTACCATTTAGGGAGCTCTACAATTTGACAGTGTTTCGTGGTCTTCTTTCTCAGGAAAATAATGCTATTTCAGAGGAATAATGGTACTTTAAATGGGTTGCATTTTGCTTGTTCATGTTTCCTAATATAGTATCTTTGTAAGAAACTTTCAAAACATTTAGTTTGTAAAAGTATTCGTGTAAGTGGTACTTTTCATTTTAATGGCAAATTACAAAGACAACCATCAAATATGAACAATGTACATGAAAAATGTGTTTTATCATTGAAAAAGAACGCTTCTGATATGTTTTCAGCAGGTTGCATTATAAGGTATTTATAACATTTAGTCTACACTTGATCAATACTCTTATTAAAAGAGAACTGGTCATTATACACGAATCACTCATTTTACAAATGAGAAAGAAAAGTGTTAGTGTCCAATGTTAGCTATAATTGAGTCCGCTGTATGATAAATCTCTGCTATTATGTTCTATAGTTTTATATTTAAATATGACAAGACATTGTTTAAAAATCACGGAAACCTTCTATGACATGATGGCAGCCATTGAGGTGGACATAATGTGATAATAAACACGTGCTCACCGACCTTGATAATACATATATAGGAACTGGATTCACTGTGAAGAAAGGAACCTGTGTATTATACCCGGCTGCTGTTGTTACAGAATAAGATCAATCAAATTATTTCTATAGAATTTTAACAAACTATTGCCTTGGAAATAATATAAATAAAATTAACTGTTTAAAAAGGTATACGAACTGAAAATGCATATCAATATGTGGTAACTAATATGCTTCTCCTGTAGATATGTTAATACGATTCAAGTGCTCTGTCATAACCAGATGAGATTTGGTAACGTTGAAGACGGAGGAAAAGAAATATGTCTAGATGAATTGTATATACCAAAGCAACATTGCCTCGTCTATTCTTTTGGGTAAAGAATATGTATTATTAATCATATGAATTTTAATAAATAAATTCCGATGGACCCTCTCCTTACTGAGCAAAATTCCACACAATATTGCAGTTTAAATAACAGAATTTAAAGATAAAAACCTGCATAAAATCACAATATTGCACAGTTATTGTAAATAAACTGTCAATTTCAAACATGACGCTGAACTCACTAAGTATGACGTTAAACGTTACTGAAAAATGGTGCTTAAAATTGAGATATTAACAATCGGCCAATTCATTTTTCTTTTGCGGGTACGCCGTTCCGCTACCGCTGCGATATAAATTCAGATAAGCATTTGGAAATTTCAGGTTACTGGCAGTTAAGGTAGAAACATTCTTTAATGATTTAATGATTTGCTTACTTGCTGGGAACATGACATATTAGAAAATCATAATAAATTGGAATTTACCTACGCCGGAAAATAGCTTTAAAATAAAAACGGCGAAACGTTTTGCTTCCCGCTCACGTGTCCGGCGCATCCTCGTTTGAGTGAAACGAAATGGCCCAGTTACTAGAATATTCATTCATAATTAATATATTTATACTTCGTAAAATAAAACTGTTATGAACTTTCTAGATTTGCAATATGATCTGATATGCACCAGAAAGATATATCTGTATTAATGCTTTGGATAGTATTATAAAATTATGGACTCTTGAGCTATTAGATAGAAAAATGTCAAAATGTGAATAGTTCTGTAAAATGTAACGTCATGATTATGACGTTAGTACTGTTATTTTTATAACATTATTGTGAGGAATTCTGAAAAAGTAAATTCTCAATACGTTGTGAATGGGACTTTTCATCTTTTTGGACTATACTGGGAACCAACCAGTAGAATATTTAGAAAGTGTATAATGAAGAAAACTCAAAGTTCTATTTCTAGGCTTTATATACCACAAGGAAGAACTCAAAACGTGTAATATAATATTCATTTTTGGTTTGAATGGTAGTGGTTCTGACAAATAGACATAAGTTTATTCATATATAAAATAGTAACGGTTTTCCTTGCGCATAACTCATAATATTACACAGCGGAAAAATCTTATAAGATTCTTTCACTGGTTATAGGTGCAGTTGGGAATTTCCGGCCTCAAGGGTGACTGTTTAGGCGGTAATGAGGTTCTTAACGAGTTACCGCCTAAACAGTTACTCGAGAGCCGGATATTCCCATCTGCACCTATATCCAGTGACAGAATCTTTTTCTTGCACACGATATCAAGATATAAAAATAAAAATAAAATCAGTCGAAGGCTTTCTTTTTAGAACTATTTCTTATAGCAGCGTATTTAAACAAAGCGCAGGCAATCAACGTCCGTAAACAGGAAAGACGTCATGACGTTTCAAAGACAAATAACAATATTTAGTTCCGGTTTTGTTTTATCAGTTCCAGCGTAACGTTATGAATTTTTGATAAAATAACGTGTTTTGAATCGAGAAATATACTATCAGGAACAAAGACGAACTGTCAAGGTATTGGATTTTTATTCCGTTTTTCGAAATAAAATATAAATAACTACAGAAATCTTCTACATATATGTAGTTCGTAATACGTCATTTAAAGCACGAGAGTCATCTTACATCCCAGGGTGTAAGATGGATTTTTCAAGGACCGGTAAATATACCGGAAATCCCCGTCTGGTATGCAAGAAATAATTGTATAACATCTACGCCAGAATTTCAATTAGTTTTATATTGAAAAAAATATATCTGTATGCAAATGTAAACATTTCTTTGGAGATGAACGTGTAAAAAACCGTTTTCATTTCAGATCAAATTTCAGGTTTGATTTTGAAGAAGCAGTTATTAGACACATCAACTGTGAAATTCACACATTCGATCCAAGGTAAAAATATTATTTAAGTTTCAATGTTTAATTTTTATTATATTTCCTAAAAATGTTTATAGGTTATTTACTTTGTATGTGGATATATGCGCGAGTTCTGCAGCAGTAATATTGCGCGACTTTAGAAAACATTCAATGTTCGATATGAAAGCGTTCCACGTCAATATGGAAAAATATTCCACGACCGCGGTCCATTGAAACTCAATGGAAAATAATTCTAGGTATGTAATAATTTCATGTATTACATTCCGTAAGCATCGGACATTTATTTCGCAATGTCGAGAAGTCAGAGTAAATCATCTGTCTATTTTATGCAAGTGCATTTTATTGCAAATGGTTTGATTATATTCAGATTGTTAACAGGTACATCAATGGTTTGTCTATGTCTATATAAATATCGTCCCTAAATCAACCATTTAAGTGTATGTTTTCAATTAGTATATTATGTGCTTACTTTGCTACGTACACGAATATGATATTTAACTTCTTATCTAATTTATTGGCAAACAAATACATTAATATAATTCTAATATGACTAACTATGCTTTAATCATCACAACGATATTATGTTGACGTCATGTCAACGTGATATATAGCGCCATGTACGCATCAAGAAATAGCGGTTTTAAATTTCATGAAATAGTTTACTTAATAACTTGATTTAAACGAAATGTCACATTGCACAAATGTGTTGATTAATTTACAAACATACTGAGTTAGTTATTCGCTTTGCTGAATAATTCTCAATTATTTTCGCCCGAACTGAACTCTGCCACAAGACGTGTTACCATTTCCGGTCCTGGCGTGTATAAACAAAGACCTACTATTGGCGCCATGCTTGCGCGAAGAAACAGTTCCATCAAATTTGATATAAAGTTAACGATAAAGAACATATTAGAATCGAAATGGTTTATAGCAAAACAGTGCTTTATCACTATTTATACACAATGGGCGGTTATACGTCGGGCATAATGATTTCACGAGGGCGCAGCCAGAGTGAAATTATTTCGGACGACGTATTACCGCCCGAGTTATTCTTAAATAAAATATAGAGAAAAGACGTATGTCTGCAGTGTATTTCTTAATATATACCTAAACGTTTAAGTGAAGGAGAAAACAAATTTAGATTGTGTGAATTTCTCCCATCATAAACATAATGATAGTATACGGGGCTACGAGAAGATCATTTTTAAGAATTTGCAACATCACCCAATCACTATTAGGTTTCCTTTCGAACGTGATAATGGTTTGATATCTGTGTGTGTGTAAGTGTTCGGGTTTAACGTCTTTTTCAACATTTTTTTCAGTCATATAAACGACGGTGTCTACTTGTAGCAGTGAGCACAATGCCCATCTTTATAGTGCTGTCTCACTGGAATATCACGCCGTAGACACATGACATAATACCCCACCCAGTCACATTATACTGACACAAGACTGACCAGTCCATGTACTATCCTCTTAATGCTGAGCGCCAAGCGAGGAAGCTGCTAGTACCATTATTTGCGTCTTTGGTATGACGCGGCCAGGGATCGAACCCACGACCTCCCGCACTTGAAGCGGACGCTCTACCACTAGGCTACCGAGGCGGTACTATGGTTTGATATCTGAGTTGGCATAAAGTCCGGACATTCGTTGAAAATATCTGAGAAAAGTTGATAAGAAGATTTTAATAAGAGTTCAAAAAAATCCGCAACTTCACCAATTTCATGGACAAAAAAGCGGACAGACTCGATCATCTACAGGAATGTAACATGACTGTTTTATTTACTTGACATTCTTCGGACATTCAGGGATGAAATAATGACAGTTGATGAAATTTACTTTATTAGGCCGATTATATCACTAGAAAAATGACAGAACCTGACACTAATTCCAGCATGAAGTTTATAGCTTATTTATAATCTTTAGTTAAGTAAACAATACAGGAAAAATGTCCTCAAAAGAAATCCAAGCCAAACTCTGAAAATTAGGTAATACTTAAGGGCAGATTCCTTTAGATATTAATTACACAGTACTGCAAATCTATCTAAAATAAAATCAATTAAGCAAAATTTTAGTATTATTTCTTGATTCACATGCATGCATTACATAATAAAGCAGTTCATGAAACATAAATAATTGTCGTAAATATTTATAAATTTTGAGCAATAATTGATGTTATCAAGTACCCAACCCATCTGCAGTAACATTGTGAATACATTGTTTCTTGAATTCACTATGATTTTTTTTCTTGTTTCCGACTTTGAGATACACATGTTGAATATGTTTTAGAAATATGTCTGTATAAATTTGGTTAGAAATTCTGTTATGAACTTTGACACATGTTCTGAATCGTGACACCCCGACGCTTTTTTCGTTTCATTTCCTTACATGCTACTTATCCCACACCGAAAAGTTTATGTTGGAATAAATTCAATCCCAAAAGTTAAAATAACCAGCCTATATTTGTTTTCCAATGTTTTGCACGAAGTTTCTAGATTTTTATCAGTTGAAATTATTCCAAAAATAACCGACAGCTTCCAATAATGAATCACATCTTTAGTAATGATGTCACGGCAAAACAATTCCTCTTCCGAGAATCAAACCTGCGAGCTGTAACTTAAATGCGTTGTGCTTTACAAGGAGAGCTTACCCGAATGGTTTAGACACTTATGCAGAAATATTGATCGAACTGCAAGTAAACTTGGGCAGTTTACAGATAAATGTATGTTTGTTCCTTGTTAATTCAAAACAATAATAAAACGTATACTTGTAAAAGAGAAAGTAAATTATTCACTAGACGGAAAAAAACATCGACGTACTGGGATTTTGTTAAAATAATTCAAATTAGTTATATTTGTATAAGTAACAAAGAAAACTGCTTCAGGAAACATATATAAATTTAATGGAGTTTCTTTCTTGTTCTTAAAGCGATCTTTTCCATACAGAAGTTCAAGCATTCTTCAATAGATATAATAAGATTTCATAGTTGTACCTTAGCATCCATACGTCATAATAAACGACTGCTAATCTTTGTCCGAAAAAAAAAATGTAATTAGGTTGCTCCCTACGCTTAAGTTAATATGTTTTGAAATAACTTATTGCACGGCTTAATTATATAAAAGTTGAAAAACTTTTGATACCTAAGATGCTTATAGAAATAAGGAATGATATCCTGCATGTACGTGTACCCGTACACATATCAAGCATCAACTTTATTTTGTTTTAAGATAGTAAATTTATATTGATACTTTCACATAAATACATGCGAGCCGTATCGACTCCGCAAATAGATATTGCACGGCAATGATGCACGGCCGTGAATATATCCACCAATATACAAAAGGTTGAATAACGTTTCACGTAACGTCAAAATGGTGCATAAAGGTATATTTTCGTTTAGATAGTGGGGTTGAATATCGGCTTATAGAAGGAACAAGATTAAAGATTTCTTAATATACTCTCTAGTTTTATCCTGTAAAAGTATTATACTTTTGCCAATTCAATTTTAGCACTTTGCGAGAAAGGCCATTTTTCAATGTAAACCGTTCCGAACCCTTATATAAAACAAATTCAAATAAGAATCAACGACATCTCACAAGAGTTACACAACACAACTGAGACAGACATACAATGCAACTATACAGAATAGTTAAAAAAAAAATCTTACAGCAAACTTACTTACAACAAAACAAAAGAGCTACGTGCCTTGTGTCTCGAAACCTCAAATACTACTCATGAAACTAATGTCGAGGCTATTGTTAAACAGTCCATCAGATATCGACATTTTAAACGGTAATACGGGAAAAGACCAACAGAGAGTCATTCTGATAGTTCATCTCAAATTTTGAATCTGACATATTAGAATTTAAACCAAACTCGAAATGTCAATATAACCTCACTAAAGCTGATACACAAACCCTGAAATTGCGAACAAGACACAACTTTGTTATCAAGCCAGCGTACATAGGCTCCGCAGTAGTTATTATAGACACAGATCATTATTTGTCAGAGGCCGATCGCCATCTTAGTGACAGCAGATTCTAAAAATTACTTAATCACGATCCGACAGAAGAATTTCCTACAGCTGTCTCCAAATCACTTAATAAACTGTCCGATTGAAGAAGATCTAACAGTACTAAACCACAAGGCAAGTAGGATTTATCTTCGTTCAAAAATTCATAAAGCGTGAAATCCTGTCTGTCCAATCGATTCAGCCAATGGACACTATAACGAACAAATATCAGAATTTATTGATATGCATCTCAGACCAAATTAAAACAGCCTATCGTCCTACGTACAAGACAACACTGACTATTGGAGAAAAATAGATTCTCAGCAGGGCCCTAGCGGCACATTACTTGTCTCAATGGATATCACGTCGTTGTACATCAACATACCGAATGAGGACGGTATTGCAGCATGCAAAGAAGTATGGGCCAATAGAAACGTTAAGAATCCATCTACTGAAATGCGTTTAGAATTGCTCACTGGATCTTAAAAGTAACACTTATGTGTACAATGACAAACATTACCTTCAAGTTAAATGAAAAGCGATGGGAACACAAATGGCGCCATCATAGGCCGGTCGTCTGAAAAGGGCAATTACATTCGACGGTCACACCTATGGTTGCACTTTATAGACGATGTAGATATGCAATAGATTCATGATCAGGACGCTCTCCAAACATTCTCTGACCATGCAAATAACTTTCATCCGTCTATTAATTTCACCAGCGAGGTTTCAAATGAAAAGTATGTGTTACTGGACACCCTATCGTAACATGAAGTAAATAAGATTATTGCTGACTTGTGCTTAATAGAAACCCACAGACAAAAACCAATATCAAAAGTCTGCGGAATTTTCTTGTTCGGGCCAAATTCAAATCAGCTGCAATGTCAGTCAGGTCCCTGCGCTGCCCCAAGATGCCAAACATACGCTTCCATGGCTAAATTGCAACATAGAAAATTATATATACCTTATGACATGCGAAAAGTACACCATTAAGTATGTATGGGAAACATAACAGACTATGATAAGCGAATTAATCTGCACAGGTCTGACTGGAAAACACGCAAATTCAATCGGTCGCCTGTAGCTGAACATTTTAACACGGAGGGTCACGCCTTTTCGGATATCCTGCTTTGTTTCATTGAATTAAATGACAGTTGGACATATACGCAACGAAAACAAAAAGAAACCAACTGGATCCGTCATCTCAGAACCTTACAACCTATAGGCATCAATAACATCAATAAGGGTGAGTAAATTACCTTCGTTTGTCACCTTATGCATACACATACATCGAACAGAAAGCTACAACATTATTCGTCATACAGAGATAGCTTAAAATGAAAAAATAAACTTTCTTATCTTTTAACACACAGATTCATTTCGCAGATACTTCTATCTAAAATAGCGATTCAATTGTAACGTCTGAAAGTTAATAATCAACATATTTCAGACTCTGTTCTACCCCTGTTTATTCTAGCTTAACAAAGTAATACCGAAGAGTATGTTCCTTTTACCTTGACAGACATGACGATTTTGCTACAATTAAAAGACGCATATTTTTGGTTTTAATCTTATTGTATTTTATTCAGGTCATCTACTTTAGACAGAACTGAATTTCCTCAGCAACCAAAGTATTTACATTTTAGACAGAAAACATTATATCACTTCACCGCCTTCCCCTTTTCCCGTTTGCTTTTCAACTTCTAATTAATCAGTCAAATTTGCATCTCGCTATTATACAAGTATAAGATCTAACGTAACTGTCTTGCAGCAAAGAATGGATATAAATTAAGTGTTTATAATAGAAAAAAATCAAAAAGGTGATGGTGTAGAAACACGATCAATATGCGAAAGGTAACACACGGTACTGTTCGAAGCTTTGAATATGGTATTTGGAAATTCATTTTCAAAAACTTGACCATACAGGTAGTGGATGTGTTTAGACCCCTCGCTCTATCGACTGGTAACTAGTTCGTTGTTGAATTACTTGACACCATTGAAAACATTTTACCACATTATGAAAATTTACTTATAATCGGCGATTTCAAGTTGCAAATAAACAGTGACACGAGTGATATTACTAACTTCAATGACTCCCTAATAGCAATGGGCCTGGAACAACATGTCGATTTCAGTATTCATACAGGAGGACATAGCTTGGATCTAGTTATACCTGAATCCCTTAATGGTGTTCATGTTGAGAAATGTAAGCCTGGACCATTTTTATCTGATCACTGTATTGTTAAGGTTTACTTAGATGTTAAAAATGAGAATATTACTAATAGGAGAGTATCATTTAGAAACTTCAAAAATTTGAACGAATCAGAGCTAAGTGCAATAAACGATGATTCACAGAATATCAACACGTTTCTAAATGAGTTTGAATCGGAAATGGAGGATGTCCTGAATAAGTACCTCCTATAAAAGAGAAAATTATAACTCTGAGAGCACCCAAACCATGGTTCAATAAAATTTTGCAACGTCTAAAACAACACGTTAGAAAGTCTGTGCGTACTAGGAGGCGTTACGGTTAAACAGAACAGTTTGAGTCGTATAAAGCAGTAAGAAACGAATTCAATTTTGAAATCAAACGTAAAACGAGGAAACACACTCAGTGAAAACAAACTGAAAATGAAAACTTCAAAAACTGAATTTATTAAGTTTGGTTGCAGACCTCAATTGAACAAATGTTCTACAAATTCGATTAACATTGCTGGTGATGTTATCAAACGTGAAAGCACAATTAGATATTTTAGTGCATTTCATGATGAAACCATGAACTTTAGAGATCATTTAAATCGCAAAAGTCGAACAGACAGGTTGAATTACCTACGAATTAAGAACATCCGAAATAGCAGTCATTTAAAGTTTAGTTATGTCTCTAATTATTTCACATCTGGATAACTGCAATGTCATACTGTATGGTGTAGCTAACGGTGAGGTGCGTAAGATGCAACGTATTCAAAACATGTGCGCAAAACATGTCCTTAACAAGAGGAAATTTGACAGTTCCAAACAAGCATTGTATGACTTACAATGGTTGCCGGTGAGAGCAAGGATTGAGTTTTAGATATTTTCTTTAAAGTATAGCTGTCACATTGGCAGAGCACCTATGTATTTTACAGAATTGCTTACAGAGTAACTTCCTAGTAGACAAGGTTTGAGATCGTCAAGAGGTTCTGAATGCCGTTATGCTGTTCCATACAACAAGTGCAAAACATTTAATGATAAAAGTTTCTGTACTATTAGCCCAAAACTGTGGAATGAACAGCCTTTAGAACTACGCAAAAGTAAATCACTTGATGTATTCAAGAAAACACTGTATTTCAGAGACTTCGTGGCATTGTTTTATTATCTTATTTATTTATTTATTTATTTATTTATTTATTTATTTATTGTAATTGCTTTATATGCGTTAACAGCAGGTGATAGTTTTTAAATCTTTGTAAGTTTTTAACAAATTTATTCAGAAAAGTAACAATTCAAATACCCCTAAAGTGTTACGTAACGCAAAGTTCAATCTAATACGCAAGATTAGTCAAAATTCTGTCCTGGTCAAATTTAAATCCAAGCAGTATAAATTCCAAAATAGTTCAAACACAATCCTAATTGAAATTAGTATATCCAAAGAATATAAATTCTCTCTTCAAAGATAAATGTTTAAATCCCAAATGTTAATGTAAATCCTTAAAAATTTAGTGTCCAAATTTGTAATATTTTGTTACTAAGAAATATAGAAAGTGTTACTAAGAAATATAGGAAAATGATCAAAGATCTTACTGAAGGTTCTGCCCTGTCCTCAGGTAGCTTCGTATTTCAAGCATCATGGAATGTTCCAGCACTTTCCTGTATAACCAAGAAGAAAAAGATGATTCTAGAATAAATCCAGAATAACCAAAACTTTGAAATAGTGTCTATAAATACATTATTGACATACATGCTGTCTCAAAACTAGGTTAGGCTTTATCAGTTAATAATAGGGCATCAATATAAAATTATACAGTGAACCCCTGTAATTGGGAATGATATGTACAAAAAACCTCCCGACCTGAAGGAAAAGAGAGTTGTATGTAATAACACTCTCTTTTAATCTTAATACATTATATAAATGACACGCACGTGAAACATGAAAGAGAAACTGAATGCTTCAATATATCATATTTATAACACATACATTAAAAACAGTATTTTGTATGAAGTGCAGACACTTGGTTAAAATCCTGGAAAAGGCATCTGCTATAACGTTATATTTGCCCTCGATAAGTTGAATATTCAAATTATACTCTTGGAGTAAAAGACTTCACCTCAACAATCTCTGATTTTTCCCCATTTTGTTAATGAGAATTATGGTCATTGAAGGCAACAATAGAAAACATGGCATCACTGAAATATACTTAAAAGTGAATAAGTGCTAGACACTAATTTTCAATGATAAAGTAATTTGTCTAATGTTTATTAAACAGAAAGTAACAGACAAGATAATTATTTCCAGAGTTATTTTCTTGTAAGAATACCCCACCAGCACCAATATCACTGACATTTACTGCTTCCTGAAATGTTTTTTGTTTGGTGCCAAAAAAACTGACCTTCATTTTTTCAAATGTATATTGACATTGATCATTCTATCATTAAAGATAAATTTGAACATTTTAGTAAGTAACTTGTTAAAGGTATAGCAATTGAAGAAAGGAATTGACAAAATTTTCAGTAATATCAAACAATACCGATAAAATGCATAAATTGTCTTTTACTGGAAAATCAGTGATTGACTCAACCGTAGCATCGATGAGCTTTACTTGACCCTGTCCAATAATATGACCTCAGAAAATAACACAAGCTTTACATGATTCACTGTTTGAAAGATAAACTGTCAGTTTTGCCTCACAGACTCTTTTCAATAAATCCTTTATCATCTGCAAATGACTTTGCCAAGTGTATATGATGGCATCGTGAATATATTCCTCATGTCCTTCGAGTCCTGAAAGAATGAAAAAATGAAATCTACAAGCCACTGAAACCATGTACTTTTTAAACATATTTATAGGACATAGCTGTTTTTGCTTGTGCCTTCCAGGAGTATTAATAATATCTAGTGATTTCTTTTCAACAGTATAAGGACAATATTATATAGCTTGTAATGGTAAAAAAACAACAAAAAACAACTATCAAACAGGGAATGCCACGTACCAAAAACGCAGCCTCCCCAAAACGAAACCCACAGCACGCAGACGCGCACACCACAAACACACACACACACACACACACACACACACACACACACGCGCGCGCGCACACACACATAAACCTACAAATTAGGACAAAACGAACAAACAAAGGACGACGCCATTTAACACAAAAAGTTTCGATGGATTCCGCAATCTGACCAAGACAAGCATCAAAATCAATAGTTGAAGAAATTCTATATTTAGGTCCTTTAAAGAATAAATTACGAATACGTTCGTCTTTAATAATATCGAAATTACCAGTGATGACATGACGGCATCTGAACAGGAAAATTTTGACTTTTTACATTCGCAGTAAGAAGGGGTATTTGTTTGAACATCTAAGTCGGAAACAATTTTATTGAATATAACATTTCTTACAGGCGTTTTATATTTATAACAGATAATAGGAACTTCGGAGTTACTGAAATATTTAGGCACAGAATCAATGACACGTTTATCATGAACCATGAACAAATAAAAGTGCCAAAATTCTATCACCTGGATAAAAACTTCTGTTTTCGGCACATTGATCATGTCTTGATTTTTTTTTTTTGTTGTTTTAAGGAGATTGGAAATTAGGACGTGCCAGTTCACAAACTTTTGTCAACATAGCTCTGAAATCAGAAACAAAGTGTTATCTGCTGAGTGACCAAACATTAATTCAGATGGACTAAAGCAAAGTGATTCTTGTATAGACGTTCTGGCCTATATCCCCATCCTTCTCTGTATCAAAACATATATGTTCCAATAATATTTTTCAATCTTGATAAACAATTTTCTAAGGCACTTTGATTTTCCGGATGATAGGCTGAACATTTGTACTGCTTTATGCCTAACTTATTAAGTACTTGTTGGAATATTTCAGACATAAAATCAGAGCATCGGTCAGATTGTACAGACTTTTGGAAACCAACAAATGTGAAAAAGTATAATTAGGGCCTTAACAATGGACTTGACTCTATGTTTCCTCATAAAATGTTGTTTGTTGAAGCACACATAATTGTCAACAAATACAGGTTTCTTCATTTAGTTGTATGCGAGGGACAAACAGTCTGAAGGGTTCATCAGATGCCGGTATGGCGGGGTCGTGAGTTCGATCCTCGGGCGAGCCGTATGTTCTCCGTGACGGTTTTATAAAAGATATTGTGTCTGAAATATCATTTGTTCTCCACCTCTGATTTATGTTGGAAAGTTGGCAGTTACTTGCGGAGAGCAGGTTTGTACTGGTACAGAATCCAGGAACACTGGTTAGGTTAACTGCCCGCCGTTACATAACAGAAATACTGCTAAAAACGGCGTTAAACCCAAAACAAACAAATGAGTTCCGAAATTACTTCCTTCACCTCTACGGTTACACTCTGCCTCTTCTGTGCATCTGCCTAAAGGCAATAGGACTTTTTAAAGACATATACCTTTAATCAGCCTTTCTCCATTAAAGCTTCATTCTGTCACTATATATTCATCGTACACATTTAAATTCTACAGCTATATTTCGTAATAACCTGCGATGTTGTCTTTCATATTTAACCTCTACTGTATTAAAAAAATATTAAATAAAACATACAAATTTTCCACAGAGATATAGAGGGTATCGTTCTATTAATGAAATGCTAAGAGGTGCGATTGTTGCGTCATTTATCGCACAGGTCTACTATCACTTCAAGTTAATGGCAGAACTTTTAATATTCAACTAAATTCTGCAATTGATTGAAATACATCACGCATGATTTATGTTCTGGCGTGAAACGCACCCATTTGTGGTATGCAGTATGTTGGTAAAACTGAGCGATCGATAAAATATGGTTTTCGCGTTGCGTGATCGGAACAAGTTTACTACCTCTTTATACCAACACTACGTAATTCCGAAAGATTGATCAGACACCGATTCCAATAATATATGTCAAGAAGGTAATATCTCTAAAAAACGATATTGACATCGTTTCTTATCTAAACATTAGAAAACGTACATCTAGGTCTCATGTAATAAGACGTATTGGTAATATTAAGCGCAAATCTAAAGTCAACATGTCTGTTGCAGACCTTGACTTATTCTTTCACACTCTTGTAAACACCAATGCTTGCTCGTCTCTCATCGTTATCTGTTCAATCCCTTGGACAACTAGACGAGGAAGTGAACCAGTATGTTATTCAAGGGGTCCTTTTTACACTGTTTCATATCTTATTTAAAGTTACACACAACATATTCTCCGTCCACATATCAACACTCAATCTGACCATGACAGACATTTCCTTAAGATATATTTTATGAATAAAGGTATTGACTTCATTGATATACTTTGTACATTTCGGCATGATTCTTTGCCTTAATATTTCAGAAACTCTGATGTTCGTATTTTATGTTATAAATATAAAACGCCTGTAAGTTTCTGACTAAGATGGACATACACATACCCCGACTTACTGTTATTATGAAAAATCAAAATATTATCAAAGAGAAGCGAATTGATAATTTATTTTTTAAAGGGCCTAAATACAGAATTCATTCAAGTATTGATTTTGTATTGATGCGGTCAGATTGCAGAATCCACTGAGAAATTTTGTGTTAAATGGTGCCGTCGTGAGAATGCTAATTCAAATGCATTATCGTCTTAGAAACGTAATATCGTTAACATTGTCGATTCTCGTATTAAATTTTATAAAACAAATGAGCACCTACTTCCACCAAAACCCAAGTTTACTTTTAAACATCTGAAAAAGAAAATCTGAGAATTTCATTCTAAGTAAGTTTTAGTTCCAGCAGACAAGGCGGCTAATATTATAATCGTTTGACGCCTACATTATATTAATGTTTTACGGAAAAAAAACTAATTAGTACTAAAACGTATATATTGAGTACTTCTGATTAAGCTTTGCCCTTGACAGCGAGGTATGACTTGGTAATTGAAAGACAATGATCAGAAAAGTTGTCTGAGTGAGACAGATTTGAAGAAACATACCTTTCTGTCTCAGAATTAAATGTTTCATTGATAATAATATCAGACAAATCTCTGTCTGATACAAGATTACTCTCAATGGCTTTCTAAGCCATAGAAGGGGTAACTGCACATAAGGGTAAAGGTTAGAAATTTCCTGTTCAGCTGAATCAAATTTTTGGTCCAAACAAGCTTTGTCCAGCTAGGTCATTTTTAAATAGTAAATGGACACCTATAAATAGTAAATCAGGTCTAATAGCCACAGTCTCAGGGCCAGAATCTAAATCTAAGCTTACGCAAATATTTTGGTGGGGTATGGGATGAAAGCAACACTCCTCCCGTTGAATAAGTATATTT
Organism: Mercenaria mercenaria; assembly: GCF_021730395.1. NCBI lineage: Eukaryota > Metazoa > Mollusca > Bivalvia > Venerida > Veneridae > Mercenaria > Mercenaria mercenaria. Next base: position 89,402,073 of record NC_069366.1, on the reverse strand, counting down.
GTAATAGACGAAGTCTCCTCAGAAAAAGGGACAGGACATCTGCATGAATAAGAGATTAAGAAGCTCCGGTATCCCTTACGAATTATTAGGAGTAGACTGGGCTGAATTAACAATAAGTGATACAGAACTATTAGAGATAAATCGTTCTCAGTGACCTATATAACAATATATACATGTCAGTGCAAGAGTGGGGTTTAGATCTCAGAGAGGTAAGGCCTGTCGGCTTTGCTTTATTTCTTTTCTGCTTCCTCTTTAGAGTGATGCATTCAGATATAATGCGTCCCGGTTTCTAGCAATAGCTGCAAGTATGTTGAGGCAATGGCTTTTCGGTTGTATTACCTGTTCATTTTGAATTTTGACATTTTCCTGTATAAAAATTATTACCAAATGAGAACATAGAAGTACTTTTTTAAAGAGGGTTTCTGATTGAAAACATTTGAAAGGTTATAAGTTAAAGTACAATCATCAGCCAATGTAGCAGCCTCGTCTAAACTTTCAACCGTTTTTTCATCCACTAAAAATTTAACCTCGGTGCCAAGACACCTTTAAGATTCTTCAGTTATAATTAGCTACCTCAGCGTATCGTTACTAGTTCTTATCTTCTTTGAATTACGCCACCTATCTAATAAATGCTCTTTAATTCGGGCAAATTCAAATGGTACTTGTCTGAATCTTTTCTGCAATTTCGGAATCGTTGTCTGTATGCCTCAAGAACCTTCCAAGATTAATTCTTTGACAACATCATAAACTGAGCTTTGTCCCACAGTCATATGTATATAAATTTCATGGGCTATGCCAATTAGAGCACTTTGTAAAGCAAGACGTCATTTTTCCTAGGCCATTAAAGATTTTCTGTTATTTTTTTTTTCAAAATGGATGAAATATTTATCAACTGTTTTACTTGAAAAAGTGAAACTAACGTTATATGGTCAGTGGCATCAAAGTAAGAAGAACTTGGAGAAGGCTCTGGTCATCTGCTTGCCAGTTCTGGCTTTTTAATTCTTATTAAAATTGCATTTCCTCTCTCTCTCTCTCTCTCTCTCTCTCTCTCAAGAAGTATTGAACAATATTTTCCTTACTTCTTGGTTGACCAAGGATGATTTAACTTCAGAAATGTTATAATGCTTGGCAAGTAGGAGTAAATCAGATTTCCTAGCTAACTGGAACTACTCCTGGGGTAGCTCATTCACAAATTTATCATTATCAAACGACATATTGATAGTTAGAATGAGTACCATACCAAAATTGAATTTAAGAAGATTTTTACACAAAATAGTTTGTAACATTCAGCTGAAAAGTCTCAAAATAAGAATTAAAACGTATAGCATTCAATGGCTGATCCCGGACGAGCCCCCTTTCTCTGTTACGTATAAGGGTATCAATTGCTTGTTCCTTAGAATACTTAACAAACCAGCAACTATAAACAATAACACATTCATTAAGAAAAGAAACAATTCAAATACCTTAAAATTGTTAACTAGCTGTACAGTCCAATCTAATAGGCAATAATATTAAAAATCATATCCTTGTCAAGTTTTAATACGATCAGTATAAATTCCAAAATATTTCACAATTAGTCCAAACGGAATTTAGTGTATCCATAGAATATAAATCCTCTATTCATAGGGAAATGTTTAAATCCATAATATTAATTAAATCCTTGAATGGCCAAATTGGCAATATTTTGTTATTAAGAAATAAATGAAAGTTTTTCGATCAGATCTTAGTGTAGGTTGTGCCCTGTCCTCAGAAAGCTTCGTGTTTAATGCATCATTGAAGGTTCAAGCACCTACCTGTATAACAAAGAATAAAAAGAAGATTCTGGAAATATTCGGAATAACCCAGACTTTGTAAACTCTCAGTTTTTAGAATCTTCTAGAAAGCCATAGTCTATAATTAACTTATTGGCATACTTGATGTCTCAAAGCTAGAACAGGCTTTACCGGTATAGAATGAGTCATCAATATAAATATAATCAAAAAATAAAACAGTGAAAATAATTGGGAATGACATGTTAATAACAATAGTGCCATATTTCTCCATTTCGCGAACATTTTAAAGAATGTTTTAAAGTCATTATCATTACTAGGATCGTCTCATATCCTCAAGTGTTTCTTGATTTATTACTGAATGACTTGTCAAATATTTTCTTTTGTTTGGAAGGAAGTCGATTTCAGTTTTATGACATAGCTTGGAGAAAAAGACTTGGCAAGATATTATTCTTCCCCTGAGTTTGTAGGAGATGTCCAATCTCTTTTAAGGAATATATTATTAATTTTAGTACTTGCCTGTATAAATATCACACACATTTTGATCATTTGCATGTACGATAACGTTTCAAATGTGTGGATATTCATCGCAATGTAGCTGACAGATGTCAAAATGTTCAAACGTCTGAATCAGGAGAAAATCCAATGACCAATGACAACATTTTGATGTACTATTTCAATGAAAATACAGAAAACATATAGCTACAATGTTACACGGAACTACATTCTATATTTTCGAAGAAAGTTCTATCAATACATTTAAGATGAAATCTACATTTTTAAACCCGCGATAACTGCACCATGGAAAGGCCGACAACTCCTTTCTTTATCGCCACATTTTGGTGTTGGAGCTAGTGTTTAATAGCAGTGATATATATAGTGGCAAGACAAAATGCGTAAATACTATCAAAACTCTCCGAGATGTACATGTACACTTGAACAATGTCAGTGAGGTTCACAGAACTAGGAAATACACACAGTATGAAAAGATCTTAAAACATTAAATGACACTGTTGTCCTTGCCATTTCATTTTGATAGCGTCTTATTGTCGCTGCTGAAATGTGAGCGTGAAACCTCACTTTTATTTAGTAGCGAGGCTTCGATGCCTACGTATGAGCTACTGATCATTGTAGAATTTGTCACGAATTATCCTTTATGGATTGACATTTGTGATCTAATTAAATGGTACTAAGTCTTTTAATTATTGTAAGTGAAAACAGTATAAAGTAGAAGTAAATAGGAAGTTAGAGTCTAGGAAATTCACCGCGAAAATTGTTGATTACTAAAATCAAAAATGTCACATGCGGAACAATGCGTTTTATTTTGGCATTAACCAATATATAGTTTATTTCGGCATATACAACTAAGCACACGCAAATATATACTTAAAATCAGTGCCTGCAAGTTGTCAACAGCGATACAATAAAGATGGACAAATGAAACAGTTAAAAATTGTACAAATTGCAAAAGTTTGTCATAGGCACAATGTATTTGAAAAAAAAAATATTTATAAACTGCTTATTCGTTTTCAAAGGCAGTTAAAATTACAAATTTACATTTGTCTTCTTAGCATAGCGAGATATTTTGCCAGTGATATATGCAATCGTTGTGTGATTGAGTGGACATAAGATTTCATTATATTGGCCAATGACATTAAGACTGACTCATGTACTTTCGTTTTAATTCGATGTAAAAAGGGCAAAGTAGGAGAAAATTATATTCTCTTGCGGTGGTAGTATGAGAAATAAAGATATACGTTGTCGTATTGACCAGTTTCAATGGCGAAATCATGAAAGGAAATTATAAATTTCGACAGAGCTGTTTAGTATTTCATTGTTTCAGTGCCATATATATTCTGTTAGAAACAATAATAATGTCTGAATTAGCTATATGGGGTAAGCTGGCTTATTTCAACTTGTTTTCCGTCCATATCGTACTTTGTGTTTTGTATGTTGTCTTGTTTGTTGTTAGCATTTCTTTCCTCTTTCGCCTCACTACCCCTATTACCTCCATCGTCCCGTCCAATTCCTTTCCCTTGCATTTACGCTTCCTTGCATTTGTTGCCTCTCTCCTTTAACCATGAGTAAGTTATCATGCCCACCATAATTTTGTCCGCCGGCCGTCCTTAGGCGGTGCCCGACCCGTCCCTTTTATCTACCACTTTCTCCTCCCCGCCCCCTTTTTCTGTACTTTGCATATATTTATAATGTACTTGTTGTTGGATTTTTGAAACAACCCCTCTTCTATATTTTTCCGTTACAGCTTCTCTTTTATTGTGGGCCTACTTTGCGATGCATGGCTCTATAGCGGTGTTTTGGGGTGCTCTGTGCTTTCGGGAAATCTACCCGTATCTTTATCTTTTGAATTATTTTAACAATTTATTAATGGGTTTCTAACTTATACTGATAAGCCAAGAATTGATTAAGTCTAAGTTGTTTTTTTTACATTTATGTTTAAAGTTCCACAACTGTCAATGTCATCTTTGATCATTTTGTAAATTGTACATATCAAATTGTCCGCCGGTAATGTAAGAAGTTTTATCCAGTATTAATAATCCCCCGCCGATGAAATCGGGAGGGGGGTATTGAAATGGCTTTGTCCGTCCGTCAGTCCGTCAGTCCGTCCGTCCGCAGCCATTTCTCAGTAACAACCTGGTAGAATTTTATGAAACTTGAAATAAACATGAACCAACATACTGCGATGATGCCCGCCATTTTTTTTTTTTTTTGATTGGTCAATTTCCGTAAGAGTTATTGCCCTTGATTAAATGAAAAATGTCCGTCCGCAGCCATTTCTCAGTAATTAGCAGGTAGAATTTCATAAAACTTGAAACAGACATGAACCAAGATACTGTGATGATGCCCTTCAAGTTTTTTTTTTTCCGATTGGTCAATTTCCCTTAGAATTATTGCCCTAGATTTAATGAAAAATTCACAAAAATGCCCGTCCGCAGCCATTTCTCAGTTACTAGCAGGTAGAATTTCATCAAACTTGAAATAAATATGAACCAACATACTTTGATGATGCCCGTCATTTTCTTTTTTTATCGCTCTATTTTCCATACAGTTAGTGCCCTTTAATTGTTTAAAAATGCACAGATTTGTACATAACAAACCAACCAATTTGAAGAATTTCATTAAACTTCTTTCATTCTTTTCCATGAACAATTATAATAAACATGTGAAGTTGTGTACCCACACCTTGTCGCCACCTTGTCTTCCCCCCTCCCCTCCCCCCCCCCTCCAATTTTTTTTTCATTTTTAATTTTCCATCAATATTTATAATCAACATGTAAACTTTTGTACCCTTACCCCTCCAACCTTCCAGCTCATACCCCCCCCCCCCCGCCCCCACCCAAAAAAAAAATAAAAAAAAATAAACATTTTCATTTTCTGCTAATTTGATTTTGACGTATGAAATTATTTGCTTCTTTGTAACATTCTTAACCTTTTGCTGGGTATATTTTTTTGCTGTTCCTCACCACAGACCCTATCGGCGGGGGATACCAATTCATTGTTTATTTTAATTTTACGGATAATAAATAATGGCAATCTGCCTATTTCTCCATATAATTCGGACAAATTAGTTGATCGCTTAACACTCCTTATTCTTTTCATAAATCTGGTAAAACTTCTAAGTATGTACATGAAAAGGAACGTACACACTCTCCTTTAAAGTGTAAGATAAAACATGTGAAAGTATTCGCATTAACTTGGCTTGTACCAGTTCTAAGTCTGTACATATAGAAGGACCTATAATGTCTCCACTAAAGTGTAAGATAGACAAAGAAATGGCATGAAAAGGCTAATATTTCTGTGAAATTGACAATAATATTTCTATCTTAAAATGGCAAATAAATTGTTCAGAGCAAATGCTGAGCAATTTCCATCTGACTGCAATGCCAATATATTTTGTAAAGGTTTATATCCATGTACTTAAATCTCTTCAATTCTTCAATAATTGAACCAACCGATATGTTTTCAAAGGTACTTGAATCCTGTTGCTTTAATTTGTAATGGTGAGCTTCGAGGGCGTTTCAATATTTGCCTTTCTCTAGTCCAAGTGTTTTCGAGTTGCTTGCACTTTTGTAATGAGGCCAAATGTTCATCAACAAAAATGGCAAATGTTAGTCAAATGGGGTTACAAAACAATCCATAATTAATATTTCTCCACTGAATTAAAAGTTTAATGTGCCTTTTGATATCTTCACATTTATGCCAACAGATTGGCGCGCACCAAAAACAACTCATATAAGATAATATTATTGAATTACATTCTGCATCCATTATTTTTTTAAAACGGATTTTTGATTAAAAACCGAGCCAGTTCACATGATAAGCATATGCATATTTTTGTAGGTGTCGAATGCGAAACAAATAAATAAAGGGGTTTCCAAAATAAATCTGTTTCTAACGGGTTTAAGGTACACCAGAATATATCGTGTCATGTGATAACGCTCTAGGTTTTAACAAGAAAATGATAACAAGGTGCCTACCTGGGTATAACGTAAGTACAGACACCTTGTAGAATAGATGACCATCAAAAGCATAGCATGACAATCCGGACGGGGAGTTAGGGATCATAGATGAAAGGCAAAATACATTAATTACTTGAATGAGTGCAATAAGTGTCAATTTATGCAATCGCAAAAAAATGCATTATTTCGGGATATGTATGCATTTACTTGCAAAGATTTAGTATCCCAAGTTTAAAATAATAATACTTTACTGTTTATTGAGATGTATGATATGAAAGAAGCCAAAAAAATCTTCCAGGTTGTTGTTCTGAACAAAAAAAACTATAGTAGACAGACATGGTAGGTTAAATGATCCTACAACAAACGGCTGTCTTACAAATGTGTTAATTCCTTTGCTTTACGATGATTTAACTAAAAAAAACATTTCCACCTGTCAATCGCGGCCGTGCCATACAGAGTTACTGTTCTTATATATAATTTCCACTAACTTCACGAACCTAAATTAGATAGGACAAATGACCGCGGCAAGAAAACACTAAAACTTTTTATCTCGGAAATGATATCTATAGCTGGAACTTATAATCTGACTTGTTTTAATTACCCTAGCGATGCGGTAGCCATTTTGTTTTTAATCAAAATTCATATCTGTAATGTACTAGCAGGATATGAAATATATCCTGTCTCCACGTGACGTCTATTGACCAATAGAAATGCAAGAATCTTGTAGGAGGCGAGATAAATGAATATACATTGTTGAGTGCAATTGTCATGCTAACAAAATAAATGGCAGATTTTTAGGTGCGTTTATCGGTTTGCCCATTATACCTTAAACATTGAATATATGTGTACAAAATTTATTTCTTTATTAAATGAAAAACAAAGTTCTATTTTGCAGTGATTTTGTGTAAACCTAGCTTTTTTACACACTTACAGTAAACCAATACAAGGGAGGACCATTCCAAGTGGGATAAACTTTCACCTTTTGGGACTAGCTGGTGAAAACAGTATTAACAACAAAGGTTGGGAAATGAAGACATTGTCTACCCTGAAGAAATTACTAAACCATACTGAGGTAAATTGTCTTTTTGAAATTATTCAATGATATTATAATTTGAGGGTTGCATAAGTAACTGTAGTATCAATAGCCGTGTTCGTGATAGAAAAGGATAATTAAACCGTAGGATCAGATGAATATGAAATTATATTCGTAACAAAAGACATTTAAACAGAATATTATCGCATCTGTCTAAGAAGTTTTGTTCTTGTTTTCTAGCGACCTGTGTTTTGACACTTTTTCTATTTTACAAAATATGAATTAATTCCCTAAATTTCCAATGTGCTATCTTTCAGACGTCATCAAAGTGTCCAAACAAATATTTTATATGATCTCAGTTTGAATATTTACAAAAATCATTAGACAAAATACATGGAAGGCAATAGGAATGTACGGAAATTAGCCGAAATAACTTTTTGGAACTAAATCGCACGGTTTTCTATTGATGTCCTTTCAATTTACAGCTTGAGACAAAACCTCTTTCAGTGGACAATCTACTCATTAACTTTAAAAATTGCAATTGAATATAAAATAGATGTTTTGTCTTAGATAATAAATAATAAAGAATGGAAATGATCATTGTGCAACGATGGATAACTCGCCTTAAGGAATAGATAATGACAGGCAAAAATAAGATTGTGCAATGATGGACTAACTGTGAAAGAATATATTAGCAGACAGAAATATTTTTAATACGTTAATACGCTTATTTCTCTGACATTACCGTTATTGACGCTAGCTACGAAGAGTGCAGAATCGTAGTCATTCATCCTCTGAATAAATCTTTTGGCATTATTTGGCATAACTATCAAGATACGCCTTTTCTGCGGATCACAAAATCCATATATATATATATATATATAGTATTTTCACGATTATATTTAAGTTCCTTGAGCAAATGTAAACTTTATGATATTTTAAACATGTTTGTGTAATTACGATCATATATTAAGATTAGTGTTTTTGCTACATAGCCTAGAACTTTGGGTGCAGATCCGTTGAATCGTTTATGGTTTTGTATTGCTTTCATCGTCGATTGTTGGATGTTTCCTTGTTTTGTTTGGTGTTTAAGTCACACATAATAACCTTTAGGTTTTGAATGATTAGGGCAGAACTCAAGCGACCATATTCAGGCATTATTTCTATAAAAGGTGGAACCACAAGTCACTTCGGTTGCTTTCTCACGTGACGACTAGACTATGGCAAAATCTTTGGGTGTCAGCGTATCGGTCGAATGCCAGTGGTTAAAACTTATCATTTTTCATTCTGCATTGACGTTCTGACTTCCAAATGCTAAGCTATCTTATATAAATCCACATGACTGTATTGACCGATACAGCCCCTATCCTGTCGACTATTATCATGTGAAATCGTGTAAGACCTGTAGTATTTGTGCCTGTTTCAACGTTTTAAAACTGCTTTATCGGGTTTATCCTACGGTACAACACTTTGGTTTCTCTGTCGAGTCATACCTGCTAAAAGTGTAACGCGTGCTTTTAATTTTCGATTGTTCCTAGTCAGACAAACAAAACTACTGACATTATGTAATTTTTTTCTGTACTGTTTATTTGTTCTAAGTCTACATATTGCGTTTGACTACGCAAAAGTGCTCACTGGCTACCGAACGAACAAATATAATTTTTTTTTTTTTTTAAATTAGGTCATTTGATGATATAGTGTGATTATTAACCATTGTTTGAATACGTCGTTAACAGCTCAGGTTTATAGTGAAGAGTATTATAATTAAATTGTTGGCGTTATTACATCCTGCCGACAATTTAATCATTATCCTGTTTACCATGACCTCCGAAATGGCTTTGAAACAAATTGAAAGGTTTGTGAAATTTGTTTGAATTAAGGAAGTCACCAATATGTGCTTACATAGACCTATCTTAGTAAAAGCCTTTTTCGTATGAAATTTGACAAGCTATGTCAGCAATATCATTCTGAAATCAGTGTAGATCCAGTTGTTAATGTACATTGCATGACCTTTCATGACGATTGATTAGTTGTCATACAGACGGGATGTTTAAATATAAGCGTTGGGATATTATGCTACAGGTAAAATGGTTTTCAAATAGACCTTAAGTTTTGCTAATATTGTCGTTATAAGGTTTTATCAGTTACGATAATTTATAAAATCAAAAGTTCATTCCAATTAGTCTCTGAAAAAGCATGTTATAAGTGGACACATTGGTCGAGAGGGCTAAGACGCTTTCCTACGGAGGTGAAGGCCCCTGGTTCGAATCCTGGCTACTCCCTTTGCGGTGTGTCTTTGGGCAAGTCACTTTATCACGATTGCCTCAGTAGACCAAATTGTAAATGGGTACCAGCAAATTGCTGGGGGTAAGGTATAAATGGTTTTAACTGTCCTTAAAAAGGCTCGCTCAAAAGCTCTGCAGAGCTTATATATGTTAATTCTTTCACAAAGCGACGGTAAATAAAATTTACCTTTTACCTTTACTTTTACCTTTATAAGATCTGACGACCACGGCCGGATACCTACCTGCCTACTTACTAAAACACATTCACCAACAAATTCATGTGTCCTAATCATTTTGCAGGTATCTTTAAGAATAGGTATTATAACAAGTACGAAAAGGTATTTGATACTTATCTATGCACATTACATGGAAGCTAAATAATATAAGTCCTAGCCCAAGAACTTAAGTTTTTCTACAAATAAAGTATTGGTCAATGTTATTATAAAAACAGTCTAAAACTTTTCGTTACAGAGAGTTATTGATATACTGAAAATTGATATAGAAAGTGGAGAATGGGATACATTACCAGAAATGCTTGAATCAGGAGTACTTGAAAGAGTGAAACAACTAAGTATTGAAATACACTATGATAAAGCACGGGGAAAACATCAAATGAAGACTCTGAGAAAATTATATGAAGCCGGATTCCGTATATTTATGCAGGAACATAATCCAAAAGGCCCCCGGGGCATTTACGAAAAACCATTTTTTTTTAATTTTGGGAAAACTTCAATGAAAATCAATGATTTTTAACCCAAAATGGGGGTTAATTGGGGTAAAAAAAGGGCAATAACTTTTGATTCTTTTTGGCACATGCCAAAATTTTTTATAAAAACCCTAGAAAACCTTTTATTCCTTTTTTAGCGGGTTTGTTTGGGCCTTGCCTTTTTAAAAAAAAAAAAAAAAAAAAGTGACAAGGAAATTATGCCCCTCTTTTGTCTTCTGTACTTTTTATTTTTCTAATTTTTTTCGGTCGGGTCTTAAAGATAAATAATTAATTTTAAATCATGTGCTTTAGAAAACACCATTTTTTTATTATTCACTCTTTTAAATTTTTTAATACTGCATTTAAAAAAATGGGGTCGTTTTTTCAGTTTTTATTTTTTTTAATTTTGGCTAAATTTTATTATTGTCAAAGCCCGGCCCCCTTGTAAAAAACTCGGGACGTACCCAAAGGGGAATCTTTTTTAAAAATTTGCTTTCCAACAAGAAAAAGACTTTGGGGCCCCCTTTTTAAACATTTTTTAATTTCTAAATGTCCCTATGCCCAAAATTTTTCGCTTTTCGGGCCACCCTGGGTGCGGTCATTACTGTTTGCTTTCCTTTGGGCTTTTCCCCTTTTATATTGAAAAAAGGCCTTGTCCGGAAAAAAGGGGGAAAAAAAATCCCTTTTGTTTTCATTAAAGCATTTTTGGCGCTTTTCCCTTTCAAAGGTTTCAGGCAATGTTTTTGGGCCTTATTAAAATTGCTTGCTTTTTTTGCCCCAAACTATTTTAAACACTCATGCATTTTTGAATATTTTTTATACCTCTTCTAAAATTCTAAAAAAAAAAAAGGTTTCTGTTTTAAAAAACCCTTTAAAATTATCCAATTTTGTTTCAGTTTTTTTTAAAGCACCTGGCATTCAGGGGGAGAGGGCCACCCAAAAACATTTGGGGATAATTTAAAGGCTCCCAATTTCTTAGAACTTTATTTTTGTTAAAAATTTGGTAAAACCCATGGGAGGGAATTTGATTAGACTATATAATCCCCCAACCTACTCAAATGATATAATCAACTTAAAAAGGTTAGCACCCAAACTGCTCTTTTTTAGGGTAGTTAAAAGGAAATTTTTAAAACCCAAAAGCCGATTTTCCCAGGTTTTTAAAGGGTTGTAAATGGGGGTTAAAAATTTAAAAAAGTAATTACTGTATTTATCGAATCTTTGACTTTAATATAAAATTTTGGCAAAACCCCCCCCTTTTACCTCCCTCTTTAAAATTAAACCCCTTTTGGGGCAAAAGGTCAATTTTCAGCTTTTTAAAACTATTAAAAAACAAAACGAAATTAAAACAAAATTTTTTTGTATTCTGGAGTTCTTTGGGTCATACCTTAAATTTTCCCATACAAGGGTTGATATTCTTAATATTTTATACGTAAACCAGGAAAGGGCTTGTAAACGCTTTTTTGATAATCAGCGGTGAAAAACTTTGGTTTAAACGTTTGGCATAAAAAAATAGGGTTTAAATATTACCCAAAGGGAAATTTATGGTTAAGGGGCCCCTGAAAATTTGACCCCCGGGAAAGGAAATTTAAACCAGTAAAAGGGCCCTTATTCGTAGGGAAAGAAAAAACTAAAATACAAAGGGGAAAATTTAAAAAATTTGGGGAAAAAGGGTTTTAAAGCCCCAAAATCGACTAAATTGACCCTTTTTTAGACGATAGAATACTTTAAAAATCTAAAATTTGATTTCTAGGGGCCCTTAAAATAAAAAAACAGGTTTTTCATTTATGAAAATTTTTGAAAATTTTTGGTAAAAATCAAAAACCCGGGGAAGTTTTAATATTTAACTTTTGGGTTGTTGTTCCCCCAAAGAATGAAAATTTTTCCCTTGGGCCCCAGTACTTATAAAGCAGAGATACCCATAGTTTGAAATCCTTGAAAATTAAATTGAGTGGGAAAATAAAAAAACATTTTTAAGACCAATAATTAAAACCCTTTTTTTGGGGCAACAAAACTTTTTGGGTTTTATTCTATGTTTTTTGATTTCCCCTTTTAAAAACCTTTGTTTCCCTTAATTTGATTTTGTCAGTTTACTTGGGGGAAAAAAATTTTCCCTTTTTTAAAACCCATAAAAAATAAAAAATGCGTATGTATTTTTAGTCCCAAAATTTTACAGTATTGCTTGTAAAAAAATGTCACAAGGGAAAAGCACTTGGGGTAAGCCCGAGCGGGTAGGATTTTTTAAAATGTCAATTATTTTTGATCTCTTTTTTCCTATGCCTAACTTTTTTAATATTAGGGGGTTTTAATGAAACAACATAAAAGTAAGCGTTTTTTTCTAAGGGAGTTTTGGTCCTGGGGGTTTCCCTAGTACTTAGTAGATAAAAAACCGGGGTCTATTTGAAAACCCACCCATCGTGAAAAGAGGCGGAGTTTTTGAAAAAAGGTTACAAAAAAGTTAAAAACCTTTAAATTTCTTTTAGAATTTCACAAAAAGGTAGGACTGAGGGGAAGAAAAAAGGGTCAGAACTCCTTTGATAAGCTATAAACCCTTAAAACCCCCACAAAAATGGGCGTTTTTTTTATATATTTTCCCTTAATTTCTTTCTGATTATCGTTCTAATCATTTACAAATATTTTTTTACCAGCCCAAAGGGAGGATAAAAACCCCCAAAATATCTGAAAATTCCAACTTCTAAAATTTGATAGCCCTAATAGTCCCAAGGGGGCAGCCTGCAAAAAGGGGTCAATATACGGGTGTACGGTCCCGATATTTGGGAAAATAGGGGAGTGTAGGGGATGTATATTAAAATTATAGGACCTAAAAACGTTTCCGTTCGGAACTCTATATACGGGAAGCGGGATTTTGTCACCCATAAAAGGGCCCGGTTAAACGCCGAATATCCCAAAAATTGTTTTTTTCCCCCGTATATATCCCAATATACAAAATTTTTAAAAAAACATCCCTTAAAATAGTTTTTTTGGTGCCTGTTTAACATAAGTTTAATTTTTATGTATTCAAAGGGTCTTTGAGATTTTTTTTTCCCGTATTTTTCCCCGAAATTTTTTAAGAAATACGGAACACGTTTCCAGCCTGTGTTCCGAAAAAAGGGTTTTTATAGAACGGCCCCCCTAATTTTTGTACATTAGGGACTGTGATGGATCAAATATATGGGGCATATCCCGGGATTGTTTTTTTAAATAAAACGGGTTTTCCCCCTTTTTCCCGTTTACGCTTTGGATAAAACAAAGTATGGGATCCCGGTATTTTTGCATTTTAAGGGCCATTACGAAACTTATTTTTGTTATAGGGGCTACGGACTAGTCCCGTATATGCAGGGGTAACCCCTTTACGGAACCCGTATTGTGTCATATAGGGGGGAATATACAAAATTTTTCTTTTTTTACTATAAAGGGGGTCGGACTATTCCCAATGCAGGGTTTTAACCCCCCTATATGGACCCCGGTCTTGGGTATAACGGAATGTATAAAAACCCCGAATATACGGGGATATCAACCTGTAGTTTTTGATATAGGGGCCCAGGTTTTTCCCTTTTTATGAAAGGATATGAGGGTATAAAATTTTCCATATTTTGCCCACATTTAGACTAAAGGGGGTTTTTTCGTTTTCGGGAAATTTCCCCCGGCCGTATTTCAAAAATATACTTTTAAACCAGACTTTCACTTTTTTGCTCTATGTTTTAAAAAAACCCGTATTTTTTTTTAGGGAACTGTTTTTGTATTTTGGGCCCACACTGAAAGTTGACAAAATAAATTGTCGTCATACCTCCCGTAAAAATACGAAATGTTAGAAAAAAAGCAAGAAAAAGAAAAAGGGTTTTGAAAAAAAATTCCCTATTGTTATTAACTGGAGACATGTCAGTTTAAAATTTAACATTTTTTTAAAAAAATATTTTTTAAATCGTTTTTAAAACGTTTTTTAAACCATTTTCTTTTTCTTGCCCAAAAATGAAAATAACAGCTTTAAAAATGGGGTAAATCAAAACATCAAGCATTTTTAATAATGTTATTTCAATTAAAAAAAACTACAATTTCGCACTTTTTTTTCGGGCGCCGTTAACTCAACAAACATTTTATTTATCACTTTTTTTATTTACGGTTCTGTTAATGGTTTCGTTATTCCCTGAATTTTGGGAATTCCCCCCTTATAGGCTTTTCGATTTGCCGTCTGTAAAAAGACCCAGTTTAACCCCCCTTTAAAAATGCCCGAAAATGTATTAAAAAACGAGCGCTTTAAAAAGACCCATGTTGGTTCGGGTGCGGGGAACCTTTTTATGTAAGAGGTTACAAATGATAAAACCCCATGGAAAATATTTTTTTTCCCTATCTCAATAATATAAGCTTTTATCTTTTGTTACGAATGTCACTGAGAACGAATGGCTCTTTCCGGGGTGTCTGTCGGCATCGGGTTGTTTAAAACTAGTAGAAACTTCACACATAACTTTTCTTACCCGTGAAAAAAAATAGCTTTCCCGTTTTCTGTTTCCGTAAACAACCCTTGTGTCACCCTGGAAAAAAAAATTTTTAAAAGTTATAAAATGGCCCTCTTGAAAATTCATGCTCCCTGATTTTTAAAAATCTTTTAAAATGTTTGGGAAAATTTATGATGAATAAAATGAAAATGTGGGCAGGGTTTACGACTTTTTTTAAAAGTGTCAGAACGCACCATCTCATTTCGTCGCGAAAAAAAAATTAGTATCATTGAATTCCCCCGGTTTAAATATTTTAAAAACAATTTAATCTACAGTGTTTTATTTTTGCTTTAATAGTTTTTTTTAAACGTTAAAAATCTATCCCCAAATTTTTTTTAATATAAAAGGGCTTTGGTTTTTCATAGTGCCGTCACAGGGTTGTGGGCCCCAATCCCTCCCTCATTTTGATGGATTGTTTTTAAAAACTGTTTACAGTAATAACTTAAGTACGGGAGAGATTTTTTTAAGAGTTTTTTTTCCCGGGCCCACAAAACTTAAAAAAGCACATAAGGTGCGGTAATGGGATCAAAAAACCATTTCCCCATTTTATTCCTCCCAAAATGCCCAAAATACAGCCCGGTAAAATTTTAAACCCAAACCCCGTTTAGCTTTTAACGAAAACTATGCAAAAATTTAGGGGCCCCTTAAACCTGCCCGGGCCATTACGCAATCCTCCGTGTTAGAACTTATTAAAAAATGCACAATAAATCTTTTTTTAACGTTTTTTTTAAAATGTATCAGAGTGACAAAACGGCCCCGGGGTTTTTTAAAGCTTTTTTTTTTTTAAAAATTTTTCAAAAAAATCTCTTTAAACGTTGTGCTAAACAAGTTCTGAACGATTATTTGCCTCTAAACTTTTTTTAATATTTGGGGTTAAAAAACCCTAAGATTTTCCGGAATTTCCAATCTGGCGGTCAGTTTAATATTCTCCCCAAGAAAATTTTCCATCAAAAACCGCCCCTCATTCTTTATGTTCAAGTAATATCCATCTGGGTTTTTTTAAATTTCGGGAAATCCTGTTTAAAGTATAAAAATAAAAAACTTCCGGTAAATCTGGGTTTAAAATTACCCCAAATCTCATAGATTAACTAACTAAAATTTTTTAAAAAATAAATCAGAGTATAAATATAATTTACATTTATTTCATTTTAGAGTTGCCAAATTTTCCCGTGTATACTTGTCTGTTTTTTTAAAAAATTAAAGAAAATGGAAACTAGATTGATTGAATGTTGAAGTCGACTTACGGACATACCCCCGATTTATTCCTAAAAAAGGCCCCCCACTTTTGTTTTCAAAATTGTTTGGGTTTTTTGGCACGAGGCGATTTCTATTCTGCTCGCGAACAGGCCTGGCTAAGTAAAAAAAAAGGGGTAGAATGCAAAGATAGCCCTTTCCCCCGCAAAGTTTGGTTTATTTTTCACAGTTGGTTTTTTTTTTTCCTTTTTTTTTTTTCGAAATATATGACCCTGGGAAAACCCGGCCCTTTAAAATTTTCCTTAATCAATT
Source organism: Mercenaria mercenaria (assembly GCF_021730395.1). Classification (NCBI taxonomy): domain Eukaryota; kingdom Metazoa; phylum Mollusca; class Bivalvia; order Venerida; family Veneridae; genus Mercenaria; species Mercenaria mercenaria. Next base: position 89,385,806 of record NC_069366.1, on the reverse strand, counting down.
TCCCCAAATTTGAAACAGGTTTACTTGACGATAAAATTCTACAAATAAACCATCTCCGGAGTAAAATTTTGAAAGGAGGGTTCGAAAAAAAAGCAATTATCAGTTCATCAATGAACCTTTTTGTGAAATTTGGTCCCCTTTGAATTTTAAAATTGGGAATTTTTTTTCTAAAAATTTTTAAAAAATTTGTCATATATGGGAAAAAAAGATGGTCGCCCCCGGGAAATGAACCTGACCGCAGGGGGGAAAAAAAAATATTTTCGCCCAAAATTCGTTCCCAAAAACCCCAAATTGAGGGTTTTTGTTTTTAAATGGGGTTTTAAATATAAAAATTTTTTTATCGAAAACCCTATTAAAAAATTCATTCCCCTGTTTTTCCCGGGCAACATTTTTGCTGCCCGTAAAAACTTAGCAATCCCCATTTTTTCCCATATATCTAAAAAGAATATAATCCCGGGGCCTTTAGAAAACCAAACATAGTGGGTTTGGGGACCCAAAAGGATTGAGACCAACCTCGCATCCGTGCAGCCCGGGTTCCGGGAAATCCTTCTTTTTTCGTTTTCAAAGTATTGGAATTGGGAAAAAGTTAGCAAAAACCCTTTGGTCCCTGAGCGGGACTCCCGGGATGCGCGGGTTTGGTCTCGACCTTTGCGGGTTTGGGAAAAAACCCACAAAAAATTTTTGGTTTCTCATGGCACGGTTTAAATTATATATGTTTTTGTTTTTGGCCCCAAACCAATCTGGGGGGCCTCCCTTTTTTTTTTAGATTTTTTTTAAAACCCTTTGCGTTATTTTTTAAAATTTATTTTAACCCCAAATTCCCATACTTTTCACTAAAAAAATTTAAAATTTAAAAATTGTGTAAAATGTTTAATCCCCCTTTTTAAATTTTTAAATTGTGTTTTTACAATTTTTGCCTGTGGATAAGAAATATCCGGTCAGTTTTTTTTTCACCGGGCCCATAAAAATTTGAAAACCCCAATTTTTCACAAGTGATAGGATTTTTTATGGTTTTATGCTTTTTGCATTGTAATTACTTCATTTTCCTTTTCTTCTGCCCAAAAGGGTTTAAAAAAAAATATATTTTATACTTTTTGTTTTTGTCTTTTTATCGTCTTTTTTTTTTCCCTTCTGGGGGTTTCAGGTCAAAAATTTCTTTTTAAGGGAACGGGGGAATCAGTAAAAAATTTATTACCACCCTTGGACACTTTAAAAACTTGCATAAAATTATTTAAAATTCCGAATAGTAAAGACCCTTTCCCCAAAATTTTCCCCCAAAATTTTAAAGGGTTTAATAAATTATTTTACGGGAAAATAGGGGGAAAGCGCAATGGTAAATAAAATCAAATTTTTAAAATTGTGACCCCCCCCCCCCGCCCCCCCCCCCCCCCCCCCCCCCCCCCCCCTCCTTTTTTCCCCTCCTTTTTTTTAATTTTTGGAATGATAGTTTAAATCATGAACCCTTTTTAAAAATTTTTTAAAAACAATGGGGGCATTTTTCAAAAAATACAGGGGGTTTTTAAACGAAAAATTTTGGGGGGGGAAACTCGACGTTAGTGTTTTGCATTCAAATCTTTTTGCCTCCTTTATGACTTAAAAAAATTAAACAAATTTAATCGGGAAGATTTTTTTAACCCAAAACCCAAATTTTTTGCCGAAATTTTTGTTTTATAGAAACGCTACTTAAAAAACCCCGGTTAAGTACATTCTTTTGGGCGCCCTGCTAAAAAAAAAAGATTTTTGTGGTCATATTTGAAGTTTTTTCCAGCTGCAAAATGGGGGTAAAAAAGAAAAACTAAAAAAAATCCCCAGTAAATTTCGGAAATATCGTCAACTTTATTTTTTTAAAAAATTTTTCATTTTTTGTCCGTTTTAAATCGTTTTAAAAAAAAAAGGACAAAGTGAGAAATTTAACTTATTGTTTGTTAATGTATGGTCCTAAAATAAATTTTTTTTAAAGGATGTAAAATTTTGTAACGCTTTTTAAATATTTTTTAGATCCATATTCATTTAAAAATTTTACTTTTATTTGCCCTTTTTATAAAGTAAAATACAATTCGACTTGTTCCGCATTTATTTTAAATTTTTTAATTTAAACTTCTTTCCGTAAAATCTTTTTTAGTAAACCGTTCCCCTTTTAAAATGCATAAGAAAAATTAAAATGCCCCAAAGCTAATATAAAATAAGCACTGCCTCAATGGGGAATTTTTTAGATTCAACCACCCCTTTTTAAACTTTTAAAAAAACTGTCAAATTAGGGTGTTTAATAACAGGCAAATTTTTTGGAACACTTTGACAGACAAAGGTGATCACAACCGCTCAAAACTGGGGCCCCCGGGTAAAGCAAAAATTTCATCCCAAATTTTAAAAGGGTTACAGTTGCAACTCACTTTTTAAAAAGACTTAACAGACACAAAATTAACAATCTTTTTTGACCCCCGGGGGTTTAAAGGAGCCAGTCTGGGGGACCATTTTTTGCCTTCTTTTTCAGGCTTTTTTTTTTTTCTATTTTTGTTAATTGAAAATTCCCTGAAAAAAACCTCGTAAAAAAAAATCCAAATTTTTGCTTATATAACATCAAAAGGGTTTTTCATTACACTTTTTTTTTGGGTTTAAACTGTTCCATGTTTAATTTTTAATTCTGTATCCCCTTTTTTAAAAGGTTTAAACGATCACATAATTTGTTTTATCCATAAAATAAAATATACCCTAAACTTTTGAATAAAATTTTAATAACGTATGGGTTGCTTTTGTCGGCTTTTGAAAAAAATATTGCCCCAAAAAAAGAAAATGTGACTCTGCTTTTAATTTTGGTATTTTTAAAAATGTAAATTTCTTTCCCAACAAAAAACAAATAAAAAAAGGGGCCTGGGGGCCCCTGTATCGCTCCCCCGGGGCATGTGACTTTAAATTTTCATCAAGAATAACATTTTTGACCAAGTTACATTAAGATATGATCAAAAATTGTACCTTTAAAAGGGGGAACTAATTTTTCTTTGATTTGATTTGGGTTTACTTATTTTTTGGGACCCCACCAGGGCCCCGATTCAAACTTGACTAAAAAGATCATCAAGTTTAACATTTGGAAAATTTTAGGGAAGATGCAGTCTAAATGGGGCCCTCTGGATTTGTTAACAAGCTGTTCCTTTGATTTGCCCTAGGCCCTTTTTTTTAATCCCCCTGACCCTAGTTTTAAAACCTTGGGCCTATAGATCACCAAGTTTAAAAAATTCTGAAAAAAGGGTTTAAATTAAAGTTATGGTCTTTAAATGTGGCCACTATTTTAAACCCAAGCTTTTCCTTTGATTTAAACCGGTTACCTTTGTTTTTGCCCCTAAAAACGACCCAATTTCAATTGCCCAAATTTTTTTATTGGGGGTTTAACATTAGACCATTTTCTTAAGTTTGGGCCCAAAAATTGGGTGCCCTCTAGAGTTTTAACAACCTTTTCCCTTGATTGGGACCCTTGTGGGGTTTTTTAGTTTTTGCCCCCATTGCCCTAATTTGGGAATGATCATGGATCTTAATATTAGACTTTAAACCAAAGGGTTTTCATTAAAAAATTGGTAAAAAATTTGGGCTTCTAGAGGGGTAAACTAGCTTTTCCTTTGATTTCATTGTGACGTAGTTTTTAATCCTACATACCCCGGGTTTTCAAAATTTGATTTTGAAATCATCAAAATTAACATTCGGACCAAGTTTCATGAAGAAAAAGTCAAAAAGTGACCTCTACAGTTTTTAACAACTTTTTCCTTTTTGTTTTTTGCTTTGTGACCTATTTTTTTGGATTCAAGATGCCCCAAACATCAATGGGTTCCCCAAAGTTTTTATTGAGGGTAAATTCTGACCAACCCTTCATAAAGATTAAGGTAAAAATTTGGGTGCCCTCGGGAGTTTTTTAAGAGCCCAAATTGCTGCGAGGGACGGAACGGGGCGATCACAAAATCACCTTGAGCACTTTGGTAAGGTTTGACAAAATGCTAGAGCTGTCCGGGGAGTGACGAATTATACCCCCCCCCCAAATAGGGCCCTTTATCAAAAAACTAACCCAATTTAAAAAAAGCAGCATTTTCTTGGGGCTATGACCAAAGGACCTAAAATTTAAAATCTCCATAGTTTCATGATCCTCCCCCCAAGTTTTTTCCTAAATTTTGGGTTGTAGGGAAAAAGGTTTAAAAAAAATTTTTGGGGTAAATCCCTGACTTTTTGGAACTCAAAATTTAAATTTACAGGAAATCTGGGGTTTAAAGGCCCAAAACCTTGTAAAAAATTTGTGTTTCTAAATCCCCATCCTGAAGTTATTGCCCAAAACCCGTTTTAAAAAAACTGTTTTTTTTTTGTTGAATTTAACATCACACCGCCCCACGGGAAAGGGGTTTCAAGGGCCCGATTTTCCCCAATTTTTAAAAATAGTGGAGGAAAAACCCCAGGTGCCCCCCCTTTGCATCACTAAAAAACCCCCGGGTTTCGTGTGACCTTCCCTTGTGCCCTTATTTGCCCTCAACATCATTAGGGGTCCCCTTTGGTCATAATAAACCCCCCAAAACCCTTTTTCATCCCCCTAGGCTCAAGATTTCAATTAAATCTGAAAAACTTTTTACTGTTTTGCCTTAATGTGCCCCTTGACCTACTAACCTCAAAGTAAAATTTGGGCCCTTTATTTTGATTTTACACCTTTTGTACCAAACTTTATCATCCTAGGCTAAGGTTAAAGTTTTATTGGGAAAGGTTAAACTTTTAAAAATCACTGTAAAATTTTAAATCTATTGACCTCTTTTTCAAAAAAACCTGTTTTTTATATGTTAACCTGTTTTACCAAGCTTTGATCCGGGCCCCAAAGTGTTTGAAAAATTAAATCGGGGAACCTTTTGCCTATTTCCCCCAAAGCCCGAACTTGCCCCTTTTCTATGTAACCAAAAAATATTTAAATCGGTCAATTTTTTCATGAGTTATATTTGGAACCATGAAAACCTATAAATGAAAGACGAAAAGCTTACCCGGGGGTAAAAACAGAAAAAATTCCTTTTTTAAAATCTCATGAAAAATAGGAAAATGATCCCCAACGGGCAAATTTAAATTTCCCCCCAGCTGTCAAAAGGACGGGGATTTGTGCATGACACTCCTTTTTCATTGAGGTTAACATTTAGGGCCAAAAAAAAGAGATTGAAAAATTTTTTACAAAAAATTATTTACTTTTACAAAAAGGGGGAAAGAAAAATTTAAAAAAAAAAAAATAAAAAAAATATTTTTAAAAAAAATTTTCAAAAGGCCATATAAATCCACAAGAGCAGAGAAGGTCAAAAAAACCGGGAAACTGGATGAAAACTGCTGTTTTCTACAGAAAGTGGTTTTGTTTTTTTTCCCTAGACCAGTAATAAAAAATTTAAAAAATTTTTAAGCTATTTTTAGTAAAAAACCCAAAGGGGAAAAGAAATTCGGGGAAATTCCTTATGCAAACCCCCCCGTCCCCCATGATGATGAACAATTGGGCCAATTTCCCATAAAAACCCCTCTATGCATAAAAAAAAATGCCCCAAAAAAAGTCATTCTTGTACCTGTTTTTTTGACCTTTAAGTGTGCCCTTTTGCCCTTTTAACCTTGTTTCTTCCTCATGACACTGGTCCCCCTTTTGGTGGTGAACATTTTTCCAATTTTACATCAAAGCCCCTCCGGGGAAAAAAAATGCTCCAGAAAAAGTTGCCCTTCTTTTTTATCCTTTGCCCTCAAAGTGTGCCCTTTTGACCTTAAACCTAGGGCCTGGTTTTGCGCAAGACACTCCATTCATGATGGTAAACAATTGTCCCAAGTTACATAAAAACCCCCTCCATGCATGAAAAAGAAATGCCCCGGACGGGCATTTTTAAATTTTTCCCTTTGACCTTAAGTTTTGTCTTGCCTTTGAGAAAAGGAACCGGGGGTTTTGCGAAACACTCCGTTCACTGGGGTTAACTTTCCCTCCCCATTTAAACAAAAATTGGCCCCATGCATGCCCAAAATTATGGTCCGGACAAAAAAACCCGGACGGAGCAGGGCACGCCTTTACCCAAAAATAGATTTTTGGCCAACTATACTTTGCTTTTTTGGCAAGCGGGCTCGACAAAAAAAACCCAATTATAATACTTTATCTCTTAAAGTAACAGGCTTAGTCAACACTGCTGTTTCAAAATTAAATTTGTTCTAAATAAATCCTGAATTCCATCCTTAAAAAGTTTTTTATTAAAGTTTCCCTTTGTTTCTTCTGTCTTTTTTATATTTTTTGTGTTTTTTTCTTGCTTTTCGGGTTTTCTGGATTTTTTGCCTTCCTTTTTAGCGCCTGCTCTCAAAAGTGAACCTGTAAAAAAGAAATCAAAAAATTTTTAAAATTTGGGGGAAAAAGACCCCAAACCCAAATTTCAAAAGAACCCCTTTAAAAAAAGTACCAAAAAAGTGGTCAAAAGGCCCCCCCAAAAATTTATCGACCCACTGACAGCGACGGGCCCCCGCCTTTCACAAAAGCTCCCTTGGTACTTTTTTTTACAGGGGAGCTGAAAAATCAAAATCTGGGGAAAAACCGTTTCCCCCGGTTAAAAACTAAAAAAGTAAATTTAATTTAAAAAATTTTTGATTGATTTTTGGGAAATGTTAATTTTTTTTTTGGGTGTTGGGGGAAAAAAATGCAATATTTTTTGGGTTTTGGGAAATGGCTGAATATAGGCCCGTCCCTTTAAAGGGTGAAAAGCCTGCCCGGGTAAAACAATTTTTTACAAAAATCATTTTCAAAAATTTTTCTTTTTGGTGGTTCATATTTGGGAAATTTAAATTTTTTGGGGAAATTTTTAAAAAGGACCAAACCCCCTATCATTCTGTGGGGTTTGGTGTAAAACCCCGAAGTGGTTTTTGAAGAAGGGTTTTTTAAAATTTTTGGAAAATAGGAAATTTTTCTCTTTGTACCCGGAAAAGGTGCTTTACTTAATTTAATTTTTTAAAAAATTTTCCTTTCATGTTTTTTTAAATTTTAGGGTTTGTTCCCCGAAAAGGTTTATCATTTAAGAAAAATTTTTAAAAGGGGGTCTTTTTCTAAGGGCTAAAAAAAAATTTTTTTTTCTGGTTTAAATGCTTAAAAAAAAATTTGGGTAGGGTTTGGGGGAAAAAATTTTTCTTTTTATTTTAAAAATTTTTTTAGGGAGACTTTTTTGGGAAAATTTTTTTTGTGGGCCCAAAAAAAATTCAAAAAGGGGGTTAGGGCCCCATTGGGATCATTTAATTTTTTTATAACATCACTTTCCCCCTTTTAAAAGGGATAAATTTTGCAAATTTAAAAAAATTTCTCAAAGACAAAGGCGGACGGGCCGTCCATTTAGGGTTTGGGGCCCCAAAAAATTTTTTTAGGTCAGGATTTAGGAAAAATACAAAATTTTGGTTTCGCCTAAAGTTTCCCTTTGGGATTTGTTTTTTAGGCCCCTGAAATCAATCTCAAAAATTTTGTTCACCACAAAATACTAATTTTTATACAGGATATCATGGCCCTTTTTAAGGGTTTAAAAAGCTTTCCCCTGGTGCACTCGGGAATATATAAAAAAGAACAGAAAGAAAAGAAAAAACCTTATGAGCCGGGAAACAATGGTTTCGTCTGTCAAAAAGCACTTTTGGGCAGTACACAATTTTCTGTATAAAAGACCAAGATGCCCGAAATTTGTGAAAGGTGAGCAAATTAAGAAAAATGGACAAACCCGCTGTTTTGAAATTTTTAAAAGGGCTAAGGCTAAATCCTTTTCTGCTTTATCTTTTCATGGGCCCAAACAAGGAATTTACCCCAATTATTTTTTTGGGATGGGGGGGAGAAAATTTTTTAAATAAAACCCTTTTTTTTTGAAAATAAAAAAAGAAAGCAAATTTTGTCAAAAGTATAATTTAAAAAAAGTAAATTTCGGGTTTAAAAAATTCAGTTTTGAAAAATGAAAAGTCACTGTATGAAATAAGGGTTTTTTTACCAATTGGGCCACCCCGAACACCAAAAAATTCAAGCTGGCCCAAAAGGTCCACAAAGGCCCGGTTGTTTGGAAATTCCCAAGGGAAGGTTTCCCCCGTGAGGGTTGAAGGCGGGGGGGTCCTTAAAAGCCCTAAAAGCCCTCACTAGAAAAATTTAGGCTTTTTAAAACCCCAAAAATCTGGTTTTGAATATCCCCCCCTCCCTGTTTACTTTTTTTGATGTTTTTTCATGCCGGGGAGAAATAAAATGTCGACCGGTGAATGTAAAAGGGTGTATTATACGGGATAAAAAACAGGTTTCAAAGGCACTTTGATGTTTTTTTTTCAATAATTTTCTACAAAAAAAAACAATTGATTGCTTTATTTCTTTAAAAATGCGGGTTTTGAAACTTGGGAATTTTAGGCGTGTGAGCGTGATTAAGGCTGAAAAAGGGAAGGGGGCCCCTATCACCGGTTTTTTTTTGGGGTCATTTTTAAACTTCCCGGAAAAAAAAAGGGGAGTGGCTCAAGAAAAAATTCCCAGTTTTGACCCCGGGACATGGCCCCAAAGCGGGGTGTCTTGACGGTATGAACATTAATTTAACCCAGTGAATTCCAAGGTATTTTTGATTGGTGGTCTTTGACCTTCACTTTGCTGGCGTATCATGAAAAGGGAAAAAACGTGGTAAAAAAAGCCGAAGAATCTGTTTTTGTCTTCCTCAATTTGTATGAACAAAAGGGGCCGGGCCAAAAAAGGTACAATGGTTTTTTTGGTATCTGACGGTCATGATTCAAAAAACGTTTTTAATTTTAAAAGTATTTGAGTATGTGGGCAGGGCAACATTTAGATTTCAAATAACCTGCTGGCAACCCGATAGAAAATTTTCCCAAGCCTTTACACCAATTTTTCCCTGCCCAACTTAAAGCTGAATTTTGAATCATAAAAAAACTGGTCTTTCTCCCTACCCCCAAAATACTTCATTTAGAGGGTTTTGGGAAAACCCCGACTTGGGATTCCTAAAGGGGGAAAAGGAACTGAATGCATCGGACCAAAAATAATGTTTACGGGGTTCAGTTTTCAATGCAGAGGGTCAATTTAAAAATTTTTTTACCAACGTACTGCAAATTTTTGCTTTTAGCTTTTTTTTTTTTTTTGGTTAATCTGAAAAACTACTTGCAATTTAGCTTTCAATTAAGAAAAGTTAGAATATCCTAAAATCATGCTAGAACTCAATATTGTTTTTTCCGGTTTTCCTTGGTTCAATTTGTGCGTTAAATCAAATGACCTTCAAAGTAATTCGGAATGCAATCATTTATGGGGTAAAATTAAAATACTGGGTGAAACTACGGGAAGGCAAATTTTTTCATACCTAAAATTTTTAAATGCGATTCCAAATGTATACAATTACTTAAAGAATTAATTTAAAATAGCCTGGGGTTTTAGATTTAATTTAAGTAGACCTCTACATTTTTTTTTTATAAACAATTTAATTAAATTCCCAAAAAAAAAATGGCTAAACCAAAAAAAAAAAGTTGTGTTTTTGTTATCCCCCAAATTTAAAACGAATTAAAAAAAATTAACAAAAAAAGGCAACAATTTTATATTATTTTCGTAAATTTACAAAAAAAATTATGGGAAATTTTTTTTTTAACTTTTTCCTTTGAAACTGATTGCTTTTAGCGAGTCCCAAAAAAATTTAAACCCCGTGATTTGTGAAAGTAATTACAATCCCTTTCTGATTTTGGGTTTTACTAACTTTTAAAATCTTTCATTTATGGAACAGGTTTTAAATTCCCTTCCTTTATAATTTTTGACCCAAATAATCGGGGCCGCTTCAAAAAACCCTAAGGGGTGTATTTGGTTAATTTCGAATTTTTTAGGGGTCAGATATGACTTTAATTTTTTTAAAAAGTTTAATGGTTTTAAAAAAAATTTAATTTTTTAAAATTGGGGGGTTTTTTATCAATAGGGCACTTTAAAAAGTATTTCATATATTCCAAAAAGTTGAAACCGAAATTTCATGTCGCGCCAAGTTGTTTTTATCAAAGTTGCTATCTCACTGCTGACAATTTGGGACGGTGTCCAAAAGAGGGGTGGGAAATCCAAAAAACCCCCAAAAGCCAATGTTTTGGGATTAAACAATTTTTAGGACTTTAAAAAAATGCATCCTAAAATCTGAAAAGGGGAAAAATTTAAAATTTTACCACAAACAGAAAAATTTTAAAGGGAACCAAGTTTTTTTTATTTAATTTTTGTCATAAAAAGATGAAACCAAGTTTGAAAGAAATATCCTTTTTCTATTTTTAAAAAAATTTTTCGTTTTTTATTTCGAAAGCTCGATCCGGGGAAATGTTCCCCGCCCCGTTTAAAAATTTATTTTTTTCCCAAAAACCCATCTGATTTTCCCCATTAAAGTTATTTTCGGGGCCGGGGCACCCGGTTTTCCAAATCATAAGTGAACTTTTAAATCTGGGGTTTTACATGCAGTAAGCCCTTAAAAAAAAATTAAACTAAAAGGCCCATTTTTCAAATTTTATAAATAAAAAAAAATAAAAAAATAAGGAATTTTTAAACTTTTTATTGGGGGGGGGGTGTTTTTTTACTTTTTATTAAAACAATTGGGAAATTAGTTACTTTTTCCGTTTCCCCAAAAAAGTAAAAGGTCCAGCCATGCCACATTTGGCTGGGGGAAAAGGGGTGCCCTCCATTTTATATAAAAAAAAAAATTTTAAATTTCCCTTAATTAGTCTTGGCCCCGCCAAATAAAATCACGGGATTTCTTTAATTTTTTTTAAAAAATCAAAATTTGGCTTTTAAAAAGAAGTTTTAAAGAAACTTTAATTTCCGGGAAGGAATTAAAAAGATTGAAAGCAACAAAAAGGGTGATCATTTTCTCATTCCCCCGGGTGAAGAATCGTTGGGGAATTTTTTTTTGTTTCCAAAATTTTCAAAATGTTTGGCGGGTAGTGTAGTGTATTTCCCCTCTAAATCTAAAAATTTAAAAAAGTTCAAAATGTCGCCGGGGTTTTAAAAAGCTATCAGTTTTGAATTTAAAGCATGTTTGTATCACAAATTAAAATCAGTGTAGTCCTTACCGGGTGATTAGCTTTGGCCCCAACAAAAATTTAAAAGCTTACTTTTTTTTTCTTTTGAGTTTGCCCAAAAATTTATTGTGCGGATATTGGGCCCCTTTCGCCTATGATCTGACGGGCGCTTATTAACATTAAAAGAAACGTGGATTCCCCCAATTTAAACGGGGGCGTTCGCACGCCATGGTCAAACCCGGAATCCCATTTTTTTTTTATTTGGTAGTTGTGTTGTTGGATAAAACCCCCGTATTTTACCCCCTTTTTTTGGATTCGGGTCCCCCCCTTTTCGTCGCTTCGCGACGAAAATCGGTAAGATCGATTCCCTATTAGTTATCGATTCACCCCACCCCAACCCCCATGTTACTACAACAACAACACTTAGTACGGAAATCGACATATTGGATTATTTGTTCTTAGGTAAAGCTCTCCCGCTCTATCGGTTTTAAAGATGTTACTTAAAGTTGGTAATGCAAAAGATCTGTAGTATGTATGTATTTTTAGGTCACTATAAAATTCTTAAAACTTTCAGATTAATAATCAAATTCTACATAATATGAATTTTTATTGTAACCAACCTTGTTTTGAATAATACGCATCACAATTGTTACACGCTAGAAAACGTTTCTTTTTCTGACAAGGCAATACAAATTGAGTTGGGGTTATGAACTTGGGTCGGTAGGTAAAGGACAAACGTACAATCTAGGTCTAAATTTTAACTTTAGCCTTAAGGTAATAGAAAATAAAAACTAAAAGGGCTGTTTGGCAAAAATGTTTGCCTCACACCTCAACCTGTGCAAATATTGCTTGGGAAGAGATCATATCGAAACTGGAAAGTACCCCACCGCCCTATACTGATCTACCTTTATGTAAAGTTTAAAGGAGGTCCATCAATAGGTCATTAGATAGTCAAAAAATCTCTATTTTTATTCAAGAAGGAAGCCTCTGCCCTATAGTGGTCTGTATTTGTACTTAGTTTCGTGAAGATCCATCAACGGGCTCCTTTGTTTAGTGGGAATGTGTGAATTTTAAAACAAAGTGCAATAATTGTGCAGTTACTGAAGATGCCTGACAAAAGCTGCATGCTGCATGTGCACCACCATCTTCGAGTGATCCACATGTGTGTAAAGTTTTATGAGGATCCATCAATATGTTACTTAGATACAGTCAAAATCCCTATTTTTACCAAGTTAGGAGGAAAAGTATGCTTTTACTGAGTCAAGGGGCATAATACTATTTGTCAGTAAAGATCATGTGCTAATTAATATTTGGTGATTCTAGCTAAAATGCTTTTTGAATTATAAGCATTTTAAATTTTCCCGGCCCGAAAGGGACTTCAGTTTTTTTTTTGTAACACTTCTTAAATTGCAACCCCCTTTCCCACAAAAAACGATAACTTTCCACCCTGTTTTAAAAAATTCCCCTTTTCATATTTACTATGTAATTTTAAAGGCCCCGGCTTGTGAAATTGAATTTAAATTTCCCCCCCAAAAACAATATTTAACGGCCTATTAAGGCATTTTCCATCAAAAAAAGCTATTGAAGCCCAAAAAAGCTTGTTAAAAAACCCCCAAAAAAAAATGACAAAAAAAATACCGGGTTTATACCAAAAGGTAAGCAAAAATTCACTCCCAAAAAAAGAGTTAATAAAGGGAGGTTACGGGATCCCGAATTTACCCGTAAAGGGGAAGAAATAGGGGAAAAACAAAAAATTGGGGCGTATAGGGGGATTGTTTTTTAAAAGTCCGTAAACTAATAAAATACGGTTTTCCCGAACTTAAATAGGGAAATTTCTTAGGAAAACGTTTACCCCGTATTTTAATTGAATAGGGGAAATTCAAAAAGGGTTATTCTGACGTATACAAACCCCGTATTTTCCCCGTATATTTTTTTGTGTACGGGAATACATAAATCCGTATTTTTCGAAAAATACGGGACGTATTTTTCCCCGATAGGTTTTCATATACAACCCCGAAAATTTCCCGTATATTCTGGATATAGGGGATTTTTATAGTTTTTTAAATTTAAAAAATACGGGAAATTTTTTTTTTTAAATTTTCCCGGGGGGGGGGGGTTTTTTTTATATTTTTTTTGGAAATTAACAACCCGTATTTTTCCCCGTATATCCCGGGAAATTTTGGGGGATTTAAAAATTTGAATTTTTTTAAAAAAATTTCGGGCGTATATGTCCCTATAGTTTCATATAAAAACCCCGAAATTTTTCCCCGTATATTCTGGATATACGGATAGAAATAGTTTGTTTTATTTCGAAAATAAAAGGGTTTAAAATTTTCCCGTATTTTTTTTCTTTTCAACTCCGTTTTTTTTCCCGTATATCCCGGGTTAATAGGGGTTTTAAAAAATTTTGTTTATTTCGAAAAAAAGGGGAGGTAATGCCCCGTATATTTTTTCTAAAAAAAACCCCGTTTTGTTTCCCGTATTTTTGGGGTTACAGATATGTATAGTTTTATATTTCGAAAATACAGGGTTTAAAATTTTCCCCTATATTCTTCGTATAAAATCCGTTATTTCCCCGGGTATATCCCGGAAATAGGGTTTTTTAAAAATAATTTTTTAAAATTAAAAACGGACGTAAGGTCCCGTTTTATGTTGGGTGTAAAACCCCGGGATATTTCCATTATCCCAAAAAAATAGGGGTTTTAAAATTTAATTTGTATTTTTAAAAAATAGGGGATTTAAAATTTTTCCCCGAAAATTTTTCTTTGTATACAACTCCGTATTTTTCCCCGTATATTCAAAAATTATAAATAGTTTTTTATATTTTAAAAATACAGGGTTTAAAATTTCCCCCGGGAATATTCTTCTTTATACACTCCGTATTTTTTCCCGTTTTGCCGGAAATAGGGGAATTTAAAAAATTTGTATTTTTCAAAAATTTACGGGACGTAATGTCCGTATATGCTTGGTATCCACCCCCGTATTTTTTTCCCGTATATGCCGGAAAACGGGGTTTAAATAATTAAAAAAATTTCCAAAACGGGATGCAACAATATGTGAAGTAAAAATTTAAAATTCCCGGGGCCATTTAAAAGGGGTCAAATTTGGGGGAGGTTTTCGAATTATACTGTATGTGGAATGAAGGCCGTATTGAAAAAAAAAAATGTTTTAATATTTAAAAGACATGAACCGAAAAAACCCTTTTACGGACCGAAAACATTTTTAAAAATTTTAAAATCAAACATAATAACCCCTCTTTTCATAAAGGGCGCTTTCCCCCGATTTTTTTAAAAATTTAATCAAATTCCGGGAATTGGGGAAAAGAAAGGTTTAATAAATTCACCCTATTTTTTTGTATGAAAAAATTAATCCGGGGATCATCGCCATTGAAAAAATCAAATGCAAGCAAAAATTAATTTTTTTTTCTGAAACATTTCCAACGCTTGTGCATACAATGCAAATATTTTTAGAAAAAGGGGAACAATCCATTTTTATTTGAAACTAAAAAGTATATAAGAAAAGTTTGATACTTTTTTTATAAAAAATCAATTTAATATTTTTCGCGAAAAAAAATCGATATAATGGTCTGCGTCCAAAGATTCGAACAAAGGGCCTTTTCGTTCGTTTTTAATACAGTTTCATTGCTACCGACCGGTAGGTGGTTTTTTTTGTGTTTTTGTTGGGTTTAAACTTTTTGCGTCCCCCAAAAAAGGCCCTTTAGCGATTTCCTTTTTCGGGTGGAGGAATACCCCAGGTCCCCTAAGGGCTTTAAATTTCATCGTGACGAGCGAGCACCTGTTTAAAGGGTTTTCCTAACAGGGAATTTTAAAACACTCTGAGTGGGGCTTGAACTCGCTTCCGTGATGGGAAATGGTTTAAAAGTCATCATCAAAAACCCGCCCAGGGAAAACCACCCCAGGGGGGTCGAATTTTAAAACCCAACATGTAAAAAATAGCTTTTTTGGTAATAAAAAAGCACATAATCTACCGAAGTATCAGTTTAATAAAATTTTAAAAGAGCTATAAAATATTTTTTTATCCCTTTTTTGGGTTAAAGGGTTAAATTTTCAACTGTTCTTAATTTAAAAATCATTAAGCGAAAAATATTTTCAAACCCTTTGGCCCTTTTTTTTCAAATTTAAATTTTGCAGTGTTCTTTTAATTTCCGGTGACATAGCGAGGACTTTAAAAAATTTATTTTTCTTTTTTTTTGCGCACGGGGAAGCTACCCCCTTTGGTATTTGGAAAATTCAACGTGCGCGGGTGAAAACTATCACGTGCGCAAGTAAACAGCACGTTATACTCCCTGTCCCCAAAGTGAAAACTAACACTTTGCGCACGTGTAAGTTTGACCCAAGTAAAAGCGTAAAAAGATCTGCAATTTTTCAAAAAATGGTTTGTTTTCAGAGAAAATGTTTTTATGGGTTAGCTGAAATTTAAACGAAGAAAGGGGTTTTTCTTGTTTTTAAAAAAAGGTGAAAATCCGATTAGTTTCGTTGGAAATTATTTCACTTTCGCATTTGTCGTAAAAAACTGCGAACGTGATAGCAAACAAAAGCGAACTGTTGCAAAGATATTTTATTACGTGCGCACGTGTTAAATCAAACTTCCCCACGGTGGTTTCAAAAATTGTGCGAATAGGGTGCTAACACGGGTGCACGGATAAATAAAATGTTTCCTGTGTCCCCTCTTTTCCACTGTAGTATACACGGGGCAGACTATTTAATTTCTCGTAAAATGTGGGGGCCCTTTTTAGTAGGGGCCCTAGCACATGGGGTTTATTTCGTATTTTTCCATAAAATTTCTTTTTAAAATGTCCAAACTTTAAATACGTTTTACAAATATTATGTAATAATTTTTTGTTGAAATTATACTATCCCCGGGTAGCTGGGGGAAAAAGCGTTTTAGCTGCCAATACCAGGGTAGTGGGTTGAGTTTTTCCCAAAACCTTTCCCCCCAAAAATTTTTTATTTGCAAACTTTTCCCCTTATTTGTCAAACGCACCGTAAATATTTATGGCCCCTTTTTTAAAAAGGTTATCAAATTCCCCCCTTTTGGAAAAAAGCCCAATTTTTAAAAATATTCTAGAAAAAAAAGAAAGACACTTTCCCCAGCCCAAAAAGGGTTTAATTAAAAAAAATTTAATTTTTAAAAGAAAAAATAAAATTTATAAAGAAAAAACCAGGTACCCGATAACATCACTTTTAATTTTTTAAATTTTTAAAGCAATGTTAACCGGGGTAACGTGGAGGGCGTGAACTGATTGCTGTAAAAAAATAAAAATTATTGTTTAAAAATTAACAAAAAACGCTCGAAAGATATTGGCAAAGATTAATGAGTGTCTTTCTTTAAAATAAATTGAAACAAGCATTTTACATGTTTTTTCCCAACCTCCACGAAAAAAAAACTGTACTAAATTTTGCCGAACTTTTAAACTGCAACATTAATTAAAAAATAATTTTATGCATATTAACAAAAATCAGATAGATAGCCCATTTACCCAAAGCCGGGTTTAATCCAGTTGAAATTTTCAAACTTTTTTTAAACCTGCAAATTGACAATATCAAAAACTCGATGAATCCCAATTAACAAATTAGCGAAATTAATTGGGTTTCTTTAATGATAGATATTAGGAAACCAAATCATTTGGGAACCACCCCTTCTTTCCACGCTTCCGCGTTAAATACCCCGAAGCGATAACATTTTGGCCCCAAGTGACCGCACGCGAAAATTTTGTATTTTGGAAAATTTTTCCCAGAGGGAAAAGGAAGCACGAGTAAGTATTTTATTTGTTTTATATTTTTTAAATTTTTAATAACTGTTTTTTTTTTTTTGTGAAAAACTAGACCATGAATTATATTTCCTTAAATGGGAAACCCCCGGGGTTGCTTTTTTTGCTTTAAAAAATTCAAAGCCCGCCCCCCCCCCTTTCTCGAAAGGTAAGAGCGTTGATAACGGACGGGGGGTCGCGAGTTCGATACTCGGGGGGGGAAAAATGTTCTCCGTGACTATTTGATAAACGACATTGTGTCTGAAATCATTAGTCCTCCACCTCTGATTCATGTGGGGAAGTTGGCAGTTACTTGCGGAGAACAGGTTCGTACGGGTACGAACCAGGAACAGGGTTGGGTTTAACTGCCCGCCTTTCCATGTGAAATATGTTGAAAAAGGGCGTTAAACCTAAAACAAACAAATTCAGAAGCGTCAAAAAGGTCGGGTTTAATTTTGTAACCCAAAATATAAAAAAGAAATTCGATAGCCGTTAAATATTTCATTCATTTCATTTTTTTCGATTAAACATTTTTCCAAATAATCTTTAAAAAATTTTCATTCATTCTTCCGCCCCGTTTGTCTAAAAGGGAAAGTCAGTCCCCAAAAATGTTGATGTTGCAATGTTAGAAATAAAAAAAAAATTATCGTGCAAAATCTTTTAAAGAATCCCTTTGGGGGTAAAATGAGATTAAAGTTAAAAGGGACAAAAAAAACCCCAATAGAATTTTTAATTTCGTTGAAGCTAGGTACCCGGGGCTAGCTTTAAGATTAAATAAGGCACTTTTCTTTCATTCGTTTAAAAAGGGAATCTGGGAAAAGCATTAATAAATTTAAATAATTACAATTTCCTTTTTTTTTTAAAAAATTTGGTAGCAAAACTGACAAAATAACCTTTTTTTAGAGGGCATTTTTTGAAAAAAAAATACAAATCTCTTGACTCGTCTAGAGAGAAAAATGTTTTTCCCCTGCAAAAAATATCAGTGCCAGTATGAAAAAATTTTACTATTACATTATTTTATTTCTAAGGGCTTTTTTAAGTCTATGTAAGCGGGTTTTCATGCGTAATTTTTTTTTTTAAAAATATTATATAAAAAAAAGGTTTCTAATAATAAAAATTTATATTATGTAGAATTTTATTATTTAACTGAAAGTTATAAGAAATTTTTTAAATGGGCCTAAAAAAACTTTCATACTATAAACTTTTGCATTACAATTTTTAGTAAATCTTTAAAAAACCCATAAAAACGGGAGAACAAAAATCCCAAAATTTTCGAAATTTTCCCTACAAAATTGGGTTTTTGTTGTAACACGGGGGTGGGGGTGGGGTGGGAAAAGTTTAAATAATACTTTGGGCATTATAAAATTTTTTTTCTGTTTATTTAAAAGGCAAAAGGTTTACTAAGATGTACTTGAATGAAGTTTTTTAAATTAAAATTTTAAGTGAAATGCGGGAAAAAGTCGAAAAATGTAAAATAATACTTTTTTTTATTGTCAAATAAAAAATAATATTTAGTAATAGAATATGGTTTTCAAAACTTTTTTAAAATTTTGTTTTAAAATTATAAATTTTATTTATTGCAGGAAACCCTAAAATGTACAAACAATTTGTAATTTTCTCAGTTATCCCGTTTTTTTAAATCGATTTTCAACGGACCCTTTTGACATTTTAAAAAAATTAAAGTTTTCGATATTCCCAATGTGGTTTTTTTTTCAGTTCTCTGTTTTTCCCGCTGTAAAAACTTTTAAATATGCCCCAATTTTTTTTTTTTCCCGCAGGGCGCAAAATGATGTAAAATTAACAGGGTTAAAACCCTAAAAAACCCTAAAATTTGGAGTAAACCCATCACTTGTTTGTAAGTGGGGTTTTCTATTTTTAAAGATCCCCGCTTTTAAAAAAAAAAAATGACCGGATAATTTTTTTAAACCAAGGGAATTTTTGTAATACACAATGAAATTTTTTAAAGGGGGATTAAACATTTGAACAATTTAAAATTTTCTTATTTTTTTTGTGTAACTGTATGCCCAAACTTGGGTTTAAAAAAAAATTTTAAAAATAACGCAATGTTTAAAAAATACTAAAAAAAAAGGCCCCGGCCCCCAGATGTCCAACAAGAAAAGAAAAAAAAAAATTAAAAATTTTTAGCCCTTCCCTGAGGGAAAAACCCAAAATAGCCCTTTGTTTTTTGACCAAAAAAAGGATCGGACCAACCTGCGCAACCCCGCAGGACTGCTCAGGCCCCGCTGTTCGCTAACAGGTTTTTTTTAAAATTTCCCAAAAGGGTTTTTAAAAAAGAAAAAGCATGGATCCTGATCAGACGGGACGGATTTGGGAGGTGGTTTTCGATCCATTTTCGCGCAAACCCACATGTTGGTTTTCTCATGGCCGGCATTATTTTTTTTTGATTTAAGGATATTAATGGTGAAAAATTTTTTTGCTACGTTTGACAAAACTATAATTGTTGCGGGGAAAAACATAGAAATTTGTTTTTTTTAACTAAATTTTTTCGAAAAAAAAATTTTTATTTAACGCGCATTTAAAAACTAAACCCCCCCTTGCGTTATAATTGGAAAGAAAAGTGGAAGACTTCCTTTCTGCCGCTGCGGTCAGGGTTCGTTTCCCCGGGGCGACCATCTTTTTTTTTGTTTATGACATTTTTTAATAGTTTATAGAAACAAAAAGATTTCCCATTTTAAGTTTCATTTTTGACAACTTCACTTAAAAAGGGATCCTTGTGAAATGTTAATTTTGCTTTTTTAAAACGAACCTCCTTTTAATATTTTTCTCCCTAAGTTATTTGTAGAATTTATTTGTCAAGCATATTGTGCATTTAAGGAATATTTTATTTAAAAAATATTAAAGCCTGTTTTCCCGGGGTCTATATATTTCGAAAAAAAAAAAATTTGAGAACAATAAACTTTCGCGGGGAAAGGGCTAAATTTTTTTGTCTAAATTTTTTTCTTTTACTTAGCCAGGCCCGTTTTCCCTGCAAAGAATTGATTGGGCATGGCTTTTGCAAAACCAATCATTCGAAAACAAAGTGGGCATTTTTTTAGGAATGAAACGAGTTTCTGTAAATTTGATCTTCAAAAAATTTTAATAAAAAAAATACCATTTTTTTTCGTTTTACCACAGTTAGACATGGTTTTTCTGTTACATAAAATTTTTAAAGAAAATTCGGCAACTCTAATATGAAAAAAAATTTTGAATTTTATTTTTACCCCCGTATTTTTATTAATTTTTTGTTTTGGTTAATCTTTGAGATTTTTAAATTGGATAATTTTAAATCCCAAATTTTCAGATGCATTATATTTTATTTGAACATGAAAAAAGAGATGGGGGGCGGTTTTTGATGAAAATTTTACTTGTCTAAGGAAAATTTATACTGACCGCGAGATTGGAAAATTTGGAAATCTTCAGATTGTTTAACCCAAAAAAATAAAATGTTTGAGGCAAAAATTTTCGTTCAGAACTTGTTCAGGGCACAAATTTAAAAAGTTTTTCGAAAATTAAATTTAAAAAAAAAAGCTAATTTTTCGCGAGTTAAGCATTCCATCATCAATGTTCGTCCAAAAACCCCGGGGGCCACGGTAGACCCCTGGGTTTCGAGAATGCGTTTTGGTCACTTGATTTTTTTATCCAAAATGTACAAAAGATTTATTGTCAATTTTTAATAAGTTTTAACACGGAGGGTTGCGTAATGGCGGGGCCGGGGTTTTGGAACATAATTTAGAAGTTTCGTTAACACTAGCGGTTTGGGTTTTTAAATTTTACCCTCGTATTTTTTCACATTTTGGTAGGAAAAAAAGGGGAAGTGTTTTTTTGATCCCATTACCGCACTTTTTTGTGCTTTTGGGAAATTTTTTTGACAGGTAAAATCTCCTTGAAAAAATCTCTCCCCGTATTTAAAGTTTTAAATGTATGTAAGTTTTAAGGGCAATCCCTCCCCAAAATTTGGGGTTGCCCGGGAAAAGTGGACGGCCCCTTGGACACCAAGCATTTTAAAATTAAATATAATTTGGGGGATAGATTTTAAAAGTAATTTAACCCTAAAAAAGCAAATTTAAAAAACACATAGTTAAACCCGTATTAAATATCAACAGGCAGTTAAAAGATATCTAATTTCTTTTTCGCGACCCCAATAGAAAGGCGTTCTGACATTAATGATGTCGTCATCCCCCGCCCACATGTCATTTTAAAAAGTAAATTTTCACTTTATTTATTAAAATTTTAATTAACAGTAACTATGAATTTCAAGAGTCCCTTTTTTATAATTTTAAAGCGTGCATTTTTTTTTAAATTTCCGGGGTTGACACAAGAGTTGTTTACTGGAATAAAAAAAACGGGACGACTATTTATTTTCACGAAAGAGAATATACTTTTGGTGAAATTTCTACAGTTTGATCAACAATGCAGACAGGGCAGCCCGGATGGCATTCGTTCTCAGTGGGATTGTAACAAAAAATAAAAGCCCTTTAAAATTATTGGAAACAGGAAACTGAATATTTTCCCCTGGTTAAACATTTTTAAAACCGCACTAAGTTTCCCGAAAAGAACCAAAAATGCGCTTTTTTTAAAATAATTTCGGACATTAGGGGGGGTGGACTGCCTTTTTTTTTGAAGACGGCAAAAAGAAAAAAAGTATAGCGGTAATCAGGGATTTATGGGGAAAAAACGAAAACATTACAGGGGGCAATTGTTTTAAAAAAAGGATGCTCAACTGATTTGTTGAGTCAACCGCGCAGAATTAAAAAGGCGAATTGCTAGTTTTTTCAATTAGAAAAGAACATAAAAAATATTAAAAAAAATGGTTGATTTTTAATTTAATTTCTCACATTTTAATTCTTCTTATTTCATTTTTGGGCAAGGGAAAAGAAAAAGATTCATAAACCCTTTGAAAAACTGATTTAAAAAGTATTTAAGTTGAATAAAATGTTTGTTTAATTTTGACATGTCTCCAATTAATAACAATATGATTTTTTTTTTAAAACCCTGTCTTGTCTTGCCCTTTTTTTTAAAATCCCGTAAAGCTGTAGGTTTTACCGACATTCATTTTTTCATTTTCAGTGTGTGCCCCTATTAAAAAAAATCAGTTACATAAAAGAAAAAACGGGATTTGTATACTACACAAAGATATACGGGAAAAATCTGGTAAAAGTATCTTTTTTTGAAAACTGGGCCCTGAATTTTCCCCCAATACGAAAACCAAATTCAGCCCAAATGTGACACAAATAAGGAAACCCTTTTACTCTGAAAATTTTTCATTAAAAGGGGAAAAACCCGGTCCGTATATCAAAAACTAAGGTTTTGGATTAAACCCCCCATATCAGAAAGCAAAAAAATTCCGTAAGCACAAGTTTCGGGATCCCTAAAATTGCGTATTTTCCAAGCATATACGGGACTTGTCCTTTGCCCCTATAGTAAAAAATTTTTGTTTCGTATTTTTACCATAAAATTTTACACAAGTACGGGATCCCCTTTATTGCGTATACCATGCTATACGGGAACTAGTTTCCCTAGCCCGTTTTATCAAAAAGTACAGTTTCGTAAAATGCCCCGGGACATGACAAAAAATTCGGGATCCGTATACTTAGTTTAAAAGCTATACGGGAAAAAATTTTCCCAAGCCCCTATATTAAAAAAAAACAAGTCCCTTTAAAGCCCCCTATATTTAAAAGCAATCACAGTCCTTAAGACAAAAAAAACGGGATCCGTATTTCTACGTAAATCATGCTTTTACGGAAAAAATCCGGAAACCCGATAGTAGAAAATACAAGCCGTATAAAGCCCCGTATATAAGATGCAATCACAGTCCCCCAAAGACAAAAATTTCGGGATCCGTATATACGTATATTCGGAAATTTTCCGGGTCGTATACGTGTTCCGTATAATTTTAAAATACGGAAAGTTTACGGGAAAAAAGGTCAAGACCCTTTTTGAATAAAGAAAATGAAACTTTGTTTAAAACAGGGGCCCGAATTTAAAAACCATTTCTAGGGATTTTTTTTTTTTAAATTTTTTAATTCTATAAACGGGAAAAAATACAAATTTTTGTATATTCGGGGTATACGGGGGTTTCCCCTTTGTGCATGACAAAAAAAACGGACTTCCCGTATATAGGTTTTTCCCAATACGGGATCGTATATTGGTCCTAAATTTTTTTAAATACCCCTCCCGTATACTCCCGTATTTTCGAATATACGGGGGGTACCTCCCCTATTTGACCCTTTTTTTACAGTGATTTTTTCTTTGGACAAACTTTGTAGAGTACCTTGGGCACGTTATTACAATATTCCCAAATTGACCAAAAGGGCTGGGGGGAAAAATTTTTGGGAAAACTTTTTTAAAAAGTCTTTCCCTTTTAATTTCCCCAAAAAGGACCCCCACCTTTGGGTTTTTAAGGAGAAAATTTTTAAAGTTCGACCTTTTGGTTTTCTATGGATTCCAAGGAATTTGGGAAAAAAAAGACAGGGGTCACTTAATAAAAATGTAAAACCCGGGAAAATTTTTCCTTTTAGTTTCTTTTAAAAAAACGGTAGGGGTTTACTTGAAAGGAAGAAAATATAGATGACTTATCAAAGGCAGAAAAGTCCCGATCAATATACACTGAAGCCGGTGTAACATTAAATTTGGGGCCCCGTTTTTAAAATTGACCCCCCGTGTCATTTTTCCAAAGTTGGAATAGACCCTAGGTCCCTAAAACTTAAATTGTTAAATTTAAAAAATCGTTTAGACCTGATCAATTTTTGATTTAGTAATGGGGCATTTTTTAACGGTTAGGGTAAATTTTTAAAATTTAAAAAAATCGGAGATTTGTCCCGTTTTGTAGTACAGAAACACACCGAAAAGAACCAGAAACTATCACAGGCTTGCTGGATAGCTTCTTAAAAAATAATTTCACAAGGCCGAGCCCGGGCTCAAGTTGACAACTTTACCGAGGTAGGCGAGATCATCTATATGTTGGACAGGGAACTGTTAACGAAAGTTTAACAAAATGATTTCTGACAAATGGTTGGGTGTTGTCGGAGTTCGACAAGCACATCGAGACTTCCACACAGGGAGCATCTTTTCCGATCATAACAAGGTATGTATAAGGGATATCTCTGTAAATTATAGTGATATCTCTTTAACACAAAGAGATATATATTTTTTGTATTAATACGTCCTAATGCCAGGTTTGAAATTTTATCTCAAAATTAGGGTCATTTTACGAACGTGTATAATCTACTGTTTTAATTCATTTATAGAATGTACAGATATGGCTTTTATAAGTAGTTTCTTATAATTCTGTTTAGAATGACCATATGCTTTAATGGTTTTATATGGTGTGTATAAATTACTACAAATCGATATGTACCCGTTAAGATCTTTTCCGTTTGATACTTTGCCTTCGTTTCAAACTTCAAACAAAACACTGATAGTTTGATATTGCCGCAATATATACGTCACAGTTACTCTTGTAGGCCAATAAAATTAGTTGTGTCTTTTAATTTATGTGTTGGTTTCTAATCATATTCAACATTTCTATTTAAACTAAAATATAAAGTCAACATTTAACATCATGTATGTACACGCAGCCTACCGAAGACACATCATGGAAAGCACGTGCAACTTTCCCGCCAAAATACGTATAAATTAGATTGTGTTATACGATAAATTTAGAAAACATATCGGTCTTAATAATGAACGAGATGGGATTGTTGTAAATAATTTATATAGCACTGTTCCAACATAATACAATTGTGAAAGTATTATTTTCAGTCAAGAGCATCTTGAGTTTAAAAAAAGTACATTATGTCATGAGGTGTTCTTAAATTTCAAGCAATTCAATAAGACTAAAGTTAAAAATATTGTGTGGTGCATGTCTCAGAAGAATAATATTGGAAAAACACAGGCCACCAAAGACTATATAAACGAAAATTTTGCAAGCTCGGTTTCATTGAGCCTGTCATGGACGGTAGCATGTTTGAAAACATTTTAATTGCGTATGTTACTGAATATACAAATTTGCACTAAATTTAAAATGTAATATATATGAGCAACAGGAACTGAAATTCGTTTTAGTGTGAGCGTGTGTGCGTGGTATCGATATCAAGCACACTTCCGACCATATCAGGCGCACTTCCGCTGCGCAAAACATCCATATTTTATACTTCCTCTGACAGAATGTCAAGTATATAAAACTAACAAATAGATCTATTTCAAGAAAAGATTGCATGGTTTATTAACGCACTCGTTAGCTCACTCTTTGCGTTTTTTAATAAGGTTGACACAAAAAGCTATATCCATAGAATGCATGAATTTGTAACAAATATTTGAAAGGAAATGACGACAGCGTCATCAGACAACGTTGACGTTCCCGCGCATAAGGTCAGAGACCACCAATTCAAAAAAAAAAAAAACTTACTGGGAATGAGGTAAGTGTATACCAGGGGAAAAGGTAACGTATGTGCGTTCTGATTGGTCAGTCATGCAAACAAATGCAAGAAGTGATTTTTTTACAAAATTGATATTTCTTCTGCATTTATAGTATTTTATTTCACATTTTATGAGTTACGTAGAAAATTTTTTTAAAGCCTTTGTCATTCAAAAAGTGGTTTACTATCCTTTCCCCACAATTTATTTCGGTAGCAGTATTTGTTAGGAATAATATATCTCATTTAGTGATTTGTCGCTGAATAAATCATTGTTTAGAGTTCAGATGCGAAGAAATTATATCACAAGCGCGCAGCCCGAGTGATATAATAATACGCATCTGAACGACAAACAATAATTTTATTCAAGAGCAAATCACTAATTGAGATATATTATTTCGATTCTAACACGTTACAATGGACTTTAAAGTACAGTCTTGACGGTATTCATTAAATATTTGCCGTTTTCAATCGGTTTCTTTTTCAACGCGCCGATATAACGCTTGAAGCTATGACGTAATGACTGCGACGTCAGAACAGTGAATTGATGTATAATAATTCACTGTTTACAGCCTTCTTTGTTTAATAGGAAAATAAATCGGATCGTGTTAGAATAGAATACTAATTGTTAGCCATATTCTCATTCCAGTGTTTAATTGCAAGACTGGTTCTCATAGTTGTTTTATTTTGTTAATGTACAACTAGCTCTACTAGTGATATTGATAGAATCCATGGCATATACATTATTTTGAGCACTTCTGTAATCATCTTTCTTTTTAAGATTAGCAAGTAACAGTTGTCGCGAAAAACTTGAAAAACTTTGTTTTGATCACTAGGAAGACATGTGTAATGTTTCAATTCAATACATCAAGTGGATACTCAATCATAATTTTAACTATATTCAAGCAAGAGCTGTGTAACTTCATTGTTTTTATGAGGTTGACCACTGGAAATGCTGGTGTGATGTTTCAATCCAGTGCATCAAGTGGTTATTGAGATATGGCCTTGATAATAATTTGCCCGCAAAACCACCAGGCCGATTAGAATAGCTCTCCTTATTCTTCGAATAGTAGAGCTAATAAAAATATACGACTCTATAAGTATAGCATTGAAGTTATACCTTTTTTAACTGGTTGTTTTTAATTCATTACATATATCTTAATACGACACCAGTAATGGATAGGCTGAAGGGTTTCAAATTTAGGTACGTTTTTGGGAAGACCCCAGGCGCTCTCTCCGTGCATTTTTTCATCAAGAGCGGGCACCTTGGTAGAACCACCGGCCTTCCGTAAGCCAGCTGGAAGAATTCTACGTCCCGAATGAGGCTCGAACCAACATCGATAAGGAGCAAGTGATTTGAAGTCAGCGATCTTAACCACTCGGCCACGGAGGCCCCCTCTGATTACTATAACAGGTATGTAACAGTGCCCAATTGGATATGACATTCTTTTTTCAATACATGTAGATTTTAAGTCTGTCATGTAATGCCGGTGTAACGTTGAAATGACCCAGGAGATACATTTTCAACGTTGTAAAATGACCCCTATCTAAATTACCGGCGGGGCCTAATAATAACTTTCAAGCAAAAGCAAAACACTACTAGTAACTGATACGAATGCTTAATATATTATGGGTGGATCAAGTTGAACCACTCTGTGAAATGAGATAGTATTGCGCATATTCCGAACCTTTATGCCAAACTTTCTATATATCATGATCAACAATTCGGTTAAGTTCGCTGTAATGTTATCCCCATGAGCCGGTTACCATTCACCACGCCTTTTTTCTAGCAAAATCGCGTATGTCACAGTCCGCTTAGAGCTGTTAAGTGACATACTTCCCGCTGAAAGCATGTAATTAAAGGTGCCCCACCTGATAATTTCTTCAAAATCTGAAATATTCCAAGAAGTCATTTTTTGTTTCGTTTGTCCTAACTAGAGACATGTTTTTCAAATATTTTGCCAAATTGCTCACCAAAAACTGATATAGTGTCTTATCTTACACTAGGCCATTTCTCTCGTTAAATACGGAAAAACTATTTTCTTGTTGTCTGATTATAATCAGATACACACAAGTGATACAATTATGTGTAATAAACAATCAGGTCAGTACTGTCACTCAAACTATCGGCCCAAAATCGATGAGAGCTTTTGAATTTAACATTGAAATATGACCCGACTGTAGTTGATAAGTTCGTTAGTAAACATCCAAAGATATTTAGGTGGGTTTTAACTTCTATTTTTGAACAGTATCTGCAGAGTTATTGCCGATGAATTGGCAAATAATTAGAAGTATTATTTGCTCATGCCGCGCTCGAATGTATAACTAAACATTTATTACTTAAAGTCCTGAAAAACACAGAAATATTAATCTTTCATCTGTATGGTAATAGACATATATCGTAAGATTATTTATATCAGTTTTCAATTTTGAAATATTACCTGACTATAGTTGATCAGTTTTCAACGATGGTAAACTTTTTACGCGTGGGTGGGTCATTAAATGACGGGACGGGTCATTTTTGAACGTTGAAAATTGGTCATTAATCCGTTGAGAAATGACCCAACAGATCGCTACTCATTAAATACTAATAATAAGACCCGGACCGTTAGACACTGCCTTAAACAAGTGGGTCATGATGACTCTTTATCGCTCACATGTTAAACTTGGCTTTTGAATAAACAATCTGACCAAGTTTCATGTAGATAGAGTCATAGATGTGGCCTCTACAGTGTGAACAAGCTTTTCTGTTGATCTGAGTGGTGACCTAGTTTTTGAACCAACATGACCCAGTTTCAAACTTGGCATGGGAATCACCAAGAAAAACATTCTTACCAAGTTTCATGAAGATATGATCATAAATATTGCCCAAATACAATATTAACAAGCTTTTCATTTGATTTGAGCGGGTAACCTAGTTTTTGATCCCATATGATCCAGTTTCAAACTTGGCCTCGAAATCATCAAGGTAAATATTCTGACAAAGTTTCATGAAGATAGGGTCATAAATGTGGCTTTAAGAGTGTTAAAAAGCTTTTCTTTTGATTTGACCTGGTGACCTAGTTTTTGACCTCATATGACCCGATTTCAAACTTGGCCTAGGAATCGTCAAGATAAATATTCTGACCAAGTTTCATGAAGTTAATATCATAAATGTGGCCACTAGGTTGTTAAAAACTTTTCCTTTGATTTGACCTGATGACCCGAGTTTTCGACACGACATGACCCAATTTCGATCCAGGCCTAGAGATCATCAAGACTAACATTCTGTGCAAGATTGTATCAAATCAAAGCATAAATGAAACCTGTATATGGATGAAAGGGGCAGTAACTCTAGAACTCATGACGGTATTTAGTTGGTTTTCGAAAGGAATCTAGATCTTATTGTGACTTAAGTTGTGTGTAAATTGGGTTAAAATCAAATATAAAATGTCACTTCTGTCGTGTTCACTAGGTAAAAATTAACAAATTGTGGCTCTTTCAGGGGTCAATCAGGGGCCTCAGTAACTCATGAACCTATGAATGGATCTAACAGATTCATCATGGAATCCAAGAGTTGTTATTGTTAAAGATAGTTTGCAAGTTTGTATAAAATCAAACCATAAGTTGCCCTTTTAAGGGGCCATAACTCTAGAACCCATGATGGAATCTGGTCAGTTTTCGAAAAGCACCGAGTTATTATGCCAACACAAGTTGTGTGCACGTTTAATTAAAATCAATTGCATAATGTGGTCTCTATCGTGTTCACAAACCACAAATAGCAAAATTTGGCACTTTAAGGGGCCATAACTCTGGACCCCATGATGGATTCTGGCCAGTTTTTGAAAAGAACCCAGATATTATGCCAGTACAAGTTTTGTACAAGTTTAGATAAAGTTTATTGCAAAATGTGGTCTCTATCGTGTTCACAATCCAAAAATATCAAATTTTGCAAAAGCCAAAATAGCACATTTTGGCCCTTTAAGGGGCCATAACTCTAGAACATATGATGGGATCTGGCCAGTTTTCAGAATGAACTGAGATATTATGCTAATAATATTTGTGTACAATTTTGATTAAAATTAATTGCAAAAAGTGTTATATATCGTGTTCACAAGAAATTGTGAACGGACGACGGACAAAATGCGATCACGAAAGCTCACCCTGTGTGACACTATGTGACAGGTGAGCTAATAAAATGCAAACGTCTTAGGTTGTCATACTGTGTACATATCAGGCCCGTAGGAACGTTGGCTGAAATTTTACACTAATGTTGTGCGCCCCACCCCCCTCCCCCACCTCCCTCCACTCACACACAATAATTATGGCAAGAGTGCCAAGATGGCCCTATGTCGCAACCTGAGTAACATACGATAACAGTGTAAACATGTTTTACCTAGTGATTTCATGGAGACAAATATTCTGACCAATTTTATATTAAGATTGGATAAAAAAAGTGGCCTCTTGAGTGTAAACAAGCTTAGTCTTTGATTTGACCTGGTGACCTAGTTTTTATCTGGATCATGTAGGGTCAACAATTTATCCAATATTTCATGTAGACGAACATTCTGCCCATGTAATATGCACACTAAATTTCATGAAGATAGGGTCATAAATATGGCCTCAAGAGTGTTAACAAGCTTTTCCTTTGATTTGACCTGCTGACCTAGTTTTTGACCCCATATGACCCAGTTTCAAACTTATCCTAGGAATCATCAAGATAAACATTATGATTAAATTTCATGAAGATAGAGTTATAAATATTGCCTCAAGAGTGTAAACAAGCCTTCCCTTTGATTTGACCCAGTGACCAAGAGTATGATCTCATATGACCCGGTTTCAAACTTGGTAGAGGACCACTAGATGATATATACAAAATATCAAAGCCCTTGGACCTGTGGTTTTAGACAAGAGGTTTTTCAAAGTTTTTTCCTATATAAGTCTAAATAAACCATTTGATCCCCGGGGTGGGGCCATATTTGACCCCAGAGAAATAATCTGAACAATCTGGAGACTCAGTAAACTCAACCTTCTATTATTCCTTTTTTGAATAGCAAGTGTTTTTGTAAACTGTATATAAAATCAGCATTTTGTGGATATGCTCTGAAATCTGATGGCCAGACTATCAGAGGTATGTCAATTCGTTCATTGATATTTTCCAAGGAGATGCACATTTTTCTCCAAGCCTTGCTCCATCCCTGAAAGCTTGAGAATCCTGAGCATTTTATGTACTCCAATAAACATAATTCACTTGGCTGAAAGATTCATGGAATAAAAGTTTTTGAATAGCAAGACTTAGTTTTTTGTAAACTGTATATATAATCAGCATTTTGTTGAGATGCCTTGAAACTGATCGCCAGTACCAGAGGTATGTCAATTCATTCATTGACATTTTCCAAGAAAATTCACATTTTTCTCCAAGCCTTGCTCAGTCCCTAATTTGAAAGCTTGAGTGTCCTGAAGATTTTATATACTCCAATAGACATAATTCACTTTGGCTGAAAGATTCATGGAATAAAATTTAAAGGCTCTCAGCATGGCATTCATCAAATGTTGTTAACTGGTGGCTAGCCTTTGGTCATCAGAGATTTTCATCTGGCCCATTAACTTGACAGTCTAAAATAAAAGAAAATTTTAAATATGTACTATGAAGTTATTCATACTAGTTGTCATCATTTTGAATGACCAAATGGATTATTCATGACATAATGTTACACTTAATCGTAAAACTATTTCAAAACAATGGAAACATAATTATGTACATACCAAGCATGTGCTTTTCATTCATGTCCCAATCAGAATTTCTCATGGCTGTTAAAATCCATAACTTTACAAAATTACTAATAACTGCATATAAGCACTGTACTCATAACTGGTCAACTGAAAATTTGAATTTGCCGGGAGGCGTTAACGAGGTCATGAACCCTAGAGAAATGGAGAATGGTTAAATTCATCAACAAACCTGATAAGCAGAAGGCTCATGTATCAATGGAATTAACACAGGTCTAGAACCTATTGTAAAGCTTTACTAGAAAAGTAACTTTGAATTTTTAAACTGCATAGAATATCATAATCATTTCTGCAATTATATTCTTATGGTATTACAAATAATGTTTAAATAAAGACGCAGGGAATTAAACTACAGTCATACAGTGAAGAGTTTTTAAAATAGGATGTTATCACAATTTGAGTGTCTGCATCCCAGACTTGAACTACATTTATTGCTGGATTATCTTAATTAATGGACCAGTGTCAGGTAAATGATTGTTTGATTTTGTTTTACTAAGTTTACATTAAGAAGTTTAAATATCAGAAATCCTAGTCTCAACTTTGAATTGTTTCTAAGATTGATTCTGATATGGATGTACAAAATATGGATAATGAAACATTTTAGTTCTACATTCGCTTGTGAATCATTGAAAGGGAGCTATTTTTAGCTGGCCAAATGTACTGCCAGGGCATATAAGCAATCAAAGCAAAGCAAACATATTGGAAAAAGTACTTTTGGATACTTATTCATGAAAGAGTCAAAATATCTCATTCTCAGCTGTTATCAAAATCTGTGTACAAATCAAGGCCTTGCTCTAAAAAGGAACCAAAGATACAGATATGATTCTTGTATATTAGGATTATTACCGTTATAAGACACATTCTAAAAAGGATGATGGAAATGTAATTTCTAATCCTTTATGTGAAATAGAGGACCGCCAGATTGTTTGTGTCATACATTGCCAGAAATCAACATGGAAAAAATCTCATGGAGTGAAGAAGTATGCTGCTTTCATAAATTTGATGAAAATGCAATATGGTCAACAGATAATGTGATTCTTGATGCATTAATTTTTTTGGGCTGAATGATTTCATTTTCTGCAATTATGGTTAAAAGGACTGGTTGATGATTTCCTTCAAAAATGTAGTTCTCTGAAGTATTTTATCTGCATCAGAAGCATGGCAATTCTTATGAAAAGGTTTAACACATGTTTAACCAAAAGAAGCTGAAACCGATCAGGCAAATACGGAATTAATAAGTATATGTATTTCATTTCTGTTTTATACATCATGCATACTCTACATTGTGCAAATCTAGTAGATCACGTTTTCAAATGACAAGTAACCGTTAATGATGGTCAATCAGTTCTAAGCAACATTTAGTGACAGTTTTTATTTTAGTGAACTCTTTTAGAGACAAAAACTATTGATTGTTGTTCGTGTCTTTAGGATGAAAATGTATATCACCAATTATGTAACTATCATCATTGTCATCATCATTGATAACCCGAAACCCCATTTCACCCAATCAAACACTAAAAATACTTAAGAAAATGTCTAAATTTCAATCATGGCCATTTCTATTAACAACAGTACAAACACCTATAGTCATCATCAATAAAAATAACAACAACAAACCGTTATCTTCCAACGACACCTGTTTTTCATCTTGTTCATCAGCAAAAACATCAGTTAAACTTACAATAATGATGATGATGTAATGACAGATAATGATGATGATTATGATGATGATATTGATAACAGAGGTGATGATGACAGTGGTGATTGTGATGATGATGTAAATGATGGTGGTGATAACGATGATTATCTGGTGTTAATGTTGTTGCTGCTGCTGATGATGGTGGTTGTGGTGGTGAAGATGATAATGTTGATGATACTACTGGTTATGATGATCTTGATGATGGTGGTGCTGAAGGTGATGACAGTGTTTGTAATGATGATAGTTGTCGTTATGGTTGTGTTGATAGTCGTGATGCTGATGATAGTAGTGGTGGCGGGTGATAAAAATGTTAATGATGATGACTGTTGCGGTGGTGATGATAGTGCTGGTGCGGGTGGTGATGCTGCTGCTGATGATGATGATTAAAATAATGTTTTTAAAGTTTCCATGAAACTTCAATGTGTCACAGCATAAAGAATTACATATTAAATGAATGGATTTTATAAGGCACGTATTTAAGAAACAATTTGCAGGTGTAACAACTGAAATGTGTGGGAAATGACAAAACAATTGGCCTTAAACTTCTAATGGTTTCTTTGCAAGAGAAAGATTTATTTATTATTGCCTGTTATCTTTCAAGAAATTTTCTGCCCAGAAGACACAGTAATTAGATCGGTGATAAAGGAGTACCCATGCATGAAGCAGTGTAGTAATGCCATGACTTGCACTGATAAGTCCAGTGTGTTTGATGTATAAAATAAACGAGGTTGATATTTTCATGCATCCAAACTGGCAATATGTTGGGTTTTTTTGTTTTTTGTTGTTTTTTTTTTTTGTTTTTTTTTTAGGTTTTTTTTTTGTAGTTGAGATATTCAAATCTGATACATGTATAAAGATCATTTGAAAAGTTAAAAAGTTCCAGTCATGAACTTTCCTGTTCACTATTAGTAAAATACCATTTTCTGATGCTGTTGTCAATGATGATGACGATTTGAAAATTAAAACCTAATATACAGTTAATACATTTAATTGAAGCACCACTTGTTTTAATTACACTTTCGTCATCACAAATATCAATCATTTTCATCAAAAAGAACAATATAGATCATTGTCACTATCATATGCATGCCATTCTTATTTCACCGACAACATTGTAATGAAAATATCTTTATCACTACCAACATTATCATCAACTGTCAACAAAATCATCATCACCATCATCATCACCACCACCACCATAAGTATCATTATCATCATTATCATCAACAGCAGCAGCAGCAATACAACTCAAAACAAAATTATCATAAAGATGTGCCTAACTACATGTAAATCTTTTTGCTCACTTTCTAAATTCCAAAAATTAACAACATCATCATCATCAGTGCTATTAATATCATCAGTTGAATTTTCAACATCAGCATTGTCAAAGCACTGACAAAGGTAATATCAGCATATTTCGCATGAACATCACCATAAAAAAGCTACAAAATCTATCATAATCATCATTATCATTATCACCATCAGTAGCTTCGCTTTTTCCAACAACACTCTCGTTCTAGGACTCCTTCTTTATGGCCTTCATCATATTATCAATATATCTGATATAGAAAAAATTGAAACATATGAGTTTGAATCCAAAATCTCACTGCATTTTTTCACTCCAAGGTCATTCCAAAATCTCATTCTAAGACTCCACTCCATAATATTATTTTGTCGCATGCCTTCAGAGATTTATCTAATAACAAAAAGTCCCATTACATAGAGTTATATATCTATTAGAAATATATGTTTTATTACATTTTATGAAATTTGGTAATTGCTTTCCTTTGATACGAAATGATTAAAATGGTGGGCTGTCATTTTATTTTAATACAATTTCTAGTTTTACATTTATATTTGATTCGATCTTAACCGAAAGAGAGGGGTAATATTAAATTAAAAAGTTGCATTTCTAATGAATTTCTGCTAAATATATATTTGTTTCTTTCTTTGAATATAAATCAACATTTTGATCACTGGGTGTTACGCGTGTAACAAAAAGTGTTTCTCAAAGACAGCACGTGTACTTTCCTCTTTCAAATGAAGACTATGTTGACCATGTGTTGGATACATTTTTTTGTATTTCTTGGGCTTTTGTACTTGTCATAAAAATCAAATAGCAGTTACACAATAGTAAATGTTATTTCAATGCTATAATACAAACACCTCTTGTTGTTATACTTTATGTTTTAGTGCAGTTAATGTCATGAAAGTACGCGTTTTGTACTTTGTTGCATAATTTAATGTACAAAGAAAAAATGATTACCTGGTAATAATAGTTATATCTAGATATCTGATGTCGTGATTTGGAAAGAACATTTGTTTCTGATGAAAAATAACATACATACATATTTTTTGTATGCGTGTCGCACAGAGTGTGTTTTTAAACAAAGTCAAATTTTATGTATGTATTTATCAACGAAATCATGTTTAATTTCAAGAAATGAACCACGCTGTATGTCTATACTTTCGCCTTTCATTGAGGAACATACACGTGCTGTCTTTCAGAAACACGTTTCTTTACAAGCGTCAGCCATTGATGTTTTGATATTGAGTTTATAAATCATAAATATATCACTATTTTATCACCTACTTACTGAGTTTGCTTTACTTATGATAAAAAGTACATGCTATAAGACATTACTTATTTTAGAACAGTATATTCTAATGCAATAGAGACACTCGCATGACATTATTACAGAACTTTAGCTGCTCTTAACTGCTGGCTTGAAAAAACTTTGCTACAGATTAGCTCCTGGACATTTTATCATAATGTTTATCTCATTTCAATGATTGGCCATTACCAGACACACACTAAGGCAATAAATTCTGGACATGTTTGCTCACTGACCATCTGGGTTCATCTCAGAGAATATGTTCATGCTCTTGTATACAAGGTGATCAATAATACTAAGTGTGGAATTGCACTTGTTATACAGAAAAATATTAAATCAAATGCCATGTGCAATGATATATATACCAATAATTTGATGATTTCAATGCTTCTTTATACATTTCCATCATATTAAATCATTTGTAGCACATTCACTGGGTCTTAGCACATTGAAATGAATCGGGTTGTAAGGTGTCATAAACATCTGTTAAAGGGATACGAGCCTGCATACTTCTTCCATAAGTTGCGACGTAAATTGGCCAACTCTGTCACTCTTAAGATTTCAGAAGGAAAACCTACTCTACAGAATATGTCTAACAATGCTTCTGCAACATTTTCTGTCTCTATTCTTGGCAAAGCAACTGCTTCAGGGTAACGTGTAGCATAATCAACTACTGTCAAGATGTAACGGTTTCCTTTTTCTGAAACATGCGAAATTGGCCAAATCAAATCAACAGCAACCCGTTGAAATGGAGTATCGATGATTGGCATCTCACCAAGAGGTACCTTCTGAACTTTACCCTTCGGTACTGTTTTCTGGCAAATATCGCATGAACGACAAAACCTTGTGACGTCGCCTGATATTCCTGGCCAATGAAAGCTTGACTGTATTCTGTCCACAGTCTTGCGAACTGAAAGATGTCCATCCACTATAGATTCATGTGCTAAAGACATAACACGCTTCTGGTTTATCTTCGGGACCACTATTTGCTTGGTTTCTACTTTCCTATCGTCCTTCACTACTGTCTCAAAGATCCTGTACAATACGTTTTTGCTTATCTTGTATCTGTACTTATTGCCACCTTTTGTCGACTTTATCTTTTTCTCTTCGGCGTATCTCCATAGCCTGTTCAATGACTTATCCTCTGACTGTGCTTTCTTAAGCAACTCAACCGTTATTTCATCTTCTTTAATTACAGGTAACTTCAGGTGGCTTCATAGGTTTCTTCTCCTTCTCTGTTTGTGCCCTTGTGACTACAGAAGCTACATTTGTGTCCGTTGCTTCTACCTTACTAGCATCACGACCAACCCATTTGTCATCTGGTTTATCTAGCACGCCACTAGTGTTGCCTAATACCAAATCACAAATTACGGTTTCTAAAACCATGGCCTCTATTTCACCACTGAAGTATGGTGTGTCAATGTTATTTTTTGCCATGGGGACTAATCTTGCACGTCCGTCAATTGCTATCATTACGCAGTTTTTCTTCAACATTTGATATTCTGTAACAAACTTCGATTCTTTCTAACAACTGCTAACTCACACATTGTGTCTCTAAGTACTTTAACTTCTTGGTCTCCGACATAACCCTGATTCAAGTCTTACTGCCTTTCACCTTCTAATGATTCAATAGTACAACTACTAGTAACTACTGGAACTGAATTCCCATTAGCTAACTTGAGCTTCCCCTTTTCTATGCAACCTTCGTATGAGCTTTGCGGAGGAAGTGACATGCACATGCCCGATATTTTCTCATTACCTGGTCTACCATGCCCGATATTTTCTTGTCTACCTGGTCCACCTTATTTTCTGTCGGCCCCATGCGCCAATTCTTTGGTGACGGATCACGCCTATCGCGGTAACTACCGCCATTTTGACCTCTGTTCATCATCCCGGTTGCACCATATCGTTTTCTGTTTTGATCACGGCGATCTTTCGCAATGTGACCATCTCTGTTGCAAATAAACATGTGACTTTCTTATGCACTGCCTTATCAGAGGACGGGGGCTTTGGGCTTGGCGACTGAACTGGGTGTGGTGTGAATTTATTGGAGTTATTATTAGATGTGGGATTCTTACTGTACGTAATCTTACCACCATGAGCTTCTATGTACTGCTCTGTCAGAGTAATGACATCATTGCGGCTTTTAGGTTTCCTTTCTTTAAGGAAAAGCGCCGACAGTTTCACGTGTTTTGCATTCATAAATCTTTTGCCTCCGATGTGACGTCTAAATAAACTTGACAAATTATATATCATTGGAGAGATAATTTTAACACAAACGACACAGTATATATCATTGGAAAGATAATTTTAACACAAACTTGAAAATAAAGATTTTTCGCCGTATTATTGTTGTATATAGGAACGCTACTAAGAATACCTGTCAAGCACGTCTTTTGCACTTTGCTGAAAAAAGACGTTTGTGGTCATGTTTGAAGATTTTCTGATGCGAAATGGAGAATAACAGAACTGAAACTGTCTATCAGAAATATCATCAACTTTAATCTGTGAAAAATTCATAACATTCCGTTGAAAATTGGTAGGTGCGCATATTTGAAATAACAGACTTACTGTAGCAATTACTTGTTGTTTTTTTTCTACATAGATGCATCAGACCAAAGCTATTAATTATCGATTTTTCCCCGTGTTACTACAACAACAATAGTTAGTACGGAACTCTACGAATGTGTCCGAAGCGCTGATATTGGATTACTGGTTTTATGGTTTTATTATGATAGGTAAAGCTGTCCTGCTTTATCGGTTTAGAGATGTTATTAAATGCCGGTAATGGCACTGTATACATGATTTCAATAGAGGCCTCCATTGCCGAATGGTAAATGTTCAAAACCTCACATGATATGTTTGGATTCTTCTGGAATGTCGGCTGTAACCTGATCTCTGGAACAATGCCTTGAGGTGCACCTTGGGTCTTCCTGTACCATTAAATGCCACAGCATCATCAAACTGTGACAATGTGACTCTATCCAAACTACATATCCCAAAAAATACAAAAAAAAGTTCAAAAATATCTAATACAATAATACTGAATCATTGTCTAAATCATTTGTCAAATCCAGAACTTTGTCAAAATTGAATGTGTCTTAATTTATACTTATGAAATTTGTGTGAGTGAGTGAGTTGGGTTTTACAGCGATTCGACACAAAATGGTCAGATACCAATGAGACATTGAAAGAAGGGAGATGTTTATTTACAAATATATAATCTATTGGATAATCAGGAAACTGTACTAGAATTGCAAGTCATGGTCTGTCTATTACTGGTTCTGTAAAAAACATATTACTGTACTAATATTTTCTTCAAATATATTATGTATTAATTGACCACAGAAGTCTATCTATGATAAAAACATAAACTCCTGTCATACTGTCTATATCAAAAGCTATTATAAAAATATTTTGAAGGGTATTAATGTTAAAAAGATTTAAGGTCAGTTATTCAGCAACTATAAATCTTGAACTATAAATCTTGAGCATACTTCTGCAGGGAATTTACAATGTGGTAAAAGCTTTACTTTCTTCATTTGTAAAGAAAAATCATACATCTGGTACTGGTAATTTGAAATAGTTCAATTAATCATGTTGTGGTCCGTTTAGGGTGGCTATTGACAGCTATGTGGTATTAATCACTCTTCGCAAAAGTAGATAACCTCAGAATCGCTGTTGACACGAGCCTAGAGAGAAAATGTGATTTTTTTTCTGAGAAAATATTGGTGTCAGTATGAAGAAAGTAATTAACATTATTCTAAACAGACTTTTTACGTCTAAGATTAAGTTTAACTTTGTTTTCTCTCAGAAATATTGATACAGCTACTTAATGTGAAGTTTCTACATGTAACAACAAGCACCTGATTCTGAAAACTGACCCCTGCAATTCATGATTGGCCAATGGCCATTTGATTTCCATGTTATAGCTATAAGCAGGTAACTGATAAAAGTTGCCTGGAGAACCAAGTCTATCTGTAATAATAGCCAAACTGTGATAATTGGCTGTTAAATGGCCATTAATGTTAGGTCAGTTAAGACAATAAATCAATCATAAGCAGGGGATGCAGAAACACTAAAGTCATATCCTCTGAAATTTACTGATAATGCACATATCCGAGAACTATTGTTTAATGCTACAAAGAAAGTTTATGATTAGTCACATTTCAAAGGAATTGAACAAACAAATAAAATTATTATAATAAGCATTTTTTAGGCATACAATCATATAAGATAATAAGTGGTTAAATATTTCAACAAATGTCATTTTACAGAATAAAAGTTCGTTAACTGCATGTTTTAAATCTATAATGAAACAAACTTCAGACAGACTTACAAAGTCTGTTTTGATCAAACAATAAATGGGAACGAGCTGAATGGGGACGAATGAATCGTATGACAACATTTACGTGTATTGTTTTCGGATTTGCGTCAACTTTACATATAAATACAATCAAGAACAGTAAAACTATACCATTTAAAATGAAACTTCATATATGTTACTGCCGGTTTTAATTGAAAACGCCTAAATATTGAGAAAGTACAGTCTCCCGATTGCTATTAGATCTCATGCGCCGCCATGTTTGTTTACCGAAGATACCTCAGCCACTCAGCTTTACAGGAAGTTGCTGGTTACCTGTCGCATTATTCAAAAGTTGGCCATCGCAGGAGACCATTTTGTATTGGCATATTTGATTGGTTATTGTAAAACCGAGGGTCAACTGATTCGAGTATTTCTATTGGTCTTCAAAGCTGTTGCAGTTTTTGCGTCGTCTTTAAAAAATTTGTGAGATGTTTCCTGTAACTATGTTGTGCCAAATTGTGGTACTGTACAGTAGTAGCATACCACGCTGACCAAAAAATTCGGAAACCCTGCGACCTAATTCCGGAAGCAAAAGAATATAGGTAAGTTTAGACTTCATGGAAAAAAACAAAGCCAAAAAGCCACGCATTTGCAAAGTAGGACCACAACAAACGATTTACAGTCAACTCGTCCCCTAGGTTACTCGTCCTCTAGTCAACTCGTGTCCGATTTGGTTATTTCGTCCCGCTTGGCGATTTCAAACTGGTCATTTCGGCCCCCATTTTCAAACGTTTTTTTTTTTTTTTTTTTTTTTTTTTTTTTTTAAAAAATCAAAATATGATAAACTAAGTCATTTTTTTATTTGTTAATTTCCTTTTAAAGCAAACATTGACTTGTTTACTTGAATTTACCTCTGAAATCTGAATAAAGGATGTAGCCCCTAAAAATTTTGAGTATTTTCCCCAGTCTTCTCAAAATTTTACACACGATTGAAATTTACAAATTTAGTTAAAATTTCCCTTGAACATGATCTAACATGTAACTGTATTTTCAGGCTTATTATATTTGTTAAAATGCTTTCTAAGGAATATTTAACACTTTTGATTTTGTAAATTTTATTTGTTTTTCAGATAACTCACAGTGCTGGATATATTCCCACATGTCGACATAAATCCGGCAAAGGTCAATAGACAACTTTTTGTCAATGACATTTCAAAATAGAAAAATGGAAACTCCACAGGTTGCTCAACAAGACAAAATCGAAATTGTACGGCTTGTTTGAGCCTGTTCATGGACGGTAGTGGAAATGCATGCTACCGTCCATGCAAATTGATTTTTACAACAGGCAATATATATATTTTGTATGAGTAAAAATAAGCTTTAAGGAATACAGCTAAAATCGTGAATATTTCTTTAATACTAGCCATTTAAACCCATTTTATGAGCGTTTTATCCCCATTAAAATCCATTTTAAAAATGAAAAGAAAAAATTCGAATTTTCTATTCCAATAACGGACAACTTAAACGAGAGTGATAGTGATTCAAACCTGTGCCCGTAGTGGAAATGCAAGCTATTGCCATGATGCAAGAAGATAAATCTGACAATTAACGGTCACTGTGAATCGTCAGCAGTACCGGTATCATCTTCATCATAATTAAAAATAATTGTAATTAGTGAAAATATCTTGACCCTTTTAGCACTTTAGTTGGTTTTGCCGATCATCGGACTATTAATTATAAATTAATTAATTATTCAACCACTTTTACAAATAATTCACAACAACTTAATTATTGGAGGCATTCACATTATTCTGACATTAAAAGGATGTGAATTTTGTTCTACAAAGCAGCATGAATGCATTTGCCCAGTTTGATAGTGTATACAGCTGGAACTTTTGCTTAGAATAATCTTGTGTTTCAGATAAATTAAATTTAGACTACTGTATTTATCATCAGATTAAAGGTCCATTACTAAGGGAAAGTGAGTTGGCAATTTTTTTCATAGCCAGTGCATAGACTTCTGCAAGACACTAAATAATGAAGATTGGCAGGTCAAAATTTACAGAAGGTCTTTGGAACTCAAAGAAATGTATGTGTATTATGTTGAAATTTCAATGAATCGACAGAATGACCCCCCAGGTCTTTTTAACTTTCTTCATACTTCATAGAAAAATAATTGTACATATACTGCGATTTATTTCGAATTTCTACATACCAACTTTCATTTTCCAATAAAATGAAATAGTTTCTGTGCTTTTTAAAAGAAATTAAAATGTTCACTTTCCTTAGTATTGGACCTTTAATGTCCACTTGCATAATTGTGCCTATTTCTAATTAATTCAGTGTTTTAATTAATTAACTTTCAGGCATTAATATGCTTCACTGTATGAGCTTGTGTGTGAAAATAAACTTAAATTGAATAAAGAACATAATTTTAAAGATTTTGAATATGATATAAGCTCACATTAGAGCGAAATGCATTTGGTAAGCTATTGTTACCATCACATGTCCGTCGTCAAACTTTAATTCTAATTAAAGCTTGTCATATTTAGAAATAAAAATTCTCTTATTTCCGCAGTTTCTTTACATTCTGATTAACTGCTGCAGATTTCCTCGACTCAATACTCAGCATTCAGCATTGATTGCAGAACTTTTTTGATACCTGATTTTCTCTAAATTTCCGCCTTTTTTCCGCATTCGGTGGCTCAATTCTCCGCATTAATTGCGTAACCTTTCCGATTCTGATCTTCTCCCAATTTCCGCATTTTTTCCGCATTCAGTGGTTCAATACTCCGCCTTCCGCATTGATTGGGGAACTTTTTCGATACCTGCTTTTCTCCCAATTTCCGCAGTTTTTTTTTCCACATTCTAAATTTGTTGCGGATTTCCTCGGCTCAATACTCCACAATAATTCCGCATCATTTGCGGAGATCTGAACTAATGAATGAATTATATTATAACAATGCAGCCAGTAGAGCAAATCGTATATGATATAAATTCCACATCTATTTTTAAAATTAAAGCCAGACATGTAGCAGAATTCAAATGGATTACAAATTTACAGTCACCGTTTCCGTTGGGCTTAAATGATAATATTTATCATGAAGGTAATATCTCTGAAAACCCTGATATCGATATCTTTTCTATTTTAAATATTAGGAAACGTAAATCTAGGTCTCATGGAATTAGACGAAATGGTAATGTTAAGCGCAAATCTAAAGTCAATATATCTGTTGTAGACCTCGATTCAATTCTTTCAAACTCTGGTAGACATTCAGTGCTTTCTCGTCTCTCATCTTTATCTGTTCAGTCTCTTAAAAAGCTAGACGAGGAAGCGGACCAGTATGTTATTCAAACAGATCCGTTTTACACTGTATCATATCTTTTTCAAAGTTACACACAACAACTTCTCCGTCCACATATTGACACCCAATCTGACCATGAGAGACATTTTCTTAAAATTTATTTCATGAATAAAGGTATTGACTTCATCGATGTACCCAGTATATTTCGTAATAAACGTGTCATTGATTCTGTGCCTAAATA
Source organism: Mercenaria mercenaria (assembly GCF_021730395.1). Classification (NCBI taxonomy): domain Eukaryota; kingdom Metazoa; phylum Mollusca; class Bivalvia; order Venerida; family Veneridae; genus Mercenaria; species Mercenaria mercenaria. Next base: position 89,342,695 of record NC_069366.1, on the reverse strand, counting down.
TTTCAGAAACTCCGAAGTTCCTATTATCTGTTATAAATATAAAACACCTGTAAGAAATGTTATATTCAATTACAATAAAATTGTTTCCGACTTAGATGTTCAAACAAATACCCCTTCTTACTGCGAATGTAAAAACTCAAAATTTTGCTATTCAGATGCCGTCATGTCATCACTGGTAATTTTGATATTATTAAAGACAAACGTATTCGTAATTTATTCTTTAAAGGACCTAAATATAGAATTTCTTCAAGTATTGATTTTGATGCTTGTCTTGGTCAGATTGCGGAATCAATCGAAACTTTTTATGTTAAATGGTGTCGTCGTGAGAATGCTGATCCAAATGCATTAACGTCTTGGAAACGAAATATTTTTAACATTGTTGAATCTCGTATAAAATTTTATCAAACTAATGAACACCTACCTCCACCAAAACCCAAGTTTACTTTAAGACATTTGAAAAAGGAAATTCAAGAATTTCATTCTAAGTATGTCTTAGTTCCAGCAGACAAAGCGGCCAACAATATTATCATCATTTGACGCCTACATTATATTAATGTTTTACAAAACGAACTAAATAGCACTAAAACTTATACATTGAGTCCTTCTGTTGAAAATAATTTGGTCACTGATCACATCAATGAAGTTTCTAATTTAAAAGATCGTATAGACGATCAACAAATTAAATTACCAACCATGTACTGGATTCTTAAATTGCATAAACAACCATATAAAGCTCGCTTCATCGCTAATTCAAGCTCTTGTACAACTACAATTATTTCAAAACTATTAACATCATGTCTTACTGCTATGAAAGCACACGTAGAAAGGTACTGCGGTAAAGTATACGAAAACTCTGGAAAACACTTATTTTGGTCGATTAAAAATTCTGGCAAAATCCTGGATAAGTTTAAAACTAATAATTACAAGGTATCTACAGTCAGTACATACGATTTTTCTACTTTGTATACCACTTTACCACATAACTTAATAAATGACAAACTAACTGCCCTAATTCAAAAGACTTTTGCCAGAGAGAATGCTACATTTCTCGCTTGCAATTTTGATAAAGCTTTTTTTTACTAGCAATATTATTAAATATTATACAATGTGGACCTGTGACGAAGTTTGTAAAGCCCTTTCCTTTTTATTGAACAACATTTACATCAGGTTTGGGAATGCAGTTTTTAGACAAGTAGTTGGTATTCCCATGGGAACAAATTGTGCACCCCTTGTCGCAGATTTGTTTTTATATTGTTATGAAAGAGACTTTATGTTGAGCCTTTCTCCAGATACGCAGGCAGATATTATAACTGCATTTAATAATACATCACGCTATTTGGATGATATTCTTAAGATAGATAATCCGTTTTTTGGTCAATTGGTGGGTACTATTTATCCTAGGGATCTTAATATTAGTAAATATTTTGCTATGTTTTACTATCGTAATTCTGATTTAGTTTTAAAATTCAATAGTAATTTAAAGACACTTCTGCGAGAAGGTATTTCTAAACCTGTTTTTTATGGGGATGTGGTTTACAAAATTCGTAGGATCTTGGATCATGGTAATTTTCCAAATGTATTTGGTAAAACTATAAAACGTTTTATAAAAAGAGGTTACGACCCAACTGTTTTGGGACATACCGCATGTTTAGTGTTCAACCCGTTTACAGTTGGACACTACGTTTCCCTCTTTGATTTTGTCTGACGAAAGAGGGGGTGGGGGGAGGGGAGGGGGGGGGGGACACTATGACGAGCAGTTTTTAAATCCTACCAGCACTGAACTGTTTTCATATCTTTCTTCTGGCCTGTTTCGTCGGGCCCTTAAGGGTGTTTCTCTTGTTGCTCTGTCTTCTGAAAAGGCATTGAGTACATACGTTTTAAGTTCTAAATGTTTGCTTTTTATATATTTATACACGAGCATTTTTATATTTTACATGCCATGCCTTTTTGTTTCCATTACTTGTGTCAGAGATTCACCTGGAGGGGATAACTTTTATTTACTCTGTCCCGTGTCTTTGGAGCATGGTGGGGGTAAGAGTGAGATTGGGTGCGCACCATAAAGCTCCCCAGTGTTTTTGCCACTGACCGTTCCAAGGCGATGCCCCACTGTGTTTCTTTGTTTGTTCGTATTGTCCTAATGTGTTGGCTTTCTGTGTGTGCGCGTTTATGTGTATATGTGTGTGTGTGTGTGTGTGTTTGTGGTGTACGCGTCTGCGCGCTGTGGGTTTCATTTTGGGGAGGCTGCGTTTTTGGTACGTGGCATTCCCTGTTTGATATTTGTCTTTGTTTTTTATCGTAGAATAACCCGTGTTTTGAGTTCTTTTGCATAAAAATATATCACGAAGGCCGTAGGCCGTAGGCCAGAATGATATATTATTTCGCATAGGAACGGAAAACTAGGGTTATTCTAAGTTAAATCACTCTTGGGAACTTGTTATTTCGATTCTAACACGACATACTAGTATCAACAGTTCAAGAAACAAGAGGTTAGGGTTAGGGTTAGGGGTGCTGACGCTCATCTGAATTTTTATGGTTTAGGGTTAGGGTTTTTTTCTTGTATAATAGAAAAATTGTCTTACCCATTGATTTTCCAAAAAGGAAAATAATTCTTGCAAAAAGCAGGATGGAGTTACGTTTGTTGATGTACATAGTCAGCTTATGACGGTGAAAAACTGTTGCAAGTTTCAAAGCAATAGCTTGAATAGTTTAGGAGAAAAGCCGACCTAAACATTAAACTTAATCAATAAATCTAATATTTAGTACAAAAGGGGCCATAACTCTTGCAAAAAGTAGGACAGAGTTATGTTTTCTGCTGTACATGCTCAGCTTATGATGGTGAACAAGTGTTGCAAGTTTTAAAGCAATAGCTTTGATAGTTTATGGGAAAAGCTGACTTAAACATATTACTTAACCACGAAAACTGATTTTCTAATTCCAAAAGGGGCAATAAGTCTTGAAAAAAGCAGGACAGAGTTATGTTTCTTGTTGTACAGGGTCAGCTTATGATGGTAAACAAGTGTTGCAAGTTTCAAAGCAAGAGCTTTGAAAGTTTAAGAGAAAAAGTTGACCAAAACATAAAACTTAACAAAGAAATCTGATATTTTATAAGTTCAAAAGGGACCATAATTCTTGCAAAAAGTAGGATGGAGTTATGTTTCTTGCTGTACAGGGTCAGCTTATGTCAACAAGTGTTGCAAGTTTTATTTCACGATTTATACTTGCCTGACTGAAATATACATAAGGATATTATTTCCCAAAATACATCAACAATCCGCTAAAAATACCTTCCACGTGATCAAGCATCATCACGTGGTATAGTAACTCCATATATACCCATGCGTAACCCCTGTTAATCAGTTTTATTTCCGGCGTCCGTAAAACATCAACAATTGTGCAATTCACTTGCACTGGTGTTGAAACGTGTTTGCGTTTTTTAATTTCCGATATTTCTTTCCGATTTTTCTAGTTTTGTGGTTTATTTGGACTTATTTTACGTATAAGTGAATAATTTTTTTTTTTTGAAGTATAGCTAACGCGGCCTTGACTCATGAAAATTTTTCCGAGGATAGAGATGCCGAGTCAGGCGATGATATGGTGAAGTAGGTGGCCAGTACCGGCACTAGTGGGGTCGGGACCGGAACCAAGAAATCCAAACCAAGAACTCCAAGAGCTAGTCAGGCGGATTTCGAAAAACTTAAAAAAGACATAAGTCAGTTTGAAACACAGGTGTTCGGCGCATACTTCCACCCCTACTCTACAACCCTGCATATACCCCCCTCTACAACCCGACAGTAAAAATTGAACACTTTAAATTGTCCAAACGCATGTAGATATCATCCAAATATCATATTACAACATTGTCACAACTTTATGAATTTTTTTTCTAGTGACATATATAAACACTAAAAGGTGGGTGTCTAAAATGCCAAAAAATGTACATGTTCTTTCAAATGCGCTGCTACTAGCACATTTCTTGGTCGATTCCATTCAGCATGGTCTTAAATTACGCGTTTTATAATATAATTCATGAAAACATACACAAGCTTTGCTTTATCTATGACACAGAGACTGTATGACAGCACAAATGTACATGTTCAGCCTCTCGTCACCGATGTGACCGCTTTGAAGCGTACCGTAAACAACGGGTAAAACCCGTCAAATACGTATGTCAGACACAAATTACCGCATGCAGTCAATAACATACAATAAATGAAAAAGCTTACTCCACACAATGAACGCCTATAACGCTTCTACGCGAAGGGACGGCGTATTTTCAGAGAACGACTTCTTCAAAACATCTCAGCTGCCATTTTCAATTCCGGTTTGCGTGCGCAAGCTGATTGTAACACGGTTTCTCATTGGCCAATCTGAACACACCTCCTCTGGTACCCGGCGCTCTATGGTAAGTACATCTGAAAACAGGGAACTAATCCATTGTTGTTGTTGGCGGAATATTCGAAAGTTGCGTGTTTTCAGATATTCTGAGTTGACAGCTCTTTTAAAGTTATTTCGAAACACTTAAAAAAGACGTAAGTCAGTTTGAAACACAGGTGTTCGGCGCATACTTCCACCCCTACTCTACAACCCTGCATATACCCCCCTCTACAACCCGACAGTAAAAATTGAACACTTTAAATTGTCCAAACGCATGTAGATATCATCCAAATATCATATTACAACATTGTCACAACTTTATGAATTTTTTTTCTAGTGACATATATAAACACTAAAAGGTGGGTGTCTAAAATGCCAAACAATGTACAAGTTCTTTCAATTGCGCTGCTACTAGCACATGTTTGGTAGATTCCCTTCAGCAGGGGTCTTAAATTACGCGTTTTATAATATAATTCATGAAACAAACACAAGTTTAGCTTTATTTATGACACAGAGACTGTATGACAGCACAAATGTACGTGTTCAGCCTCCCGTCACCGATGTGACCGCTTTGAAACGTACCGTAAACAACAGGAAAACCCGTCAAATACGTATGTCAGACACAAATTACCGCATGCAGTCAGTAAAAATACAATAAATTAAAAAACTTACGCCACACAATGAACGCCTATAACGCTTCTACGCGAAGGGACGGCGTATTTTCAGAGAACGACTTCTTCAAAACATATCAGCTGCCATTTTCAATTCCGGTTTGCGTGCGCAAACTGATTGTAACACGGATTCTCATTGGCCAATCTGAACACACCTCCTCTGGTACCCGGCGCTCTATGGTAAGTACATCTGAAAACAGGGAAACTAATCCATTGTTGTTTTTTGGCGGAATATTCGAAAGTTGCGTTTTTTTCAGATATTCTGAGTTGACAGCTCTTTTAAAGTTATTTATTGCTTCCGTGTGAAGATTGTACAATCAAACAATGCCATATCAATAACGTGGTAACTATTTAGAATGCTTGCACACATTTATTTAGCTAATGTACCCCTCCCCCACACCTCTCCCTGGCCCACAATTTAAAAAGTGACCTATACTGGGCAAATTTTAGATTATTTCATACCAATATTAAAAAAAAAGCCATTTGTATACCACCCAGTTACAGAACAACATATGTGACAATGTAAGTGACACAGAGCCCACTGATGAGCTTTAAAGATATACTATGCACAATTTTTGCTAAAATATTTTAACATTAGATATTTGTTTAACTTGGATAAATATATAACCTAGCAGTATATCTAGAGGTGCAATTAAAATAAGATGTTATATAGTAATCTTGAGCCATTTAATGTTACTTATTCAGACTTTGTTCACTGATATAATGGTAAAACATTTAAAAATGACAATAATTGACATACAGTCCTTTTTAAACACATACTATAATTTTTTCTATGTTTATACTGCCACTTTTTGATAATTGGTCCTTTAATTGAAATATGAAATTTTGACATAGTATATCTTTAATATAATAAAAATCAAAATTATGTATTCATTTTTTGGAATAGCAAGTCAATAGTCAATGACTTGCAAGTTAATAGTCAAAAATATTTGGCTTCTGTATACTGACAATGTTCAGTGAAGGCATTAAATACATGTGTATAAATTAATTAAGGACTCTCTTTATGTAATTAAATGATAGTAAATCACCTTTAGTTTCTTCCATATGTCACAGATGTTTTGTGTGCTAAATTATAACTTAAAAAAAAAGTCTGTTGACATTATTTTGTTCTAAGAATGTTTTACTTATCAATAGTTGAGAAAAAAAAATGCCCTCTAGCCTGAATAATTTTGACTACTGACCAGCAATAAACAAATTGTATAGAATATTAAAATAAAAATGAAAGGTTTGAAAGATGCAAAAACCTTTCTGCAAAAGTTATACCTTACAAAATATAGTCTAGCAATATTTGCTGCATGTAATTACTTGATCAAATGTACAACGTGCGGTAGAATTGCAGCATTTACTGTATTATAGACATGTGTCTTTAACATGAAACAGAATGCTAACCAAGTTATCAGTGTTGCAGGCTCCATAACCTAAGATCCATTTTCTGTATTTCAGTTTGTTTAGTGCTGCACACTGTTTTCTCATTTAGGACAAACCCATTATTTTAACATACGCTGCTTTTTATGGAATAACACTCTAGTGTATCATTGAAGGTTCCATGTGCACTGTTGTATGAACACATCTATAGATGTCTCAAAAATGTTTTTCATACTTGTAGCATGTGTAAATGTTGAGTTCTGCTCAACCTGGGACAAGAGCATGCATTTCCACTACCGTCCATGAATAGGTATAATGTAACAGAGCCTGCAACATTTTGGTTTTGTTGTGTGAAAATGTTAAGACTGTAATGTTCCACTTTTTCTTCTTTGTTATAATGTCTGATCCTTTGGGATCAAGGAATCCAATCAATGTTCACAGGTAAAAATTCGGCTTAAGCCGGTGCTTAAGGGCTTGAGGAGCTAAAGCATGCATTTCCAATTCTGTCCATGAATAGGCTCAATTACACCGAGTCTGTAACATTCTTGTTTGTGCCGTGTTGTTTGAAAATGTTAAGCCTATAATGTTCCGCTTTTTCTACTTTGTTATATTTTCTGGTTCATTGGGATCACAGAGTTCAATCAATATTCACAGTTAATAGAATTCCGCTTCAGCCAGTGCTAGGGGGGACTTGAGGGACTACTGCATGCATTTCCACTACTGTCCATGAATAGGCTCAATCAAAGTAAGTCTACAATACTTTTTCTTGTTGGCATTCTTATTACTTCCAAAGGATCTTCTTACAGATTTTAATAATACCAGGTTCTGTCCATTTATGAAATAACTTGACTGTTACCCAAGCTATTTGCAATCATTGCAATAAAACTTTGAACCTTTACGGGTGGCTTTTTTCCACTTCGTATGATGCTGCAGTCCAGCACAGGTACGATGTAGCCACTTATTGCATCCATCACACTGGATCCATAACATGTCCCCCTTGAAATATTTTTCTGTAGTATTACAAACTTTACACTTTTCTTAATCTTCATTACTTCATTCACTACCTACACATTCTTGTACTTCTTCCTGTTGTACATTTTCATCAATGTCTTCTTCAATATTTTTCTGATTCTTTTCATCTTCTTCAGAACTACTTCTTTCAACACTTTAAGTCTTTCTCCTCTTTCTTTTTGTCTTATTTTTCACTTGAATTTCCTCCATTTCTTCACTGGTGGAAATACCACTGTTCAGAGAAACAGCAACACTTTTCTTTTTTCTATTCTTTGTAGATGTAACATTGTCTTTAAATGTACCTGGTTTTTGGGACAACTCTTCAGCCTTACTTTTTTAGTGTTAACTGTAGCCTTTCCTACTTTTGGTTGATACTGTCCAGGTTGTGAAACTCTGACCTGCTTTCTGTGCGCCATCTTCTTTTGAATATTAAAACTTTCAAGCACATCTTTTCTAAACTGATTTACCATTACTGTCAGGAACAACTTAATTATTTTTTGGTAAATATTACTAATGTGTTCCTTCTGAATATCTTTACTGAGAGTCTGTTTTACTTCATCTGGGTCCTTATTTACATTTTGGCCCACAACTTCCGAAAAACTTTCATATAAGTCCTGTTTTTCCATTATTTCTGACCTTATATGTGTGAATAAGTTTTCTCCATATTTGTTCAAGTTTTCATCTATCAAAAGTGATAGACAAATTTCAGTTAGTTTCTGGAAAAAGTGGAAAAGGTTATCATCAATATTGGTAAGTGATCTGTGTGTTCTTTGTCTCCTACTTACATCGAGCAATGATTCAGGCTCACTGGTGGTAGATATTATGTATTGCTCTTCTACTTTTAGACAGTCAAGAATATCTACAGCTAACCTTGATTCATCATATAAAGCTTGACTAGCTGCATCTGCTTTGTACATTTTACTTTTTTTCTTTTTACTATACTTATCTGTAACTTTAGCTATGCAGTAGCCCCCAACATAACGAACTCTTGCATTTGGGACATTTTTCTCTGGCCAACTGGAAAAAGTTCCGCCTTTCTTTTCAATAAATATTTTCGAATGTCGTTGGAGATGTTAAAACATATGTGTAAATGATCTTCAGTGAATTTGGAATTTTCAAAAAATGTAAGACAGCTCATTCTAAACTCTGCACTTGTTTGGTAAGACTGGACTTTGCTATAAAATTCAAACTGATCCTTTGCTGACACAGGTACAGATGGATTTATATTCAAGACTTCTATGAATGAAGACATCTTTAAGTACTCCCGCTGACAAAATTGTGAATATTTTTTGTGATCAATCTCTTTCAGAATCTAATTGGTATTTTCCTGCATTATAGTCTTAACATTTTCACACTTCAGACTACTGAGGATCAAATCCAAATTAAGGTCACTAGGAAGAGTTACGGGTTCACTTTGAGCCACTGTTATCATGGAAATAATGTCATCAAACTCTTTGTCAAATTCCTCAGCATCATCCTCATATAAATCAATAGGTATGTCCTGTTCTGTTTCTTGTAATTTTTCTTCAGTTTTCTCAGTAGACTGGCAGTGGGCAGTTTGAACTAACCTTTGCTCTGAACTGAAATCAGAATTTATTAATGATCAGTAAAAATGCTTAATAATGCATTTGGTGACAAAAATTTCAATATTTAAGTTTCAAATTCAGTTGTTTTCATTTAATCCTTATCATACTGGGCACAACTGAGTCTGCTTTTGTGACCAGTGTAGATCATGATCAGCCTGCACATCAATCCAGTCTTATCATAATCAGCACTGTTTGCCATTCAGTCAGTATCTTTTTGTTAAGCACCCCTTTTGAGAGTTACTGGTGCTGTCCAAAATGAAAGATGGAGAAGTTCATTATAGAAATTTAGCAGGGTAAGGGTACAAAATTTATATTATATATATATTATCTGAACTTAAAAATAAGACTTATTTGTAAGACACATGCTGCCACTCCAACTTCAACAAAAATAAGAGTCATTTTCTGGCCACAGTCTATCATTCTATGAAGTCTGAAACTGGTCTCATCAGTCAGAAATTATAACATGCCCTACTCACCAAAGAAAATTATACTAAAACATTTGACCGTTCTAGGTCAAAATATGATCAGTCTGGCCGACACAAACTTTTACTTTACTTTTTTACTTCTTATAAAAGTGATACCCATTTAAATGCTAGACATCAAAGGTAAATGCCACAGTTGCCTATGGGCAGAATTTCTTTAAACTTTGTGCACAAACTGAGAACAAGTTAAAAACAAAAATATATATCAAAAATCATAGGTACTGGGACTTGATAATGAATTATCTGCCCTTGAAAATCAGAAAATAATAAAAATTCCATTTTTCATTGGTAGATAATTCAACATTAAGGCCAGAGAACTGTACATTTTAATTTCTATTCTGTTACAGACTCCATCTGCAGTTAGTCTACAAAGTTTAAAGAAACTCGGTCCATGGGAAAGACAAGGACTTTGCTGTATCATTTTGTCATGTTCATAGTATAGGACATTTGCAACAGTCTATATTGACATGGGAAAAAGTTTCTTCTTAATACTTTTTCTAATGATAGAGAATCAAATCAAATAAAGAAATTTTAAATAAAACAAACTATTATGTGCCCATCCTTTTGCATGAACTATCTGCCCTTGAAAATAAAAAAATACTGATAAGATCTACTTTCAATGGCAGATAATTCAAGATAAAGCCTGGGTATCTATGATTTTTGATACATATTTCTGTTTTAAACTTAATTCTCAGCCAGTTGACAAAGTTTAAAGAAATTCTGCCTTTCGGCATACATGTAGGCAACTGTGGCATTTACCCTCAAATCTCCAATAAACAGGATCCTGTCTGGTCCAGTCTGATACGTGTCCATAAAACCCCTGTAGACTTGACATGTAGTCCAAGTCCGAGGATAACACAGATAATTGGTTATTTCCAACTTGTTTTGCATTTTTTTCAGAAATACAAAATTATTTCAGTTGATAATATATTTTTATTGTAATTGCTCAGTCATTGGAGTAATGTCTTGACCAAATAAATTGTACCTCTTACAGCAAAGCAATTCTCACCATTTTAGAAAACTTTTACCTTTATTTAATAAAAAAAAACTAAATAGTTATTAACTCCTTGGGGCCGAAATGCGACTAAAGGCGCTATATTTTCTACCCCTGTAGGACTTCCCAGGACGGCGATTGACGAGTATAGTCGCGGCACCGAGATCATGCTGATTGCGTCACGTACTTGTTAATTTTTGATAATCTTGATAAAAGCAAAATTATTTTGCTGCCGTCTATTATTTCTTAGATGTTATAATCATTAGTCATTGTAAATATGCAGTAAATGAAATAAAAAAGACGAACTCCGATGTGTTTCGTTTATACTGTATGTTAAAAGATTAAAATAATGTCGGCTGCCAAAGATTTTTCTTACATGAAGAAAATATTCATTATCATTAGAAAGTAAAGAATCAAATAAGTCTTCTGTCACATTTTTAATAAATTTAATTGTGATAAAACTTGATGAATTAAGAAATAGATAAATACTGTTGTATCTTATCACTTTTTATATCAGGCTTTCTGAATCCATTGTAAAAGGTGAGAACTGGTTTCTTATAAGAGAGAAATATCACATACAATCTTTATACTGTACAGTAGATTATGATAAACAGAAGCTAGTCTGTCAATGGTCCAGTCATGTATATTGACTCTTACTGCCAATACCAGACAATATCATCATCTTAGGCCGCATACCTCGCATACCAGAATCAGTACTTCCAAAGGATCTTCTTACAGATTTTAATAATACCAGGTTCTGTCCATTTATGAAATAACTTGATTGTTACCCAAGCTATCTGCAATCATTGCAATAAAACTTTGAACCTTTACGGGTGGCTTTTTTCCACTTCGTATGATGTTGCAGTCCAGCACAGGTACGATGTAGCCACTTATTGCATCCATCACACTGGATCCATAACATGTCCCCCTTGAAATATTTTTCTGTAGTATTACAAACTTTACACTTTTCTTCATCTTCATTACTTCCATCACTACCTACACATTCTTGTACTTCTTCCTGTTGTACATTTTCATCAATGTCTTCTTCAATATTTTTCTGATTCTTTTCATCTTCTTCAGAACTACTTCTTTCAACACTTAAAGTCTTTCTCCTCTTTCTTTTTGTCTTACTTTTCACTTGAATTTCCTCCATTTCTTCACTGGTGGAACTACCACTTTCTAAAGCAACAGCAACACTTTTCTTTTTTCTTTTCTTTGTAGATGTAACATTGTCTTTAGATGTACCTGGTTTTTGGGACAACTCTTCAGCCTTACTTTTTTTTAGTTTTAACTGTAGCCTTTCCTACTTTTGGTTGATAGTTTTTATATCAGGCTTTCTGAATCCATTGTAAAAGGTGAGAACTGGTTTCTTATAAGAGAGAAATATCACATACAATCTTTATACTATACAGTAGATTATGATAAACAGAAGCTAGTCTATCAATGGTCCAGTCATGTATATTGACTCTTACTGCCAATACCAGACAATATCATCACCATAGGCCGCTTACCTTGCATACCAGAATCAGTGTCTTTAAAATGGTGTGTCCATGCCAAAAACTCACACCAGGTATTTTTAATATTAGGCTGGCTGAATGGGTATTTCTTTATAAATACTGCAAGCATTTATTAAGTAATGCTTAGATGGCTCAACCTAGATGTTCAGAGCCTGGGAATACTAGTAATAAATTTCAAAATAAAAACAACATCCTGGCATTACTGCAACTGTAAACCTTTACCCTTCTAAATTTTTATAATGAACTAGTCCATCTTTCAATTTGGGCAGTACCATTAACTGTTAAAAGGGGTGCTTACCAAAAATATACCAACTGAATGGCGAAAAGTGCAGATCATGATCAGACTGCACTTTTGTGCAGTCTGACCATGATCTACTCTGGTCGCAAAGGCATATTCAATTGTGTTTAGCATGATAAGGGTTAATGAAAACAAATATTTATGCATTGAGTAATATGACAGAAGAAACATAGAGACAAGAAGAGCCAGCCTAATTTTACATATTTTTCGCCTCTGAAGTCCATTCCAGTAATGATACTTATGAAATAGTTATCTGACTTGTACTAAATGCAGGCCCTGGATTTTACATGACTGGTTTTGATTGTCAGAATTTCTAAACCATTTGAATGAAAAAAAAAATATTTCATGCTTCAGAAAGTTTCATAGATACCACATATAATATTCTTGTGCTGATGCATTTTGAAGGCATACATCAATATGGACATTACATTTATCTCCCTTTACTTAATCATATATACAGCAAAGGAATTTTTAGTTAATTTTACAGCTTTGTAGAAATATAACTATATCATTAAACTTTGCCCTGCTAAATTTCTAAAATGTACTGGTTCATCATTCAATTTTGGCAGCACCACTTTTCATTCAAAGCATTGTTCTCTGAAATTTTACTCAACTGAATAGCAAACAGGGCACACAAAGATGCAGGTTGATCTTGTTCTGCATTCTCTTGTGGCCATCAGGCTGCAAGTTAAATACATACTGAAGGATATTTTTATCCTCTTATCTTAATTTTGAACTTTTAACTGAAGCACAATCCAATCTGTCATATATTTTATGTACTACTTATAAGATTTCCATTTATTAGGCCTAAAAAAATGTTTGCTGGTTTAAACACAAGTATTACAGCAGCTGTTTGAAAATATGTTTATTACATAGTCAGCTTTTGGCCAATTTCTGGGAATATATCAAAAATACCAAAGTACAATAAATTTGGTGTCATTTATTTAAAGTATTCATATTTCAGCAATGACAGTATTTGGTCCAAATATGGCCTGAAGCTTTTTTTTCATTGCTTTTTAAAACTGAATGCACTCTGTTTGCAATGTATTCATTACTAAAGAAAATAGTTCACTTTTAATTTTAACATTGCAGTTTTGGGAAACCTTTGAACAGTTTTTTTCTGATTTCTTAAAAATAAGTCAGAAATTTCCAATATAGGCCCAGCTATTGACCACAACCCAAAATTGGCCATTCATTTTATAAATATTTTTGTTGTCCTGGTCCAGTCCATGAATATGCTTCTACAGAATTCATTTCCTGGTGACCTGAATACTGCAAAAATGTCCCTTTTCCCCAAAAAAGTCTTTGATTTTAGCAATATTCAGAGACACATTTTGAACAAAATATTTTCTTTCAATATATATATATATTGTTAGTTTGAGTAACAGGACCAAAAGTTTTTTTTATAAATAATTGTAGGTAGGTAGGGATATCATATAGTAAAAAATAATCATATGAATGGCAAGAAAAAAAAGGTTGAGTTACAGAGATTAATTTGTGTTACTGGAAACAAATATATTTTTAATGATAATGCAATGAATAATTTTTTTGTAGTTATCACCAATTAAATGTATTTAAACTGTGTAGGCTGATATATTACTGTACAAATTTTTATAACTTTATACAATTTTAAATCAGGCATTGTTGCATTTTCCATTACTGCCCATGAACAGACTTAATCAAACCGAGTCTGCAATTTTCACTTTTTTTTCACAATTTTGTTTTCGGTGCTTCCAAGGGATCTACTTTTCAGATTTTATTGTTCTCGGTGCTTCCGAGGGATCTACTTTCCAGATTTTATTGACCTCACAACAGCGGGTGTTGAGTGCTGTGTGGCGGCCGTAAAAAGTCGCCCCGACTTCATCTCAGTGTTGTTATATTTTCTGGTCCTTCGGGATCATTGATTTCAACTCATTTAGATTTGAAGATTGAATACCGCTTAAGCCGGTGCTAGGGGGCGTGGGCAGTGTTGCATTTTCCATTACTGCCCATGAACAGACTCAATCAAACCGAGTCTGCAATTTTCACTGTTTGCCTTGTTCTCGGTGCTTCCGAGGGATCTACTTTCCAGATTTTATTGGTTTATCACAACAGCTGTATTATATTTTTAAGGCTCCTTTCAAGACAAAGCAGATCCAAGTGGCTGCATAGAAGTTAACAGGTTGTTCAATGCATTTGACTTTGAAATGAAAGAAAGTGGAACAGCAGTGAACAATACAAAAAGAGTGTTCTTAGAACATATATTAAAGGTATATCCAGATGCCAGAAGAGAAAGGAAAACTGGTAACACAAACACCAAAGTCACATCCTACCATGGAATAAGTCTGCTACCAATAAACTCTGAAGTATCCTTAGAGCCAATGAATTTACAGGCCATAAAGGGATTTATTCCGTCTGAGGTACAGGTTATGGAGGAGAAAACCAGTAGTTTGAAATGTAAAATGGAAATGGCCTGCAGCAGGAATGGAAACCAATTAGCTAAATATATAACATTTTATGACACAGGAAAGTGGGAGTTAGAAATAAGTGGTAAAATCATAGAATTAGAAAAGGTTTATATTTCTAACAGCTTCACTTGCAACAAGATAAGCATTGACATTGTTTTAAATACTGTAAAGAAAATAGTTTTATGTGAAGGTGTAGAAGTCACCAAAACAGTAATTATGAGTAGATTTCACTTACTCGAAACATGGAAATCTGGAGATGTTCAAAGCAAACGGTTAAGGTCAGTGCTGTGCAACATGGTTGTCACTATGAATTCAGAGACTGGTTTATGCGATAAATGTCGCAGAATGACTATGCACACAAGTTCAACTGTTAAAAATCCAGTAGATACTACTAGCCAAAATATAACACACAAAAAAAACCACAACAACTAAAGATTTGAAAATGATTCCAGGGGCTACAGAGGAAATGGTTGAAATGATACTTAGTCAAGCTCAAAATGCTAATCGTGATCCTAAAGGTCGGAGGTGGACACAAGGCATGATATCTGTATGTTTACAGTGGTACTGTCGGAGTCCTCACTCCTATGAATCCTTCAGAGCCAGTAAGTATTTGGTACTGCCATCAAGGACCACACTAATTCAGTACAAACCCGTGTGAAACATGTTGTAGGATTTGATAATAATATTTTTTCATGGATGTATGACGAGGCAGAGAGAAAGAACATAGCCAAAGAAGGTTACTATGGGGGTCTTGTAATAGACGAAATGGCTATACAATCTGACATTCAAATATGTAAAAATGGAGACATTATTGAACTGACTGGACTTATGGATGTTGGTGAAGAAGGGAATTTGAATCATATAATGAGGAAAGGTAAAAATGAAAAAATTCTTGGTACCCATGCCTTGCAACTTGTATTTTTAGGAGTGACAGGATTCAGATTTCCTGTAGCCCATTTCATATCTGATGGGGCTCAAGCCCCTGAAATTTTTTCATTATTTTGGGAAGCCGTTGATCGTCTGAGGCAGTTTGGTTTTTTTGTATTATACACCTGTATGGATGGTGCCCAGTCTAACAGAACGTTTATGCACCTTGTACGTTTGGAAATATGATTTTCATGATGGACAGTAAGCATGTTATTAAAAAAATAAGAAACAATATTATCAAAAGCGGCAACTCAAAAAACTCAACTAGACTTCTAACCCTTCAAAATTCAGACACAATACAATGGAAAATGTTTATAGACTGCTATGAATGGGACAAAAAAAATGCTCTACAACTACATAGGAAACTAACAAATGAACACATCTATCCATCAAATCAACTAAAAATGAGAAATCATCTTGCCGAAGATGTGTTAGATGCTGAAATGCTCAATTTAATGATACAGTACCAGCAATCTCTTGGTGATAAGGGTTCTGAATTAAATGGACTAATTGAACTGCTGAAAAAAACGTCAAAATTAGTTCAGATATTTAGTGGCATGCGCCCAGTAAAGACATCTGAGGACCCTAGACTGCAGGAGCTACTCTCTATTGCAGAGTGGTTTGATAGCTGGAAAAAAGATTCCCTTGTAAATGACTCCATCCTCTCAAAGAACAGGAGCAAACTAATAATGTCCTTACAATGTCATGAGGATATTCAGTCTTGTATTATTGGATTTGTTTCATTGTGTCGTACCTTTTTGCAGAAATCATCTGATGTTTACATTACTCCAGGGTTAATCAATTCAGATGTCATTGAAAATACTTTCAATCAGCAAAGGTCAACCTACCATGGAGCTAATTCTAACCCGAATGCTTTACAATACAGAAGGGCATTAAATAGTATAGTGATAGGACAGAATATGGTTTCACAAAAAGCAAATGCTGGAAAAAATCGTGATGCTGCACTCTCTTACAACTGTTCATTAAAAAAAAGTGCTCCTTCAATGAAACGGAAGTTAACAAACAGTGGTTACAGTAACATTAAAGTGATTAGGATTTAGGTTTGATGTGAAATGAGAAATAAATGGGTTTTTGTTAAAGCCCTGCTCCGTGGCTATTCAAATTCTATTGTTGGTAGCAACCCATGATTACAACAGGTAACAGTTAACGGCAACGTGCCACATTTAAGCACGCAAACCCAACAGGTATTTTATATAGAATTTTATATAAAACAGACTCTATTTTGACAAGCATCACTGTTCATAGTCAGGATTTTCATGTTTTTTCGGTGTCAATTTAAGGTTAAAAGGCAGGACTGGAGCAGGCCTTTAAGTATCACAGTAGGCGTAAAATAAATTTACCTCTTGGAAGCAAACAGCACAACCAAGCAAAATAGTAGCAGACTCTGTTTTATCCTGACTAGATCAAACAAAACAACAGGGCACTACCTTGGAACAGTATTTGACAGTACCACCACTTGTGAGTTCAGACCAGTCTACCACACAATGGAAAAAAAATCCAGGATCTTACAATACAAACTGTAAAACTGAAAAATACAAATACTGCAGTACAGATATATACAGATGAGATATAAACAGATGACAAACAGGTGGACATTCATACAAAGGTAAATATAACAATACATACCTTTCTAACTTTTGGCTGCAACAAGTTTTGTCCTCTAACAATTCAGTAGAATCTCTACTTAGAAAGTTCCTCACAACTTCAGGCTGTTGGATGACACATAGCTGCGGTTTGAAGTTAATAACTCTTAAGCCCTTTGAGGAACGCGCTCTACCAAGTGCTACCCCTAGTTGTCCCGGCTTGAAGATATTACGGCAGTCAACTTCCAAACTGTAAGAATTAAACAAACATTGTTATTATGTAGATACATTTTTTTTTTTGCAAATACAAATGTAAATTAATTTTCAATTTTTAGTGCAGTCATATTTTTACCAGTTACTTCTGAAGTTACCATTATCTAAGTTTTTAATAAAGACATGCGTTATTGAGACACACTTGTAACCTAATTCATGACATCTTTTCCCTTAGAAAGTGCTTATACCAGTTCAATGGTAATTGTTATTAACCATTATCATGCTGGACACGATTGATTCTGTCTTTGCAGCCGATGTAGATCATGATCAGCCTGCACATCCGTGCAGTCTGATTGTGACCTGCACTGTCTGCCATTCAGTCAGTGTGTTTAGGGTAAGCACCTCTTGTCACAGGTAATTGTACAGTCCAAATTGAAAGATGGACAAGTTCATTGTAGAAATTTAGCAGGGTATTAGTGTTAAAAAGTGTAACTCAGTGACTTTACGACAAAGCACGCATGTAATCTTTGAAATAATTTATATAGCTTCAGTTGTGAATGAGAACTGTTATGAAATACATTAGGTATGTACAAAATATTTATGTTATTCTCATCATACAGCTAATGCTGGTGATTTGTTGAAATCTTTTTGGATGCCCTTTTAAATTCTATGAAAAAATTACCAGTCAATAGTCAGTCCTTGTGATTTATGTATGCTCATTGCAAAACTCAGCTTGACTGGATACTGCATCCGCACAGCAATTTCAGTATTTCTGGTTGGACTGAAAACTGGAATAAATATCCACTTTTACACATACATGTACATAAATATTTTTCATATGAAATGAGTTCTTAAAAATATGCATGTATTCATTAAAAAAAACAACATAGTCTTGTTCAACAAATAATTAAGACATTCGAGTGGTTTATTATCCAATTTGTATCACCCTTCAGAGTTCAGATGTGCATGAATTTAACCACGAAGGTGCTAGCCAAAGTAGTTTTATATTTAAGCCTCTGAACAATGAACTGTGGTAAATTAGATGACAATCTGCAAGGCCTTGATTGTTTTCATTCTTAATGTTTATTGTATTATTTTGATAAATATAATGCTGCGCTTCATTTATCGGAGTAGAAAAGAACCGGACATCATGAATTGACGTCATAATAATCCCTTACCTATCCGTGCCTCAACTGTTTTAAATCACAGAGTATACAATACTTTATCGTCAGCTTTATAAAATTGGCAATCAAGTATTTTAGAATAATTCAGATATTAAAAATGATAGTCTTAGAATAATTTATTTTATCAAAATTACAGTCTTGTTGCTGTAGAAGTACAGTAGTATTTAATGCTTTACCTGAAAAACGAACTTTTTCTAATGGCATCTTTAAATTTAAAGAGGGAAACTCCACTATTGGGCCACTGTCTGTAATGTCATATATATTTCCTCGTAATCCATTCACCAGTCTATCAGATAAATTTCGCAGTAATATGACAGGTGCTGCTATCTTCAACCATAGAGTTTCTGGAGCTAGTATTTTGTTCAAATATTTCAGGTCACCTTCATCATCAGACTTAAATTCATATAACTGACCAGGAAATTCAACAATGGATTGTCTGTTAAAATCATCAACCTGATCATTTCTTGAGAACAGTTTAACACAGTCTGAATATGCATCCTTTGGCAAAGGTCTCTTTAAACTGTCAAATTAAAAAAAAAAAACAAAAAAAAAAATACGCAAACACGTTTCAACACCGGTGCAAGTGAATCGCACAATTGTTGATGTTTTACGGACGCCGGAAATAAAAAAGATTAACGGGGGGTTACGCGTGGGTATATATGGAGTTACTATACCATTTGATGATGGTTGATCACGTGGAAGGTATTTTTAGCGGATTGTTGATGTATTTTGGGAAATAATATCCTTATGTATATTTCAGTCAGGAAAATATAAATCGTGAAAAAAATTATGAAATTTTGATAAGAATTTGAATTTTATGAATGGATTTATACTTGCCTGACTCATTACCTCCTACCACCCCACTTGAATTTTCGGTGTTGTTGTTACGCCGACATCAAACTGATAAACGGGGGTTACGTGTGGGTATATATGGAGTTACTATACCACGTGATGATGGTTGATCAAGTGGAAGTTATTTTTAGCGGATTGTTGATGTATAAGAGGAAATAACATCCTTATGTACTTTTCAGTCAGGCAAGTATAAATCCGTTCACATTCAAATTCTTATCAAAATTTCATAATTTCAAAGCAATAGCTTTGATAGTTTAGGAGAAAAGTTGACCTAAACATAAAACATTTTTCGACCGTGCTACACACCTGGATCGAATGACGTCATTGCACGCGAGTGGTTTATTGCACAATAATTTGAGATAGATTTTGCTCTACCTGTATGTAGGTTATTCGCTGGCCGTGTTAGAATATATTATAAACAGTATATTATATAAAAAATTATACGCCATGAGTGAGGCTGGAACCTACATCGATGAGAGACAAGTGATCTGAAGTCAGCAATCTAACTACTTGGCTAGAAAAATGACGTGCGTAAAATACTTCCGCACGGAATCCAAACAGAAATTTTGTTCTGAATTCCGTCTCATTTACATATTCCGTGCCTATTTTCCTGCCCAATGACGTGCGTAAAGCTGTCTCGCCCGGAATCCGCATGGATTTTTTTCCTGCTGATTTAAATATTCCGTGCCGATTTTCCTGCCCAATGACCTGCGTAAGGCTGCTCCGCACGGAATCCGCACGGAATTGTTTTCAGCTAATTTAAATATTCCGTGCCAATTTTCCTGACCGATGACGTGCGGAATCTCTGTTTTATTTAGATACCTTAAAAACTGAATTCCGCCTAGAAAAATTGAGCATTTTCCGTCTCTAATCCGTGCCACTGACGTGCGTAAAATTTCGTACAGGTTTCTTCGTTATGGCACTGATAAGTTCTAAAGAAAACCTTTTCCCTATGATAATGATAAAACATATTTTCAAAAATGCACACCTGGTTTATTGATTATGTAACCGCCCCAGTCCTTATTAAAGGAGATTAATTTAAATTATGATTTAAAATTATAGATAAATTACATACCATATAGCTTCTTTTCTAATGTGTTTAACAAACAGAACATGTTATTTAATTCATGAAATTGTCAGGACTTTCTTTCTTTCTTTTATATAGAATAATAATATTCTGTTGTGACAAACACCTCTTTCTGTATGTGTCATTGGTAAGGTACAATCAATGGCTTAACTTCGGACGAGTTTATATGTTTCCGCCCGCGTTAGGAAATATCACGAACACGAGCAGATGAAGAATTTTTACAAAAATCGTGAACTTTTAAATGTCTGGGGAAGCAAGGAAACATTAAAATAATTTCAAAACAGAAATATATATGAAAGATTATCGTCAGTATAATACTTAAATAGGATAATAAATATTCACAAAATATGAATAAAGTGACTACAGAGGAAAGAATAAAATATGTATCACAGGTTTTTACTTATTTTACTTAGTAGCTGTATGCCGTAAAACCTGGAGACTTTCAAACGCAAATGGAAGCATTAATTCTTCATTTTAAATAAATAATTTCATTTTTTTTAAAGAAAAGAGAATGACAAACACTTTAATAGGATAATAAATTTTATGCCTGGATTCTAATGAAAACAGTATTTGTTCATTTTATTTCCTTCTTTGTTACTATTGGAATATATCAACCAGGTAAAAATTTACCGATAAGACAGCGAACTCAACCTTATTGTGTTGGTCATGGCATTTTACATGAACCTATAAGACTTTCTGTTTTCAAGAATGTAGCATAGTAGGTATTGACTGAATTCCATTGCCTTTTTCTACTTGGACATCTTTTTTTAATTAATAAGGAAAATGTTCTCTAAGATGTTTTTTATATGATATTAATTAGATTATAAATGCAGTTCAAACCTACATTATTTTGTTTTTGTGTAAGATGATACCACTGTATATCAATTATCATTCCACAGCTAAGGAAAAACTAGAGGTGAGGCAGCAAGCATCTGTCAGACATAATTAGATACATGCTGTGCTTAATGGCCATTTTATTGGTCTGTGGTCAGTAAATTACATGCATTATAATATGTGAAAATATGCAGCATGATAGTCTTGTCCAGTAACTGTATTAATCAATCCTAATTAATCCATCATCACGAGGGTAGGAAATGAGAAACCAGTTTCCCGTTAAATGCAAGGGAGCTACTGGTAAACATTTTTACGTCTTTGGCATGACGGGGCTGGAGATCGAACCCAGGCCCTCCCCCACACAAAGCGGACGCGAACTAGGCTGTCTGTTCTGTTAAAGAATATGCTTTTGAAATGAAGTCACAGTCTAAAAATAAAGTCGCATGTACATGAATGTAAGCAAGTATTAATTACTGCGTGAGCATGTAATATCTAATATTCGGGCACTTAATAAGAATAATGTTAAATATGCGCGTTCTAGTGCATAAATTACAACAAAAAGTAATAAAAACATTTGCGCATATATTTAAATAATCTGTGCACATATCACTTGTCTTGTTGGAAAGCTTACTTTCACACACACTTATTAGTAGACTAGCCACTCGACTGATAATAAATATATTTCTACATTTTTCCCGTTTTGTCAAATTCAATTCCATATAGACAAAAGCCAGTCTATTTTAAAGATTTTCACAGAGGGTGATACTGGACATAGGATATAGACTGGCTCAGTTCACTACATTCAGTCATAATAACATTCCTTATATTAAAATGAATTGTGTGTACATTTTTATGACTCAAAAAGAAAAGCCACTCTCCAATCACAAAGTCTTATGCTTGTAACATTCTGTTTCGACATTCTTTCTTTTTATGCCTTTGGTGTTGAAGACCCTGGATAAAAGTTCCTGCGTTAATTGTCTACGTACATGCATTTTGCTTAACAAAAGTAATCAAATACATTAAATGATAAAAAATGATGATATGTAACTGAAATGCAATTTTTCATGTACTTTTATGACATGTTATCCATAGCAGATAAGTTGTAACATCACAATAAGGTATTATAAACTCATGGGCTCTAAAAAAGTTGAACATCTGGACTTCATCATAAAATTTTAATGATTACTCATTAAACCCTAAATTCCATGAATATGGATTCAAAAGTGTATTTTTTTGTTTTTCACACTTTGGAGACCGCAAAGAGAGTGAAACAGGACAGAAGATGCACAAAAATATCCATAAAAATGTAGCAGATTCTGCAGATATTAGCACAATAAAATACTTTAATGCTGTCACATGTGAATAGGCAAAATACCATAAACCACAACCGTAAAGGATATTTTTAGTATGTTGCTGTCACAATTGAAGAAAATAGCAGATATATGAAATGGAAACTCTAAGTCAAAACTAACTTGAAATGGAATTAAACATTTACACTCATGTAGAAAGTGGCAAAACCATGTTACAAATTATTTTCTAACTGTGTACATAGTGATACTTATGCCTACATGTACATAATGATATCATGCAATATAGGAAATTCTGGAAATACTCAAACCCTAATCCGTAGGTCCACCACTTGCGAAAAACCGTGTCACAACCTTTTTACCTGTATTTAGGTTCCTTTTAAGTGTGTGTGTTGGTGTGTGTGTGTGTGTGTGTGTGTGTGTGTGTGTGTGTGTGTGTGTGTGAGTTTGTAAACGCTGCCAACTGGGTAATTTCGTATGAATACACACCAACGTACTGGGGATACGCCTCGAACCGGGGAATTCCCCGGTTCATTTTAACAATACCACGTTATTCCTGACCTTCAAATTAGTCATATCTCGAAATTTGAGCTGATTCTGAGCGATAGAAATTTATTTCCCGGTACGCCGGTTCTGGTCATACACATATCTCACACACAATCAGAATTTTACAACGGTGTGTATCTTTCGCCATTTACTGCAGTTCCCCAGTTTACCTGTATACAACTCGTAGTACATACACACAAAGGTTTAAAAAGTTTTCACTAATTTAACATGATGCTTTCGTCATTATAAGCTTATTAGTGAAACGATGATGTTGACTAATTTATCAATTACCAATTAAATATCTTTTTACGTTCACAAGACAGTATTATATATTTATGTTACCGCATATCTTTTCCGGCTTATTGTGTTATGCGCTTTTATTTCTAAGTTAATGACTTGATTTGACAAAACCTATGTTAAACTGAGAATATTATAGTATTATAATTATATATTTGAAAAATAAATGTAGTATTACCTCCAAAGATGTTCATATATTCAGCTCAGAATGCAATTACCTATGTAAATTCAACAGTAATCAATACAGCCAAGCAAGAGAATTTTAATACAGTTTCGTTATTTGTAAAAAAAGAACAACAACATTTGTACATTAACTTATTGATATTATTTACTACACATCAAAGAAATGCATATGAGGATCTGACACCAGTATGTTTAAAATACTGATTAAGAACACGTGAAAATAATAAAACCTATATCATAAAGTAGCTAACTCATGCAATTATCTTAACACGGGGTTTTCATGCTATTTTCCCGCTTATTTTGTTCAGACATCGCAATGTGTTGAAATCTATGATGTAAAAATGCCCCAAATGTAAAAGAGATACTAATACCTCTCAAAAACCTGTGTTGCATTTGAAACAGCATTTGTTATGTCATTACCTCCAACGATGTTTATACATGTATAAGTAGCTGTCAACTTGTTACGCAATTATCTACATATGTTGAAGAGTAGTGAATACTAAAAAGCCGAAATAGTTTAAAACAGTTTTATTTCATTAAGTATTTGTCAAATTTAGAGACCACATTAATCATAACATTAATACATTATCTGATTGATTTTATCTACTACACATCAAAGAAAATGACACAAGGATCTGACTCCAATACATTCTTAAAACTGTTTAAACACTTGGAAATTCTAAAGCCTAGATCATAGCCAACTCGTGCATTTACCTTAACACGGGAATTTCATGCTATTTTTGCGCGATGTTTGTTTAGCGATCTCCAAGTCTAGAAATTCATGACAGAAAAATGTTTCAACAAAGCATAGGCTATAAAGTGTGTTGTATTGTCCAATTTATTTTACCTGTCAAAAAATGGACCCGGCTTTCATTATATTCTGTTCGAGCCTATATAAGATTAACGTGAAAGCCGGGAACATGTTTTGACAGGTCAATTAAATAGTACAATATATGTCCGAAATAATTGTACGACGGTTCAAATAAAATGATAACGCTGCGGCTGCACGGGTTTAGGATCATTTGGCAAAAAATATAGAAACCGTGAGACATCGATTAAACATATGGGAATCACAGCAAAACAATTCTCATGCCAAAAAAAAAAAAAATTGATGTTCACATAACGAACATATCCTACAGAAAAATTGTCTCCAGATTCTGCAACCTGAAGCACACTATTTTAAAACTTATATCATGAGTTTGCTATATTTTAATAAGCGTTTTATCTTTATAAACTGTCTCTTTTACCATTATAAAAGTTATTAAGTTGTTACAGAAAAAACCATTCACGTGTAAAGTTTGAAAGCTCAAAGTCTCAGTGCGTTACTAACATACCAAGGGTAATTTTTACAATGCATATGCTAATAACCAAAAGGAGTTTTTTCTGTCACTGACATTCCTATCATTCTACAATAAATATGAGTATGACATACAATTATATATGCGCATGATATTTTCTTCAACTTCCTTCTACTTCAGGTCCGTAGAAGTTCAGTTTGATCAAAACAACGTTTTAAGAAATCTTGTTTGTTGGACGGGGTGAGAACGACCTCACTCACCTGCTTAACAGTTTTGTTCATTCAGTGATATATCACACCGTGCGTTTATTGCTGTAGCATTTTACGTGGTATTTTGGGGAAATAAAGAACGAACATTTTTGATGATTGTACTGACAGTGCTGATGAAATAGAAATAATCACAGTATTCTACAGATGAGTTCCCGAGGTATTAGAAAATACAATATGTAACGCATCGTATGAATTCACAACTTATTATACATGTACTAATCGCTTGATTGAAACTTGAAAACAGAGAAATTTTATTGCGATTGAAGGATTTTATTGAATATAAAGCTTTTAAATACATAACGATATTATTCGTTGTTACATATATGGTTATTTCATACTTCACTCATGTAACTGACCGACACAAAATAAGACATTTCCCTTTTCGATGACACATTAACGCTGTATTTATTATAAATGCAAGTATATTTATCTTTAGTTTTGACAGTGCCATACGTATGATTTACTGGTATTAATAGCATTGAGGGAAACGCAAATATATAATAATCATAAAAATACTTACGATATAATTGTTTTGATAAAAACATTAATATCATGAATTTAAAATATTGTCCTATTTTATTGAACTGTCAAATGCAAATTGATTAAATGGGCGGTGCATAGAATATTTCAACCTTCGGCTGATTTTCGGTACAAACCAGCAATTAAAATAGTTTATTTTAAATAGTGTATACGTTTATACGCAAGACACGATAGCTCAGTGGTCATCGTCAATAGCTTGAAACCTTGAGTTTGTAAGATCATTACCTTTCAGTATCTGTGTTTGTTTTTTTTTTTTTTTTTTTTTTTTTTTTCCACAAATTTCAACAAACACTCTGTACATGTACATTTTTATCCAGTATTTCCTTCATTTTATTTCCACAAGTATTTTTTTTTTTTCATTTTTATCTCTTTTATCATTTTCTCATTTATATATATTTTATGTATTTTTTTCACAGCTATACAAATTTCATCAATATGAATTACAACTAGCTTAATTCATCATTCAGTTTCATTCGCGGTGTCGGTACTGCTGTCAGCGAAGTCATATAAATTCTTTTGAAAGTTTGTGGTGAATTCAACTGTTGCTTCAGTTTTCATTCTCCTACCTTTGTAATGTCTTACTTTTATACATTTTCGTGATCGAAACTCCAGATAGTTGTGTTTGCAATTAAATCATGTTCAGTCTCTAAAGGAAAAATCGTCACAAAATTGGGAAAAAGACTTTCCGAGTGTGGGATTCGAACACACGACCTTCACAAATTTTGAAAGATTAACTATGTAAAGTCAACGTTTACTGAAGCCTGGTTTTCTAAATCAAAGATAAAAACAAAACATTTATATGGGAAAATAGTTTGGAATAGACTGGAAATGCTGTAAACTTTGTTTAAGTCTTTTCTTTTTAATATTGATTGCTATTTTCTCGGGCAAGAAATAACAATTTTCATGCAAAAGTCAGGGACTGTGAGTCCTTGCGGAGTTTGAATTAAAATTCCCCGATTTTTATTTCCTGTTTCCGCATATCGAACCTAAAATTTTACTTTGCATTTAAATAAGCGCAAAATTCTTTTTTCTAAGAAAATCAAGTTTTCGTTAACCTGTTATCGGAGAGAAAAGCGCAAATAAAAATAAATGTCATTCTTCCTGATTTAGAGACATGTGTTTGCCTCAGTTCTATCTTATTCAAATTAATTACCTATTACTATTATTTTCGTCTCGAGCCTTGAGTTGATATCCTACTATGTGAACGTTATTTTTGTAATGCCTTATCGTTTTGAAACTTATCATTATTAAATAGCAAACGGTACTATAGTTTAAATCATGATAATGTATACAATGTATATATAATAATACACAGTTTAAATGTAGGAACACAACAACTGAGAAATTATTAAATATACTGAATATTTCACCGATTGGCAGATTATCCAAATAAGTTGTTTGTGTTTTTCTTGTATGCATGATTTCGTTAATCCGAATGGTTTTTTAAAGGAACCACACTTATATGTTTGACTGTTAATTCTGTCTTTTGAACGAGTTGAACTGAAGAAAAAATAAAATTGTCTGCTTAGCACAGATTCAAGGGCGGATCCAGGGATTGGGGCATTTTTTTGTTTGCATGAGCTCCTATTAAGCTTTTTATTTTACGTTAATAAACTTTAGTAACCCCTCCCCATAAAAATCCTCAGAAATCGGGCGCTTACAAATTCCATTCTGAGATACTTAAGCAAGAATAAGTCTTGGACTTTACGTAGCATGTTATTTGGGTTGATTTTATCATAAAACCTGTCCTTTTCAATACCAAAAAAAAGCACCTCAGAACGCCAAGAATGCACCAGATGGATCTATTGTTTTCAAAATGTTCCGGTGGGATGGGGAGAGAGAGATGGTGACATGCCCACGGACCCTCCTAGTTGTTCTACTATAAATATTTTGCACCCCTTACACCAAATCCTGTATCCGCCCTGAGATTTGTGAATGCCTAATTTTTTAGTTAAAACATAAAGAAGGAACTAAAACATACAATATTACTTATTCTTGCAAACCAGACGGGGATTTCCGGTATCTTTATCGGTGTTGGGAAAGTCCATCTTACACCCAGGGGTGGTGTAAGATGACTCTCGTGCTGTAAATGACGTATAAGAACTACTTATATGTAAAAGATTTGTGTAGTAATTTATATTCTATTTAAACAACAGAATGAAAATTCAATACCTTGACAGTTCCTATTGGTTCCTGATTCATTTCTCGATTCAAATCACTTTATTTTATCAAAATTCATAACGTTACGCTGCAACTGGTAAAACAAAACCGGAACTAAACATTGTTGTTTGTTTTGAAACGTCATGACGTCTTTCCTGTTTACATACGTTGGTTTCCCGCACTTTGTTTAAATACACTGCCATAAGAAATATATCTAGTTCTAAAAAGAAAGCTGTTCAATTGATTTATTTTTCATTTTATTATTATTTCTTGAAACTGGTATGCAGAAAAGATTCTAACCACTGGTTATAGGTGCAGATGGAAATGTTCTGCTCTCGGGTTCTATCATGGCGGTAACTCGGCAGAGAGCCTCGTTACCGCCTAAACAGTTACCCTCGAGGCCGGATATTCCTATTAGCACCTACAACCAGTGGAAGAATCTTATAATATCGAAGTTCAAAAGTTGCTGTAAGCAATGGAAAGTGATTTAAGCACACAACTGATAAAACCAGATACTGTTTTGTGCTTTATTATGTCTCTGCATCATGAGTCTGGTTTGTTCTTCGATTGTTCTATGTCTTGTCATAAACAGTTATTTTAATGTTAACATTTGAC
This sequence comes from Mercenaria mercenaria, assembly GCF_021730395.1. Lineage (NCBI taxonomy): Eukaryota > Metazoa > Mollusca > Bivalvia > Venerida > Veneridae > Mercenaria > Mercenaria mercenaria. The sequence continues at coordinate 89,314,013 of NC_069366.1, read as the reverse complement.
ATAGACAATTTTTGATTGAATGTCGAATGATTGCTACATGTATCTACATACAGAATATAGAACTTTCTCTATTGTCTGACCGCCTCTGTTTTCGGGTGGTTAGAGTCGCTGACTTAAAATCACTCGTAAGTACGCACTGATTAAGGGGCATGGGTTCAATCCTTGCTACCGACCAGGTCTCTTTATGTAAGAAAGATGACAGTTTGAGTACCAGTACTTGATCTTTCTAGGAACGATTGTTGGGTAAACTGCCCACCTGACATAACTGAAATAGTGTTTAAAATGGCGTAAAACCCATCAAATCAAATTAGGTCCCTCGGTTGTCTTTTCTCATATATATGATATGTAACAGGAGCTTCCGCATTCACCATTTTAATAGCTAGTTCCTCGTTTCAACTTTACACACGTACCCGGTTAGTTATACACTTGTACCTCAATTAGTCTATACACTAACTCCCCGTTTTGTTGAAACACACAATTCCACATTTCGTCGATACACAAACACCCGGTCTGTTACACAAAATTCCCCGCTCTGAATGTGAAAAATATCATTGCTTAATAATTGAAGATAGCTTTAATCTAAAGCATTGGATAATTTTAAGATCATAAGAATAAGGGTTGATAGTAATATGATAACTGTAGCTACAGTAATAAAGAAGTTCCCAGTTGGTAGGTTTATAGCTTACATCCCCGATTGGTTGCGTTTACATGTATGTGTGTGTGTGTGTGTGTGAGTTTGTAAACGCTGCCAACTGGGTAATTTCGTATGAATACACACCAACGTACTTGGGATACGCCTCGAACCGGGGAATTCCCCAGTTCATTTTAACAATACCACGTTATTCCTGACCTTCAAATTAGTCATACCTCGAAATTTGAGCTGATTCTGAGCGATAGAAATTTATTCCCCGGTACGCCGGTTCTGGTCATACACATATCTCACACACAATCAGAATTTTACAACAGTGTGTATCTTTCGCTATTTACTGCAGTTCCCCAGTTTACCTGTATACAACTCGTAGTACATACACACACAGGTTTAAATTTTTTTCACTAATTTAACATAATGCTTTCGACATTATTATGTTGACTAATTCATCAATTACCAATTAAATATCTTTTTACGTTCACAAGACATTATTATATATTTATGTGACCGCATATCTTTTCCAGCTTATTTATTTCTAAGTTAATGATTTGATTTGACAATACTTATGTTAAACAGAGAATTTTATAATACACAGGAACACTACTCAAAATATACATTCTATATATATTCATCGCATTTAACAAACTTTCAACTTCAGGCGTTGTGCTGAAATATTCTAATTCCTTTTGAATTACCGTGCTGCATTTGAAAAAAAAAATGTAGTATAACCTCCAAAGATGTTCATATATTCAGCTCATAATTCAATTACCTATGTAAACACAACAGTAATTAATACAGAAAAGCCAGAGAATTTTAATACAGTTTCGTTATTTGTAAAAAAGGAACAACAACATTTGTACATTAACTTATTGATATTATTTACTACACATCAAAGAAATGCATATGAGGATCTGACTCAAGTACGTTTAAAATACTGATTAAGAGCAAGTGAAAATAATAAAACCTATATATCATACAGTAGCTAACTCATGCAATATCTTAACACAGGATTTCATGCTATTTTCGCGCTGATTTTGTTCAGCAATCGCAATGTGTTGAAATCTATGAGGAAAATGTCCCAAAAGTAAAAGATATACTAATACCTCTCAAAAACCTGTGCTGCATTTGAAAAGCATTTGTTATGTCATTACCTCCTACGATGTTTATACATGTATAAGCAGCTGTCAACTAGTTACGCAATTATCTATGTATATTGAAGAGTAGTGAATATTACAAAGCCGAAATAGTTTAATAAAGTTTTATTTTATTAAGTATTTGTCAAATTTAGAGACCACATTAATCATAACATTAGTACATTATCTGACTGATTTTATCTACTACACATAAAAAAACATGACACAAGGATCTGACTCCCATACATTCTTAAAACTGTTTAAACGCTTGGAAATTCTAAAGCCTAGATCATAGCTAACTCGTGCATTTACCTTAACACGGGAATTTCATGCTATTTTTGCGCGATGTTTGTTTAGCGAATCGCCAAGATAGAAAAAATGTTTCAACAAAGCATAGGCTATAAAGTGTGTTGTACATGTCCGAAATAATTGTAGTTTACGACGGTTAAAATAAAATGATAATGCTGCGGCTGCACGGGTTTAGGATCATTTGGCAAAAATATAGAAAACGTGAGACATCAATTAACACATGAGAATCACAGGAAAACAATTCTCATGCAAAAAATAAATAAATAAAATAAAATAATAAAATAAAATGTGATGTTCACATAACGAACAGATATATCCTATAGAAAAATTGTCCCCAGAGTCTGCAACCTGAAACACACTATTTTAAATTTGCTATATAAGCGTTTTATCTTTATAAACTGTCGCTTTTAGCATTATAAAAGTTACCAAGTTGTTACACAAAAGCCATTGATGTGTAAAGTTGGGAAGCTCAAAGTCTCAGTGCGTTACTGACATACCAAGGGTAATTTTTAAAATGCATATGCTCATTAACCAAAAGGAGTTTTTTCTGTCACTGACATTCCTATCATTCTACAATAAATATGAGTATGACATACAATTATATCTGCGCATGATATTTTCTTCAACTTCAGGTCCGTAGAAGTTCAATTTGATCAAAAACGTTTAAAGCCCTGCTACTCCCGTCCTACCTTTAACCTTAAATTGCCACTGAAAAAGCATGAAAATTCCTGACTATGAACAGTGACACCTGTCAAAATAGAGTCTATTTTATATAAAATTCTATATGAAATACCCGTGGTTTTGCGTGCTAAAGTGTGGCACGTGGCCGTTAACTGTTACCTATATCATGGGTTGCATACACACAAAAGAATTTGAATAGCCGGGGAGCAGGGCTTTAAGAAATTTTCGTTTGTTGGACGGGGTGGGAACGACCTCACTCACCTGCTTCTCAGTTTTGTTCATTCAGTGATATATCACACCGCGCGTTTATTGTGGTAGCATTTTATGTGGTATTTTGGGCAAATAAAGAACGAAAATTATTGATGATTGAACTGACAGTGCTGATGAAATAGAAACAATCACAGTATTCTACAGATGAGTTTCCGAGGTATTAGAAAGTACAATATGTAATGCATCGTATGAATTCACAGCTTATTATACATGTATTAATCGTTTGATTGAAACTTGAAATTTTATTGCGATTGAAGGATTTTATCAAATACTAGTATAAAGCTTTTAAATACATAACGATATTATTCGTTGTTACATATATGGTTATTTCATACTTCATCCATGTAACTGACCGACACCAAGTAAGACATTTCCCTATTCGGTGACACATTAACGCAGTATTTATTATAGGTGCACGTATATTTATCTTTAGTTTTGACAGTGGCATACGATTCACTGGTATTAATAGCATTGAGGGAAACACAAATATATGATAATCATAAAAGTACTTACGATATAAATGCTTTGGTTAAAATATTAATATCATGAATTAAAAATATTGTCCTATTTTATTGAACTGTCAAATGCATATTGATTAAATCATAAATGGGCGGTGCATCGAATATTTTAACCTTCGGTTGATTTTCGGTACATTCCGTTTTGTATACGGAAAGTAACCAGCAATTTAAATAGTTTATTTTAAATAGTGTATACGTATATACGCAAGACACGATAGCTCAGTGGTCATCGTCAATAGCTTGAAACCTGGAGTTTGTAAAATCAATACCGTTCAGTATCTGTGTTTGTTTTGTGTTTTGTTTTTTTTTTCCACAAATTTTAACAAACACTCTGTACATTTACATTTTATCCAGTATTTCCTTCATTTATTTCACAATGTATTTTTTTTTATTTTATCTCTTTTATCAATTTCTCATTTATATATATTTTATGTATTTTTTTCACAGTTCATTTCACGACTATACAAATTTCATCAATATGAATTACAACTAGCTTAATTCATCATTCAGTTTCATTCGCGGTTCGGTACTGCTGTCAGCGAAGTCATATAAATCATATTAATAACTGAAAACGAAAAATAAAAAATGTGCTCGCTAATGGGCACGAACAAGCTAGTTCCCGCATTCGAGCCAAATGCTGTAACCACTGAGCCACAGTTACGATCAATGAGAGTGTGTTTCACCAACAATACTAATAATGATATTTAGACACTTTACTAAAATTTATTTCCGTAAATTATACGGATAGCACCGAAGTTGGGCCGAATATTAAAATATCGAATGCACAGAGCGTGTAATGTATGCATATTTGACAGGTTAAAAAATAGCACAATACCTATGACTGATTTCATTTTAATCTTCCTTGATCAGAACGATTTTTACACGAGCATTCCGTTTCTGCATGCACTTTGTTTTGAAAGAATACTGATAAACTTTGCAGTAAATTCAGCTGTTGCTTCAGTTTTCATTCTCCTACCTTTGTAATGTTTTACTTTATATACATTTTCGTGATCGAAACTCAAGATAGTCATTTTCAGTTTCTAAAGGAAAAATCGTCACAAAATTAGGTAAAAAGACTTTCCGAATGTGGGATTCGAACATACGACCTTCACAAATTTTGAAAGATTAACTATGTAAAGTCAACGTTTTACTGAAGCCTGGTTTCCTAAAAAAAGATAAAAACAAAACCTTTATATGGGAAAATAGTTTGGAAACAAAATAACTATGACTGGAAATTCTGTAAACTTTGTTTAAGTCTTTTTTTTGTAAATATTGATTTCTATTTTCCCGGGCAAGAAATAACGATTTTCATGCAAAAGTCAGGTACTGCGAGTCATTGCGGAGTTTGAATTAAGATTCCCCGATTTTTATTTCCTGTTTCCGCCTATCGAACCTAAAATTTTACTTTGCATTTAAATAAGCGCAAAGTTCTTTTTTCTAAGAAAATCAAGTTTTCGTTAACCTGTTATCGGAGAGAAAAGCGCAAATAAAAATAAATGCTTTGCTTCTGTCATTCTTCCTGATTTAGAGTCATGTCTTTGCCTCAGTTCTATCTTATTCAAATTAATTACCTTCTAACTATTGTTTTCGTCTCAAGCCTGAGTCATGAGTTGATATCCTACTCTGGGAACGTCATTTTTGTAATGCCTTATCATTTTGAAACTTATCATTATTAAATAGCAAACGGTACTATAGTTTAAATCATGATAATGTATACAATGTATATATAATAATACACAGTTTAAATGTAGGAAAACAACAACTGAAAAAATATACTGAATATTTCGCCGATTGGGACATTATCCAAATAAGTTGTCTGTGTTTTTGTTGCATGCATGATTTCGTTAATCCGAATGGTTTTTAAAAGAACCACACTTATAAAAAAGTAAAAGGTAAAGGTCTTGTTTATTATAGTGTCACCCCTACTGAAAGGGCCAGCTTATGAGACACGTTTATTGTGCGTACCAATTACCTCCCAACTCCTACCACTATGCCAGGCGCCAGGCGGATAGAAGTCGGTAACCATCCATTTGACTAGCTCGCGGCTCACGAACCGGCCATTTCGGAACGAGTCCCATGACAAACATCCCCCAGACGAACGATCCCCATGGGGCTCGAACCTTCGACCTCCCGATCCCGAGGTGGACGCCTTAACCACTGGGCCACGGTGACCGGCTTATATGTTTGACTGTTAATTCTGTCTTTTGAACGAGTAGAATTGAAGGAAAAATAAATTGTCTGCTTTGCAGAGATTCAAAGGCGGATCCAGGGACTGGGGCATTTTTTCTCGCTCGCTAAGCTTGCATAGGTAATTCATCATTTGTTCTGCGTGAAAATATAAATATGCATTTTTTCTCGCTCGCTATGCTCGCATAGGCAATTTGTCTTTTGTTTGGGTAAAACAATGCTTTTTTCTTGCTCGCTATGCTCGCACAGTAAAAGTCCGACAACTTGGCATGAGCTCCTATAAAGCTTTTTATTTTACGTTAATAAACTTCAGTAACCCCTCCCCATAAAAATCCTCAGAAATCGGGCTTACAAATTCCAATACGAGATACTTATTATAAGCAAGAATAAGTCTGACGAGTCATTAAAACATGGACTATACGTAGCATGTTATTTGGGTTGATTTTATCATTAAACCTGTCCTTTTTCAATACCAAAAAAAGCACCTCAGAACGCCAAAAATGCACCTATTGTTGGATCTATTGTTTTCAAAATGTTCCGGTGGGGTGGGAGGGGGAGATTGTGACATGCCCACGGACCCTCCTAGTTGTTCTACTACATAGAACTTTCTCTATTGTCTGACAGCCTCTGTTTTCGCGTGGTTAGAGTCGCTGACTTAAAATCACTCGTAAGTACGCACTGATTAAGGGGCATGGGTTCAATCCTTGCTACCGACCAGGTCTCTTTATGTAAGAAAGATGACAGCTTGAGTACTAGTACTTGATCTTTCCAGGAACGATTGTTGGGTAAACTGCCCACCTGACATCAATGAAATAGTGTTTAAAATGGCCAAAACCCATCAAATCAAATTAAGTCCCTCGGTTGTCTTTTCTCATATATATGATATGTAACAGGAGCTTCCGCATTCACCATTTTAATAGCTAGTTCCTCGTTTCAACTTTACACACGTACCCGGTTAGTTATACACTTGTACCTCATTTAGTCTTTACACTAACTCCCCGTTTTGTTGAAACACACAATTCCACATTTCGTCTATACACAAACACCCGGTTTGTTACACATTCACCTCAGTTGGTTTAAACACAAAATTCCCCGCTCTGAATGTGAAAAATATCATTGCTTAATAATTGCAGATAGCTTTAGTCTAAAGCCTCGGATAATTTTAAGATCATAAGAATAAGAGTTGATAGAAATATGATAACTGTAGCTACAGTAATAAAGAAGTTCCCAGTTGGTAGGTTTATAGCTTACATCCCCGATTGGTTGCGTTTACATGTATGTGTGTGTGTGTGTGTGTGTGTGTGTGTGTGTGTGTGTGTGTGTGTTCGGGTTTAACGTCTTTTTCAACAATTTTTCAGTCATATAAACGACGGTGTCTACTTGTAGCAGTGAGCGCAATGCCCAACTTTATAGTGCTGCCTCACTGGAATATCACGCCGTAGACACGTGGCAAGATGGCCGGGGATCGAACCAATGACCTCCTGCACTCGAAGCGGACGTTCTACCACTAGGCTACCGAGGCGGTCTGGTCCCTTTTAAGGAAGACATCAGCAAAAAATAGTAGTTTTTGTCAAAGTTAAATGAGATATATTGGTTTTACAAGACATATGACATAAAGTCGCCAAAATACAGTTTTTAATATATTGGTAGTCATAATCGTTTAATTGCTCGCATCACCTTACAGCTATGAAAAAAGTTTAGTGCCATAACATTCCTCTTTTTTATAGGGCATATTTTTTGGTACGATTTGAAAATTACGATTACTGTTTTAGATGACATCCATGGTATATATTAATTGATATTTCATGTCAGACACTTGGGGTTCAGCTGTCAAGTGAATTGCTGTAACAGTCTTTTCAATTATTCTTTAATAAAACATTCCGATCTTTTATGGTATCTTTTAGGCATATAAAATTTTCCATAGGACTTTTGAGAAAACAGTGTTTTGGGTTTATGCTACATTTATATCCCAATCTTCGCACTTGGACTACAGACACTCATAATCAGAATTGACAGTGAACTTGAAGGAAAAATAGGATGTATCAATTTTTGATGATGATAAAAATCCATTAGTTTAGGCAGTATTATTAACTTCTAAAACTTGGACTGTATGTCTTTATCTTTGTACATGTTAAAGATGTTTACTTGAAATTTTAAGACTTCATTTCACGAAACACGTGTTTGAAACTTTGGCAGTAAAGATCTCATTCTGAACTTGAATTATTATATCTCTGCATATGTGGGGAGATATGCTGATTTTGTCTTGTCTGTCGTCACAAAATTTCGTTCAGACTGCTTTTCTGAGACTACTGGTGAGATTTCAATTGTATTTCGTACAGATGCTCAGTACCATGACTCTTCTTGCATATATCATTAGCATTTCTGGGATGAAAACGTATTTAGGTGGCTGAGGCTATTGCCACTTGCAGGTCAATTTTTGCTTATCTGTTTGTAAAATAATAGTCATTTTTTATTTTTAGGTTTTTATCATCATTTACTAAGATGAAAATTATTTTTCACATGGTTTATTGAAATAGTTAACTCACAAATGGCTAGTGACTAAGTAATATTCATATATCTTTCATATGTTCACCCTAACACAAGAGGTGGATAACTGCATTGACTTAAAGAAGATTTTATTTATTTATTTTGTTGGGTTTAACGTCGCACCTATGCAATTATAGGTCACATGGCGACTTTCCAGCTTTGATGTTGGAGGAAGACCCCAGGTGCCCCTCCGTGCATTGTTTCATCACGAGCAGGCACCTGGAAAGAATTCAACCTTCCGTAAGCCAGCTGAATGGCTTCCTCACATGAAAACATTCAAAGCTTCTTAGTAGTAAGGTGCACCATTCTTATGATCACATGGATATAAGGATGGATAGATTGCTTGTAGACTCAGAAGATGTTATTTGGATGGCAAACATCAGCCGTTTTGATCTGAAACAAATGCAAGTAACAAATAACACATATAAAATATTTTTGGGAACAGGAGGCAGATTAGATGATCATCACAATTACTACAAATACTTTTGTCTGATCATCTACGATATTCAAAGTGATTGCACGGTTAAACTGACAGCCTCCTTCAATAAGGGTCTAGCTAGGTTCTTACACTAAATGAATAATGATTTCAAAAACAAATGGTTTACAAAAATCTCCATAATCACTTTTTCATGGAAGATATTAACTTTGAAGAAGACATGTGAACAGTTTTGCTTGGGATTTTCTTCGGATTCAGGCCGAATAGGCAAGGAACATTGCGCGGGCATAAAGGCCTTAACTTTCCATTAATTCTTCGCAAGGGAATTTATCTGGTAGTGTTTCCTGGGAGTTCGTCGGGCTACTGTATGTGCATGTCAGGATGTGTTGATACATAACATTCGGAATTAACCAAACTGTTTTTATACAGTTGGACACGGCTGGTTGTGTTTGCATTGTCATGTGGAATATTTGAATGGCACTTTTCTGCGTGCCAGTTCATTCATTTCATTTTTACAACTTGATGTTGCACGACTCATAGGTACAGTGGTGAAGAGCACATACTTTATGTGTCAAGCCGCCCTATACATAAACATCGATGAGAGGTAAGTGATTTGAAGTCAGCGACCTTAACCACTCGGCCACGGAGGCCTGCATGACTTAAAGAAGAGCTTATTCACTATTTGCACTAAGGTGACGATATATTGTAGATAACAAAATCATAACCAGTAATATCCTCCAATGTTTCAAAGACGTAACCGCTTGAAAGAGAGAAGCACTATCTTTTTTTAGAAATAATGGATCATATTGTAGATAGAGGAATGTTCCTCTATGCTACAAAAATACATCTAGCTGGACTAAGAGTAATGTCCCTCTATTAATATTTTGTCATAGTTATGTTGCAGATAGAGGAATGTTCCTCTATGTTAAAAAATACTGCAAGCTGAAGAGAGTAATGTTCTTCTATCTTTAGGTTTTTGTAGATAGAGGAATGTTCCTCTATGTTTCAAAGTACTACTAGTTGGAGATAGTTATGTACCTCTATCTCACTTCCTGTAGATAGAGGAATGTTCCTCTATCTGCAGCATATGACGAATAGAGGGACATTAGTCTTGGTTCAGTTAGATGTATTTTTGTACCTCTATCTCACTTCTTGAAGATAGAGGAATGTTCCTCTATGTTACAATAACACTACTAGCTGGAGACAGTTTTCCTATGTTGAAGATAGAGGAAAGTTCCTCTATGTTTTAAAAAAATCTACTAGCTAGAGAGAGTTATGTTCTTCTATCTTTCAAATGTTGTAGATAGAGGAATGTTCCTCTATGTTACAAAAAAGTACTATCTGGAGAGGCTACAGCTCCTCTATCTTTCATATGTTATAGATAGAGGAATGTTCCTCTATGTTTCAAAATACAGTTTACAGTGTTCCCATGGAAAAGGACAAATGGAATTTCCTCTTTTATTCTGGAAGGCCTCAAGGATATTTCATTCTTAATTTTAACAGATATCGCTCATATGACTTTGACCGTTCGGTCATAATTATATATGTCACTTTAGATCAGGAATGGTTACATCTGTGTTAAGTATAAAAAGTGGCCCGTAAAAGGGACCTAGAGCCACCATTTGGACAAATTTGGGAGAATACTACTAGAACTTTACAATAATTCCACAGACCAAGTCTGATGAAGTTCCGTGCAGTGGTTCATGAGGAGAATTTGTTTCAAGATATTTCTAATTTTAACTCTAGTGGCCGCTGAAAGATGTCATACATCAGACTTATTATGACACTGCAGAGCAAGTTTGCTGAAGATTCATCGAGCAGTTCAAGCGATAAATGAGTTCAAATGTAATACTATTTTAAACTTTAGCGGCCCTAATATGAGGCGAGTACCACAACTGGAAGTATTTTTGCAGAAGACCTTATAATAATGCTTCAAACCAAGCTTGATGAAGATCCATCAGGCGATTTTTGAGAAGAATTTCTATTTTTAGTTTTGCGTACAAGGGGCTGAGCTCCCAAATTTGTATTAATTTCAAAGAGTTTAATGAAGATCAATGAAGGGATTCATGAGAAGAAGTTGTATAAAGGTTTTCCCTTTTTTTAGCTATAACTTCCCCTAAAAGCAGTAAAGTAGACCCATTTGAATTCTCTTGAAAAGGAACTTGCAAGACTGCTGTAGACCAAGTAAAGTGCAATTCTGGTCAAGTTCCAAAGGAGATCTTTATGAAACTTCTGGACGACAGACTACAGACCATAAATGCGAGGCCTATATAAATAACTCACAAGACCATTCTGGTTCGGATGAGTTAAGAAATTATTTTAAAGGCAGTGACCTCCAAATCATACGGCAACAAAATGTATGAGTATTTATTTTCTTTGTATGCTATACATTTCTTCGGAAGGCTTTGGAACTTAGTTATTTTCAGGTCATAAATCATGGAAATACAAAAGATTAGTTGTTTTTACTGATTTTTCCATTCAAAATTGAAAAGGTAAGTGGGGTATCGGAGGTTAACTGCATTAATTATAAAACTTTGTATTTAACGACCATTAGGTCAAATATGATTTTTCTTTAAAACTGAAGGTTTTGTCATATTATGACTTTTATAACATGAATGTTTATTACTTATGATACTCTATGCATTTGATCTTGGTCATGCAGTTTAATAAGGAAAAAGAATATGGAAATTCATGTACATAGAATTCTTTATATTTTCAGATGATATAAAATATCAAACTCAATGCTTAATTAGAAAATACAAAATGCATAAGATCTATAATTATTTTACATAAAGTTTAATACACTGCGGAAAATATGTGCATATACGGGAGTATACGGTCCCGTATATGTCTAATATACGAATGTCATATAAAAGGTATCTTTCCTTAAAGTATGATCAAAACTTACGCCTTAAACATACTTTTGGACCTTGACAACCCTAACTTTGAATACTAACATAAACTGTTAAAACGTATTTATGCTAAATATGAATGAACGGATCCATGTGAGATAAAACATGAATGTCCAATTGAAGAATACGGGATTCCCGTATATGGAATGTTCCATATACGGGAAAAATGTTTCCGTATACGCCCGTATATTAGGAGTATACGGAATGCGTACACTCCCGTATACGGAACCATTTTCCGCAGTGTTTTCATTTGCCACAATTTTGAACTATAATCAACCACATATTTTTGACATAAATTTCACAATATTGATTATAAATAACACAGACTTCTTCTTGTAATAGATTCAAGATGTAACAACACATGTACAGATCAAAATGATCCAGTAACAAATACACCACAATAAATAACTATTGTGATGACCTGTGGTCCTGTTACTCTACAGGGGCCAGGAATTTTACTGCTATGGTGATCAGGTTAATTGCTTCACAAGTAAGCAGGGGCCCTAGTAGTATCTACTAGGAAAACTGGGCAAAAAGAACATACTGGTATGTATCAGTAGTCATTTGTAAATACGAACATACGAAGTGAAAGGCGGTCTACGTTTATTGCTTATATAATTTTTTTGTAAACTGTAAAATATATTGTACGTGGGTGTTTTAGACCAAAATACATTTGTTAGATTTATGAAACTGATGTTAATTTTGACAATATTTATTGTTTCGTTTTATCTTGTCTATCATCTATTGTAAGTTTCTTCATTTTGCTGTGCTTATTTAAAAAGAAATGTAATAACATGTCAAATGTAATGTATCACGTGATTAGACATATTTTGTATATATACTGATGATGACTCTGTAAAAATCGAATAAAGTATATGTTTTGTCCTGTTCTTGCAACTTCAAATGTATTTATGTTACATAATTGTTAGAAATTTTACAACTGTCCGATTGTTTCCTAGAAATAAAACAAAGCAATTTTAACGATTTGTTGACGCTTTATCCATTTGAAATTAAAGGCATATACAATCTTGAGACTGTCTTGAATTTTGAGCCTCGTTATGAGTAAAATGAATTAACGTTAGTATAGTGTCTCAGAAGAGCGAGTAATTTATCCGTCAGTTTCACAGAACATACATTGAAGAAGTGGTTTTGCATGAGTATAACACTACTGAAATGAGTATTTCAAGGTCTTCTACAGAAAACAAGTGCGCTCTAGGCAAAACTACTATTTTCTAATTTCAAATAAATTAGCGTGGCAAAATATCGTTCACGGTATAATTATTTTGACGTCGCAAAATTCTTTTGTATGAAACATTTTTTATATTCATCACTTGTATTCTATGAAGGCGACTCCTATATAAACCGGTAGTAATTTAAGTGGGATGATAGTGCAATAAGGAATAAAGAGATATTTCTGATTTTAGTTATGGTCAGTCAACGATCAGGCTATTCATACCAAAGGTTCGAGTGATCGCATTGCGTTTTTCTTTCAAAACAACTAAATGTTTCATAGATTTCCGTAACTCTTGAACATGGTTGGGAATACATTCTAACTTGGTGCATCATACGCCGGTTTAAACACGAAATTTGTTTAATCATTGAGGGTTTCCGGGTTCTATACAATCATTTTCCTTTATTTGTTATTTCCTCTGTATGTTTCAAATTCAATTTGTCAAAATATTGAATGAGACGTTACCGCAAAACAATGCATGTAGGTCATATATTGCAATTGTTTGCATTTCAATGTAGTTTCACTGTGACGAGCTGCATTTTTAAAATGTGTCTATCTACGGCGGGTTAATGTATATATTGTTATATTTTTTAAACCAGGTATTGTAGTGAAACAATTCTAACTTTCAAAGGTGATGAACAACAATCAATACGTACGACAGCATAGGTATAGGAATAGGTATTGGATTTTTTTACTCAATCGTTTGATGTCTTTCTATTATTTGTGTTTGATCAGAACTGAAACGTTCGCTTAGAAGTGAGTGTACTTTAGAAATTAAGTGTTAATTGTGTAAGAATATGTATCTTACGATCTGGAATATAAAAGACATATTTAAGGGATACAAATGCTTGTGCCATTCAAGTAGGATTTAATTCTGCCGCTAAAAATGGCATATACCGAGACGTAGTGAAATAAAATAAGTTCAGGTCCGTGTGCTTTATGTGCTACATGTTTACGATTTATATATAGTCAGACTATATTTAATTCAAAATAAAATTTCAAATCGGAGTTTCCTTTCAAAACAATTTGGAATGTAGTAATGGTGATTAAATTATATATTGGATGGTCCGTTTTATTGCCGTTTTTGACATTTTTGTATTTAAATTTTCAAAACAATTCGGGATATTCATAAAATAATGACGGAGTAAAATATAAGTGGTATTCAGATTACTTTAAATTTTCAATGTACTTATAGGTAGATATAGTAAAGGGTATATGATGGGTTATTCTCATTTTAGTTGTAATATAAACATACAAACAATTAATATGTATTTACATCAGATTGAATTTCTAATACTATTTGGAACATAAACATATAGAGTGAAGCGTACAACAACATGTACTGTGATATTCACCTCGGATTAAACGTTTGATTCAATTTTAGATTGTATCATATAAACATTGTATTCCTGAATGGATGATGAAACATGTTCATCGCGAGATATATGAATATGGACAAAGGCATCAACCAAGGTTTCTTATTTTATATTTTGAGGGGTGAACATCTTTCGGCGTCTCGGTTGATATTCATGTATCTCGTGTTTAACGTTATTCATATTACCCTTTCAGGAATGCAATATTTAATTTGTCATACCTAAATTACATATAAATCAAAATAATAACTGGAAAAATAACAAAGTGACTTAAATGTGATTTATTCAACAGTAAAAAGTAATTGCTATCAAAAGACAGCATGAAGAAGTTTTAACTTGTTAGCACTCAGAAATAGTGGCAACTTTGCTGTGTTATAATACTTCTTTACTAGATTTACATATCGCTGTCCCTTATATTCGTTTTTTTTCAATGCTGAAATGGACAGCATAAGAAAAAAAATCTTACTTCTGAACGAACATTAGAGTGCGAGCACTTTTTTCTTAGTCAGATCATTTCCAATTCGATGGTGATAGTTTCGATTCAATGTCTGATAAAAAGTTATTTCTAAACTTTTGGCAGGTAAAACAAATCATTAATAAAAGTAATAGGTCTGAATCACACATGCAAACAAGAAAGGAAATTTAAGCCTAAAGTTTATTATATATGTTCCTCGTCCGAAAATTCATCGCCTAAATCTTTTTTATCAGTGCGTAAGTATCAGTCTCTCAACGGGAGATATGAAAAAAAATATAGCTTGGCATGAGCAGAGAAACAAAACAAGAGGATCATGATGGTCCTGAATCGCTCACCTGTCCCCACATGACCCAGTTTTAAACAGAGTATGATGTCGTTTTTTTTCTATTATTTGACATTGTGACCTAGTTTTTGAGCTGATGTGACCCAGTGTTGAATCTGACCTAGATAACATCAAGATAAAAATTCTAACCAATTTTCATGAAGATTCATTGAAAAATATGGCCTCTAGAGAGGTCACAAGACTTTTTATTATTTGACCTACTGACCTAGTTATTGATGGCATGTGACCTAGTTTCAAACTTGACCTAGATATCATCAAGGTGAACATTTTGACCAATTTTCATGAAGATCCATTTAAAAGTATGGCCTCTAGAGAGGTCACAAGGTTTTTCTATTTTTAGACCTACTAACCTAGTTTTTGATTGCTGTTGACCCAGTTTCAAATTTGATCTAGGTATCATCAAGATGAACATTCAGACCAACTTTCATACAGATCCCATGAAAAATATGGCCTCTAGAGAGGTCACATTTTTTTTTTTATTATTTGACCTACTGACCTAGTTATTAAAAACACATAATCCAGTTTTGAACTTGACCTAGATATCATCAAGATTAACATTCTCACTTAATTTTATAAAAATCCATTGAAAAGTATGGCCTCCAGAAAGGTCACAAGGTTTTTCCATTTTTAGATCTACTGACCTAGTTTTTTGATCGCAGTTGATCCAGTTTCAAACTTGCCCTAGATATCATCAAGATTAAAATTCAATTTTCATACAGATCCCATGAAAAATATGGCCTCTAGAGAGGTCACAAGGTTTTTGTGTTATTTGACCTACTGACCTAGTTATTGACGGCATGTGACCCAGTTTCAAACTTGATCTAGATATCATCAAGATGAACATTCTGACCAATTTTCCTGAAGATCCATTCACAAGTATGGCCTCTAGAGAGGTCACAAGGTGTTTCTATTTTTAGACCTACTGACCTAGTTTTTGACCGCAGTTGACCCGTTTCGAACTTGACCTAGATATCATCAAGATGAACATTCTAACCAACTTTGATACAGATCCCCTGAAAAATATAGCCTCTAGAGAGGTCACAAGGTTTTTGTATCATTTGACTTACTGACCTAGTTTTTGATGGCACGTGACCCAGTTTCGAACCTGACCTAGATATCATCAAGATGAACATTCTAACCAATATTCATGAAGATCCATTAAAAACTATGGCCTCTAGAGAGGTCACAAGTTTTTTAATTTTTAGACCTACTGACCTAGTTTTTGACCGCAGTTAACCCAGTTTCGAACTTGACCTAGATATTATCAAGATGAACATTCTAACCAACTTTCATACAGATCCCATGAAAAATGTGACCTCTAGAGTGGTCAAAAGCAAAAGTTTACGCACGCACGGAAGCACGGACGACGGACGCTGCGCGATCACAAAAATACGATTTTGTGCATGAAATTAAAATCACAGGGCAGATTGATATATTATATCTAGATATAGATAAATAGATATAGCAAATGATAATAATTATTGTTCAAATTAAAATTGAACTCATGTTCATCTAAGTTTGGAGTGTATACTGATATAGTGAAAAAAATCATTTTACGTGAACGTTTTATTTTAAAATTGTTATATTTTTTCGATACATTTGGATTATATACATTGATACATATATAAACAATTACTATGGCACTAGATATCTAGTTTATAGACTTAAATATAAATTTTCGAAAATGCTAAATTAAAGTTATCACAAGAATAACAAAAACATGGACTGGCAGCAGAATGGTCGCTCAAATTGCAAACAATCATGTAATATATTCCGCTCGTAAACACTTTTAAGCTGATATTAAACGCACGCTGTTTAACTTTCGCTAGAGAATGTTTTGTTGAAAAAATAATAGGTAGTTATTCTATTATGAGCATAATAAGATGTTTAATCGTTCAACGTTTATTACGTTTCATTAAAAATAAGCATAAGTAAATGTGAATTAATGCGCACACTATATCTATCCTAAAGAATAGTTTAATACACATTTGACTTTTAAAAATTTCGGCTGTAGAAAAACGTTTGTCCTTATATTTTCATACTAGATGATTTCAGTTTTTTTTTTTCATAAACCAAGTAAGTTAAAGAGGGCAAGAGACGTGATTTTTATATTTTATTTAACAATGAAATTAGAATAAATGTAATCATTTAAACAAACATAAGCAGGAAAAATGCTCCCCATGCATGCAAACGTTCCAGGAATCCCATGACAATTGAAATAACCCCCTTTCAGATAAAAGACACGACAGTGATTATATCATAAATGAATACATTAAGTTTTCTTTCTCTAAAGAAGGAGCAAACAAATAAGCGACAACTGTATATTATCATTCGAAAAGTTTAAGTTTTGTCTCTTCTTTTGTTTTCGAAATGCTATGTTGTGTATAGCATTTCTGTAAATTTCAGACAATTTCTTTCATTTCGAAGAACAGTTTCAGATTGTAAGATGGTAGGCATTTTATTTAAAATCATTGTGCATTTGATTGCATGCATATGGTTTTTCGATTAGATATTGCAGTAAGACAAAGTTATTTTTCATCTGAAAATTTCAAATGAACTTATGCAATAAGCTCCCATCATTTAGTTGTAATAATAAGCAAAATAAAGATTTCAAAATGGAAACATAAACCTGATATTCTAGGACGCGTTCCGGCCGATCAGTGATCCCTAGCGCTGAAAGTGTTCCCAAGCTGCGTGTCTTGCTTTTTCAATTACTGCCCATGAACTGACTCAATCAAACCGAGTCTGCAATTTTCACTATTTGCCTTGTTCTCGGTGCTTCCGAGGGATCTACTTTCCAGATTTTATTAAGCTGAATGCTGATATTTATTCCCGGGGATGATCCGATCAAATGTTGATAAGTTTTCCCGTCAGCTGATAAATGTTTTTGAGCTTGGTGTGATATTGTCGAGAGGTGGTATGTGTTCCCGTGAGCTTCTATCTTTTTAATACGATGTGTTGCAATGCAGGGGAGAGCTGATACGTGTTTCAAAAGGTTGATTTGTTTTTTCGGGGACGGTTTGCTCCAGATGAGGCTAACATGTATATCCCCGGGTAAATATGTGTTTCTGATCTGGCTGTATTTTGACCGAGGGGTGTTTGTGTTCCCGAGGGCATATGTGTGGTCCCGAAAGCTTGCATATATTAAGCTGAATTCGTTACAGCAGAGGGCTGATGCGCGTTCTAATATGTATTCAGGAGCTTGCCATTTGCATGCCGAGACCTTTTACTTTTATGTGTTCCCGCGGGTTGACTTGTATTCAATTACTGGTTCCCCCATTTGTTTCGTTCGTTCATGCCCAGGGCTCATATGAGTTTCCAAGGACTGTTGTATTGTTGTATACTGCATGTGTTTCGACAGAGGGAAGGTATTTGTTGCTGAATGCAGATTTATGTTCCGGAGCAATGTGTTTCCTGCTGATTATTGATATTTTTTCTGGACGACTGATATGATTGGTGTCTTCTAGCAGAAAGCAAATGTCGATGCTGCATTTTTTTGGGCTTGTCGAAAGCCTTATGTTGTGTGTGTATATGTAAATTACTTATACAGATGACATCTTTTATCGATCGCTATTTGATAAATCTGATGATACCGTACCATTACTTGGTGTTGATAATAGTTGAACATTTTGCAAATGAATTGTGTTTATGGAAATTATTAATTATTATTTGTATACGATTTGATTCAAATTTCTATGAAGTTGAAGGGGTCCTTGCAATAAAGGTACCTATATGCATTTAGTAAAAATGAAGTAGAAAACGCATTTTTGTGAAATTTAAGTGAAGTGTGATATTTCCTCGAATAATTGCAGCCATAAATTGTATACCATTTAAACAGAAATTTTAACAAGTTTCGTGTATTTTGCACAACATCTATCATTCTCGGTTTTGTTTT
This sequence comes from Mercenaria mercenaria, assembly GCF_021730395.1. NCBI lineage: Eukaryota > Metazoa > Mollusca > Bivalvia > Venerida > Veneridae > Mercenaria > Mercenaria mercenaria. Next base: position 89,295,054 of record NC_069366.1, on the reverse strand, counting down.
TGTATCAAGGGTTCTAAGTCCTTCAAGTTATGCAAAAAAGGGTTCTAAGTCTATGGAGTTAAGATCATTGTATTTAAATCATGATTTGTGCATCATTTTTGCCTAAATATTTTAATAAAAAAAATAATTTCACATACCTGATGACTTAAAAGTAATTGATATAATCCATTCACATAAGCCTTTGATGTCAATTCTTTGATGTCAAATCATTGTGGAGTTAGACCCAATGTTGCATAAAATACCATTTTCACTCTTAAACAGAAGAATACACTGATCTGGGAGTTTGCAATATACATATATATCACACAACGCCTAAGCGCCGTCGGTAATATGACGCAAAGGACGTCGCCATTGAAAATACATGACAAATACGCGTTTGTGGCATATTTTCCGAATAAAAACACGTTAATGGAGGTACAAAACAGCGAAGTACATGAATGGTCGGCGATAGAAATTTAAAGCAAGTGTTCATTTTACACTAAGCACAACCTTAGACTTTGGGACGACATCGATCATAATTTTGTTTACAATAAAACAAAGACAGAATACCATTAACATGCGGTGCAAATAGGTCTGATTACGTTGGATTATTATGATTTGAACGTTGAATACTATATAGGATCCATGTTTTCAGGCAGAGATTTAAAATCTGACGAATAATCTTAATTTTGCAAATTAATATTAAGCATGCGAACTAAGGTTAAGATGGTATTGTCATTGTTTTATTGTGTAATCTTAGACACCATGTTGCTTTATTTTAGACTACTCTAATATTTTTATCACCTAAGATCACTTCTGTACCACAAATGCTACAAACACTATTAAAACACTTAAAACTATACATATTGCATGTGCCAGTAGCTAAAAACTGTTTTATATGTGACTTATATTATACATGACTCCGTCCTTGTGCGCCGTATTACCGGAAATGTTAACAGAGAGTGAACGAACTGTCGGAATGTTGCTAGCCGGGACACATTTACGACACTTGGCTAAATTTGTTTTGCAATTTCTAAAGAATTTTGATATAATTTTTGTGTAGCTTCTATCTTGATGGTTATTTCCATTACATTCTGTTACAAAAATATTCAGTCGGTGGTTATCTACCCTCTGAGCTCCTTTGGTGGAAATTAACCCAAGTACCGTATAGCGGGTTAATTCAGAGGGCAAAAAATTATGCGGTTTTGTCCTAAAATGGGCCTCGTTTTTTTCTGCGTGTTTTATTTCTGCGACCTTCGAGAAAAGCAGGAATTAATTTTTGCGGTTTGCATAAACCGGAAGTAAATGCTGTGCAAAGGAAATAGCTACCGCATTTACTACGTCATAATTAACGGCTCAAATGCATATCTTTCTCATCAGTTATGTCTTGGTGGCAGTATCCAGGTCGGAATCTAGGACAGTGAAGTTGGCGCAGCTGATATATGTTTAAATCTGATTTCTTTTCAGTATCGTGCATGATCAAAAATCAGAGTTAAAAATAGATACTGTAGGTCTTAGTACCGATAATTCATTTTGAAAGACATTTTCATAAAAATGTAATACCGCTGGTAGAAAAATTTAAGATTTATTTACAATATATACAAATGCCAAATCTAGTACATAGTCCGTTCACAGTCAATTCAGTTACAACAGTTTCAACACACATCAATTAGTTTGTTTAACTTTTCATAACCCTAGAGTGTTTTGTAATATACACTTGTAAAGATTACACGCCCGAAACGTTAACCATTCTTTCGTGGACGATAGATTGATAACAAAGGCAAACAATCACATAAAGTTAACGGGTCGTTACATTAAGCGAAATATCAAACTTTATTTCTGCGTCAAAAAATGTACATGTATTTCTGTGTGACAGCCTCGACCCGCAGATTTAGCAGAAATAAAAACCCACAGAATTAACCCGCTATACGGTACCTTTCATTGAAGTGACCGATTTGGAATTCTGATGTAAAATTCCGACAGCTCCAGCGAGTTGCTCTTGTGTTAAGTCCCTATGATCTGTGTTTTTCTAGTACGACTTTCGTCAGTTATGCCAAAAATGTAAACAAACACGTGCACGTTGGTGCACATGTCCTGCATACGCAATATATGCAGTCTTGGTCTAAATGTCTAATGTGGTTATTTTGGTCGTGAGTCGGCCAAAAGAATAAAAACAGAAACTAGCTGCAGTACCTTTTAAAACAGCTGGTATATGAAACTTCATGTGAATCAATGCATCATAAACAAAATAGTAATGATATATAAATTGAGCAGTCAGGAATTTTGCTGAATGTACATTCTCCAGCGGAAGTAAAACAGCGTGTGTTTAAACCTAACGGACTGACTTTACAAAATTTCATAGATTCACTTATTTATAATTATACATTGCAAGGTTACGCATTCTTAGAAAAGTGATTATGGGCCGAATATATTACAAGATTGTTGGCAATATGAAATTTCTTATTCTATTGCCAGTCCAGTGTTTTTGTTGTTCTTTCGATAACCTTAATTCCAGACTTTCTCACAATGTTATATTAAAGTCTGTAAACTGGATAGGTAGTTGTTTCTTAATGGTTTATCTCATATTTAGAATAAATGCATACTCACCAACAATTTCATTTTACACCGATCTTTATTTCCAATATATTGAAAATCAAATAAAATCTAAAGACATAACAATATTAAGAATAAAACGTTCTTATCAATAACTATATTTTTTACTTTATTTACTGAATATGTATTACAAATTGATCAGAACATTAAATCCAAAATGAAGTACACCATTAATTTTACTCCTTCGCTATATCTATATATGTCCCAAATTGACCGAGGTGAATATCACTAATAATAATACTATTTCGCTTTAACTGTAAATATTCTAGATACTATTTGGAATTCAATTAGATTTGAATACATATTAAGTGTTTGCATTTTATTATTATTCCACCGTATAAACTGATCTGTTTTTTGTTTTTTTAAATTAAATCCAATTTGATTATAAACTGACAATTACAATAAAACGTACTCAACAGTAATTATATTTCATTACAGCATGTATTACTAATCTGGTTTGCAAATCAAATTCGATATGAGCATAGCAAAATGTATTTATATATATATATATATATATAAAAGAAAATACCCATTACAAGTTATTAAAACAGGAATTATTAAAGCCATACAAATACCTAGAAGTACTTTATTAAGCGTTCAGAATAATAAAAGTGGAAACATTATACCATATATTTCTACATACAATCCTAAAAGCAGGGAGCTATTTGGGATATTAAAAAGTAACTTGGATATTTTAAAAAATGATGATACTATGAAAAGAATACTAAACGACACGAAAATCATAAAATGTAAAAGACAACTTCCGAATTTAAAAAGTATTCTTATTAAATCAGAATTTAATGAAAACAGAACTTCTCCATCAGTACAAAAATGCAATGACCCTAGATGTAGTTTATGTATTTGTATTATTGAAGGGTCTTCTTTCAGTTTAAATAATAAAATATTTCATGTTAAAGAAAGTATGGACTGTACTGTTCAAAATGTATTATATGTACTGGTTTGTAATGGATGTAATGAATTTTATATTGGTCAAACAGGAGATAAACTCAGAAATAGAAGGACAGTAAATGACCAACAAATAAGAGACCCGTCAACAAGACAATTGCCTTTAAGTACTCATTTAGATATATGCTCAAAAACCGTTCCTAAATTTTCAATATTTCCTTTTAACAAATTTCATAGTAAAGATGTTTCAGCTAGGTTATCTAAAGAACGCTATTTCATTGATATTTTTAAACCGAAACTTAACCAAAATTGATGACGTTACAATATTAACGTTGTGTACACATGTGTACGCAAAAATGACGATGCTTAGCAATTACGCATTTATTGATGCCATATTGTATTATTTGCCCTGATGAGTATAAACGAAACCGGTAGGCAAATATAATATTACTCATGTAATGTTGTTTATTTTTTCTTTATATATATATATGGAAAAAAGATGTGGAGAAAGATGCTTAAGTCTTTACGTTTTAATAGGAAATCGATCCGACGAAAATCCCACTACGGTAACATACGTGGTAATCCAAACAACACATACTATCCAAATAAAAAAACATGGAGTTCCGGTTTAGACCATGGGCATGCGACGACCCCGATGAAATTCGGGATGTCACGGTCTTCGTTAATGTTAATAAGCGTCCGTCAGATCAGTTGGCAAAACGCAATATCCGCACAATAAGATGTTTGCGACACGAAAGATTACTCGAAGTAAGCTGTTAAGTTTGTTGTGTCACAAGCTAATCAGCCGCTAACATGACTACAAATTGTATTGTAATAAAAACATGTTCTATTCATTACTGAGTAGCATTTTTAAACGCCGCCTATGTCTTGAACATTTTTATCTTTACATTGATTTACAGTAGTGACTGATTTACTGCCGCCGACATTTTGAAAATTTGAATAAACAAAATCTATTTCCAACGAGTTATTCTGTTCGGGCAATAATAGAATAGATTCACCTTTGTGTCGCTTTTCAATTTGTATTTTAATTCCTTTCCGGCACTTTAATTTCGTGGAACTTGTCTGTTATTCACAGTCACAATATTGAATTTTAAGAAGTATTTTTACATGCATGCATGACTCATTGATGGAATTATTCTACTTTTATATAGAATATGGACGGCACTCCAGTACAGCATGTGCATGGTTGTACCAGTTGACATTTTTAGAAACGTGAGTAATTAATTTTCCTATGCAAACAAATACCCCACCGGTAAAAGGATAGAAATTCTGTATTATACATTTTTATTTATTTATAAATTCGAGATGGGCTCTTTAGATTACTATTTCTTATGGCTCACTGCACACATCAGGGGCGGACCCAGGATTTGGTGTTAGAGGGGGCGTAAAATATTTGTGGTAGGGTAACTATAGGGGAGTCCGGGGAAAATTTTGAAAAATATGGATCCATCTGGTGCATTCTGAGCGTTCTGAGGTAATTTATTTGGCATTGAAAAAGGACAGGTTTTGTGACAAAATAAACCCAAATAACATGTTAATTATCATAAGTGCATATTTTATGACTTGTCAGACTTATTCTTGAGTAAGTATCTAGGAATTTCTGAATCCGCTAGTGTACACAGTAATTAAGTTGCCCATGAGCTGTGCTCTGTGAGCGAGGGGTCCCGGGTTCGAACTTAGACTGACTGCAAATTTTTCTTACTCTTTGACATTCGAACGAGTCGTCCGATTGGTTCAAATAAAAATAGACAATGATAGATTTGCGAAAATAAAAATAACAATATTGGAAATCCAAAATATACAGATGACAAATGTGAATGGGTCGTTCTCAGATCTTCGTTTAGAAGATCAAGTACTTTAGTCAGATTGGAAATAATTTAAACCAGTAATTTTGCACATCTGATTCAAAATAGGTCAGTGAGTCCCAGGCATATACATGCTTTCACGTGAATGCACAGTGTTCGAAATTAGAGGTAGTTCAGTAGCCAATGATTGCAGAATTTCAGCTCGTGCTACTGATTTGCCACAGATACAACCTCGACCAGGCTACCATTTTTTCCTAATGTGATTTAAAAAAGCTTGCTAGTAAAATGCGTAAATCATGGTGATTTAATATGATCTCCATTTATAGAACTTATTTATTTATTTAATCATTTTTCCAAGAATGCATCGCACAATGTTCAGGTTGAGGGTTACACTCATTGATTCATTGAAACTGTATGAGCATGCTCGATTAGTTGGTCAGAATTATGAGAGAATTGAATTCAAACTGTTCCATAAATGCTTTTAAGAAGAGTTTAAGAGTTAATCAGATTCGATCCACAACCATGCAGAAGATGTAATTACTTTCACAAATCACAGGGCTCAAACTTTGCACTCGCTAAATGCGAGTCGATTTCATGGAATGCGAGTAGACAGAAATTTCACACGATTTATTGTGCAAATACAAATAATAGTCAAAATTGTTGTGGTTTTTGTTAATGTTTGCAGATTCGCTTTCATTGAGGACAATGCAGTGACAGTGTTTTCCCCACTTGCAGATAACAGAAAACACGACATCTTTTGTTGGTTAGCCATTTTTATATGCTCGAAGGGACGTATTATGTTATGGTCCCGGTGTCCGTCTGTCCATTAGCAATTTCGTGTCTGCTTGTAACTCTTGAACCTCTTGAAGGATTTCAAAGAAACTTGACACAAATGTTCACTACACCAAGAGGACGTGCAGAGCGCATGTTTTGGATACATGTGTCATTTCAAGGTCAAGGTCACATATAGGGGTCAAAGGTTATATGAGTGTGTGAGTGTGTAACACTTGAACTGCTAATTTCAAAGAAACTTGGCACAAATGTTCACCACACTGAGACGACATGCAGAGCGCTTGTTTCGGATGACTAGCTTCAAGGTCAAGGTCACACTTAGGGGTCAAAGGTCATATATGACTTTGCTTTATGTATAGTGCTCTGCATTGCAGTGCACTTTGTATTTATTTGGCAGATCCCTTTTTGTTCTTTTACAATATTTATTTTTGAATTACTTCCCTTGTTTTGTTACTATATCACTTATTTTGAAACTTTTTTATCATTGGCCGTAGGAAAAAACCGAGACCACTTTTCTTTGGTACAACATGGATGGTACATCCAATTTTCAGATATATTTTGACATAACTTTACCTGGTAAGAACATTTTGTGGACTTAGAAATTTGTTTTTTTTTTTTGTTTTTTTTTTTTGTTTTTTTTTTTGGAATATCTTCATTTTTGTTGTTCCTGTCCGGTGGGCTTCAACACTCAAGTTCTTTAAATTTTGCTCCCATTGTCTGATGTAACCCTCGGCGGTGCTTTTGTTTGCTGAATGGTTTACTGAATAAAGAGATGTAGAGGTCTATCTGATAATTGATAATTAAATCTAGAATGTACTTCCTTACTACTTTGTACATACGGTTGAATCGGTACTTACTTATAATATTGGGTACTAAAATTTGCGTTGCCGTAGTTTCAGCCAGTAGTTATTTTACGCGTTCCGAATTACTTTGAGGGTCATTTTGAGTTATAACGCACAAAATTGTACGTCAAGGAAAACCATGCAAACAATATTAATGTTCTAGCATGATTTTTTAGGATATTCTAACATTTTTAATTGAAAGTCTAAATTTGCAAGTATATTTTCAGATTTAGCAACAAGAAAAAAAGCTACGTGCTAAAATTTGCAATTGGTCAAAAAAGTTAAATTGAGCTCTGCAAATGCAAACCGAAGCCGCTCACATTACTTGTTGGAAGACTGTTCCGATGCATTCAATTCCTGTTCTCTCAGGAATCCCCAATCGAGCATGCCCTAAACAATATGATGAATTTTTTTAAGTATTTTGAGGGTATGAAACAGGTTGTTCTTTGGTGCAAAATTTAGATATTTTATGGTGCTTAAGTTAAGGCATGTGACATTGGTGTCAGACTTGGAAAATTTTCTATCTGGTTGCCAGAACGGGCTAGTTGAAATCGGAATTTCGTACACTGCATACATACTCAAATACCTTTAACGTTATACGTTTATGAATCATGGCCGTCAGATACCAATAAACAATTGCAGCATTTTGTCAGCTCCTATGTTCATACTAAACTGAGGAAGGCAGAACAAATTCTTCTAGCTACTTTACCAGTCTGGTTTTGCCTTTTAATGATATTGAGCATTAACTGAAGGTCATAGACCACCAAGTCAAAACAGTGGATGGAATTCACTGGGATAAAGTAATGTTTGGCCGTTCTGGCTGGCCAGTCATGTAAACAAACCATACAGTGATTTTTGTTTCAAAACTGAAATTGTTTAACGCATTTACATTGTTTCATTATACGTTTTGACAAAATTTGCTACTGTTTTATTTTCATTGAAAAAAAGTTTTATCTAACGAATTTCTTCGCCATGCCATCGTTATAATTGGGTTCATCTTATTGGCATGAAAATTGAAAAAAAACAGCCTTTGCCAAAAATATGTTAGCCCTTTGAAATTTCAAAACAGTTGGTTGTCCATGTTTTCTTAATTTGCTCACTATTCACTGTTTTCAGGCACCTCGGTCACAAAATGCTTTTTCCCTAAAATAAACACTGCCCAGGGTTATAGATATGGTCTATTATACAGAGTATTGTTGTACTGCTGAGAGTGCTCCAATGTGCTTGTTGACAGACTGAAACCACTTGCTTGCAATTCATAAGGTACTTATATCTATCTTTCTTTTTCTTTGTAGTTGCAGCTGTAGGATTAGCAGTTTCAATCATTCAAAAAAGCATGGTATACTGTAAAATCATTTGTGTGGATAGATTTTTGTGGTTGCGTCAGTGCACAGAATCAAATATCAACATGATCAAGGAAAAAGTAAAGACTCCATTTCATTTTCTTGATGTGAAAATCCATGATATGATATCTGAATGAAAAAGCATTTCTGGACAAAACCATGAAATTTTATACATGTATGCAAATTTAAACAATTATTAGCTCACCTGTCACAGTGACAAGGTGAGCTTTTGTGAAAATCTTTTTCTTCAGAACCACTTGGCAGATTTACACCAAACTTCACAGGAATTATCAGTGGGTGGTCCTCTTTCAAAATTGCCCCAAGAATTTGATTCCATTTAGAACACTGGTTGCCATGGCAGTCAAAAAGAAAAACTTTGAAAATGATTTCTTGTCCGAAATTGTTAGCCTGATTTCAAAAACATTTTATGGAAATGATCTCTGGGTGACCCTCTACCAGAATTGCCTTAGCCATTCTGTTTCGGTTAAAAGCAAGTTCCTCTACCAAGTTAGTTCAGATTTGTCAGGATACTGGTTATATGACCCAGGGAAGTGCCTACGCCTTTAATATCTTGAACAATGGTTTGGGTCCAATCGCTAAGGTGACTATGTCTTAGACTAGCTGACAAACGATGTAGAATGTCCTTTGTTAAAACGTAGAGCTGGTGAGACCAAATATCTCATATATAGAAATTTCCATTGGCTACCTTGCCTAAATGATTCATGTACCAATGATTCGTAAATGATTTCTTATTATGATCTAGACAATTTCAGGGATCAGGTAAATCACTAAATGTTTCAAACTATCAATCTTCAATTAAAGATGATTAGCTCAAACTCCTATAGGCTGTAGACTCTATACTTGAATGGTCTTTTTGTTGAAGTTCCCGTCAGACAATGTCTTTGAATCAACAACATACGAGTCCTATCGCATAGATGCTCGGCCCCTGTCCTCGCAAACTCTATAAGATTGCCCTGACTCCTGGATGCTCAGCGCCTATATGCTATCATATGTAGCATTCAACTACCATATAGGTATTATCCCCGATGCCTTGGCTCTACTTCGCCAATAATGCTGAACCGTCTATAAGCTGGAACTCTCCTACTACCTCAGCAGATTACCAAACTCTGGGTCTCTGTCTCAGCTTCCCGATGCTCAGCCTATATATGCTATCGTCTATAGCGTTCAATTACCTTTAAGGTAAAACTACTATGCGCTGGCCCTATAGCTCGAAACCTTATCGAAATTCTGCTACTCTTCTTTAGTCTAAGAACTTCCAAAGTCTTCTTTTTAATAATTTATCCGCCCTGACAGGGTAACTGCAATAGTCTCCTTCTCAAGGTACTGGGATAAATTATTAATTGAATCCTCGATGTGTCTTCTTCAACCGCTAGATACCGAATGAGCTCTCTGTCATCCATCTACCTATTTATACCCCAGCAGACGTGCTATTTTTAGAACTTGTTTCTTATTGGTCCAAATTTAAACATAACGTTCTACAACGAGTACTTGCTCTATCAAATATCTGGTTCACTTTAACCTTTGTATATGATATAATGTGCGAAGCTGGGACCCAGCTATCCACATAATGAACCCAAATCAACCATAAATGACCCAAATTCTATTATTAACAGCAATTCAACAATAATTATATAGCAATGATAGCATGGAAAAGTGGAAAAGGAGTCAAGCACTATCTGTGCTTATGTGTTACGTTATCAATATATTAAATATACAAATTATTCTGACAAGATTATCTCCCTTGGGTCAAATATGACCCTGCCCTTTGGTCATATGGTTTACATAGACTTATTTAGGAACAACTTTGGCCAACTCTGTATTGAAACAGCTGAAAATATTTCAAATTGTTCAGAACAATGTCCAATTTGTAATAGTAATTTTATATATATTTGTTTTAGTTTATTTGCTTTCTGAAAGCTTTGATTATGAAAACATATCTTTTTTGTTAGGGTCTCTTTTAATCAATTTACAATGTTTGATTTGTATTTTACAGGCTTACTTCTTGAGAGCAGGCAGCTACAAAATGGAAGGTCAATAAAACCAGTATACTTGAAAAGCAAGAAAGAAACACCAGGAAATATGAATAGACAGAAGAACATGGGAACTTGAATAAAAAACTTTTAAAGATAGGAATTCAGGATATACTTGGAAACTAAATTTATTTTGAGAATAGCAGTGATTGACTAAGCTCTGTTACTTTAATAGATAACGTACTATTATCACATTGATTTTGTTATGCTCATAAAACATACTAAAATTTCATTGATCTTATTTTAGATAATTGTTTTCTGGTTTATTTTATAAAGGTTGTCTACTAATTAACATATAGTTATATTTAAGTAATATTGCCCATGAAATTTTAAAGAGAATGTTTTGTTATATCCCCACAAAACAATTTTTAAGGGGTAGTATGAGTCCCTTGGTTTTCATGGTTTCCGGATGATAACTCATGAAAAGTTTGACCGATTTAAATATTTTTTGTTACACAGGTGTAACATAAGAAAATACAGGTCAAGTTCGACTTTGGAGTCAGTAGGTCCACAGTAGTCTGAAATTTAATCATTAAGACCATAGAAGTCTATCTTTACAAAAAATACCCCCTATATATATAAAATAAACACCAGGAATGAAACGTCAAAAACCCAAGGTCTCCTGAAAATACGAACTGAACACAGGGTGATTGGAATTTAGCGAGCGTGGTGAAGAAATAACACTAAAATACACTTACCACACTCGACAGTGTTCAAATCTGATACACTCTACGAGAGTAATCAGACATTTTCTGAGGTTTTCTAAAATTTTCAGCTGTCGCCGAAGCCATTCGCTGACGTCACAACAATAACAACAATTACAGCGCCGGGATGAAAATAAAATTCTTATTTTATTCTTTAAAATTTGTACATCGAGTAAATAAGTATTAGTTTATTTATCTGTTTATATTAGTATATAATATCCCCTAGATTCCTTTTGCAAATTAGCAAATTAATAAATTAGTGGACAACATTTATAAAATAAACCAGAAAACAATTATCCAAAATAAGATTAATGAAACTTTAGTATGTTTTATGAGCATAACAAAACCAATTCCAGCACATGTGGGCATAGCTAGAAATGAAGCTGCGCACAAACATGCAAAGGAAGCCACCAGCGGAAGAACAGCTTTGCGTCAGACTGGAAGAACATAAATGGAGACTACTTGCCAAATCATGACAGTCTATACAAGCTAAAGGCACAGCCAATTTACTGTCTTCCGTCTGATCACTGGGGACTGTGGCCTGATAAAACATATGAAGAAGCTGGGTGTTGCAGAGACAACTAAATGTCAGTGCGGATCAGAGAAATAAACACCATTTCACATTCTTCAGAGCTGTTCTTATCTGAAAGAAGCCCACCGGAAAGTTTGGCCAACAGACATCCCATTTGAGACCAAGCTGTGGAGAGATGCCAGCGACCTGCAGAATACGGTGCAGTTCATTGCCGCATCTAATCATAAGATATAAAACGGCCATAAGAAGATGGAACGCAGTATGGAAGTAAGTAAGTAGAAGTTAACATTAAAATGAATTAACATCAAGTTATAACGACACGATATATTTGAACAAAGAAACAAAGTAACAGTGCTATCTTTTGAATTTATTACCCAAAAATGAATTTTAAACTTTAACATCAGGGCTGATCTAGACTCAAGTCTTATGATAACTTCATTGTTGACATTGACCCATATATATATGAAACTTCAATGAATAACTATAAGATACTAATAATGACAAAATACCTTTAAACAATGAAAAGTATTGCAAAAATGCTATTTTTGCGATCTTTCACGCAAATCAAGACCTTTTACCTTCGATATAAGCTTTACCAATCACTGTCTTTGAAATTAGATCTGCATTGCTGACAATGACTTACAAATAAACATAAAAAAGAATTATTTTCAATAAAAAATGACAAGTTAATTTTAACGAAGAAGAAATAAAAAAATGCTGTGTTTTGAATTTTTACATGAAAATGATCTTTGACCTTTGTCAGGTTTGACAATGACTATTTTTTCATTATTATTTCAACAGTGATATACTTTAAAATGAATAATGATCAGTTTTACTATTAGTGACTAAAATAACCTACACAATAAAGAAAAATCATTGCAAAATTGCTAATTTTTACACGAATTTGTCATTTGACCTTTGATAATAGGTTTGCCTTTGACTTATAGGGATAAGGCCTACATTGCTGACCTTGCTTGAAATTAATACATTAAAGCAAATTGCTAACAGTGAATTATAACAACAAGCTATTTTTGAACAAAGTAGTTAGTAAGTATGCTACATTTTTGTTTTTTTTTTATACAAAAATGACCCCTGACCTCCAATACCAGGTTTGAGCTTGACTTATTTTCTCTTCCATGACACCGTCTGAGATATATACAGTAAAATGAACAACGATCAGTTACTAAAATGGCAAAACAAACACATTTAAAAAATAAAAATTATTACAAACAGGTGCTATTATTGCAACATTTTACTTACTGTTTTGACCTTTGATATTATGGTTGAATTTAAATGTTTTGAAATTAAAAGTGCATACCAGACATCGCCTAATTTTATATATTAAAATGAAATGATATCGTTGACAAAATATTATTAACGACAGAAAAGTTAAAGAGCTTTTATTCAGTATCTTACATGAAAATGACCTTTGACACTTAATATCACATTTGAACTTGTCTAATTTCAGACGATTTCTTTATTACTGACATTGTGGGACATATGCACATTAAAATAAATCACGAGCAATTAATAATAATGATTAGAAATAGCTGTTATATTTCAAAACGGAAGCTATTCATGCAATTTTTCACACAAATTTGACCTTTGACGTTTGATATAAGCTTTACCCTTGGTAGTTTTGGGGTTACATCTGCACTGCTGACTTTTCCTGACATACAGACATTAAGACGAACTAACCTCAGTGACTAATATTGTGAATACACATTCAACAGGTTAGAAAAAGTAAAGGTGAATTTTTTCACATTTTTGCATGAAAATGAACTTTGACCTTCAGTTATCAGGGTTGACCTTGACGTTTTTCAAAAAGATTTGCATTTCTGACTTTGGCTGATTAAAACACATTACATCTGTAAAACTGAGTAACTTATGATGACAAACTAATTTTAAAGAATCAAAATAAATTTCAAATATGCCAAGTTTTGTGATTTGTATATAAGTTTGACGTTTGACCTTAAATATCAAGTTTGCCCTTCATTCCTATTTAATGAATTTCCTTTAGCTGACATTGGTTGATATATATACATTTACTGACAATCAGATAGTAACTGTAATTAAACAGTTAAAAAACTGGTAGACGTAAACTTTACCCTACCCCCTAAATTTTTACAAGTGAGTTTTACCACCCCTATCACAAACATAAGATAACAAAATATAGATAGGCACGGCTTTGACACTTAAGACACTCTACACATGACAGTTCTTAAACCAGTGTTTCTCTAGAATCCTTTCTTCTGCAAAAACATTGAGTAAATTCCTTTATAGTTTTTGGTCTTGCCATCAAATATAAATTAACAATATAATATTTTGAACGGAAATACGCAGAGACAATTCTTACTTACACTGTCCTAGTGGGTGTCATAAGTTAGGTATGTCGCACAATAAACACTGCTGTAATCATCCGTTTGGAGTTTTGGCACTGACCATTCGACGTTGCGCTATTGTTTTCCATAACGTGTTAGTTTTGTCCTTCTCTTCTAAACGTTAGAAGGCCGCCCTCTTGAAAAGTGACTTTTTCTATTAAATATCTATAAGGGATGTGCCTAATTATAATTGTAATTTAATTAATTATAATTAATTACAAATTTTGATCTAATTGAAAATAATGAATTATTAAGCACAAACTAAATTAAAGTAATTGAAATTAACTAATTAATGACTTAGATTTAGGCTGTAATTGTCAATTAAATCTAATTACTTTCAATTACTTTGGCTTTTTTACTGATCAATGGGCGTGTGAAATGTTCACAGTGACAGTAAATAGCTGACAGGTATTGTTGTATCAACAATCAGGTGTTAGAGCTGTTAATCCCTATTCAGTTCTGTTAAGTGTGATACATTTTAGTCACTAAACCTAATAATTAGGAATGTACAGAAAAACAGATATTGAAACTTGTCATTCTGTCATGGTATTACAAATACTGCACATCATGAATTCATTAGCTCTCAAACATTTAAGCCTTCCAATGGAGACATAAAATAATTAATTATAATTAATTACTTTTGGCAAAATAATTGTAATTAATTAATTACTTTTTGAAAATGGCTTGTAATTTAATTTAATTGAATTAGCAAATTTTTCACTGTAATTGCGAATTATAAAATTATTTTTGATTTTTGAAAATAATTAGACACATCCCTGACATAAATATTTGTTTTAAAATGGATCAAAATGGTCGAATCCAGTTTTTCTTTAGATAGCCGGACAATCGTTGTAGTTAAGCTCTCAATATAATTATGTAAGGAAAATTTGCAGCTTATTTTGTTTATTTTGTTATCATATTTAATTAGGCACTCAGGGTCGCTTATTATGAATCTGCAATTATCTTCGACCTATATAAAGTTGTTTTAAATGTCAAATCCATGCTCATAATACGAAATCATGAAAGTAGGTCAACAGGTCAAATTTGCTATAAATTTTAATCAGGTAGTCCGCGTCGCTGATTACGATTCTGCAATTGATTCTGACATTTCCCAAGCTGCTATATATGTCAAAGCCTCGCTCAGAATACAAATTTGTGAAGGAAGGTCAATATAAAAACTTTGTTATCATTTTGAATTAGGCAGTCCGTGTCCCTGATTGCGAATCTGCAATTATACCTATCTCAAATACTTTAATGTCAAGTACACGCTCAGAATTCGAAAACATGAAGGTAAGTAAAAAGGTCAAATTTGTTATGAATTTCAATTAGAAAATCAGAGCTGATGATTACGGATCTGCAATTAGCTTTAATCTATCTGAGGTCCTTTAAGACGTCAAATTCAGGCTCAGGATACAAAATAATGGAAGCAGGTCAATAGGTCAACTATGGCATTGATCTAAACTAGGCAGTCATTGTCGCTGATTACGAATCTTCAATTAGTTTTGACATTCATAATACGAAGTCATGGAAGCGGGTCAATCGGTTAAAGGTATATTACTTTTTGTAAGAAGTCTTTGACACTGAGTACCAATCTGCACTTAATTGAGACCTATTGTAAATTTTAATAAGAAGACAGGGTCGCGATTACCGGTCTGCAATCCGTTTATTACTTTTTGTAAGAAGTCGGGGACGCTGATAACGAATCTGTAATTACCAAGACCTATCTAAATTCGATTAGATATCAAATCCATGCTCATAATAAAACACATGAAAGTAGGGCAATATGTAAATTAGGTATTAAGGGTCGCCAATCACGAATCTGCAGTTATTTTTCACCTATCTCTAATTGTTTTAGATATCAAATTCAGGTTCAGATTACAAAGCCATGGATATAGGTCAATATGTCAAACATAGTTTGACTTCTTTATCTGAAATTCAATCGCTGACTACGGATCTGCAAATACCTTTGGCCTACCTCAAGTCATTTCAGATGTCTAATCCTCGCTCATAATAAAAAATCGAAGAGTAGGCAATATGTCATCGTTGTTATACTTTAATATAGGCAGTAAGAACTGCTGATTGCGAATGTGTAGTTACTTTGACATATCTCAAGTCGTTTTAGGTGTCAGATCTTTTCTCAGAATTCAAGCTCATTAAAGTATGTCAATAGGTCAAAATTATCATAAGTTTCTGTTGGAGAGTCAGGGCCATTATTTACGAATTTGCAATTATTTGTACCCTCAAATGCCGTTTTAGATGTCAAATCTAGGCTCCGAATACAAAATAATGAAAGTATGTATAGAGGGCGGGCAAATTTGCCATAGGTTTTAATTTGGAAGCAATTGACGCTGATTACGAATCAGCAATTATTTCTTTTGACCTATCCCAAGTCGTTTTAGATGTCAAATCTGTGCTCATAATATCAATATAGTCTTTAAAGTAGATCCCTCGGAAGCATCGAGAACAAGGCAAGCAGTATAAATTGCAGGCTCGGTTTTATCGATGCAACACTGTCCACGCTCCCTACCTCCGGCCAAATCGGTATTGAATCTACAAATCCAATTTTGTTGAAATCTATGATCCCGAAGTACCAGAAAATATAACAACACTGAAATGAAGTAAGGGAAACTTATTACGGCCGCCAAACAGCACTTAACAGCCGCTGTTGTGAAGTAAATATAATCTGAATAATAGTTCCGCAGATCCCTGACGAGCACCGAAAACAAGGCGAACCGTGAAAACTGCAGACTCGGTTCGATTGGGTCTGTTCATGAGCAATAATGCAAAATGCAATTCTGCCCACGACTCCCTAGCACCGGCTGAAGCAGCATTCAATATTCAAAATGATTTGAAATTAATGAACCCGAAAGTCCAGAAAATATAACAACACTGCGATGAAGTCGGGTCGACTTTCTATGGCCGCCGCACAGCACTTAACGGTCGCTGCTGTGAAGTTAATATAATCTGAAAAGTAGAACCCTGAAAGGCTCCGAGAAGAAGGCGAACAGTGAAAATTGCAGACTAGGTTTGACTGAGTATGTTCATGAGCAATAATGAAAAATGCAACACCGCCCAAGCACCTAGTACCAGCTAAAGCAGAATTCAAGCTTCAAATCTAAATGAGTTGAAATCAATGATCCCGAAGAACCAGAAAATAAAACAACACTGAGATAGAGTTGGGACGACTTTTTACAGCCGCCACACAACAGCCGCTGTTTTGAAGTAAATATAATCTGAAAAGTAGTTCCGTAGATTTCTCAGAAGACTCGGTTTGATTGAGCCCATTGAGAGCAATAATAAAAAATGCAACACTGCCCACGACCCCTAGTACCGGCTAAAACTGTATTCAGTCTTCAAATCTAAATGAGTCGAAATCAATGACCCCGAAGGACCAGAAAATATAACAACACAGAGATGGAGTTGGGACGACTTTTGAAGGCCGCCATAGAACACTTAACACCCGAAATTGTGAAATAAATATAATCTGAAAAGTAGATCTCTCGGAAGCACCGAGAATAAGGCGAACAGTAAAAATTGCAGACTAGGTTTTCAACTGGATCTGTTCACGAGCAGTAATAAAAAAATGCAAAACCGCCCAAGCCCCAAGCACCGGCGAAAGCAGTATTAAATCTTTAAATCTAAATGAATTGAAATCAATGGTCCCGAAGGACCAGGAAATAAAATAACACTGAGATGAAGTCGTGGCGACATTTGACGCTCGCCTCAAAGCACTTAACACCCCCTTTTGTGAAGTAAATAATTAATGTAGGTCAATCTGTCAACTTTCTTATCATTTTTAATAAGCAGTAATGGTCACTGATAACGAATCTGCAATTATGTTTTTTTTTACCTATTTTAAGTCCTTTCATATGTCAAGATCAACCTTACCATAAGAAATCAGGAAAGTGTGTATATAGGTGAAATTAGTTATTAATTTTAATTAAGAAGTCAGGTTCTCTTATTACGAATCTGAAATTATTTTTTACCTATCTCAGGTCATTTCAAATATCAATTCAACGCTCATAATACGAAAAAAACAAAGAAAAATATCAAACAGGGAATGCCACGCACCAAAAGCGCAGCCTCCTCAAAACGAACCCCGCCAGCACGCAAACGCGTGCACCACACACACACACACACACACACACACTCAAACCCCACACACCAGGACAAAAGGAACAACACACGCAAGTAGGTCAATAGTTTAACTATGTTATTATTTTTAATTCGTAATTAACATTCACTGATTACTAATCTGCAATCATTTTGCACCTATCTCAAGTCGTTTTAGATGTCAAATCCACGCTCATGATTCGAAATCATGGAAGAAGGTCAATAGCTCAATTTTGTTATCATTAGGCAGTCATGGTCGCTGATAATGATCTGCAATTATTTTACACCTATCTGAAGTCCTTTTGGATGTCAAATCTATGTCAATAATACGAGAATACGAGGTCATGAATGTAGGCCAATAGGTTGAATTCGCTATTAATTTTAATTAGAAAATAAGAGCTGTTGATTACGATCTGCAATCATCTTTTACCAATCCGAGGTCGTTTTAGATATCAAATCAAGGCTCAGAATTCGAAATAATGAGAGTAGGGTAACAGATCAAAATTATTATGACGGTTAATAGGAAATCAGGATCGCTGATTACGAATGTGCAATTATGTTTGACAAAATTTCTTTCCGTTTTAGAGTGAGTGAGTTGGGTTTTACGGCGAATCGACACAAACTGGATATCAAATTCTTGCTCATAATACGAAACCGTGAAATTGGGTCAATAGGTCAACGCTTTTATCAAATTTGTTTTGTCAGAAAAGGTCGCTGATTACGAATTTTGAGTTGTTTTCTATCTCAAGTCGTTTCAGTTGTTAAATGCATGCTCATAATTCTAAGTGATGGAAGCAGGTAAATAGGTCAACCTTGTTTTCATAAGGCAGTACACAGGCACCAGTATCGGTCCTGGGACAAAAAATGTGGCCAGACTGATGAAAAAACTTGTTTTCATCCTAAATGATTCCAAAATGAAACCTATGTAGTAAAATACTATATTTTTTTGTTTTAGGTCCGAAACTGGTGTCTGTGAGGCAGTCATGGCCGCTAATTACGATCTGCAATTATTTTTCACATATTTTAAGTCCATTTAGATGTCTAATCCACGATCATTATAGAAGATCATGAAAGTAGGCGAATAGGTCAAATTTGCAATAAAGTTTAATTACAAAATCAGGGTCGCTGGATACGAATCTGCAAATATCTTTTACCCAACTGAGGTTGTTGTAGATGTGACATCCAGGTTCGAAATCATGAAAGTAGATCAATGAGTCAAGTTTATTATAAGTTTTAATAGGGCAGTCAGGGTCGCTGATTGGGAATCTGTAATTAATTTTGACCTGTAAAGCTGACAACTTCATTATTTTGTCTATTTTCGAATATGCAAAATCAAATATCTTACAGATTACTTGAATTATGAATTTTCGTCATCAATAACCTTTGGCTAGCAAACTGCCTATACGGATCAATTTTGATTGAAAGAAAACTGTGATATTTGGTACAAACAGCCTCCTACATGGTTTTGCAAACGGGATCATGTTGATTTAAAAAAAACAACATGAAAAATGGTCACAACGCTGAATTTTACTACAAACATGGTTACGTCGTTTGTTTGTTTTGTTGGATCGACACCACCCAGATCATGTGGACAATATCCAGCTTAAAATGGAGGGAAATATTTTCGATCAAGGTGCACTTGCGGGAATAATTACTTGCTGAGGTATGTACCTGTGTAGAACCATCGATCATCCAACTTTATAGTTCATTGCAAACATGCCATCGGGGTAAGATAGCAGTCTGTTGCAAACAGGATCTTAGCGCCTATCGTTCATGTCTTCAATGTCTTGAGATCATGTCTTCTGCCTTGTCTGTAATATAGTACAGGAAGGAAAACTGATATTCATGACAGTGGATTTGTTCACCGCCATGCTGCTTTGTTTTGGTTTCAATACGGGCATCATGACATTGTCAGGTTAACACTTGGAATTGTGATCACGTGATGTTATTTTGAAATTAACCAGTTATGGACACGTAATTGTTTATCGGGGAGGATTCGTCAAGTTTGGAAAAATAAACAAATTCGATGAATGGGTATCCTCCCGAATGGGTTTGAAATATATACGGCAAAAAAGTTAAAAATGTTACTCAGAAGCATAAAATTCCATAAGTCAGGATCAGTTTAACAGAAAACAAATGTTTAAAGAGTACTTTATAATTGTATGTTTTGGTCCTTACTAATAGAGGATATTACATGAGTATCTTATCAAATTGTGTTTATTCAAAAAGTTAAATAAGATAATAAAATATTATTGATTTTGTTCAACGAGTTTTTCAAATGCGACATTCCTTTTATCACATGTTAGCCTTTCCTGACGAAACATCAAACATTCTACTTTCTTTTACTATAGGCACAAGTCAGTTTGACCAATGTCTCCTACACTATAAACGACGTCTACGTCAAAGCTTTATTACACTAGTGTTTTATCATTTTATTTAATGGCTTTATCACTCTCCCGTGACGAAAAACATGTGATAAATAAAATTAATTTGAATAAAATATGTTTGTTGTAATGCAATGAGCTTTACAAATTATATGGAGTTATTTATAATGTGAGCTTCAAGTGCTATCTTAGTTGTTTGGCACAAAGTGTCGCTGAATAACATATACATTTGAATTTAAATGAACAGAATGATGCCACTGAGGTACGAAGTCAGGAATGTGGCTTGTGCCGGAGATAAGGGTTGTGTGTGTGCGAGCGCGCGCGCGTGAGTGCGTGCGTGCGTGTGTGTGGTTACCACTTTAAATGCTAATAAATGTATATGGAAGGTTTAAAAAATAAACAAGAAGGAATGAAAAACAAATTTTTAGAGGGGATTAACGGTAATAACCGGGAGTGGGTATAAAACTTCACGCGTTGACAATGAATTATATTTATGTAAAATGATAATTTTTACATAAATGTTTTGGAGAAAGGGATGCTGCGTGATCAGAATTGTGGGGGTGACTGGATGGAGAAGACAGGTGGGGGAAGGGAATAATTTTGCAAGTTGATAAATATTTACGGAAAATTAAATCAAGGAATATAAACAATTTGTGGGGAGGGGTTGTGACCAAGGTAGTGAGGCTGACCGGTTTTTGGTACACAAATTCACATATTAATAATAAATGTTCATAAGAAAAAAGAAGTTCAATGAAATTCTACCAATTGGTTAGTCTTTAATGTACTAAAATATGGATTTTTAAACTATTGAATGGCAAATACACTGAAGTTACTAAAGATATCGTGAAATATTTTGTTTTCACCACTACATTATACAAATCTAAGATCAGTTTAAGTTTCATAGGTCTAGTTCAGATATATCACAAGTTATGAAGCAGAAGTTGCCGTATTTATAGTACCTTAAATAGTTAATACTAGAAACTTCTAAGGGCAATAATTCTGGTGTTACTTGGGTCATCTGACCTGAACTTGACGGGCCGCATAAACCTAGAGTAATAAATATACGTATGAAGTTTTATCTTAATATTTCTCACCACTTCCTAGACATGGTAGACACTGAACTGTTTTGATATCTGTCTTCTGGCCTGTTTCATCGGGCCCTTAAGGGTGTTTCTCTTGTTGCTCTGTCTTCTGAAAAGGCATTTAGTACATACGTTTTTGGTTCTAAAGGTTTGCTTTTTATATATTTATACACGAGCATCTTTGTGTTTTACATGCCATGCCTTTTTGTTTCCATTACGCGTGTTAGAGATTCACCTGAAGGGGAATAATTTTATTTACACTGTCCCGTGTCATTGGAACATGGTGGGGGGTAAGAGTGAGGTTGGGTGCGCACCATAAACCGGTTTAAGCTCCCAAGTGGTGTTTTTGCCACTGACCGTTCCAAGGCGGTGCCCCACTGTGTTCTTTGTTTGTTCGTTTTGTCCTCATGTGTTGGCTTTGTGTGTGTGTGTTTGTGGTGTGGGCGTCTACGTGTTGTGGGTTTCGTTTTGGGGAGGGTACGTTTTTGGTACGTGGCATTCCCTGTTTGATATTTGTCTTTGTTTGTTTTGTTTTTTTTTTGAGATAAGTAAAGCAGATTCGTTGTAAGCGAACCTAACTCCCTATGAAAAACAATATTGACCAATTGACCTTCTTTCATTATTTCAAATTATGAGCCTTCTTGACATCTAATACAATTGAAAATAGGTAAAATTTTATTGCAGATTCAAAATCAGCGACCCGGTCTTCCTACTCAAAATAACAACAATTTTGACCTTTTCACCTACTTTCATGATTTCGAAATCTGAGCGTGGATTTGACATCTGAATTAATATGAGATAGTTAAAAGATAATTTTGCTATTTTGCATTCAGCGACCCTGACTTACTTTTAAAAGTTACAACAAATTTTACTTTTTGCCCTCCTCTAATGATTTCATACCATATATTATGTACCTGGGTTTGATATTTTAAGCGAATTAAGATACAAGAAATATATATGCTCATTCGAGATAAGCAAACCTTATTCCTCTGAAAAATCATAGTGATTTAGACCTGCTGGCTTTTGAATATTTCTATTACTGCTCATAGATTTGGCATCCAAAAGGACTTGAGATAAGTCAAATATGTTGTAGATTCGTGATTAAGCGACCCTGACTTCCTCTTAAATGTCCTGATAATTTTGACCTATTAAACTTCTCTTGTGATTTCGAAATCTGAGCCTGGGTTTCACATCTGAAACGACTTAAAATAGGTAAAAATAACTCCAGATTCGCAATCAGCGGTCCTTATTTCATACTTAACGCTATAACAATTCTGAACCATTGAACTACTTTCATTATTTCGAATGTGACTCTGGATTGGACATCTAATACTTGAGATCTATCAAAAATAATTGCAAATTCATCATCAGTGACACTGATTTCATACAAAAAGTAAAAACACATTTCATTTCTAACCTATCTTTTTGATTTCGTATTCTGCGTGTGGATTCCAACCTCAAACTTACCCTATTTTCAACACGTTAGACAACACAATGTAAATAGAAAACCCGCTGAGAAACGTTCTAACGTCAATAAAAAATACCAGAACATATTACGTAAAAAATAAAATTAAGGTAAATCTAATACACCGTGCATGTTTAGTGACTGACCCCTCTGCAATACAATTGCTACGCTTTCCTGTTTGATGGTGCGATGAATAATATAGTGTAAGACTTCATGATGCTTTTTCTCCTAAATACTACATGCAACGGACTGAGGGAGTTGATTTTTGTCTTGCAGCTTTCTTTGTCGTGCCCTTACAAGTTAGGCTCTTGGTGCTCTGACTTCAGACAAGTTGTTGAAAACATTGGTGTAATCATACCTTAGATTTACCTTAATTCTATGTTTTACTTACTTTTTCTGCTATTTTTGCTCTGATGTTAGAGCCTTTCTCAGCGGGGATTTTATTTATATTGTGTTGTTGAAAATAGGGTAAGTGCGAGGTTGGCATGCCCAAAACACATTAAAACCTCCAGGTTTCTTTGTATAGGTCACTGACCGTACCAAGGCAGCTCCCCTATTTTCAACTGGTTTTCTGTCTGTCTTGTTTTGTCTGTTGCTTGTACTGTCTGTTTCGTATGTTTTCTTGTTTGTTGTTAGCGTTATTTCCTCCTCCTTACTCCCCATATTCCTCCCACCCCCACCCCCTCCCACTCCTTTCCCCTTGCATTTACGCTATTTGCATCCCCCTTTACTTTGAGTTAGTTTTCGTGGCTCCCCATTACTTTGGCTGCTCTCGCTGGTTTCATAAAACATTACTTTTTCTATATAGCATCCGCTTACAAAAGCTTGAGCTTTTTGTTTTCTGCGAAGGGATACATGGCTATTAAGATAACTAATTCCGAAATCATCCGGAATGTCCGACAGAGAAATTTCTGTGGCCGCCATATTGCTTATTTTGTTTGATGGACCTCGACAGAGTTTTGTCCCTTGATTATCGGGAGGCGTGGCTACAGTCTCTCTGGCGTACGGTCAATTGATTGATTGTATATGTCATATCAACTTAATCAGTTAAAGCAGTAAGGACATTGCTTTCAAATGAATCTCTTGTAAGAACACGTCATGTAAAATATTTTAAGTGTAAGTTGTTTATAGAATACATATGCAATTATATTTTATAAAAAAAAGAAAGGATTATTATTTGTCTTTCACATCACTGTTTCCTATTTTTACCCCTTTAATGAATGGTTTGTTTGTCCAATATTTTCTGACGATGGTTGATGCTTGAAGAGTAAAGTTCATTGAATATGTTATTATCTTCCAACACATTAATACAGTCGCTCCGTTTTATATGTGATAGGTATGTCTACAGTTTGCTAAACAAAGAAACGATTTGAATTTCAGAATTATTTCAAGTAATGCTAACAGATTTGCACAAATAACGCATTGATATAATTTGTTACAAGGTATCTGAATGCAAGGAAATCGTGTCATTTCTTTTGTAATATGCATATCCTCAAGTCTGAAACAAACCCTGAAATATTCAAGTCCAAATATCATGAAATCAAATCAACTTACAAGGACTATTTTGCAATTTACACAGACTCCTTCATCAATCTAAACTACGTTTGCCAAATAATGCAACAATATTTTCAGCCGAGGCCAAAGCTATTGATTTAACTCTTAATTTTATATAAAAAAAATAGTGAAGAAAAATTATTATCTTTTCCGACTCGCTTTTTGTTTTACAGTCAATTCATAACCGAAATATGGAAAATCCATTCATTCAAAGTATTCTTCTCAGGTTTCATGAACTATCTTTTAAAAAAGTCTATCCTATTTTGTTGGATTCCCAGTCATGTTGGTATTCATGGACACGATGATGCTGATATTACTCTAGGGGAATGGCACCAAGGGAACAGATCCGTTCGCAGGGAGGAAGTTGTTCTTTCTCGCTGTCGAATAGGTCATACCCGTTTGATTCATTCTTATATTTTGAATAAAGAATATCAACCCGAATGTGTACCATGTCAAACACCGCTAACTATTAAACATATTCTAATCGACTGTGTGGACTTTGCTACACAACGTAGTACATATTATGACGTTCAAGCTTTGAAAGAGTTGTTTGAAAACGATTCAGTCGGAAATATTTTATCGTTTCTAAAGCAGATACGAATATATCAAAAAATCTAACATTTCATATTTTTATTTACATCTTGCAATATTATTATGTTTTCAGCTGATATTTTAACACACACTCGTATACATTTTTACATGACTGATTTTACATATGCTTTACATTTTTACATGGATGATTTAGATATGTTTTACATTATTCATAGTGTTCTTTACATTTTTACGTGGATGTTTCTAGGTATGCTTTACATTTTTACATCAATGTTTATGCTTTACAGTTGGCGTTTGCAATATGACTTCTTCTCGGCCATATATGACCATTTTGTGTCGATTCGCCGTAAAACCCAATTCACTCACTCACTCAACATGGGACGGAATTCACCCCGTCAATGTCTCACGCCGTCCCAATACCAGATGCTCCGCGACGCGCCTGTGTTCATGTCATGTGTGAGTGGACAATAACTTTGATATGAGTGAAACAGTCTTGTTTTTTCACATTTGTCGAGTTCACACTTGGAGGTCAGAGGTCCTTATGACTTCAAAAATGTGCTTAATATGTGCATATCGTCAGCATGTTCGACTTTGATGTTTTTCATAACAGCGTTTTAACTCTCAATTAATTAAGTTTCGTGATGTTTCAGCCACTGCTAAACATTAAGCACTTACACATCTGCGGACAACAACGCACAAGTCACAACTCGCACCGACACATGATAGGTCATATGGCGACTTTCCAGCTTTAATGGTGGGGGAAGACCCCAGGTGCCCCTCCGTGCATTATTGCATCACGAGCGGGCACCTGGGTGGAACCACCGACCTTCCGTAAGCCAGCTGGATGGCTTCCTCACATGAAGAATTTAACGCCCCGAGTGAGGCTTGAACCCACATCGATGAGGGGCAAGTGATTTGAAGTCAGCGACTTTAACCACTCGGCCACAGAGGCCCCAATTATCGTCCTGCAAATAATTTATCATTTCTATCAAAAGATAATAGGTAAGTGTAGACTTCTCGGAAGCACAGAGCACTAAAAACACAACCCAAGAGCCACGAATTTGCATAGTAGGTCCACAACAAAAATAAGCTGTAATGGAAAAATATTTCAGACGTGTTGCTTCAAACATCCAACAAGTGCATATTAATTTATGCTAAATATAGAAAGAGGAGAAGGAAATGGTAAGGGGCGAAATGGGGCCGGGGGTGAGGAACCCGAAGGTGAACGTGAAACAAGGACGAATATGCAAAGGGAATGCCACGTTCCTTAATAACAGTCATACTACAATGTAAACCACAATAGCGCAGACACTCGTTTACCAAAGATAAACAAACAACCACACACAACAAAATAACATAGAAAAACGAACAAGCAACATATAAGAAAACAGTAGGGCACTGTTTTACACTCACAAGCAGACAAACGCACTCACACAAGTAGGATAAAAAATAGATCGTGTACCATCTTAGGATTCCGGCAGCCAAAACAAAGGGCAGCCGCGAAAACTTACATAAAGGGGGAGGGGATGCCAAAAGTAGCGCAAATGCAAAGGGAAAGGAGGTTAGCAATAGGAGGAGTGAGGAGAAGGGAAAAACAAAGAAGAAAACGTACGCAACAGACAATACAAGACAGACAAAAAATCAGTTGAAAATAGGGACACCGCCTTGGAACGGTCAGTAACCTATATAAAGAAAACTGAGAGTTTATACGCGTTTATACGCGTTTAGGGCATGCCAACCTCGCACTTACCCTATTTTCAACATATATAAAATGCAAACAATAAACAATACTACATACGCAACAAAAAATACAACGTGGATAGTTAATAAATACCAGCATCAAAGAAGACAACAGACGAAACTTATTGAGATTGCTGTTCTTTACAGATTAAACAAACATGTAAGAACCAGTCTGCATATAGGTATCTGCGCTACGTCGGTTGGTCAATGATCTTCTAAGTGGTATGGAGAAACAGGAAGTCACGGCCCAATATTCTCATTCGCTACTACCACAAAGATCTGCAATCGTGGCGGCTCCACCCGCGATCACTCGCCGGGCTTCTACGCTCACCACGACGGCCCTCCCACAGCGCTTCAATGAGTAGACTTCTATTCAAGGCATCATACTTTTAAGGTTATTATCAACAATGTATATTCATCAGACCGTCATCTTGAATGCAGTATGGCCTAGGGCAGTTGCCTTGGTCCGTGGCTGTATCTCACCTATGCTGGAATTCTTTTTGAAGTTCAAAATCCATATCAGTCTACAGTTTTGCTGATGATCATAAATCAAATAAAATCTTACGTCCTACATCTGTTTCCATAGAATCACAAGCGATCGGAGACCTTAAAACGTGCGCAGTTATAATCAATGACTGGATGAATAGTAACAAACTAAAAATGAACACTTCCAAAACTGAATTTATATATTTGGTAGCAGACCTAAACTGAACAAATGTTTTACAAATTCCATTAACATTGCTGGTGATGATGTTAAACATGAAAGCACAATTAAATGTCTCGGTGCATTTCTTGACGATACCTTGAACTTTAAAGATCATGTAAATTGCAAATGTCGTACAGCCATGTTGAATTACCTACGAATTAAGAGCATATGAAAATACTTAACAAAAGCAGCCACTGAAATTTTTGTCACTAGTTATTTCAAATCATTATTGCAATGTGTTGCTGTCTATGATGTGCGTAAGTTGCAACGTATTCAAAACATGTGCGCCATACTTGTCCTAAACAGGAGGAAATTTGACAGTTCTAAACAAGCATTGTATCACTTACATTGATTGCCGGTGAAAGCAAGAATTGAGTTCAAGATACTTTCTTTCATGTATAGCTGCCACACTGGCGGAGCACCTCTGTATTTAACACAATTGC
Source organism: Mercenaria mercenaria (assembly GCF_021730395.1). Classification (NCBI taxonomy): domain Eukaryota; kingdom Metazoa; phylum Mollusca; class Bivalvia; order Venerida; family Veneridae; genus Mercenaria; species Mercenaria mercenaria. The sequence continues at coordinate 89,267,046 of NC_069366.1, read as the reverse complement.
TTACAGGGTATATTCTTAGTATACAAGGTTTGAGATCGTCTGAAAATTCTGAATGTCGTTATGTTGTTCCATACAACAATGCAAAACATTCAATGATATAAGTTTCTGTACTACTGGTCCAAAACTTTGGAATGAATTGCCGTTAAAGCTAAGCAATTGTAAATTACTTGACACATTCATAAAAATCTTAAGACACTGTATTTCAGAGATTAGTCTGCCAATATCTCAGGAAAATGTGACTTATGATGGCATTTTTTGTTAATGCTCAGATATTATTATAAAAGTGTTCCTTAGGATCAAACATTAAATTTAAAAGGGGCTGTCGCCTTGTGGGGTTCCTCATTACAGTATAATGGGGTCAAAGGTCAAATGAGTGCATTTACAAATAAACTATACCGTTGTTCACTCGTTTTATTTTCATATAAACATCTAAATTGGTTTAAATATTGTTTTTCAACGCCCTTTTGTATTTTATAAATAAAACTGATGATAATATTAAAAATATATAAATAATATATACATGTATATGTTATACAGAATAATATATATCTAGGAAAAGTGGCGTACGATGCCAAAGTGTGTTATATTTGACATGTTTGCCAATTTATATATGTGGATCAACTGCAAAAATATTTCTGGTACTGTCGTTTCCAAGGGTTATTTTAATGTAATTTCAAGGTCACAGACATGTCAAAGTTAAATATGAACTTTTGAAAATGAGTTCTAAGGTACCAAAACAAAGCAAAATAGTGCATCTATTAATAATAATCTCAACAACTTTTCTAACTCCACACCTGTTTTTTTTTCTTTTATCGCCAAATTGTGACAGATTTGAATGATGTTCTACACAATGTTTAATGATTATTTTATTTTAAAAAAACATAAAAACGATCATAGCCTGAAATATATTCATTTAACCGTAAGGGTAACAATAAGGTAACCTTTGAATTAAAAGTCACATAATTAGTAAATTCGTCACAGCAGAAATTCAAAGTATCATATTCTGAATGTTCAGCTATGTTTAGATGAAATAAAACATCCGTCAATATTTTCAGTATGAACATGTTAATTTTATATCAGGTTTGTGATGTCAATTATGACACCAATTAAAGACAAAATTGTTTAATACTGCAGATGGGAGTACTTTCCACATAGAAACCAACACCAAGTTGCATCCATTCTGTGACGTTCTATTTTTAGGTTACCTTATTTGAACTGTCATATGGCTCAATGAATGTACGCAGGGTTGATATCGCTGTTATGTTTATTTAACTGAACTACTCATTAAACAATGTGTCTAATTTTCATTCAAATCTGTCAAAATTTGGCAAAGATGAAAACAAGAGTCAGGTAGCAATAAAATTTGAATTTAAGCTTTAAACTGACCATCAAAAGATTATTTACATATTGTACACCTTTTGATAAATGTGTGCGAAAGGGAAAATATGGTTGGTTTTGAGGAGGAAGACTACAACGAAAATGAATTACGTATAAATATATAAAAATTCTCACATAAACAGTTTAAATCACTTTACTGTCATGAAAGTAAAACCAAGTATTTTAGCTAAATAAGGAGAGCGCAGATCTAAGGATCGCGGGGTCGTAAGTTTGATCCCCAAAAGAGGTGTATGTTCTCCATGATAATTTGATAATAGACATTGTAAGGAGTAATTTCGTCCTCCATTTCTGAATCGTATTGAAAAGTTGGCAATTACTTGCGGGGAAAAGGCTAATACTTGTAGAGTCTCCAGAAACACTGATTAGATTAATTTACCGCCGTTACATGACTGAGATACTGTTGAAAGTAACATTTACATAAATGGAATGCTTCTCAGCTCCTAAAGTAATCACTTCAATACTGGTGATAATTCATTATATGATATATATTTATGTTAATTTGTCCACGCGGTGATTGTTATATGGGACCATTTTAGGGGAATAACTGAAACATAGGTCACAATATAGGTGTACACAGAACATGCACGGTAATAAACAAAACAGAACAGGTCTGTGGGAATTCAACTAGTTACTCTATACTTCATGTCTTTGATTTGCTGTAATTTGTTTCCTTTTTTACTAACGGTCAGACATTTATCATCATATTTTATGTATTTGTAATTTAATAGAGTAGAACATTTCAAGAACTATTGACGAAGCTCTTAATGCGATATTTGCGTTATTTTGTTCTGAAAATTCAGCACGCTATTTCTTTTTCGAATCTTATAATTTTTGGCTTTGCTTCCACACTCTCACGTCCTGTTCGAAACAACAGTTGAAAACGAATCAGATCATAACAATTTACACTTCTGACACTTGGTTTCAGACAGGATGTCTTTGATTACATTGCGAAAAGAAAGCTAGTATCTTGACACTGAAACATTAGTCATTCATTTGTTTTACAAATTAAAATGTAAAAATAAAGATATAAAAAACATCAGAAAGGTTGCTTTAGATTGATCATAATAGCAAAATTAAGGCAGATTCAGTGAAATATTGAAAATATACCTTTCGATATCTTCATGATTACTGACAGATGATGGTTCAGCTAATCAAAATGATGAATTATGGCGGTTCGATAGTAACTTAGAGATATACAATGTGTAAAAATAACTTTCTTCATGATGAGAAGTCTGAACATGAAGAAGAGATTTGAAATTCAAAACGATGAATTTATAATAAACAAATACTGTCGATTGAATATGTCAGGCTAAGACGTCTGTAGCTTGTACTCACATTTGTTTCATTCTATAACATAGATTTCTTTATGATACATTGATAAGTTGCTCTACCCGGTTCTATCACCAACCAAATACTCGGAAATCTAAAGGCGTTGTAACAGTCAAACAAACATGCTTACCCCTATATTCACAGTCATAAAGATAATACTAAAAATATTCGATATACTTTCAAATTCACTGACAATCATTAAGCCTTTTTGAGTGTGACATTAATAGAACCAACATAAAAAACACTGGTAGTTACAAAATTGTAGATATTGAAAACACTTGAAGTGCGGTTATCAGTCTTTATTATAGTCTAATGTTAATGTGCAAAGAAATATTTTTTAGCTCAAAAATATGTTGAGTACCATTTTCATGCTCATGAAATGAAAATAAAAACAACATAACATTTGCGGTTATCTAATATCTATATTCAAACTTTGCTATCGCTTACTTTTTGTACATGGATGGTATTTCTAAACGCCCACGCATTCCTGAAATTACTGGAATAGATTTTTAATTGGCAGCATAGTCCATTTTAGGTAATGCTTGAGAGAATTTGCACATTTCATACTATCATACAGACTTAATCAAACCGAGTTTACTAATTTCCTTCCTTCAGTTCTATGCTTCCGAAAGAATCTTTAGATCTGTCAATAGTTATTACAGTCAAACTATGTTCGCTAGTGCTCGACGGGACAAGCAAAATGTATTCGAGATATCAGTAGTACAAGCCAACGTGAAGTTAACGTAATATTGACCTGACAATGATTTCGGGCCAAGAGTAGTAGGCGAATAATCCTAATTTGAGCAAACGAAGTTTAACTGTACCAGTCTTATAATACGCGCCATAGAATTTTTCTACCTATACTGTTCATACAGACAATCATACAAGCAATCAAATAGCCTTTTTAAAAAGTGTTAGCCTGAAAATGAAAGTTTTAAATGTCAAACATGAAAAAGATAGCTTTTATAAATGAACAAAATATCAGAGCATACGAAAAATTAAGCTCATTCTATAGAAATAACTCTAGTCGTTTTGAATTTTGCCAGTTTCAAATGCAATAAATCTACACGAAGTAATATATTTACTTCTCAAATTCATAATTATCACCGAAAAAATACAAGTTTATATTAAAAGGTAGCAAAAATGGCGAAAAGCTGACGTTTATAACAAAAATGCACCCATTGACCTTTGACCTTGTGCTGTGACCTTACTATGACCATTAGAAGGCGACAGCCCTCCTGAAACTTTTCCAATTTTTATAAAGTTAACAATGAACATGGCTGTCGGGTATTAACAAAAAATGCCATCAAAGGCAATTTCTAGGCCACTTTTCTGGATATATAGGCAGACTAGATTTCGTGGCATTGTTTTAATTATTTGATAACTGTTTATAATGCGAAAAGAGCGGTGTTAGTTCTTAAGATTTTGTAAAAGGTTTTACATTTCAACATTTATATTTCCAATGTTTATTAAATTAAACGCACTTGTTGTAAGACCCTATGGGCAGAGAAGTGTGTAGTATTTCTTTCTTAAATAGTATATGATGGCACCATTAACCGGGGATATGAACCTCTTTATGCAGCTCGTCTGGGCGTACCATGTGATGCTTTAAGCGCTGGTATTCGCAAAAGGGGTAAAATGACATCAAGGGGAGGGGTGCGGTCATGACTGTTTGTCACAATAAGGCTGTTATTATTATTATCATTATTATTATTATTATTATTGTTGTTGTTGTTGTCATTATTAATATTGTTAAAATATTAATAATTATTATTATGTACAACGCCATTGAATACATCACTGTATAAAATAGGCGTTTTATCAAATTATTCAGGTTCACTTTCGTCTTCTTTTCTAGTCACTTTAGAATGGAATCGTCTATCTCTCCATGGAGTTTTAGAAGTAGGGTAAAGTTGACTACGTAAATGAAAACACTGTCTAGCAAAACATCGGATACTTCATAGTATTGTCAGAAGTTGCTCCCTGTCGTGTTTTTTTTTTCAACGTTGTGGGCTGCAAAGAGCGTTTCCACGATGTTACGCATCTGTTTTGATGACTATGTCAGGCTCACATCAAACAGGCTCAACTAAATAGATGCAAATGAGATTTATAATTCTTAGCGTACATACTCATCTACTGATTATAAACAGGTGTGAAATTTTCAAATCTTATTTGACAGAAGACCTTCATTAAAACTCATTTTCGGACGTCAAGACCCAAAGCACATACCATACAGTGAAGATTTTTACGAGCTGTACTATATAAATTCTGGACCTTTTTTCAAATACACTAAAAACTCATATTTACTAATCAATCAAAATAAGTAATCTTACCAATGATTATTTCCTTTAAAGAAAAGAAAAACAGGTAACTTTTTCAATTTTATCTTGACTGTGTTGAAGTCGGGTTTCACATTTTCCATTTATAAGATCCATCAAGCTGATTCAAGCATTTAATGAGAAAGAGTCGTTTGTCATTAGTTTTTTTTTCTATTTTTAGATCTATAATGAAACGAGAGAGAAGACCATACTAGGATGCTACTGCGCACACGGTAAAGCAGATCTCTCAGTTACAAGTCCGAGTTACAAACCAAAAAGATCAGACATGATATTTGACCTCATAGTATGACTTTGACCTCTGAGACAGGCACCTGGGTCATGTGGTAATATTTGTTTCATTGAGGTTATTATATCTGCCAATAAAGAAATGACTGCTTAATGCATGTCAAAGCCATGAACTAGACAACACCTTATGACCTTTTAAAGCGTGACCTTGACCTTTTAGATAGGGGCCTGTGGTTTGCGCATGACATTCTGCCTCATTGAGGCAAAACACTTTCTCAAAACCAAAACAAAAGTTGTTAGAGGTCAGCAACATTTGATTATTCAGCAGCCTGTTCAACTGAATGAATATTCAAGTCGAAAAAGGTGCAAATGTCTGTTTGGTTAAACAACAGATTTATGAAACCTGTACAGTGCATGTCAAATTATCATAATTAACAAGTGTTTGAAGTTTCAACCCATTCCTTTTCGTGGGTACTGAGATATCAGCTTACATACAAAACAGTTAACCAAAAACAATCGCTAAATCAAAGAAGCGGCATAATTTTGTAAAATGCGTAACACATTTATGAAACCTGTGTAGAGTAAGTTAGTTCATCATTGTGAATAAGAGTGTCATCTTTATATCCATTCCCACAAGAGGTCACTGTGATACCATCTTACATACAAAAACTTAACCAAGTTGGGGCGGACGCATGGGTAACTCCAAAAGCTCTACCTCGATTAGTCAAGCTTAAAAGATTGTCCCATGCAATTCAAAGTTAAGGCAAGGACAAACTCTAGAATAACCCCGATGTGACACTGAGAAAGGGACCCGAGTTTTGAACATGACACTCTCTCAACGAGGCCAACATTCCTGTTAAATAATAAAGATCGCTCCATGCATATACGGCTTGGGCAAATTCTACAATGATCTTTGACTACATTGTGTGACCTGGATTTTAAGAAAGGGCACTGGGGTCTTAAATTTATGCAAAATAAAAATAACATTGTGCAATGCATGTAAAAATTATGATCAGGACAGTCAATAAAATAACATTTGACCCCTAAGTCAGATAGGGGCTGGAGTTTGTGCACAATACTCTGTCTAATTTCAGCAATTACATGCCAGATAAAAATTAGGATTCTCAATGCAGGCCAGTTATGACCGGTACAAGCTCTAAAATGACCTTTGCACAATAAGTCTGACTTTGACTTTTTTGGAAAGGGGCCTTGAACCACTCTCCTTCTCAATGAGGCAAACACTTATGCCACATAGAATTTAAACTTCAGCATGCATATCACAATTATGACCCGTACATGATCTGACATAACCTTTGGTCTTTATGTGCCTTGATGTTTGAAATATAGGGACCTGGGCTTTGCCTGACGCACTCCGCCTAATTAAGGTTAAAGTCCGTGCTAGATTTAAACAAGATTGCTCTAAGTGAATGTGCGGACAAAATCGTAATATTATTATTATTATTACGTCCAACTCAGTCACATCTAAAAACAGGTACAAACATTAGTGATTCACATTCTAACTTTAGAGTAGAAGAAGTGAAATGAATATCTTAATTTGCTGAAGGTTATATATCTACCATTGAACAAAATCATTCTTTACGCATGATTTCTGTGACATTATAGAATCTTGCGGCCCAAAGGGCAACAATGTTGAGCCCATTATTTGTTAATACACGGCAAAAAATCGGATATTTCATAGTAAAAAAATGACTCAAACATTTTAGCCGTTGAAACAAGATTCATTTTAATATTTTAAATTTCCAAAGAATGTTATTTGAGGTCCCAAATCAATATTGTACTGTAGAAACGCTCGTTTTTTTTACGGCTAATAAACAAAAATGATAAAAGCTACTTATCTATTTATAGTAACAATAAAGGGGAGTAATTTAAAATATGTAAGTCGACAGAAAAGGGATCTGCCAAATATGAAAAGTTTGATCAAGGCAATGTTTTCTAAAGATTAACATCTTTGCCAAATATAAACAAGATTCCTCAATGCATGTCAAAGTTATAACCCGGACAAATTCAGACATGACCTTTGACTTCCAGTATGACCTTGACCTTGAGATAGGAACTTGATTGCTTCATCAATGCGATCTTTGGCGACAGTTACCCATAATGAAAATTTATTAAATTGGAAGCGTGTACCTCTTTTGTCCTTCGCTCTATCATATTTGGCTGAAACAATGATACGCACATGACTTTACTTGCATTGCTAACGAATATGAACATATACATTTTCGGAAAAAAAATACTGAAACCTAAAACGGAAGTAACTGCTTAAATAGGAGTGAAATTATAATTTAAGACCTACTGTGCAAATAAATCCTAAAAGTTTTTGATGCAGTTTGTTTTAATTTTTTTATTGATTTTCTGTTATTCAATAATAAGTAGATCAGACGCCGCCAATTGTGAGCCAACTGTTTGTATGGACGCCGTCATCTTGGAATGGACGCCATGTCATCTTTGTGTTACATACCACCAGTAAGATGACTGCCAAGAAGGCAGTAGCATCGGTCAAATAGATAAAAACGTTAAGGAATTCAATAGGTCCTGTTTATCATGTCATTTTAACAACTTTCAAAGCTGTGGAACGAAATATAACTGCCAAAATGAATATTCAGACGCAAGGGACAATGCGGGTTTTTCGGTAATCCTAAAAACTGTTGGACGTGTATTAAATTGAATTCATATGATTATCGTCGTTGTACATCATTACTAACGTCATTTTGTTCAATCATTTGAGAATGAACACTTACTGTTATTTTATGAGGAATGTGTCAACAAGGAATTACATACGATAATACGTATAACAAGAGGAAAAATGTTTTTCACATTAGCCAGCTCTTCCGTGTTGCATTAATTTGTTCCAAAATAGAGATATTCGAGATGTTGGTACTTCAAACAAACATTTTAGTCTTGATATCTTTATGTTCATTTTATTCTCGTGTCCACCACTCTAATGTACCACTTAACATATTCGATGTTGAACATCCTTTTCAATTTATTATTTGCAGCCTGGTTGTATATTGAACATCAAGAACTTCATAGTTGCATGTTTCTTTTACAGTAAAAACATTTAATAATGTTTTAATACAATATGTTTACCGGGATAAAACATTCACATTGGGTTTTGGGAAACATATCTTTTTAATATGATACCGCTTTTTGGGGGATTACTAGAATAACATATAAAAATGATAATTAATGAATAAAAAAATAAAGAGAAAAACCCGAAAGTTTTCAAATGAAATACCTACAAAGAAATTGTAAAAAAACTGTTTTTAACACGCATATTGGCATTATATTGTTTAAAACGTGATGGACATGCATTTTAACGTAAAAAACCACGTTATGGTAACTTAAATTTTAAAAAACAGAAATACGTCATGGTTACTGACCGAGTAGGAGATATTCCTGAATATGAAAAACCTGGCCGTGTGAAAACGTGAACATCGGGAGTGCGTATCGCTCGAGGTGTTAACCGTTTTACACGTGCGCAGGTTTTTCATATTCAGGAATGCTGAACTACGAGGTCCGTAACCAACTTACACATCTGCGGAGAACAACGCACAAGTCATCATGTCTGACAAAGAATACGATTCAGGTGAGATTTTGTCACAAACTCAAAATTTCAATGAGAATGAAGCCAACAAAATATTTTATAGAACCGGATATTTTGCATGCATATCATGCTAGGATGGCTAAGTATTTACATACTTTAAAACGTACCCTCCGAAACGGCCCGAAACTGGATCCCTTAAAACATCATTTATCTCCATGTCGGGAAATGTGGAAAATTCGAGGTTTAATATGAGTTTTGGGACCTGAATATTTTGCATACCATTCATGCTAGGATGGTCCTAGATGACCAAGCACTGACCTACTTTAAAATGTACGCACCGATACGGCCCAAAACTGGACCCTTCAAAAGATCTCATTTCTCTCCAGGTCGTGATCTGTGGATAATTTGAAATTTTGGGTAATTTTTGAGACCCGGTTATTTTGCATGCTATTAATGTAAGGATGGGCTGAGATGACCAAGCATTGACCTACTTCAAAAAATACGCATTGAAAATGCCCAAAATTGAACACCTAAAAATTGGCATTTCTTTCCAGGTGGAAAATCCGAGATTTTCGGGTGATTTTTGGGACCCGTATATATTTGCATGCAATTCATGCTAGGATAGGTCCAAAATGACAGCATTGACCTTCTTAAAATTACGCATCGAAATGCCCTTAACTTTTTTTCCAGATGGGAAACCCTGTGGAAAATTTTATTTTTTGGGGACTTTTGGGAAATCATATATTTTGCATGCAATTCGTGCTAGGATTGGTCTTACATTACCAACAATGACCTACTTAAAAAGATGCACACCGAAAGGCCCGAAAGAAACCCCTTAAAAATCGTCGTTTCTCTCCGGGTGGAAAATTCGAGTTTTATGATGACTTTGGGATCCGGATATTTTAGCACATGCCATTTATGCTATTGTGGTCCTAGATTTACCAAGGGCAGACCGACTTTGAAACATACGCACCGAAAAGGCCGGAAACCGGACCCTTAAATATTCGCCAGATCGGGGTTCATTTGGAAAAATACGAGGTTTTGGGATGATTTTTGGGGACGCAGATATTTTATATGAAATTTTTATGCTAGGATGGTCCTAGATAACCAAGCACTGACATATTTAAAACAGAACCAACACCAACACGGTCTGAATCTGGACCCTTAAAAAGGCGATATTTCTCTACAAATCGGGACCTGTGGAAAAATTGAGTCCTTTTTTACTTTTTGGACATTAATATTTGGAATACCATTCATATTAGGATGGTTCTAGATGACCTAAATTGGACTTTTAAATATCGTTATTTCTCTGCAAGTCGGGAACTGTGGAAAATTCGAGTTTTAAAGAGTTTTTTGGTACACGGATATTTTGCATGGCATTCAAGCTAGCTAGAATGATCCTAGATGACCAAGCACAGACCTACATTAAAATGCTTTTCATATGCGAACTGCTATAAAAACTGCTGTTCCAAAGTTCATACATCAGTGTCTGTTGACTTTATCGCGTGTATGTCACGTTCATCATTTTTGGCAGAAGATATCCAGAAATTGTTTTTACTACAACAACTTCGGGACGGGACGGACAGACTGGTGGACGTGAATTCTATATAGCCCCCACTTTACTCCGTAAAGCTGGAGTATAATAATTATACAATTATTGGATAATATTATGCTTGTGTGATATTATATCATATCTATTTTAGTTACACTGGCTACTGTTCGTGGTTGGACTTCGTAGATATTGCCCTTAAGGAAGTCAAACTTCTCTTAAATCAAATTATCGCGGTCGGTCCGTCCTCCAACTCCCGCACCGGACGTCTTCAATAGTCGGCCATATCTGGTCCTGATACCACACCGTGAGGTTCAAAACTTCTTTTCACAGCAGCTTAGCTTGCTCTGGCAACAAGCTGTCTTTCTTTTCCTTGTCTTTGCCCTATCTGGTGATAAGGCTGGAGATTTGCTGGTGACTTTTAGGACCAAGATATTTGGATGCAATTCATTCTAGATTGGACCGAGATGCCCTTGCACTGACCTATGTTAAAAGATTACGCACCGACACGGCGAGAAAGAAGACACTTAAAATTGACATTTCACTACAGTTCTAGACATGTGGAAAATTACAGCTTTTAGGTGATTTTTGGTACCCGGATATTTTGCATGCCATTCCTGCTAGGAGGGTTCTAGGTGACCAAGCACTGGCCTACTTTAAAAGAAACATTAATGCAAACAACATAATTCCATTTTAGGGTGTCCCCGGTGTGAGTTATTCTATTTGTCAAAGACACAAATCACTCTTCACTGTTCAGATGTCCATAACTAATTCCAAAAACACTGATTGATGATTCCCCGCTTTCGGCCTCTCTTTGTTCGAAAACACAGAAACACTTTTTTCTTAAACATTTTGCCTTAACAGTGACATACTGCATTTCAAACTTGTGTCCCACTTTAGAGATTAAATGTCATCTTGTCAACACTAAACTACCAGGAACAGACAGTTAAGTTACAGACTGCATATTTGCAAGTCATAGTAAGTCTTTTAAGCAGTCCTAGTTATTTACATTTGATACAGAATCTTGAGAAGGCTGGATGTTCAGGTGATATCAGAGGTCTTCTGGCTGCATTTAACCAACCTTTTTTAAAGATTTTAAATCAGACCTGATCAGATACTAAAACAAAATATAGATAAAATGTTTATACCTTCCTTTTATTCCAATACAAAGATGATGATGATAATTCATTCTTTGAAGAATTAGTCTGGAATAAACACAAATCAAACTAAAATGGTTGTTACTTTTTTGACAGATACAGGATTTAATCCTTTTCAACAGGGTATGTCATATTTTATAATTTCCACAACTGACCTTTCAGAATTAAACACATGCAATATTTTGTAGTCTCACTACAATAGAATGTATGTCAACTACTAGCTCTATTCTTGTATCATAAATTGAGAGGTCAAGATTCCATACTTGTATGACTATGGGCATGTGGGGGATTTCATTGTTTGTTTAAATAGGATCTGAGGTGTAAATATATATGAAAAATACTAACTTTGACACAATGAACCCATTTACATCCAGTATGTACTTGGTAAACAGTTAAACAGGCATGTGCATATTAAAATCATGTGCAAATTAAAATATGCTTACCTATGTGTAGCAATTGATACAATTAAATTTGAGCATTTGAGTTTTTACTTCTCTAAGTCTATATTTCTACAGGTACTTTGGCAAACACATACACCATTGCAAATGACTAAATTATAATTACCTTTCTAGGAAACCCACTCCTTTCATAGTTGTTTGAAAATTTATCATCAAGCAGTCATTTTAAACTGAAACTGAATAATTTGATTAAACGCCTATGTTTATACAATGATATATTCAATGGGGTTGTACATAATAATAATAGTTATTATAACAATATTAATAATGACAATAATAATAATAACAGCCTTATTGTAACAAACAGTCATAACAGCACTTTCCCCTTGAGGCAAATACCAGTGCTTAAAGCAGTTTTCAAAAAATACAACACATGTGAAAAACCAAACAAAAAATAATTAAAAAAAATATATACAAATTTTGAAATATAAATATGTCATTATCTGCTTTTAACTAATAACATAAAAACATGCTAATTGTCATTTACAACTAAAATCAGGGCTTTTTTCACCTTTAAATCTATCTCACATAAAAGGAGATAATCCCAAAGCTGTCTTTTCCCAATTCTGAATTTAAAATTCCAAAATGAGTGTTACCTTATATGTTGTTTGATGTTTTAAAATGGTTTTGCTAATTTGTATGTATATGAAGGTTATTAAAACAACATTTATACTGTTGATCAATTACTGAACTGCAATCCATTAATATTTTACAAAAACAAATCTTTACATAGATTTTGGTAATTTGGAAAATTTCCAAATTAGACAATTTCTGAGAACATTTTCCCGATTCCATTGGTTTTGGTGCATGATATTCCCAAAATGCTGAAAAAACGCATGAAAGAGTTATCCTGGTAAAATAATAAGAAATGTTTGTCCAATGTTTAAGACCTCTGAATGGTCTTTGAATCTGTCGAAGGAGGTGACCAAATATCTTGCATAGAGCTTGAATTCTTTTTATGTCAGAATAAAACATAAAATATTCACCTGTTTTCATTGTAGTGTTATTCTTTTACTTTGATTCTTAAATCAGTTGATACTCACTTCACTTATTGAGATACACAGACATATCGTTATCAACAGTGCAGACTCATTTCTGCCAGTGCATTTTTCCCAAACAATTTCGCTATTCAGCAAATTTCAAACGGGGACTTAGTTTGAAGGGACACATCAAAGTATCACATGCCCATTTAGCATAAAATCCCTGACTGTCATTGTATTAATATATTAAAAATTTGCAAAATCCGAGTAAAAATCTGATTTCAGCATAATCCAGGAAGTAAACTTAGCTAAGCTTTTGTGGTTTCCTAAATGAAGAACATCAAAGGGAGGTAATACAAAATAGGAAAAATACCACAAATCATGAACTTTGGCCCAAATCTACAAGAATGTGTCTGAATGACCTACTAGAATTTATGTTTCTTTTTGAAATACCATCTTTCCTCTATACAAACAAATATACGTTTCTACCGAGAGATGTGCACTTTTCAAGATGTAGAGCACAATATAAGCGTATGTTTTGTTCCACAATTTTTTTCTTGCAAAAGAAATTCTAGATCAGACAAGAATCAAATAAATAATTGAAAATATTAGTTTGGTATGAAACCTTGTTCATTTGTCTTTAAAATGTGCAAGTACGAAAATAAAGGACACTTTCGAGTACTTTCCAGATAATAAAATATGCATGCACTCCGGGTGTTTTGAAAATTAAGCATGTTTGGGATTTGCATCCTCGTTTCCATGGTAACCGGGACATATATCGAAAAAAATGCAAAACAGGATTTTCTTAATTTTTCATCCTCTTTAAGAAAAAAATATGTTTGAAGGAAATCTGTGACTATGGGTTTCCAACTATTTTGGTTCTTACAGAGAATTTGTCGTAACTGCAGTCTTTCCGATATACACTCTGTTATAACTTGATTTTAAGGAAATGAATTGTCCATGACCTTTTACCAAACCCTTTGACTTTAGGAATACTGAAGCATGACCCTTTACTAAACCTGGTATTATGACTATGAACAGAACGGGCTCGAGTAAAATACTCATTCATGTAAGAAGGAAAGAACCTGAATGTATTTTAAACATGATTCAAAGTGATTTGTATCACTTTTCTTGTAACAGGTAACCAGCGCAACTGTAAAATGTGCTCTGTATCAATGTGACTTCTTTGATCAAGTTTAAGGACAAATCAAATGATCTTGATTTAAGTAACATGGAGCCTGTTCTTCAGATTTTGAGAAATACCACAGTACCATACAGAGCAGACATAGTTTAAGTGACATTAGATCAAGGACATGATTATCATTTTCTTCGTGTACAATGAATAAAACTTTTGCTTTCTGTACGCAATCTAACGTCTTGCATCTGCTTGTTTAATGCTTAATGTAACCGAATAAAATAAAACATAACCATAGTTTTATAACTCAAACATTGATCTAATGTTGCACCCAAATATTTAGAAGAGTCGGTGTGCTAAACCACCGTAACATCACATACTATATGAAGATTAGAATCTTTTTTTTTAAACATGGGCTTGAGCCAGATAGAATTGATTTCTGTTTCCCCTTGGTATAATGACAATATTTGTCAACTTATCATTTACTAACTCGTTCAAGTTCCAGGGTTAACAAACGCTCAATTTCTAGTTTACATTTGCAAGACACTAAAATGGCAGAATCATCTGCATACAATAAAAGATTGTTATTTACAACATCTGCTATATCATTTACGTAAATTAAAAAGGCAGAGGCCAACGTATAGAGCCTTCGGTAACACCACATTTGATACTTGCAGTAAACGAAAGAATGCCAGATGTGTGTATAAATTGTTGTCGACCAGCTAGATATGATTAAAACCATCTGATAACACAACATCAGGAGTAGACCCAAACATTTTTAGTTTGTCTGATTGTCAACTGTATCAAAAGCTTTCTGCAAATCAATTAGAATCATGCCAACATAATTCCTTTTATCTAAATTAAACTTTATATAGCCAGACGGATGTATTAAATATGTATCGGTTGAAAAAGAAATTCTTATAGTAAATTTTGTTTATTCAATTAACTTTTTCCAGTTGGTCATATCATTTCTTTCAAATATCTTAGAAATAATACATAAAACAGATACAGGTATGTAGTTTGCTACCTCAGTTTTAACACTCTTTTTATTCAAAGGAAACAACACGGGCAGCTTTAGAATCGTCAGGCACAATTCATTGTATTATAGACAAATTAATAATAGAAAACGTGATGAAATGCCATCAAGACGTTTGGTTTTACTAACACTGAGTTTGTGCAAGTATTTCAATACTTTTTTTTCTGTAACAAAGTAAAGGAACAAGTAGTGTGGACAACAGTTTTTTTTAATAGAAATTAGCAACTAAATCTTTACCAAACTGTCCGAATGGTTTTGGCAATATACTAAAATGATTTGATGCAACAGTTGTAAAAATGTATTGAAATGATTTGCAACACTGAACTTATCAAACATAATGTCACCATCAATATTCAACAAAATATTTCCAGAGGAAATTTTACCTTTTTTAGATGGCATACCTAATTACTTTAGGGTCTTCCACAATCAACAATAAAATTTTAAAGGTTTGTTTTAGCACAGTATATAAGATGCTGAGTTTCATTTCTAAAAAATTAAGATGCTCATAAATTTCAAGAGTTTTGACTTTCTTATAAATATTAAAAGCTTAATCTCTGTCCTTAATATATTGTAAAATTTATTAGTAACTCATGGTTCAATTCTTTGTTTAACTTTTACTACTTTCAGTGGAGTAATGTTATTGATCACTGACAAAAGTTTGGATTTAACACTGGACCATACATCTATAACATTATCACATAAAAGCACTGGTGACCAGTCAGTGTTTATTAAATTCATCTGAAAATCCTCTTTGTTATTGTTCTTCAGGGATCTCACTTTGACAGTATTGTGATTGTTTATAAAATCTTTTTATCTTGTGCAGTATAGAAGTGAATGGTCACCGATACTCCAAATTGAGAGAGCTTCTCTTTATTCGTATCCGGAATCAATAGTCAATAGTAGAAGAAGAATTACTTATTCTTGTGAAACCTATTTAACTTATGTTAAATTATACATGTTGATAAAAGACTGTAGAGATTTTAATAAAACAAATCTCGAACCACTTGAAACATCTGTGTTAAAGTCGCCTAAAATTATGCATTCTTTCTCATTAAATCAAGAATTTCATTAGCACACATTTTCTGAAATATCATAAAAGTTAGACTGCTTAGGGGGTTTATAGAGACAACCGCATATGGAAGGTTCAGTTTTAGGAAGAGCTTCAAGTTCATCGATAAAAATATGATCCAGTGAGTTAAATGCCAAGTCATTTCTGATGTAAACACATATACCACCTTCGTGTCTGTTTCTGTCTTCTTTTGAAAATACAATTATCAACATGGATACTAAGCTAATACAAGTAGTTAAACTCGGTAATAGCAAACTCGTTTGGCTTGGAGACATGTATTTCATACAACCTTTGAATACGTATAGCAAACCAGTTCTTTATGTCCTAAGTTACATAACGAACAGTAGCACTGGCTATAGCTCTATATCAAGTACCAAGTTTAAACCTCGTGTGGTTTTATTCCTTCTATTTCTATGTGACCGCATCATATAAATATTCTGGACATGTAGAAAATAGTCCAATATTTATTTTTCATAATATTGATTCTAGAATAATTATGAACTTTATTATTATTATTATACCAGATTTATATAGCGCCCTTTTCATGATCAATATCACGTTCAAAGGCGCTTTACATAGTTCAGATGCAGCCACACAGGGCGCATAATTCATCCTCTGCTAGTACAGACACAGAGCGATCTGACCAGAGGGACAGAGTGAGACAAAGCCCCCAATACAGAGAGATCAGAAATCAGATACAGGCTTGTCCGGCTAACTTAGCCTAGCTCGTTGCGGATAGACAGCAGTAGTGTATAAAATAAGGCTTTTGGCGTTAATTGACCTCACCTGACCTCTTGACCTCTTCTAAAAAATCCAAAGCCAACCAATTCAAATTTAAAAATTCCAAAACAAACCAATCTTAAAATACTAACTCAATGCATTTGTACCCTGAAAATCTTTGATGGACGTAAGGTTGAAGGGTCAGTCTGACCTCCCCACTTGACCCCTTGCCTCTCTTTTAAAAAATCCAGCACCGACCAATTTAAATCTAAAAAAAACCAAAACCAACCCTCTTAAAATACTAAATCGGCGTATTTGTACCCTGAAAATCTTTTGACGGACGTAAAGGGTTTAAGGGATAAAAAAGAAAACCAAGGTCCACTCAATTCAAAACACATTAATTAAACAGAAAAAAAAACGAAGAATGTCCCTTATTAAATTAAAAAAAATTTATAATTGTTTGTTCATTTACTCTTGATTGTTAACTTTTAGTATCTATACAATAAATCTAAATATTTATACCATCTTGTAACATTTTAATGAAAAATAAACAATAATAACCACAAAGTGTACTTGTTTTGTCTTGATAATTTTATGTTTTATACTTAAACTCCGGTATATATTCAGTTACCTCCTTCGGCGGAGAAGTCCAAATGGATCAAGTACAAAGTATTTTAAGTAACAAACCCAATGTGTTCCAGGTCCCAACAGAGTCCTTCCAAATTTATAATTCCACATTCATTATTCACTTTGATTTTGGTAAATTATTTCTACTAAATACACCCCTAAAAATTTTAATTTTTCATTTTTTAAACCCATTGTTTTAATTTCAAAGTTAGAAATTGGGTTTTTTTATAAATTTTTTTTATTTTTTACTATAGGAAAATTTGCTGTACGAACTCCGTTGGGAATCAATCTGTAATCCTTTCCCAGTTAACAAAGATGTAATCAAAGGTATTCCTAGACTAGCACCAGCATACCCAAAAACCCACCATTTTGTTTTTGTTTTTGTGTTAATTTTAAACACTCCAGATCCTACTAGTTGCTTTCTTTGATTAGGTGTAAGATATGGTGATATCATATTTCTCTTATCATTACTACTGAAATCAATACCATTCCCAAGTAACTTACTAACACCGGTACTGGCCAACCCCGAGAGGGCTCCGATGCCCAGAGGAGCTAATATTTTTGGAGCTATTTTTTGCTGCCTTGGAAGAATTGTTTTTCCTAACAAACCAGCTAAAGCTCCTAAAAATCCACCATTTTGACCTTGACTGGACATCTGTTTTTTTGAAATTGTAATTTCTAATCCCCTTCTGTTTGTGGCAGCTTTTTTAATTTGATTAATTTTTTGTTTTGTTAAAAGTATAAGGAAGTTTCCACGTAATTGTTCATGTTTTAATCTAAAAGTGTATGTAATTTTATTATTATAAGCCTGTGCTAAAATTTTTTTTTTTGTCCATCTGTAAGGTTAACTTTATATTCAATATAATTTGATACCATTTATATTTAAAATTTTTTTTATTTAAACAATAAACAAGTTCATTTCCAATAGTATTTATTTCAACTGTTTCTTTATACATACAATTGCGTAAACACGAAATTTAGCTGCTGGTGCAACATTTAACTTAGCCGTTAATGTAATATGCTTAGGATCTTCTGTTATTACTTCTTTTTATATTCCAAATTAAAAAATTTAAAAAATCCAAATAAACTATAAAAGTTTGATCTATTTAACATTCTTCCAGTAGTTTATTATTTTGTTTTAAAAATATAATTAATTTCATCATCATATATTCTTGATATACTTGTGTATTCTGTTTCTGGATAAAAAAACACCATTAACCACTTCAAGACCCACAGGACCTTAAAGTGCAATCATCATTATTAGCATTTACCCTAAATGTATCTAATAAATGCGGGTTATGTTGTTGTGAATTACTTTGTTAGGTCGTTGTAAATAAACAAATACATGTTGTGGTTTTGTTATACCAGTGTTATTCTAAAGGTTATATTATTTTGTCGTGTATCAGTTTATTGTTCACCATTTCCGAGGTATGACCATCTTGCTTTTGTAAATCTTCAGCAACTAGATTAAGCCCAAATTCATTGAAAATTAAACGTGGGAAACCCCAAAAGAATTAATTTTATTACAATTACTCTACCTGGATCAACACCAGCAGTTCTAAGAATTAATTCATCATCATCCGTCAACTGCAGTGTTATTTGAATTTGACTTGGAGGTTAAATATTAGTTTCTAAACCCTGAAAAAATGAATAATTATTTAACGGGAAATTTTTGCATTTACCCTTTACCATCTTCGTTAATTTCTTTCTAACCGTGAACCCCAGATTAAATAAGATTATCTTTCCTATCTTCAGCAACACCAGTAGTATCAAAAAGATAAATTTATTTGTTACAGTTGTTTTGCATAATCCTTTAGATAATTCAACCAAATTCTTTACATTTACTACCGTTTAAATTATTACAATCATATACAATTTTTTTCTTTTTGTTTAACCACTAACTGATCAATTATTAAAGCTACATTATTAATTAAAGCAACATGATCTCCATCAGCATAATTAGCACCATCAGCAAGCTTATTAACTTTAAAACTTACTTCAAAATAACCATTAAACCAATCAAAATATGAGCTTCTATCATTAAGTGTAAAGTGATATCCGTTTTTTTGATGTTTAATATTATTTCCCAAGACAGATATTAAAGCTGTATCTAATTGAATAGGAGTTATTTCGTATCTTTCACAATATTTTTGTTCTAAACAAGTATATATTATATATTATTTTATTTTTTATAAAATTTAAACTATTAATACGTTTTTGTCGAGCTAAAGTCACCGATCCTGACAATATTCTAGTATTCTCATATTAATATCCTCCTTATTATTTTTACTGTTATTCTTTTTTTGTAATTCCTTAACAATTAAATCACCTGCCAGAGCAGGTTTCTTTTTAAATTTTTCAACAATTTTTATTAGCAGCTAAATTTCCAACTTCCGTTCCAAACCCCTTTTGTTCCACTTTCTCGGGCTTTTCTGCTGTTTCCAGAGCTTTTTTTCAGGGTGTGCTAATTGTAGATGCAATCCCACTTGAAAACAATTTCGTAAAGTGTCAAAATACCCGAACCATGTATATTTCTTCTCCCCTCCGAACATCAACATAAATAAATATTCCTTTATTTTTATCATAAAAATTCTTGTACATTATATAAAACTAAATTTTAATTTAATTTCTTTTAATATTAATGTAAAACTTGTTTCAACCCCATTAAAATTAATTATTCTAACAAACACGTCTGTAATATATATTCTTATTGAATTTATAATATATTTATTAATTTCGAATATCCGAATCTGTTTGGCTTTTGTAAAGGGATAAGCTCTTGTTAAATCTGCAGTACTTAAAGCATAGATAATACACTGAAATTAAACCCTCAACAAGTGAATTATCAATAAGATCACAATGAATATAAATTGTATCCACAGAGTTAGTTATATTTGGTGTTGTAGTTCCCCATTCATATTTCTCAATGCTTTTTTTTCAAATCCAAGCAATGGATGAAAATTTGACATTCTTAAATCCAACATAAAATTATCTTTAATTGAAATCAAAATCTTAAAACTACTTAAATCAAATTCCAAACTTATTGGAGCAATGTCTGATTTATCGAATTCATAATCATCATTACTTATTAATGTTTCCCTTATGTAATTATTAGTTTCAGTGTAACTGTAAGAAAACCTTTGTAAATAAATATCTTTCCAATCCTTACCATTATTATAACGAATTCTTTTATTATCATATTCATCACTAATATATGCCAAGAATAAGTCATAGTGTTAATAAATAATCCAAACCGACAGCATAATTTTATTTTTCTAAATTAAAGAACGACTAAATCTGATTGTAAAATCACTCGGAGTATCTTTATTATCATCTTTAACTGTTTCAGAACTTAATCTTTTTTTTGTTCCATTTATATTCAAAAAATATTTTTTATATAACATTTCATGTTGTTCTGTAACAATTCATTCATTTTTTTAAAAATTCATCAATTATACTAAATACTTCATTTTTAGTTTTCTTATTATTTCCAGCATCAATCGAACCACAAATTAACTCCAAGTCATTAACTAATTCTTCTGGATTACATGGACAAACGTCATAGCCTTGACTGCCGGAGGCATTGATTGAATCACCTCTAATTACTTTTTTAAATTTCATAGATCTTTTATTGATAGGTAATCCTGATTTTTCTGTTAATTCTTTAAATATTTTTCTAGAATGAATTGAATGTTTTTTATTATTGTCATATCTTTTATTTATCAAATCAATTAAATCATTATCTACTTTAGTGTTAATTACTTCTTTTCCAGTTATTCTATCTTTAGCAATTAATTTGTTTTGAACATAAAGTTTATTTAAGCTAATAATTGAATTACCATAATGTCCATTTCATGAAACCTTATATGGGTTATGATATCTTATTCCTTGTCCTACGTACTTTCCTTGATTAAGAATATCATTGAGCACACCTCTATATTTTTTGAGATTATTTACTTTTTGTCTTAAAACTGTTGCCTTTTTTTGTCTTCCTCTGTGGGATTTTTTATATTTCCTTTTGACATCGCCTGAGCATTGAATTTTTTTATATCCCCCGTTACGTCTTCTATGATATCCTCTACTTCTTCTCTAGTCATTTTTTTCTTGGGGTCTTTAGATTTACTGTGAAAAAAGTCAAAAACTTCTTGTGGTGTGTTATATTCATCACCTAAAAGTTTTAAATTAATGTCTTTATTTAAATCAAGTTTA